>NC_051853.1:29797859-30422859 GCF_905115235.1 Hermetia illucens
GAGTACCAGGAACTCAACTCCAACGACTCGTATCATTGATTCACATTTGATATGGGTAGAAAGCATTCTATGTACATACAAGTATACAGACTTATGTGTATAACGAGGAAACCACTTGATTTTGAACTTTTTATGGATTGGATGTAGAACTCATAGCCTTGCAGGGTCCGTTATTCAGTGATTTAAAAAGATCACAGATTCTGCCAGTCTCTTGGCTTGTAACTGGACCACAGTAATTGAGTATACACACCTGCTCGACCTTATATCGACCAACGTTCACACACATGCCTTCGTAGTGAAAAGGAAAACAGAGATAACCCGCATAAAAGTTGCTGAAATCTATTCATTGCAAACAAAATATCTTCTCGTTACAACCAACCAATTTGCTGATAAAATCAAATTGGATGATTGCTTTAGCTTTCGGAGCTTCAGATTTTCGTCATTGATTCGACCTGTCTATTTTCTCGTTTAATTGGCACTCAACTCTATTAAAAGCGGGCGGTTTGTAGACCGTTAACCCCATTATACCCGCAAACGCGAAGATATTCCCGATTTGTTACTATTTTTTACATTTTTAACGATGCTGAGAAGGAAATACTCGTTCATAGATACTTTAACATGCCACTTACCTGGCCTTCTGGATTATGTGGGGCCATAAAAATTCCAACATTTCGTCGTATATGGATGGCATTGTCTATCAAGTTGAACAGTGCTACTTAAATATTTACGTGAGCGTCCTGCAGTTGACATGCGAAAACAATGATTCAGCAGGAAAGATATATGAAGGCTGCTTAGTATCGATCATTCTCTAAAAAGACAAACCGCACTGCGAATTGACTGACTTTTCATTTGCTTCATTTATGCTATCTACAGTTCAGAAAAATCATCTTTCCTTTTCGGTTTTAAGTGATTCAAGAACACAAAACAGAAAACGCAGAGTGAAAAATGCAAAGCTAAAAAATTAGAGTACAATCGTCCATTTGAAATTTACATATTCAACTTTGGAAATGTAACGGAGCTAAAGAATTAGATTAATTTCAATGGGTAGGTCTAATATCATAGAATAAATTCGCAATGATTCTCTCCGCCTTCCTATTCGTTTATTTTCTTTGGGGGACCTTCGCAGGAATCCAACCCAGTATACAATCTGGGAAGCAAATTTGATACCTTCTCATGACATTTTGCTTGTTTAAGAGTATCTACGAAGCAGAAATCTTCCGGCTTCTACGTTCAAGTGTGTTTGCAATGCACCTATCAGATGAAGTTTGCGTATACTGGAAAGTTCATTCTAATTCTAATGATTTCCCTACCTAGCCGCCCGAGTGTATATTTTCATCCCTTTTAAAGTGCGTTTTTTTCTATTTTTACAATTTTATTTGTTCTAGCTTAGTGGCAATTCACTATACTAATATGTGGAAGTGCAGCTTAGAAAAAGTTGAGTTCAGTTAGTAGTTATTCAAATAAGGCTTAGTTCTTCTATAATAATATTGGGGGTTTAGATGTTTATTTCAACTTGCATGTACTGCAAAAGAAACTCTTTCATCCCGAAGAAATGTGTTCCACACCATAGCATAGTCGGCGAGGAAGTTTACATCTTTTAAGGTGTTGCATAAAACATCAAAACTATATCCGTCTGCCATTAACACGCTCTTTTCTCCGAAGCCTTTTACCTACTCACAAACCATTTGGTAGAGCCGATTCCCAAAAACCACATAAACGGAAAATCTAAAAAAAGAAGTTATGATCCCTTTCTATGGCATCTATGTCTCAAAATATCCTCCATATCGTTATCTGCTCAAATACTAGTGTCTAATTATTATTTTGAAATCTATTGAAAACCGCCGCTTAGTTCATTCCAGATATACAAAATTGTAGTAATATACAAAATAGTATAAAGCATGAGACTGGGAAGTTTGGTAGAAACCCCATTATTACTATGAAAGTTATCCTAACTCAAAATTGTCTTTCCGTGCGAATTTACTGTACCCAAATAATAATAATCGTTGGCGCAACAATCCAATTAGATCAGTGCCTTGAAGTATGTTAGAGCACTTCCTTCAAAACCGTAACGGTACACTACAGGATTATAATACCCTATAGGAGGCAATGCGATCAGTATTGCGCTCGCCGGAGATTATTACCCTAATTTGACTCAGGTACTCATTCACAACTAAGTCGACTGGTATCCGACGTCAAATGTCAATACAAGTCCCACTGCCACCAGTGAGATTTGAACCGTGACCTTTGTTACGACAACCTTGTGCTCTAACCACTTAACTCTCCGGACGCTTACTGCACCCAAAGTCATGATAAAATGTAAGTATCTCATTTAAATGAATAGTTTGATGTTATTTAAATGCTTATACCCTATGATGTCCTCTCTTACAGTGTGAAAATGAATAACAAATCAAATTACTTATAAGTGCTTAATGCGTATGTCAATACAGTATAATATTGCGTCGACCACTTACATTAGCACTCGATCCTATTGGACTGCCAGATCATCGATTCAAAGTATTATTGTCAGCTGAAGTAGTTTCTTTTCGGTGTAGGAATGAAGGTGAAATGCATTTACGCACAATGATTTCTGTCTCAGACAAATTACTGGCTAAAACACCCTTCTTGCGTCTAGCACATTTGCCCGGACCCGTGTGATGCACACCCTGTGGTTCAGAGAGCCTCAGCCACTCTGCTGTCGCTCCTAACCATCTCCCTCTTTTTCATCTTAAAATACCTTGAATGCATAGAGACACTCTGCTCTACATGTCCTTACTCTGCAGCATGACCTCTATTATGGCGTCCGAAGATGATTGGCACTCTTCTGTCGACAGGTAATGACGGTGGTGCTTCCTCTTTCTGCAGAAGAAAAACTTATGGCAGACATCTTCCATTGACCGTGATTTTCGGGTGCCCTGAGCAACTGGATTTCATAATAGTCAACCTTACCGTGCTTTCCAATGAACCACGGTCGCATATCTTTGATGAAATGCGCCGTCTATCCACCCCTCGATTCTCTTTTTCAGGATTGTTACTATGCACTAAGATTGCGGGCTTGCTCTTCACAAGGGTCTATTTCCTTATTACCCTCTCTTTTTCTGAGGTACATAAACCTTCATTCTGCGGCTGGTTTCAAAACATTACGATAAGCGGACGCAACTCGCAAAGCGCCTGGCCGTTGTACTTGCGCTGAGCATTACCGGCGGAACTTGGTCATATTTCACGACCATATAGAAGGACAAGTTGAACTATATTCAGTACTAGTCTTGCCTATGGTGTTCCGAATCCACTCGAAGTAACTCATCTTCTTGTCTATCATGATGTCGAGTTATTTCACCGAAGGGACTGTGGGAAGTCTCTTCTTGGCCAGGACGACCAATTCGACTTGTTCGATCAGATGCGATTCATCAAGCATCTTGGGTTATAGCAGGCTATCGTATGAAGCGCTCCGAAGACGTCGCCGACCCTCATGTAACCCTTATTCTACTTTTCCCGGATCTCGTAAAACTGGGTGCGGTTCTTTAAATAGTCCCCGAGTATCAACAGAAGGAAACCCACGGGAGCAATTTCCCAACGCTTTATGTATGTTGCAACACATTACAGAATTGAGGGCAGTTCCCACATCTACTGCCCCCAAAGAGGTACCACTTGCTGACCGTAGTGACTGTATGACTGAACCAAGCTCACCTCAAGGGCCACTTCTTCAATCGCATCAATTATGGATCTAAAACCTTCACTTCCAAGTCTCTCGTTATCCAAACCGCCAATCCTTTTCCGAAAAGCATAAAAAAGATACTGAAAAAAGTAATTTCGCCATAATGCAGTGCCATATATATTTGCGTAGTACGGTGATGAACTACTCTTTGAATCAGTTCTTCTTTCTTACACAATTTGCCAATTTGAAGTCATCGTGCTAAGATAATACCCCGCAGGCAAGTTCGAGCCTGCAAATCACAGTGATGGCCACTTTCGATGTGCTACTCTCGTATAGTAACACCAAAAAAGTTAACACAGAACAGTCTCATGTTGACCTTGGTGTTGAGATAACTGCATTTACTGATCTAGCGCTGTTGATGAGTCGGATGATGATGATGGTGCCACCATCAGCAAAAATCACACTTTCTAGATATATAAATTGATCAACGCTTATAATGCTCTGCCCTTTAATGTGGATAAGGAGAGTGTTAAGATTTGTAAGACTGGGAACCTTGGTTTCTTTGAGTTTATCTTCAGTCCAACTCTACTTGCCCCTCTTTCCAAATCGAGAGCCATTTGACCAAGATAAAACAGATGTTATTAGCGGAGTTTAGGTGTTTGAAGAAAGATGACATATCGTGTTCTAAACAAGGTAGCATGAAGGACATAACCGATTAGTAGAAGAAGTAGCATTGGTTACAAGATGCAACCTTGACGGATTCCATTTCCAAACGAAAATTCCTCCTCCTGAGCGGAGTAGGCTGTTAACGTCCTTCACAGGGTCATCCACAAATTTGCGATCACAGACATGGTCTTTCGTGATGTGGCGAAATCATTGCGTTGTGCGTAATCTCCCGGTTCTTTGACCACCACAATAACAAATTCCCTTTTGTCACAACACAGTCAGTCAGATCTTATACCCGATGACCTGCCTAGCATCCGAGAAAAAACAATTTTTGATATTGGTCCAACAGTCAGATCCACTAGATAACGCCTAAAATTTACTGCTGATCGCAAAGTGGTCAAGCTGATTAGTTGTATGGTATGGGTCAATTGAAATGCAACTAAGCACATAGCAAGCCGTGTGCTCACTCTCAGTGACACCACCACCACATAAACTTTAGCAATGGGGAAGATGTCCCTCGAAGATTTTGAATGATAATGGGCGAATCTTTTACAAATTTCTACAGACGTGCATAAAAGTAACCATGAATTTTGAACGTGGTTACCGAAAGCGCAACTTCATGTTTCCGGAACACTCTTGGTTCGAAATAGGCTCTTAGTAAAAGCCATGCTTCTCGTGTTGTTTGATCACCGTGATATCATTGACCCCGAGTTTTTGCCTCCTAGGGAAAATGTGAATGAACATTTTACATGGAAGTGATCGGTTGGTTGCGAAAACTAGTCATGCGACCAGACATTGCAAGTTCTTCGAAGCCCCATTCCGAGAATGTACCATGATCGTGTAGGAGCAGTTGGTTTTGCTGTTACAACGAAACGTCACCCTCATCCTACCGCGAAGACATGGCTGCTCCCAACTTTTTTTCATTCCCCTGAAAGTGAGCATGGAGGGAAGACATCCAAGCCACTGCAAAAGAAATTTGACAACTGGCAATTTCGTTATACTCGTTGCATCAAACACAGGAGTCCTGTGTTGAAAACTGTTAAGGTTTCGTAATAATGTAAGAAATAAATTAATTTTGTAATAGGATAACTGATTTGGTCGATGGTGAAAAGAGCATCCTGACTCGCCGGAGTTGAATAGGGAGAAAACTATCCGAGAAACCTAAAAAATTGACCATGGAGATCCCTCAGCAAATACTGGAACCCCATCAAAGTGTTCCGTAGACACGCGTTTACTTTCTCTCTAGCCAGGCTCAGGAATATGAGGGCCCTCTGAACACTTTACTTCTTGACTTTTAATTTAACAAGACTTCACGTTTTATATCAATGGGTGCATTTGCAACGGAACCTGGAAAATGAACCATTGTCTGAATATCGTCCGTACCTAATGAAAGTATTATAAATGCACGCGCTTCAAACTGGAAATGAAACACACAAAAAATACCGACTGGACCGCCCACGTTAAGACGAGCGTCGAAATCGAAAGGGTTGGTCCACGACGGATCACATTCTCAATCGATGCTCCATCCGCTTCAGATGTTCATGAAGTGCCGCCTGCCTTGACATCGGAAGATGATATCATAATTCCTCCGTTCACTCGAATGCCAATTATTCTCGTTTATTATGACGTCAGCATTTAATTTGTATGGCTTAGGATGCCTTTAATTCGCACGAAATTGATAAGTTTGAACTGCTATAACTTTGACACTAATAGTTAGATTTTCATGAAACTTGGCACGCGTATGCACAATACTGTACTTTATGCCGGGGCAATTTAGTACACCTAGGATGAACTTAAGGGGAGCTCTTCAGTCAATTTCTGAAAGTTGGTAATATATTATTATTAAATTTATCTGAGCAGATAACGGAATGGGACATCTCTCGGAGCTCAGAATTCACATAACGCAAAACCTTAAGAAGGGCTGGGGAGAAGTCGATTCTTTATAAATGCGACTTTAATATTTCACGCGAAAGTCAATTATTATCGCTAGTTATATGTCCGGATAGCTGAGTGGTTAGAGCACAAGGCTGTACGGAAGGTCGCGGTTCAAATCTCACTGGTAGCAGTAGGATTTGTATTGTGATTTGACATCGGATACCAGTCGACTCAGCCGTGAATGAGTACCTGAGTCAAATCAAGGTAATAATATCGGGCCAGCGCAATGCTGAAGTGCTCTAAAACACTTCAAGGCTCTGATCCAATATGAATTGTTGTGCCAACGATTATTATTAGTGCCGAGTTATCACAATCTCGGCAGTTGCCGGATTTTACCTAATACTAGTACTAAGTGCCAAGCATTTAGGCTCGGACGATCCTACCTACTTAAGAAGTAAAGGGGCGCTGGTGGTAGTGGCCGGTGGTAGGGCAATGGGAGAATCCGTGGAGGACTCCCCGCAACATCGTACGCACGTATGGAAAATGGTGTACTCCTGCATGGTTTGAACCAGACTGTGTCAAAGTCCTAGGACATCTAGGGAAGCCGTGAGGGATTTAGGTACAATGCCTGTAGCTGACAATAATATGGGAACTACAACCTCTCGCTCGAGATGCCCAATTTCTTTGATTTTCCGAGTCAATGGCTTATAATGCACCTTCTTCTACATATATTTCCTTTCAATGTTGCTATTATGGGGGATAGCAACATCAATAATCTACGTGGAGCGAACCGTCTTGCCAACTAACAGTACGTCAGGCTTTTTATCTGCAGTATGGCGATCAGTCAGAACTTGCCGCTCCCAATACATGCTGTAAGCGGAACTATCAAGTACTGCTTGCGGCTCATATCGGTAAACCGGACATATTCCCGTGATCAGCCCATGCTTGTATACAAGGTTTTGGTGGATAACTTTGCATACACCATTATGCCTGATGATATATTGCACCGGTGCCATAATAGTACAGCCAGAAATGAGACCAACGTCTGTAATGCCGAACCACACATTCTGCACTGGTCGTTTTCCACCCGTTCTTTCATGATGAGCTTCAAGCTCGGGTAGCCACCACGCCGACCTAAAATTATGAAATTATTATTAATCATGACGTCAGCATCTTATTTGCATGGTTTTGGAAGCAGTAAATTCGCACGAAATTACTAAGTTTGAACTGCTATAACTTTGGCGTTTATGGCCAGATTTCCTTGAAGTTTGGCTCGCGCATACGAAATATGGTCCTGTATGCTGGTACGGGAAGTCCTAGGATGAATTTAAGGGGGGTTTTTTAGACAATTTAAAAATGGTGATATACTATTAGTAAGTTTATTTGAGCAAATATTGGAATGGGACATATTTTGAGGCCTAGATTTCATCTAAGTGCACCACCGTGATTTTTTTTCGGATTTTGCGGTTGAGTAGTTTCCGCAAATGGGTCCTGTCTTTATGTGTGGACATTTTGTCTCTTTACTCGCGCAGTTTGCAATCCACGTTAAAACTAATATCAGATTCGAAAAGTACTAATTGAGACCTTTCATTCGATACTCCATATGACCATATTCGATGAAAAAAAATTTTACATCCCCCCTTTATAAACATGGTGAGCCCCGCTTTAAGCTGCACGCAAACTTATGTCACTCACTGTATGCGTGGGATGTGAAAGTTGCCATATTTCCACCAAATTTCGTTCGGATCGGTTTAGCCGTTTTGGAGAAAAGTGTGTTTAACAGACAGACCGACAGACAGGCAGGTTTTGTTTTACATAAAACCTTAAAAATGACAAGAAAAATGGTAATATTTGTATTATTATTTTAAAATGAGTAGATATGTGGATGGAAACTAGAGAAATTAAAGGAGGGTAATGAAGGTGTTGAAGGGAGCTAAGTAGGAGAGCCGAAGTTGCATACAAGAAAATGAATCACTCATCCGGTCGTCACAGACAAATAGAGCGAAATGATCCAGATGCTGGGAAGCCTCAGACACTTGTAAAAGATTATTTGGAGGATTTTTGCTTCTAATATCACAACGACTATACAATTACCAAATCCTTGAATGCATGTTTATTTTAGAGACAAAACCTATTGGACTCTTAGTCACTCGAACAATTGAAGCATTGCAGTTTATGTTGCTGGCTTATTTGGCTTTTACTTTTGAAGGTTTCTCACACAAACCATGAGGGTTAGAAGAATGCTATAAAACTTAGCATTTCGCTCGGCTGAGGAGTAACTTCAAGTTTAGATCTGAGAAAACTATTCCCACTCAATAGTTAATAATTACGAGTATCTGGCAGAAGAAAGAGAACAACAGTTCGGCCGGCATTCCCTCACATTCTGGTGCCCCTGTCCGGCTCACATACGTTTGATCTCAATTAAGTTGTAAAAGTTCAATTAAAACTACCGCAAACAAGAGTAAAAATTTAGACATTCATCATGGTTTTATTTGAAAACGGAGCCGTATCTTTATATGCCAAAACCACATAGTAAATCCATTCAACGATAATTTTAGTGTTTGCCTTAATAACTGCCTTGGACACTAAACACTTAAGAAATTTGAATTTGGCTGGGAGTTCCAGATGCAGGAATGTCTTGCAAACAATTCCCGGAAACTGTCCGTCATAAAAGTCAAATTCTTTTTTTGGCTTGAAATACCCGAAAACGTCTTTCTAGGCCTGCGGAGCTATTCATAATATAATTGATGGCTGGCGGTCACAGTGAGTAGTCATCGTCAGCTAGTTGTACCTGGTAGTAATAGTTAAATGGCTATAAAGCCTTTTCCCCGGCCGCAAACGTTCCCTCCACAGGAAAATAGGAAAATGGGCATAAAACGATCTGAACATTTCTCATCAGACAGAAATGATGGGCATGATTTTTATTAGGCCACAATTCATTTCATAAATAAGTCATCATTGATTGCAAGAGTTATTTCATTTACTGGCCATTGTTTTCTAATTGAGTTGCCAGCAATAAAAGGTTTCTATGGGCAATTAGATTTTGAGGATTGCCTCGGAATTGACCAGTGACTTGAATGCAATCTACCGTAGATCTGATGAAATTCAGTAGCGCCAACGCTTAGGACAGCCAAGCGTTTTTCTAATAAATAAAGGTACATTTCCAGTCTGACTTTCACAGCGCAGCCTATCACGAAGGATATTGGAATATAAATGGCGTAGTTTGCATACAAGTTGGAAACTTTCATTAAAATCATAAAATTTAACAATTTTTCCAATTATTAAACATAGAAGCAGTAAAGCGGGGCAAACAACTATTACGCACCCCCATATGGCCACCAAGTTACAAATCCACCATATTCTCGTTTTCCACGTTATTACTTTCGACCGTTCAGTAAACATTCAAAGTATGCTCACTTGTTTAAAAAATGTTATCTGTCGTCCAATACCCAAGACAAAACTAATATAAAGCAGGACAGCTATAAAAACAATGTGCTCCTGCGATATTCCTGGGGATGCTTCCTGACGATGGCCGGAACATTGTCGTTTCCCTATTTGAAGGGAGCCGACCAGCAGTAGAGCCGTGGCTAAAAGACATTATGTTTGCATGACTTTCTAAAATTGCATATAACGAAAACTAAATACGATACCATTCCCCATATGTTTGGTCACATAAATTTGACGAGATTGTGCGATGCGAAATGGCGGTGAGAGACCACAGCCACACATGCTGTTTTTTAGGGGAGGTAGTGTGTTCAGTATTAGCTTTGGCCTTATCCATCAAAACTTCGTAGATTTCAGGAATTTGAAGGAAAAACAAATGTATCTTATATCTTGCAAAAAGAAGCATCCTTAAAAACAGCTCTAACTTGCCCAGTCCTGGAAGTTCAGAAGTGCTTTCACTATTGTTCAAACTTGTTTGGTCCTAGTCGTCGCCGCATTATATTAATGTATCCTAAGGAGGGCACACTTACATGTCAGGTATGCGCATAATAGCAATTGCATGTCTAAATGCATCGAAAAAATTACAACCCAACATTTCACAACCAGAACATCACAAAAAGACAACATCCTCTCCTAGACTGTGGGACAATTGGGCATACCTAAAGACAATCGGAGACTAAGACTAAATTTTCAGGATAGAAGTTCATATGCAACATCAAGGGTGAAGTCAGATGTGGGGAAATTGTGTATTAGATGCAGAAGCCACATTACTGCATTGTAAATTATACTGACTGCAATATGGTTACATGGTCGCCCTGACGCCCATTCTGCTCTCTCCACTAGCGTAGGCGATGGCTGCTGGTGAGTGCTAGCGAATTCGTGAAAAATTATTACCTAAAAGATTGTAGCCATAATTGAAATTCATATGAACAGGTTGCTGCTGAATCGTGCAGAACATAATGATAAGTCCTTTAATCACCTGATTATTGGAGCATTAAAATAAGCTGGGAGGATATTTGCAGTGAAATGTTGGCGTTGCGGCGTGGATTAGTTCTTCTAATAATGGATAGTAGTGCTACAAAAGTGCTTTGCAAAGTAACTTATTTTTCGTTTAAGACTATCTTCCCACTTTTCTTATGACTTTTTAAATTGAGGTTTGAAATACGTTAAAAAAATCCCAATTATAACCAAGTGATCTATTCAATGGAATGCCTCGATTATTACTTTCTGAAGCAGATTCTAGTTTTGAAGCTTTTTAAAAGCAGAAGTAAGGAGGAATTAAAAAGCACAGGCTTAGACATGTAAAAGATGCATTCTTAGCGATCATGTATGATTTCCATAACGCAAAGTGTATCAAGTCACCTAATAATTTACTCATTTCTATGTCCCGTAGTTCTGGGGTCACCCACTCTCTATTGAGGGTAGTAGGTTGCGTGATACAATGAATGACCTATTCACTGCCGATTACGCTTTCCAATTAACATATCCACGGATATTTAGCTCGCACGCCGACCAAGTTCTTCATTTGTTATTGTCTCAGGCTAGAATGTTCTGATGCCACCAGACAGACATGAGTGGATGAACGCTTGGACCTTCCGAAAGACAGTGGTGGTCAGTTTTCATCTATTACTTCAGAAGGAACAGTAGTTCGCAATAGTCGCCATGTGATGTAGGTGTTAAGACAGGTGCATGCCTAGATTTTTGACAAAACTAACCAAGCGGATTTATTGCTATTTTGGGGATAGGTTTTTTCAAATGAAAAATAAAATTCCGTTTTTATTTTTTTGACTTTATTTCGCTTTTAAACGTTACACCCCTTCGTATTTGGCTGCCACACCGTCGATCGTTCCTCGAGAGTTTTTCTTGTCATTCTGACATCTCTCGCTTCGGCCTTCAATCACGCCGTCAGCTGATCAATGCGGCGGCAGAGGCAAATTCATGGTGGCGTTCAGACTGGCGCCCCCGATGGCCGCCACATCACTTCGCCCCAGGTTGAAGGTTCTTATTTTCCGCTCACACGCTTATTTACTCTGCGAGACCTCAGATAAGGGACCCAGGTCATTCATTCCGGCCGATTTTCGCATGGAAACATCCAGGCATCAGGGCGACGAACAGACACCTTTCCACCGAATTTGGTGTCAATCGCTGCTACAGTCTCCGAGAAAAATGACGGACAGACAGACGGACAGGCAGATGTACAGAAGGATGCACAATGCTTACTGGGCACAATGGAAACTCCGAAGCTCGTAAAAGACTAAGAGAGTCTAATGGGGAAGCGGAATCTCCTCAACGCAGCCAAAAACGGAAAATGGAGAAAACGCCTCCACGGTAAATAAGTAAGCAAGCACACGAAAGAGTACCGGACCCTACGGCGAAAGACGGTAATTGCAATTACGGTTCCACTTGGACTAAGGTGGAAAAGAAGAAAAATCTATAGAAGAAAAGCCGGCAGATACGCTAATAAGAACAAAAAAGTGGACTTACCAACACGGATATTCTGCGCAAGGTCAAAGCAGATACCTCGTTAATAGAGCTAGGTGAAAGTTTTAACCCCATAAGGTGAACGCAGAAGGGTGACCTATTGCTGGAATCTAAACCAGGCGAAAACAAGTCAGAAGACTTGCAGAAAAAAATCGAGTCGTCGCTGGGTGAGACAATAGAAGTGAAGCTCAGTAAAAATTGCGTAGTTATTGAGTGTAAAGACTTGGACGAGATTAAAGCGAAGGAAGAAATTTGTCAAGTCCTATGATCCCAGCTAGGAATGGAGTCGCTAAAAGAGCGAGATATTCTACGGCTAAGGAAGGCATATGGCGGAACACAAACTGCACCCATAAGTCGTACATTTGAAGCGGCCAAAAGGGCCATCACTGCCAGTAAAGTTCGGATTGGTTGGGTCGCCTGCCGGCTGCAAGGGCAGATAACTCAGAAAAGATGCTTCAGGTGTATAGAATTTGGGCACATGGTGAAGAAATGTACTAGCGTACACGATATGTCCAACCTGTTTCGTAAATGCAGAAAAAAGGCCACATTGCAAAAGTTTGCGAATAAAAACCCAATTGTATCTTCTGCATGCAGATAAGCGCCCATATCGTAGGCAGCAGCACATGTCCGGTGTATAGGAAAGCGATCGACACTATGTGCAAATGAGGTTCCTATAGCTAAACCTGAACCATTGTCAAGCGACTCAGGACCTGCTTTCTCAGACGGTATTGGAAAGCAGAATCGACGTTGCTATTATCTGCGAGCAGTACAAAAATCTAGACAGTGGAGTTTGGGTCGCTGATAAGAGCGGAAAAGCAGCGATATGGATATGCGGAAATCGAACCATAGAAGGAATCACGAAGATTCTCGAGAGTGGCTTTACTAGAGCGAAAAAAAGCGGAATATCTATTTGCGGCTCTTATGTGGCTCCAAGCTTTACGAGAGAGGAGTTCCATTCTTTGCTGAAGAGGCTAGCAATGGATGCAAACAACCATAGCCCTAAGATAGTGGCTGGCGATTTCAACGGATGGGCTGAAGAATGAGGCAGCCGAGAAACAAACGTATATTACTCGAAGCTCTTTCTCATCTGAATCTTTTAGTTGCTAAGACTGGATGCGTGAACACTTTCCAAAAGAGGGAAATGGGCTCTGCGATAGATGTCACTTTTGTTAACGGTGTCTTAGTTAAGGAGCTCCAGTGGTATGTCAGTGAAGAATATACACATAGCGACTACCAGGCCACCATTTTTGAAATCATGCATAGTACACGAATAAAATGGTCCCGGACGAGAGCTGAAAGGAAGGTAGCTAATAAGTTTGACGAGGAGATTTGCGAAGAAGTTTTGCAGCAAAATACAGCGCTTGAAGGAAGCGCGGAAGATAAAGCCTTACAGATTGGCGGAAAGCTGTGGCGAGCATGCGACGCCTCCATGTCAAGGTGTGTTGTATCCCAGAAGCGAGTTCCGAACTTTTGGTGGAACTCTCAGAATGCCGTAAGGCCTGCCTCAAGGCCAGAAGGCACAGTCAACGAAATAGAAACCGATCTGGATACAAGCAGTTACATGAAGAATACAAAAACGCTCGGAAGAAATTACATGTGGCCATAATAAAAAGTAAAAGCGAACATTTTAAGCGACTGTGTAAGGAAGCTGACACGAACCCCTCGGATGGCGCTTATAAGACAATAATATCGAAAGTCAAAGGCAAACACTCCCCACCAATTTCTTGCCCTACTCTGCTTAATGGAATAGTAACGGATCTTGAATGTGAGTACCGCTAACCTTCCCACCTTCAAGAAAGAGCATTTCCTACACAATGAAAGAAGCAGAAATTAATACTACTCCCCAAGCCAAACAAACTTTTGGGGAACCTTCGTCCTAGAGACCGATATGCCTTTCAAATAATAGTGGCAAACTACTCGAACGAGTAATCTATAACGTATTACTTCCAATTCCCGAAAAGGATGGCGGTCTCTCCGAAAATCAGTTCGGTTTTCAAAAGGGGAGGTCTACAACGGATGCACTTGTCCTAGTAGCTAACACAGCTAAGACCGCACTTGACGAGGACAAATGTTGTGCAGTGATCACACTTGATGTGAAGAACGCCTTCAATTCCGCTAGTTGGAGAGCAAGATACTTGAGTCCCTAATCAACTTAGGCGTGGCGAAGTACCTGGTGCGTATTGTTGCCGACTTCCTAATCGATAGAGTTCTGTGCTGCGAATTAGATGAAGGAATGAAATTATACCAAACGACATGCGGAGTACCACAAGGGTCTATCCTAGGGCCACTCTTGTGGATTATTATGTATAACGGAATACTGACGCTAGACGTTCCTACTGGCGTGGCCTCCATTGGTTTCGCGGACGATATTGGTGTGACGGTTGTTGCATGTCTTCTCGAAGAAATCGAGCTTTATGCAAATGAAGCAGCCTATGAGATTAAACCCTGGTTATAGAATGCTGGTCTACAGAGAGCATAAGACGGAAGTAGTACTTATTAACAAGCGTAGAAAGTGCACTTCCATGAAGATCAAAGTTCGAATGCAAACAATTCATTCCACGCCTGCGCTTAAGTACTTAGACGTAATGATTGACTAGAGGTTAAACTTCAGATTGCATGTAGAGGGTGCAGCAACCAAGGCATATAATATCGGAGCGCAGGTTGCGAGAATACTACCAAATATAGGTGGCCTAAGGCCGAGCCGTCGACTCCTTATTTCGAAGGTGGTCAGTTCGATCTTACTGTATGCAGCCCCAGTATGGGCAGATGCACTGAAAAATATAGGAAATAAGAGAAAGATTGGAGCTGCGTATAGCATAAGTGTACTCCGAACATGTTACGCTTACAGAACAATATCCAACGAGCAACTTGCGTGATATCAGGATTGGTCCCGATTGAGATTCTGGCGAAAGAAACACAAGCGTATCTCACCGGAGAATCTCCTGCCCGTCCGCCACAGTTTCCACGAATTGAAACTGTCGCGGAATGGCAGGAGAAATGGGATGAGTCAGAAAATGCCCGCTGGACTCACGAAATCATATAGGATATCCGGAAATGGATCGAGCCACCCCACAGCAAGGTAGGTTTCGACCTAACTCAATTCTTGAGCGGAGGCTATCGAGCATATCTGTATCGATTTGGGCCATATTGCCCAAAGTGCCCAAATATTGCAGAGGACGCAGAACACGGTTTTGTTCATTGCCCCAGATTCGAAACCCAAAGGGCTACTCATTGGAGGCTACAACCGGAGAGTACTTTACATCCGAAAATATAATGGAACTTATAGTGAAAGCAAAGGGGATATGGACGAAGTCGAAAAGGAGATTGCAGCTATCGAAAAGAAGCTTAGGCAGGAAGAAGTCATCCGAAAGAATGAACGCCAGAGTAAGACGGTTCTTTCCGCATAGTCAGTGGCTTATGCATAAGCATGCTCATAGAAACAAAGCTCCAGATGCCGGCATAACCATGTTTGCACGCGTTTGCCAATTTACTCCCTTATCTGTAGCTCAGGGACACCCTTGACAGACGATATGACAATTCGCACACCCATCATAAAAATATAATATAAAATAATTAAAAAGTACATACTCTATACTCATATATATGTATAATAAAACAGCACCGAAATCCCAAACAAAATAAAAGCTTTAATCACTTTTTACGACCATCTCCCCCCATTGATTGTTGCCTGCAATTCATTCATTCATCCGTTCACTCTGGCTCGCACTGACTAGTTTACTATTCACTCAATCCCATGCAAACATTATTGTTGTCGCCCTCCTGGTAATAAAATCTAATGAAGCGTTCACGAATTTAATGTTTTATCTAATTAGCGACGAGAATAATTGTCAGACCGCACATCACCAATTAATTTTGTTGGTTTGGTTCCAACTCTTGGCTTTTTCGGTCCCCATTTTCTATGGTGCTTTCATTTGCAACGCTTTCAGTGCGTGTCACGCTAATGGAAAAGGGACGAAAATTAAAAATGATGAAATATTTCCTCTTCTAATAACCAAATTTATTTATGTAGTTATTTTATGAGACTGTCGAGTGCAATAACAATTAGATGGTGGTGTGTGAACCAGATATAGTGCTGGCAACGATTTCATAATGAAAATTCATGGGGATTTCGTGGCTATTTGCACTGTTTGAACTGCGGTTGGATGCATGAGAAGCTTCACGAATAACTCAAATAGAATTGATATTTTCGTGGTAGAGTACCGGGTAAAAGCCAGCACGTCTTCTTTCCCTCAATCGGAAATACCTGGCTTCGGGACAGTCAACGTGAGCTACATTTGTACACACATAAATATGTATCCTGGCAACTGCCCCAACCAGCAGAATTACATCATTTTCAAGGTTTTGTGTATTACCAAACCTTGTTAAAACTGGTTTCTTGTCTGTAACATCGTTCTACGTTAACTAGTACTTCCCAAGTCTGACCTCATTTATTACATTTGATGCAAAGTGGTCATTTCTTCTAAGGACGCATTTTCAAAAGCTACTCGACGGAAAAATCTGAAAAAAAAAATTGTGAAGCTGCCACTGTACCGATGTGGAGGCTACGAAATTCCCTTCATACATTAACGATATTTGCTCACATGAAGTTAATAACAGTAAATTACTGTAATTTTTAGTAACCGACCGTGACCCTCCCCCTTTTAGGTTCATCCTAAAACCATGAATCGAGGTAGCTTAGGCTATATTATCAAGCATGTTCCAACCAGATTTGCTAAAAATCGCATTATTACTAACGAAGTTATAAAAGGTCAAAGTTATCCCTTAATAGGACATAATATATGAATCTAGATTACGAGCTAGGGACAAATGTCGATACAAAAATTTTTGTATAAAAAATACACAAAACCTTTCCTACCTGACGTTTTTTGGTTTCCCGACTTGTTTAACCGTACAATCAAAGGGTAAATGGAAGGATATTTTATCAGATACATTTGCACTTGGCGATCTAGCAGCACTAGGTACTTTAGTTTGATACTTTTTGCAACGATTGCTCTACTTATAGATTACAAAGCGAATAATATGATTACCTGACAGAACTACATATGAAGCTGATCAAACTTCTGACAACAGTGTACGAGACGAAATATAATTCAAATTAGTAAGAACGTAAAAATTTTCCTGGTTCTCAGTGTTCAATGGTGAAAGTTACATTGAAGACGGAAATTGTTTTTAATTGAGAGAGAAATATTAAGTAGAGAACAAATTGACAATGGGATCGACTCAATCAGGCCAAACAAGAACACACACATTTGAAAACGGACATCAACCTGGACCGAGTGTTCTTATTTCGGACGATGTTAAACAGCGTCTGTATCAAACCTATTCACAAGGTACCTTTTTCAATTTTAGGTACAAAAGCTTTGATAAATGCCATAAACCTATTCATTTATTCCAGGTGACGGCAACCAACAGACCGCACCAACAAATGTCCACTCTAAATATGGCTATAACCAATCCCAAATCCCTCAAGCATACAACGAGACAAGTGTCCCTGCGTGTAGCGACCCTTATCAGAAAAATACCAACCAATATGATCTGCTCGCACAGAATGACCTCTACTGGCGTAAAAATATGGCCAATATGGAACAAAGTCTTCATAAAACTAATACAATTATGGAGCAAGAATTTAACTTGGCTTATGAAAATGTTCAGGAAACCTTTGCGAGACCACCCCCGTCACATCGAGTACCACCGTGTCAGAACCTGAAATCAAAGTTATTTCAGTGTTATAGCGAGAACACAGGTGAAACACTGAGATGCCTTGGCGAAGTATCGGCATTTGTCGAGTGTGTTAATAGGAACCGTGTCAGACGCTTGGACTCTGATAATGCCAGTATATTGTGAAATTTTAAATTTAGTGGTGTTATGGGGAAATTAAAATGTTATTTTATTGAAACAATGTCTTTTCTTGTCTTCCGGGCCAAAGAGGTTAAAGGAAGGGTCCTTGCAACCCTTGTGTTCGAGAAAAACTAAGATCCTGAAGAATAGGTGGTAAACACCTAAACGGTGGGATGTAGCGCGTCAACCACACCTACGTGCCATTGTTTGCAATTACCTGAAATGTGTTTCATCTCTCCGAACGACTTCCCGAGACGCTGGGAATCCTCCTCTACTGTGTGCCTTAAGTGCTTTGAGGAGACCCACTCGTCAGCCATCTTGGTAGAGTTAATTCCCTGCATAGCATAGCCAACATGCAGCGGATGCGGACTTAACGCTACTAATGCGCCAGGCAACATCCAATTCGGTCCCATCATCCGCAGAAACCACGCTTCCTAGATATACAAATTGATATACCATTTCGATGCTCTTCCCATTACTGCAGATATAGAGAGACTGTTAACCCGTCAGACTGAGGATCTTGGTCTCTCTACAACCATGACCCAGTGGGAGAGCAAGGAGATGTCATCAGCGGGGGGGGGGGGGGGCAGACCATCACGCCCAGCGAATTTACTCCCTTTGAGTGCATTGGTGGCTGAAATGATTTCTCTTCTGCTTGGAGAAACTAGCCATTTCATCACGAGAAGAGGAACCTCACCTGGTGTGATACGGTTAAGAACCACAGTATTCTTTCCACCTCTTCAGCTGTTCCTCACCGTGGATGAGAAGTCGACCGTTGACGTCCTTCATAGTATCATCGAATCATTTGGGAACACATGTAAGGTCATTCGTGATGTTTCATACATTCCTCAAATAATTGCGATCTGCGGCACCTTCCGCTTCGTTGACCAGCGTAATAGCAAATTCCGGTACGGTCGCCGAGACCGCCTTTCACCATTGCATGTCCGAACAAGGATTGTCAGATCCCATCTTGGCATTCAGATCACCCATCACGAGCACACACACGCAAGAGGAGCAGGAGGAGGACTACTCTCGCTTGAATTCCCGCTCAAGTTGAAGAAAGGGAGCATTCTGAGAAGCCTCGCTACCGTTATCGATGAGCGTGCGCACATTTCAGAAACCAACCATGCCGTGAGGTTAGCCCCTTTTTGAGGCGTTGTTGATGTTTCGATAGCAGTAAAGATTAAAAATGTTCAGGTTAATAGCCCACAAATTTCTTTCCCTTTTAGTCGCCTCTTACGACAAACAGGGAAGGCTTTGACTGTATTTTTAAGCCCCAACTTACACGACACACGAAAGGCATTCTTACTCTTTTCAGGCCTTCCCGAGAATCCTAGACTCCACTACTGCCTTTCGCCACATGTAGCTAGGAATTTGGCGAATTATACAATTGGAACCTGTAGAGGTACTGGTGATATCCCCCATGCTCCGTCGGAAACTAGGGAGGATTATAATTAATTTCGCAATGTTGTCTCGCCAGCCACTCCTTGATGGTAGAGATCAGTCTATGTGTCCACCGGCCCTTTTCCGAATGACTCCTGACATCTATTTGCAGATCTCTTTTTTTCGGCGTTCTTCTGTGACAGAGGAAAGACTGACTTCAGATTGTATATACTCGTCGCTCCATATGCCAATATGTCAATTGGCATCATTCCGAAGATGACGGTTCTGAAGGCAAAAGATACCCTTAAGGCTGTCCTCCTATAGGCCGCACTCAGTTTTTGAGCATTAGATGGTATGCGAAATGCCTTTCCCTAAATATGGGTGGTATAAAGGAAGATCGAGCTCATCACTATGGCAATAACTAGCCTACAAGTATACCGTGTCTTTCCCACGTTCCATATTGTTCTTGTCAAGGTCATACTCGTCATGAATCCCTTTTCACAAGAATATTTCACAGGTTGTTTAGAACATAACTTCGAATCTATCATCCCTCTTAAATATTTGATGGTCAGCTAGGAAGTGATGATGTGATTGACGATTCTAATTCGGGCGTAATTTCGCTTCGTTCGGTACTTTCGTATGAGGTTCCCATTGGTCGAATCAAATGCATTCTTCACATCCAGAGTCACCACCACGCAATAGTTGCTGATATTGCCCCTTCCGTAAATTGCATTTTCGGCCATGCCAGCAACCATTTTGATGGTACGAATGGTTAATTTGGCTTTACGGAACCCACACTGCCGATATGAAAGGCCTTCATGGCTCTCGACGATCGGGAGTAATCATTTGTAAATTACCCGCTCCAACATTTTCCCCATAGTGTCTGGAAGACATATGGGTTTATAAGACGATGATTTACCGGTGGGTATTCTAGCTTTAGGTAACAGTATCAGCTTCTGCCACTTCCATGTTGTAGGGAATATCACCCTCGGACATGGACGTTTCGAACAATTCAGCAAACACGGCCGGTCTGGATTTTACGGCCAGCTTAAGAACTCTGTTCGGTATGCCACCCGAACCGGAGCTTTGCTATTATCTATTCTCCTGCAAATTTCCAACAGCTCGTCCGTGGTCACTGCAAGAATTGCCGTCACATTCGGAGATCTCTGAAATGATGATTTTCAACTAGCGAACAGGGCACGTGATCTGTGGGGATGACCGTCTTCTCAGCCTTCCCATCACGATTCTATAGGCTCTCCCTCACAGATTTATATCCGCTTCCGAGTAGAGAGAGCTCCTTAAAGCATTCCCTCTTGCTCCGATGAATGACAAGCTTGAGCTTTTTGCGGGCTGCTTTCGTCCCTGCTCACTTTTACCAACCGCCCTCTGAGCCGTTCGCCTGACTCGATGGCAGATTGATCTAAGGCTGGCTAATTCACTATTCGACCAGTAGTTGGGTCATCTATTGAGGAATGAGCACTTCCTATGCATGGATGCGCCACATGCCTTGGTGATGCATTATGCGACATGGAAAGCTCTCCCCGTGGGACCGCCTGCCTTAGTATGCTGGCCTAGCTCTACTTCTAAGAAGTTTCTCTCGCCCAATGTTTTTGCAGACCAGCCTGATGTCCTTCTCAGCTTTATTTCTCCTGATTCCGTGGCCTGTTGGTCCCTCTTCAGTTCCAAGTTGATTGCCTGAGGATCGCAACCGGTGTCTTCCTCGCTAACGTGCCAGGTATAAGTGCAGGGCTGACAAAGGTCCACGATTGAGGAAGATCCCCTTTGCAAAATGTGCTTGCATCACCTTCATTGGTCAAAACTAAGTCCAACTGGGCAAAAGCCTCTAATCGACTTCGGCCCATTGCGCTACTCTCCCTGCTTCCCCGCTCGGAGGCACAAGCGATCAAGTCACCGGATTTCGTCTTCTTGCATCGAGAACAAGCTTGTCTAACATGTCTTTAAATTCAAACATACGGCTCCACTCGAGCGGTCAAAGCGTCTTTTTTAAGGTTGTGTGTAGAACAAAAAATGATTAAAATCGGATTAGTGTCCGTCACACACATTTTTCTCGGATACGGTTGTAGGAACTGTCATCAAATTTGGTAGAAAAATGGAAACTCGGAACGCTCACAGATACAGTGAGTTAAATAATCCTACGTCGAATTTAAGGGGGGGGGGGTCTCCATGCATACAAAAGCGGGGGGGGGGTAAATTTTTTTTCATCAAATATAGTCATATGGGGTATCAAATGAAAGGTCTCGGTTCGTATTTTCCGAGCCTGGCTTTAGTTTTGACATTTGTTAGAAAGGTGGGGAGTGCGGGGAGTCGAAGTTAGAAACTACTCAACTAAAAAATCTGAAAATCGGAAAGACTATCTGGCGCCTAGGCTCCGAAATACTCCCCCCCACCGAGATCTACTCAAGTAAAATTAATATTATAGTATAGTATATATAATAATAATAATCGTTGGCGCAACAATCCATATTGGATCAGGGCCTTGAAGTGTGTTAGAGCACTTCATTCAAGACCGTAACGGTACACTACAGAACACTGTAGGAGGCAATGTGGTCAGCATTGCGCTCGCCCGAGATTATTACCCTGATCAAATCACGATACAAATTCCACTGCTACCAGTGAGATTTGAACCGCGACCTTCCGTATGGCAGCCTAGTGCTCTAACCACTGAGCTATCCGGACACATATAGTATATATAGTATAGTATATTACTACAATTTTTAGTAATTGGCCGGAAAACCGCCCTTAAGTTCATCCTAATACCACACGATAGTGTGGAAAGTGGATATTTTCACAAAATTTATGCCTATATTACGTGCTACGTACTAATGAGACAAATGCACACTCAAATGCCTTTATAAAGGAAGTATACAAAACCTTTCATGCCTGAAGCGTCCAGCTTCCGGTTTCCTGATTTGTTTAATATGTATTTCTAAGTGTATTGTTTACGTCGTAAGGCTCTTGAGAACCTCGTCTTATGGGTACCTAGCAGCTTGAAAGTGAAAGCAAGGCACATTTAAAAAGTTTAAATACGGACCCTAGGTCACATACTTAATTCAAAAGCAAAAACAGTCATTACCTCCAGCGATATTAAATTCAAAATAATTTTAATTATGAAATCTCGTCGAATCTGACCCACATTCTTCAATCAAGTACGTTAAGAGTAAATGACATAAGATGGAAAAAAAATGTTGACAAAGCAAATTACCATTACTCATAATTCGCGGTAATTTACTCAAAAAAGCAACGAAATGAGTGCACTTTAATGGATCTGTCGCTCCACATTCCATTTCTGTGCAATCGTAGCCTATCCACTCTGAAATCGTCCAATACAATTCGTGACATCCATTAAGATAAAAGCGCTGTTAAATTAGTAGCGGGTGTTTGCGTTTTTCGTTTTCGTTGTGGGAGTATGGAAACTCGATAAAGGTGAATAGCGAATCATCCTCACGTCGCGTCGTCCCCAACATTTCGGTCACCGGAATCCCTCTAGATAAGCATGTATGCACGTAGGTGTTCGATGACAATTAAGTTTTCGGGAATAGACACCCCCAAGAAGACATCCATTTTTGGGTGCTGAACTGAAAAGTTAGCAATTTCGGTATCATAATTGGTCATTGCAGACTGAACTGTATCTAGCTCTTGATGAATTTCTCCTTTCTTGATTCAGATGTATCCATTCCATAGTCATTTTCATGCGCTTTTTGAAAAAGCTCCTAGCTGCATCTTGGCACGTATTGTTTGCATCTGGGACTTAGTTTTTAGATTCTAATTGAAAAGCAGACGATACAATTCAGCGGCATTTTGAATGTCCATTTAGAAGTTAATCGGGCGTACTCAGGCGGTAATCAATCAATTTGACTTCAACAATTCTCCAACCATGCCTTTCTGCATCCTTAATCCTTTTCTGCCATGGACTAAACTGAAAACCGTACTGTCGCACTGAAAAACGTAACGGCACGGATGAATCAAATTCATGTCACGTCTACTCGAAATTGGACGTCATGCATTTTCTCTAATCGAATTGCCGTCAACAATATGCGAGGGGTGAACATTGAACACTGCTGGTTCGTCCTGGGGAATCCAAGGAGACCTTACAATGTTCCCATTTCCAAGAGGATCTGAATTTGTGTGGTGTGACGCAATTAAATTAATCTGAATTTTAAAGAAATCAAATTCACAGAGTCTTACATGTATGTGTATGTAGGAAATGATAATATCTCCCCCAGGAAACCTTCTTGATGTGGAAAGGAGAGGTTAAGTAAGCTCCCCGAGTTAAATGAGCCTTGAGTCGTCGTTATCGCTTCGTTTCTCGGTCATTAGGATACGATGGTAATGTAGCATATGTACTGAAATTATGTAGGAGATAACAAAGTGTCGGAAATTTAAATAATGGAATTAGGGAGAATTTGTTGAGAGGGGAGCCTTTAATATCTTATTTTGTTTTAAGAAGGCATCCGTGTGGCGACTTATCTTCGAATGACTGTTTAGAAATCACTGAACAATTACCTAATTAATTGAACCAATGCTTCCAAGCATATAAGACCTCGAAGGTAGAATATTTCGTAACTGTTACTGCAATTTCTGTGATGGAGCGTTAGTAATTTAAAGGCTGTAGAGGTGATCAAATTTTGAAATTAAGAAAACACACCAGCTGATGAGTTTGCTGACACAATCGAATCACGTAGACACATATATAGTCGAATCGAGTTCCTCTACCAGCGGTATCAACTATATCTTCAGCTGCTTCTATTCGCCTTCTGCCAAGGATGAACTAACCAATCCCAACGACTCGGTACAATCACCGAATTCCCCGCACTGATGCAGTGGCGTAAATGCAACGATCTACTAAGTTGTCGCTATATACGTGTTCCCGGCGGCTTAGTAATTCGTTCGACGAGACTTTAGCCCCAACATCTTCTCAGGAGTCTGTGCATGAGGCCTCTCAGTCTGAGTTGATTTCACCTGCTACGCCTTCCTACATCCTCCGATCCTGCTTCGCTCCATCGTGGCTTCAACGCCGTCATCAGATCACGAATCGGAACACAGCCGCTCCATTTTTGGACATCGTTCCCGTCGTCAAGTAAGCTCCACTTCTCGCCGCTGCCATATATCTTGGCACTTCATTCGCCCTTACCAGCGACCCCAGCCTAAAGGTGCCATCCCCACCCAAACAGCTCATTATCCCCAGACTAACGTTCGCAATTTCTACGGACGGTGTACTGGAGTGTATCAAGAGCAAAGTTGGTTTACTTTCTCCACTGTCCTGCGTCAAACTGACAAAAGACAGCAACACCGACCGGGTGATTGCATCTTTCAAGGTCACTTATCCTCACGAAGTTGATGTTCTCGGCAATCCTTCTTTCTGGCCTGAAGGTGTACTTATCAAGCCATACAAGCGTCCCAATTCGCGGATAAATTTCAGGACAACCCGCCTGCCTCGCCGAGCAATATAATGGATCCATGTTTACTGTCCGTCTGTTTTATCAGAATGTGAAGGGTTTCAGAACCAAGCTAGGGACCTTCCATTTATTCGCGCTGGCCCAGCAAGACCATGCCATCTGCATCGGTATTGCTGCCATGCGTAGAGAGTATGGGCTCTCTCTTCACAAGCATCAGCTTGCTTATTTCCCTCGCCTTTCCTTAGGTATATAGGCCTCCGCTCGGCATTATGAAGAGCGATGGGGATAACCCCCGCTATCACCATTACAGATGGCTCCGAGACGGTATGATAGCGGACGCAATTTCAAGAGCACCTCGTCTTTGTACTTCCACTAAACGGAGGCGGTATATTTCCTTACTGAGCTAGTCAACCCATATTCCGGAACCGTAAAGGAGGATGGACTGAACCGTGCTCATCAGCAAACGCTCCTGCTGGACAAGGAACCTCAGACGTTGGACATCACCCGGCAAATCGCAAACATTCTAACCGCAGCCTTGTCTGCGATGTTTCGAATCTGCTCGAAGAAACTCATCTTCGTATCTATCATGGTGTCCAGGCATTTCACCACCGGCTTCGACAAAACTATGGTTTTACCCACCTAAATAGGGAGGACTATGAAAACCTTGTCCTTGGTCAGCACAACAACTTCAGTTTCTTCCAGAGCTAGGGAGAATTCATGCTCAGCCATCTGCTTATTCGCCACATTACCATTCCCAGCTGAGCTTGCTCAACCGTGCGTGCGGTAACCAGTGCCGCAACATCACCTACGTATCCGACCAGATGCGGTTCATCAGGCATCTCGAGATGTGGAAAGCTATCGTATAAGGCGTTGCAAAGGCCCGCAGCAAGGATACATCCCTGAGCCGCCCCCCGATGTTACCTTCATTCTGCGCTGTCCTCCCCTGGTCTCGTAGAGTAGGGCACAGTCCTCTAAATAGTCCTTCAGCATCCGCAATAGGTAAGGCTTGGGTATGGAAATGATTTTCCAATGCCTTAAGCAAGTCCTTATACACCTCGATGCTCATCCTGGCGAGAAAAAGAGGGAAATCTGATTTCCGACAGAATAGGCATATTAGAGCGATGTGATGAGTACTTTGATAAACTATTGAACAACTAGAACTTCGGAGAGTTGGAGGTCCCGCCAACTGAAGACGACGGACAAATACGGCCACCACCAAGTATACGAACAGTCCGTGCAATCTATCGACTTAAAAATCATAAGTCACCAAGAGACGATGGAATAACAGCCAAATTATAATAGTTAAATATGGAGGCGACCAGTTACACCAAGTAATTCATCAACTCGTGCTCAAGGTATGGAACAGCGAATCAATGCCCGACGATTGGCAACAAGGCATTATCTCATACATAAAAAGGGACATATCACACAGTGCAACAATTATAGACGTATCACTTTGCTGAGTACCATCTATAAGATATTCTCCACACGCCCAGAACATCATTAGCCCATAACAAAGAGGCTTCATTCCAGACAAATCAGCAACAGATCAGATTTTCTCACTGCGGCAAGCGACGGAAAAAACTGTTGGAACATGGACACCAGCTGCACCATCTATTCATCGACTTTAAAGCCGCCTATGATAGCATAGCCAGGGTAAAACTGTACACGGTCATGAGAGAATTCGGTATCCTGACGAAATGGAAAAGACTGACTAGGCTGACCCTGACCAATGTGCGAGACCAGATAAAAGCAGCAGGATCACTCTCAAGACCTGGTCACTGTGGCGTAGAGGGAAATGAAATCTCGGACGCTTTAGCGAAAGAGGGGTCAATCTCCCCTATGCGGGGACCGGAGCCAGTAATTGGAGTATCAGTAGCATTGGCTAAGTCTGTTTTCAAAAACTGGGAAAAAGCAGAGCCTAAATGCTGCTCGACACACCAAACTTTTCCTGCCAGAGCCGAACATATGTACCGCAAAGTTTATCCTGTCGAAAAGCAGGAGGACTTGCAGGTGTATTGTGGGCATTCTGACAGGCCATAATTCACTGGCTGGGCATATGTTCAGAATAGGAATTACTGAAGATGATAAGTGTCCCCCCTGTAATGAGGAAGCGGAGTCCACGGAGCATTTACTATGTGAATGCCCCGCCTATGGACGCATCAGGCATCAGATCTTAGGTGCCGATGTTCTCCAATTGCGACGGGTAGCATCAAATCCACTAACGGAAATCCTGCTATACGTTAACGAACCCGGAATATTCCGTTAGACTTGGGGGGCGAGTACAATGGGCAAACACGGCCGCCACTATACACACACACACACTCTTAAGACCATTCGACATCAACAACGGCCTACGACAAGGAGATGCCCTATCATGCGTCCTCTTTAACCTGGCCCTTAAGAAAGTCATTCGTGATGCTGAGGTAAATGCGGGGGGTACGATCCTCTTTAAGTCCACCCAACAACTGGCCTATGCTGACGACATCGACATCATGGGAAGAACGACCCGAAACGTACAAACTGCCTTCATCCAGATCGAGCAGGCGGTAGATCTTGAGCTGCACATCAATGAAGGCAAGACAAAATATATGGTGGCAACGTCAGCACCGAAAATCAACCAACCAACAATATCAAACCGCACTGGTCAAACGGGAAGAATAAAGATAGGAGACTACAATTTTGAGACCGTTGATAATTTTTCTTGTCTAGGGTCGAAAATCACAACTGATAACAGCTACGATGATGAAATCCGCTCACGGTTGTTGGCAGCCAACAGAGTTTATTTCAGCTTACAAAAACTGTTCTGCTCGAAACGTCTCACCGTAGGGTTAAAGCTGGTGTACAAGACAATGATCTTGCCAGTCTTCATGTATTCCTCGGAGACTTGGGTTCTTAGCAAGAAGAATTGCGAACCCTTGGCCGCGTTCGAGAGAAGAATCCTCCGAAGAATTTTTGGCCCCCTACATGGAGATGGACGATTCCGTAGCCTACATAACGACGAAATCTATGAGCGATACCATGACCATGGATAAAATCCAGCTCAATAGGTTACGGTGGGCGGGTCACTTAATCCGTATGAATGAGAATGATCCAGCCCGGAAATTCTATAAAGGCAATATCTATAGTAGAAAAAGAAGACGAGGCATACCCTGCCTAAGATGGGGCGATGGTGTAGGCGTAGACGTCAGACAGCCTTTAGGGATATCGAATTGGTGGACCTCGGCGCAAAACCGGGGTGTCTGGAGTTCCTTATTAAGGCAGTCCTAGACCGGATACCGGTTGTTGCGCCGTTGATGATGATGAAGTTCTGACTGATCGCTATACTCCACATAACAAGCCTGACGTACTGTTAATTGACAAGACGGGTCGCTCCGCGTATATAATTGATGTTGCTATCCCCCATAACGGCACCATCGAACAGAAATACGTGGAGAAGAAGGTGAACTATAGCATCTCGAGCTGATGGTATTAATTTCCATAATATTGTCAGCAACAGGTATTGTACCGGAATCCCTCACGGCTTCCCTTTATGTCCTGGGACTTTCGCACAGTCCAGTTCAAACCATGCAGAAGAACACCATTCTGCATACGTGCTCGATGTCGCTGGGAGTTCTTGACTCTTTAGTTTTTGAGTAGGTAGAATCGTCCGAGCCTAAATGCTTGGCACTTAGTGCTAGTGTTAGGTAAAATCCGGCATCCGCCGAGATTTTGACAACTCGAAAAATAATATAGAAGCCATCGTTGATGAGCGGGTCAGTTAAGAGGGAAAACAATCTAGCGGCTTCAATCAAGTGGGTCCCCTCCCTCAACTGATATGCGATATCGACATGTACGTACTTAGTACACCAATTATCATATATCTAATTAATCTTCTATCCAAAATAAACCAAGCTATCAACCTCAATGTCTGTTGATGTGTTTACGATTTACTTGTCAGAGCAAATCTCCACTTAAGCAATTTGTCTATTCTACGAAGAGAAATCAAAAAGCAACAAAATTTCTAATCTTTATTGTCCGATCAAAGATTGTTTTGTAGGGTAAACAATGCTGGTCCGATTTCAGAACCTATCGTGGTTCGTTTGTCCGACCGGCTCGACTACGCTGCAATTGATTAATGTTGTATAACAAGACAATAGATTGTTGAAACTATCCAAGGAGAAAATGACTTTATTGTAAATGGTAATAAAAGGCGATCCGACGGGTTTCACCGCACTGTTCGGCTCTCTGCTTCTTCCAAGAGAAATATCTTCATTTTTTCGATTTATGTACATTAATGAGGTGCATTTCTAATGCTATCGTGGTCAAAGATACGCGGGTGTAGGGGGGAGAATTTAACCCTCCAGCATCTTCATGAAGTATGCGCGTTGTTTCTCAAAGTTTGCTTTCCTCTTGAGTACAAAGAATAAAACCAATCTTCGATTCTATGACGGCAGATATAAAAAGTATGAAGAGTCATCCGGGCTTGTTCCAGTTGGTGTATCTTAGATTGTATGTAAAGTGTAGGGCCTAGAAGATTCCAAAAGCTGAATGAGGCCGCAGTCGTTAAAGCCCCGAACCAGCAGCGTCTTTACTAAGAAGAACCAGCAAAAGACAAACTGGACCCTCGCAATATTTTCTGGAATTCGTGTGGGTGGCTTTTGGCCTTTTAATTTGCTTTGGTGATTTATTTCATTTACAAAAGCAAAAATAAATATTACAACAATGCTTGAATCTGAACTAGTTTTTCTGACAAGATTAAAACAAATACGTTCGGGTAAGTATAGATATGCACTTGGTAAGCATGTAGGCATGGGGATAATATTACTCGGAGTTTAGCATATTCATGACTCGCCGGATTAGCGGTAAAGTCGAGCTACCTCTGGGTTGGGTCATTATAATTAATCATACTTAGTAGAAAATAATGCGAATAAATTAATTGTGCAAAATTTTTGGCCTCTGAATGGTGTGTCTTAGTTTAAAGTGAGCTTTTTTCAAAGAATTTTTATGTTGGACTTTACAAATCCATGGAGGCATTCGATCCAATTTTCATACATATGTACATTTGTATCATATGCTTGAAGCTATTAAATTTCTACGTGAATTGACGAACATCCATTCTCACACAATATGCCCCGAACTTGTATAAATGAGCCAAATAGTAAAAGGAAGGCTTAGCACCATTTGCAGCAATTGGACGCCACGAATTCCATCTCCACTTGCTATCAATTCGTCCGGTAAACGTATTAAATGAATACGCGTTACTTCTTAAATGCACACGAAAGCATCTGAAGTCAGCATATTTTATTTATCTTGCCAAGGAACGCAACCATTGTAATTTAACATTTTACGAGAGCTAGTCTGAGCGAAATCCGTAAAAGGCCACTTAACGGCTTATCAAAGGTAGAACCCATAAAACTTGAAATAAGATAAGCCAAAGCCAAAAGTACCGAGAGTACTTTTACAGATACTCGCATACCGGTAACCATTAGTCCGCCATCGACAACGTACACGACTGGCAGAGCCGGTAAATCTTCTCTTTTCTCAAGATTTTATATTGTCTGTGTGACAATAATCCTAAACCATATCTTAAGACAAAAGTATTCTTTCTGCTTGTTTTGCTTGTTTTCTCCTTAATCAATCTTCTGTTTCTTCATCTGTGTTCCATATCTTTATGTTGCTTCCATAACGGATGGGTAATAGTTGACCGACCAAGTTTCTTTCCCATAAATTTTTTCTTTTGGTTATTTTTATGCGTCAGGAACTACCCAATAAAATTAGTTAGAGTGAATTTCCCTTCACTTAAGTATTTTGATGAAAAGCATTTGAGTTGTAAAATCGTAATAAATTATTATTAAATTTGTGATAAGGCTTGGGAAGGCTAATAAATTATAATAGAGCAGCAGCCGACTTTGGGCAGCATTGGGGATTGAATTTCTTTTCCCACAGAAAGTTTCCGTGGAAATGATCTTTCCGAGTCACTAATGAGGGGCCAATCCGACAATGATTTCTACTGCAATCTTTATTGTGATTTAATCCTCTAAAGGATTTCGGAGGAATTGAGTGTGCTGCTGCCAAATTTTTTGTGGGAATTATAACAAAGTGCTTTTGCGCAGTATTAGCATCAAATCGCGATGGCGCTCCCACCTTCTGCAGAAGAAAAATGTGTAGCAGGTATCACCCTCTTCGTTATTTCCCTCGCCTTTCAGAGGTATATAAACCTCCGCTCAGGGATCGGACTAAATCCTGCTATCTCTATTACTATTGGCTCCGAGAGAGTACGATAATCGGACGCAACTCGCAATGTCCTTCGCCGATGTACACTCTACGCGAATACGATTCATCTCATTACTGAGGGAATTAACCTATATTACGGAATAATAAAGAAGGACGGACGAACCGCACTCATCGGCAAACGAAGCCTAGCAGATGAGGGATCTCCGACATTAGCTGTCAGCCGACAAATCGTAAAAATTTTCATCGTAGCATTGTCTGCGGTATTGCGAATTTACTCGAAGGAGCTCATCTTCGTCTTCATCATGATGCCAAAGTATTTCACCATCGAGTAAGACAGTTGCATGGCTTCTCCAAACTCCAACACTACCCTTGGTTATGACAACGACTTCGGTTAGGCCCTATACGAATTCTATCATCTTCACTGCTTCCATGACAGAGGATGAGCGATGAGCAATGTTCTTCCCATTATGTCAATATTGTCAGCCTAGGCCAGTAGTTGGGTGGACTTGTAGAGGATGGTGCATCTGGCATTTACCTCAGCATCACGGATCAGTTTCTTCAGGGTGTGATAAGGCATTTCTCTCCTTCCTATCATAGGCTATCATAGGCGGCTTTAAAGTCGATGAAAGATGGCGCAACTGATGTCCATATTCCAGCAGTTTTCCCATCGCTTGCCACGGAGAAAAAATCTGATCTGTTCCTGATTTGCCTGGAGTCCAGCTTGGTTTATATGGGCCGCGGAATCGAAGTTTGTTTACATCAATTATATCTAAATATAGTGTAGGATATATGAACAAAGTGATTTTTTGATATTCGGAGTCGTTCGGAAATTATAGTGTTAAACACGTAATAAGTCACATGCCAGATTTATGACGATCGCCGTATAAAGCGGGTATTTATCGGTCCGAATGAAGTTCAAATGACGTCGCTAAAAGGGCAAGAATTTAAGCCAGGCTGTACAGGTGTTTATTCAAGAAACGTAAGATTTATGCACTAGGTATAGAAGATTAATGATCAGTTAAGATTTTATGGCTAAAAATGAGATTCAACTTTTTAAATGTGTTTTTCTTAAAACTGCATGTTGAAAACCTGCTGCCACCATAGCCCAAAATCTATCCAACAAAATTCTTTAAAATTTTCACGACTTATTCAGAACATTTCTACGGTCTGCAAACTAGGATAATTTATTAAAGAATTTTAAAAAAATACCAAAAATTTAGTTTTTAATATCTTTTAATAATTCTAGTTTGCGGACTGTACTGTCTGCACGTTAAAATGCTGTTTACTTTTTTCTTTAAGATGATCGCAGCACCCTCTATCGTGGTAGCAGAAAACACCTTTTTTTGGAGGTGGGTGTATAAATTGCCTGTATTTCAATTACCAACCATGCGATCGGGCTGAAAGAATTATTACGCATGCTCAAGATTTCAAGATATTTGTATCTTTATTTAGTACTTCCCAAAAAATGTCTAAAAAAGGGGGAAAAAACGGCCTTCATACGAGATGACCCCCTTAAATTGAGCAAATTAGGAGCATTGAAGAAATGTTGTCCAAGCTGGAGTAAGTGAGCTCTCAATCCGATCTGGACTGGATCGGAACTGGAGACAAAACTAATACAGCTTGAATTAAACATTAGTGAAACAGTGGAAGTGAAAAATATCGAAGAGAGAATTAAATTGTTGGAAGGAAAACGGGGAACAAATAACTGACAACCACAGATAACCCTAGCGCGTCCTAGAACTGAACATGATCTGGATGCAATCAAAAAACTTCCCGACTACGTTAGGGACCTGCAATCCCTTAAGGGCAATCCAATGCAGTATGTGTTTTGGATTCATTCAGACAAATCCATATTCAGGGCCTTCCTAAGACATGTTAGACAAAAGCACCAGCTCTACACGATGCATCAAGGGAACATGAGAGTTGGTGAATTTTATGCTAACGTGAATCATCAAATCTGACTCTTGATTAATAAAACAAGTCGGAATACCGGAAGCTCGCGCTTCGGGGGTAAAGGTTTTGTATTCATATTATGTGAGACTCTTCTACGCACATTTTTCCATTCGTATATAGCTGCAAATCCAACATATTCCGTCATATTTTTCCAAATTACAAGATATACGTACATATTACAGACATAGATATTATCCTCACCCAAAGCAAACAAACTACCTATTACCGAATACTGTACATATACACGCACGTAAAAAATTGATCGTACTCATATTTCCAATTTACTTCGTTCACAAAAGCATACATTATACCTACACAGTACGTATATTGAATACTGCGGGTTTAGTGTACAAATATATTTATTTCAATTAGATTCTACCCATAAACTTCATTATTATTAGGAGCGGGATTTGTTTTCACCACTGTGATTTTTTTTCAGATTTTGCGGTTAGATAGGTTCTGAGAACGAGATCTGTTACACTTTTTGAGGGTCATATTATGAGTCCTCACTCCCCTACGTTTCACCAAATATAAAATATGGGATCAATTTCGAAAAGTACTAATTGCGCCCTTTGGTTTAATACCCGCATACCCACATTCTGCAAAATGCAAATTTTGCACCCTCCTTTCGTATACATTCGGAGCCCCCCTTAAACTTAACAAAAAATGGCGCCACTTACCGTATATAAAGGGATCAACAGATCACACGCTCCAACCAGTTTTCGTGACAATCGACAGACAGACATCAACTCGATTCTAATAAAGTTTTGTTCCACACAAAACCTTAATTAAAACCGATGACCATTTGCTAGAGACATTAGCAGCCCTAACCGAGAGCTACTGTAACAAGGGCCAGACACCAAGCCCTTGTTCGCGGGTTAAACGGAGTTCTCACTCGGATGCTCATCATCCAAAAACCCCAAACTTTGCCCGAAGCTCACGCATCATGCCTCAAGTCTCAAAATTTAAACTCCAAAAATGCGCCCATTCACCAGCGGAACTCCAAAAACACGGTATCTGCACTATTAACCAAGTATTTCACCCACGGCGAAACTACTCTGGAAATCAAATGCCAATGGGCAACCAGCAAGCTAGTCTCTCTGACCAAGTTAAAATGTATAACATACATAAGAACTCCCATCCAAGTTTGCCTGGTACTTACGATAACCCTCCACCAAGACTTACCTAATTCAAATCCCCAGTCCCTATGGAAATAGATAGAGGCAAATTAACTATTAAAATAGGCCTTTCCATCCTCAATCGAACAAGCGTCCTAATAATAACCCCATACAATACCCTAAGAAATCGCAAAGACTTTCCAACCTTTAAACCTCAGACGAAAATGGTGAGTACCACGACAATCACCCTATCGGAGAAGATTGCTTCTATAACGACCAGTCAGGCGAATCAGAATATGAAGCCGACCCTGAAGCTTTGAATGATAGCCTTGATGTAAATTTTATGATGAACGTCTATCTAGCGTACCATACATAGAATATTTTAAAATTCTTCATTGACACTGGGGCAATCAGAAACTTTATCTCGACAAGGATATGACAGGGAGCAAAACCTATAGAAAAACCTTTCCAGACCCACTCCACTGCTGAATGTATTCCAACAAAACTAAAAATTAGAGGTTCTTTCTTTAAAAATTTAGGGAACAATACGATCCTGGATTTCTATATGCTTCCCGGACTCAACTGGTTTGATGGAATTATAGGCGACATTCTAAAAAAATTGGAAGCAATAAGATTAGGAAGTGCAACATTCTTAAAATTAGCCCCAATATAGAAATTACATTTATATCCAAGGTATCTAGGCAGATAAATGCCATCGATATCAAACGTATTTCTTTAAGTAACGAGCTCAATGATAAATTACGCAACATTTTAAATCAATTCCCAGAAATTGTTGGCCCTATTAGCGACAGCGAAATAATCGAAACCAACGTCAAAGCCGAAATAAAGACATCTACCTCTGACTCACACTAAATCGTATCCGTACCCAGTCAAACTTAAAGCAGAAGTCGAAGATCAAATCGCGATAATGGTTCGGAATGGCATCATCCGACCCTAGAAAAGCCCATACAACTCACCTGGGTGATGCCCAAGAAAGCCAAGGCATTCGGCGGATAGCAGTACCGAATAGTCGTAGATTTTAAAAGGTAAAATGCAGTAACTATAGCGGATATAACGAATACATTAGCAAGCTTAGGTGATTCCGAATAGTTTACCACCATTGATCTTACATCCGGATTCCACCGGATTCAGATGAAGGAGAGCGATATCCCTAAAACTGCATTATTGACAGCGAATGGAAAGTACGAATTTACCAGACTTCCCTTTGGCCTCAAGAATGCACCCGCTATATTCCAGCGCATAATCGACGACGTGCTTAGGCCACTTATCAGCCAGATTTGTTTCGTCTATCCTGACGACATAATCATCCTTCGCAAAACAGAGGACGAGCACTTACAAAATCTACGAACCATATTTAGATAGCTGGAAAAGGCTAGTTTTAAGGTGAACATGGAAAAATCAAAATTCGTTAGCGCCCAAGTTGAGTTTCTAAGATGCATAATTTCTCAGGAGGGAATTCTTCCCGACCCCAGCAAAATACCTGCTATCCAAAGAAGCAAGCAGCTGGATGATCAAAAGGATCTAAAAGCCTTTCTTAGTTTGGCGTCTTATTACTGAAGCTTTCTGAGGGACTTTGCCAAGATTGCAAAGCCCTTAACACTAAGTCACGGATTTAATGCCCAAGTAAAAGCCAATCAGTATAAAAATTGGAAGATGGAAATGGGAGAATTCGAGGCAAAAGCCTTCAATGATCTAAAGAAACACTTTACGTCCACCGAAATTCTAGCATTCCCAGACTTCTGCAAGCCATTTATATTAAGTCGTTTTATCGCAAGGCGATATGGGCAAGGATAGACCAATCGCATTCATATCCTGATCTCTAAGTAATACTGAGGAACACTACGCGACTGGGGAAAAAGAGCTACTGACCATTCTTTGGGCTCTCTCTGATATTAAGCTTGATTTAGATTACCTGCATAAATTGCACCTAGACAATGTCAAAAAATTATAATAATTTTCACTTGGGAATACTACCTCTATTGTGTCGGATTTCCTTATCGTTATCCTTGTAGCAAACCTTTCTTCGATATTCTTTATATTATACTCAAAATCTTTTGAAAAACTTTAAATGCTCATATCTCCGTTAAATTTGAGAATTTCGCAAAAAGGAGCTTAACTCGTGATCACTTGCATAGAGAGTTAGACCTTTCAAAGGGTTTTTGGGTGGGGGGTCTGAAAGGCGGAAAAATGGCCGGAAAGAGGCGGAATCTTTTGAAAAACTTTAAACACTCATACCTCCGTCAATATTGAGAATTTCGCTAAAAGGAGCTTAATTTGCGATCACTTGTATAGAGGAGAGTTAAACCTTTATAATGGTGTATAGGTTGGGGGGTCTGGGAAAATGGGCGGAAAGTGGCGGACTTATCCGGATCCAGAACACCTTCTTTCGTTCAGAACTAAACCTATGGGACATAGGATTTTTAAGTAGGGAAGAGCTATCACAGTCACCTTGGCCATGTATTAGTTATCATCACCTCTCAACTTCATATTCTTCATATTTCCTTCATTATGATGCCTTCAATTTCGCGTATCCGCTAAACTGCTCGCGGTGCATTTTCTTCAGCACATTCGAATCAACATCTTGAATTCCCGGGAAATGATTACTTTGCACCAACTTCAACTTCAGCATACAGGGAAACGGACAATTGTACACGCATTCTATCGCCAACGGAAATTATGCATAATAGTAATTGTAATCTAGTAATTTAGTGTTATTAAGAGGGACAAGTCTTGCCTCTTTTTTATGAATCGCATAAGTTGGTTACCCTATATCCCACAAAGGAGTCAATAGGAGTCAACAGGAGACAATTATGGCTTTCCAAATTACAAACACCTCAGAGTGAAACTTTTCGAAAGAAAACACTCCTAAAGTTCTCCCACTAGCAGAATGAACCTGAGTGCCCCCTACCTTGCGAGCGTAAAATTTGAAGAAACGGGTGGTATTTCAGGGGGCAACCTCTATACTATACCGTGTCTACATGAGTACGATATCACCATGAAGTTTGGATACAAAGCCGTCTGCTGTCTACTCGTCTCCAAAAATTGGAATATACAATCACCAAAACGAGCGTGTTTTATCAATTGTATGATATCTGTTTCCAGCTTTGGACCAATTGCACGGTATTATATCTCCAAGAGGCATCAGGAAAGATTCACCTTATGGTCGAATGAGACGTACGGTTTTGAAGGCCGAAACATTGCATGCTTTGCATTTTCTTCAACACTTAATGGTAATACATTTACTCATTCTTCAGGTAATTTCTTTTAGTTAATATTAACGTTCCATGTAATTTAGCACGCTATCTATTATTGACACACGCTGGATACAAAAAAAAGGAAATAAGATCAATTTTATTAATCTTATCCATTCTAACACAATTTGGATTTACTCGTATATCTTCTTCCTTGATTCATCCCTTCCTGGTTAGGCCGGGTTTTCTATCCCATTGGTTAGGATAGGATGTATCAAAAGGCGCACATGACACGTATCCACGTACACCTCATTCACAGAACACACATTATCCCACCTGGAGAAAATTGTACGGTTACCATTGTAAATTGTTCTCGGGATCATTAACGCTTCACTTAACCCCCAATTAGTCACAAGTTGAATTTTATAGATCTTTTTTCTTACCATTGGTAATGTCGTTAATAATTTTTCTGTTATCGTAACTGTCGGCCTTCCTTTCTTGTATTTTCCTTCTGTCGTTTGTTTTATTTGAAAAGCAAAAATGATGGGAATAAATTACAAGTGGATCTTCCTGAAATCAACTTCTGCTTCGTCACTGATGTGCTGTTTTTTGTACGTTCTTTAGTTGTGCTCTTTCATTCGGCATTTTTTTTTTCACCACTCCCGGTAACATCCCAAATAACACGACCCTCTAATTACGGTCAATTAGGAAATTGAAAACAGTAATTTGTGTCGCTTGAATAAAATGCTCTTAAATAAAACTTTTCTTTTCTTTTTCAAAGTGTCATGCTTCACAAATTCTTTTACGGTAGAAAGATACCGGGACAGACATTTCAGGCTATACGCCGTGATGATTTTTTTCCAGGCTCCCTGCTTCTGACGCTACTTTGTTTCGGCATCAGCGAACTGAATTTTGAGTGGAGAACGACGCTTTTAATCTTAGAGAATGCCACTAATTAGATATAATCAATTTCTGTTTTGACTTCGATAATGAATTAAATTCTGAAATATTGATTGGGAACTAAATTTGAGATGATGTTCACTCATGAGTAAGTTTGAAGATACCTAGGCGGCCATTTGGTGTTGTATAAAAGAATGAATTTTAATTTGATTTCAGTGTAATTAATCTCAAATAAACCAAGTGATATTACCGTACATAATATAGTGGGTATTAAATTAGATTTTATGGTGGGAAATATTTAGTTCCTTTTCCTGTGGTTGAGAAGTTGAGAAAGTGGTTTTTATTTAATTTCGTTCACTTTCAAGCGTGTGCTAAATAGAATACCATTGGTGGCAGATGGCATGGTGTGCCTGTTTCCCCCAAGCACCCTAACAGTCATTTGTATGTTATTCTGTTTCCAACAGGTTTTCCTGAAATTTCGATACAATTTTGAGGTAGTCGTGTGAGGAAAGCATTGAATTTTTCATGTTATTTTCGGTAATTTAGAAAAGGATTTCTACTGCATATTACCAACATTCTTTTAGTACGCATTCGGTCTAAATAAATCTATAAAAGTTATTAATTGAGCTTTGGAACGATCACTTGGAGCAAAGTAGTTTGTGACAGTTTAGCTTCCACTTCAGGTATAAAGAAGTAGTCAAAATTGTGTAGTAAAGCTTTAAAATTTTACATATCAATTTCAAATTGACGTCAGGTTCTAAGGACCGTATTCGTTAATAAACTCTGCCAAATATTACACCTGAACTCATTCTCCTACTTTGAGAGGAGTGAGGGTAAGAAAAATGTTTCCTTCTACTCTCTGGAAAATCTGTCATCTCTCTCAATTTTTCTCCCTCTGCTTACCAACAGTGACGTTACGTCACGAGTTACGTCCTTGATAGTTTATCGTCAGTACCTGTGAAATTGACTTAATCTCACAGTCTTCTTAAAAGACGGATTAAGTTTTTGGCCATAATCAGAGCCCCTGTGAGACAAGTACAATATCGTCAGTCTATAATGGCTCTCTACCGAAATTTGAAGTGAAGCAGCCGTGTTGAAACGCAACTGCACGTTTGAGCCCCAAAGGTCTCTTACCCGACGTAACTAAAACCCCCTGAAACGGCAACAACCGATCCGGACGTAAATAAACCAGGAGTTCTCTTGAGATATGTAAATTCAGGGGCGATCTCGGCTCCCATGGAATCAATATAAGCCTGGAAAGGTTTCGAGTCCCAAAGCCACTTTTGATGGGTTTCTGTGCAGACTCGAGTCTGATGGGCCTTATAAGCATGGAGCATTCGTTTACTGCATCACGTCCAGCAAATCAAAGTGAGTATAGCGTTTCCCAGTGCCAGAGGCTCTCCTCAGCCACTCAGTTTTGGTCCGGACTGCAGAGTTACTGCCCCGTCTTCGTCGCTGTCAATTCAGAGCACCACCAACAGTGACAGTCAATACGGCATTATTTCTCCATTTACAATTAAGTTATAATTCTACTTTTCAATTCGTATTCAGTGTTGGACCCATCACCAAACAATTATTCCAGCCATGTATTTGCTCAGCATGTTTGCATCCGGTGTAATTTTGCCACTGAATAAAATACCTGGCAATTTGCACGTCTTTAGCTATTCGGCTACAAGCGATCGTTCCATATGTATATTGAAATTCGACAAAAACACAAATTACTTTTGACGAAAGGAAAATACGAACGGAATTGCTAAAAAGCAGGGTTTTTGGCAATCATATATTTGAGCGTTCCCTTTCCAGTCTACTGCAAAAAAGTGACGTGGTCAGCATTCCACTAACCTTGAATTATTTGATTGCAATAGCTAAGCGCTTTAATCACTGAGCCATGCAGGTGCGTTTAGCGACAATATTCCGATGAAATTTGGTGAATACCAGTGGGGACTTCAGGGCATCCGGAAAGGTCATTACGACTTGAGTTCTGGATAAGGCTTTGCTGAACTCAACATGCAACTTGTGATTAAAACAGGCTTGCGTACTATGCACCGGGTTTCCGACGGATCTTCACAATAAGCAAACTTAAAACCGGTTATTCTACCAAAGCCCTCCTTTAGGTTTTTGTTGAGTAATGAGTGCCACTCCAACCTAGTTTCTTAACACGAACTAGCCGTACAGGAAAAATACATCATCCGGTAGAACTATCATAACTGGAGTGCTTCAGTGCTCTATATATGATATTTGTATGTAGCTGGTAACGTCTAGACAACGTATAGAGTTAGCTTCATGATTTTTTCAGATTTTTCGATCGGATAGTTGGGTCCGTTAAACAAATCAGCACTTTCGACCTCCCGTAATCCCAGCATTTGTAAGAAATTTCAAAACTAAGACTGACTTCGAAAAGTGCCAATCGAGGTCTTCCATTTGATACCCAACCTGGCCAAATTAGGCGAAAAAAAGTTTTACACCCTTCTTTTGCATGTCTGAGGAACCCCTGAAAATCAAGATAGAAAGATACAACTCATTGCATGTACGCATGTTCGCAGTTCCTATCTTGTCACCAAATTTCATGTCAATCAGTGTAGCGATTTCTGGGAAAAATGCATGTGACCGATAGACAAACAAATATTGAACCAATTTTAATAAGGTTTTGTTTTGAAAAAAAAAGCTGTGATAAAATACAAGAAACCTCAATTTCCAGAGTGAAGTCCAAATTCTAAATAATTGTAAACTACATTAGCTTCTTAAGAGTATGGCAAAAGGGGCCACTTGCGTGTCGAACGAATCTGATTTGCTTGGTGAGAAATTGCAGAGGTTGGTACATTTGGTAGTCTTTTCAACGAACCTACGGTGTTACCAGTATGCCCCGGTACTTGCCGAAGGTCGCGACAACTACTAACCTCCCTACACTGGTTGCTTGGACCATTGGCTTTTCTTTAGTTTGGGAGCTTTACACAAGCACCCTCCGTTCTTTCTCTGCTCGTCTTTACGCCTTCTGCAACTTTCCACTTTGGACTTATTTGAGCGGCTTGTTCCACCCTTTCGGTAGCAATAGATGCCTGTAGCAGTGGGGTCACCGTAGGAGTTTGCAACGGTCCTATAGTTGCTGAGTATTGGTTCGTCGAACCTAACTCACCCATGGCCTTTTCCTTTTCGAACAACCACCTTAACATAGCGATGAACGTTATGCTTCGGCCCGACGAATTCGTATAGCTTGTTCAGGGTATTACCCATCTCCTTCAGGCAATTTTCCCTGAGTGCTTTTGCTAGGACTGCATCAATTCTCTCGTCGTTGGCATACACCACTTCTTCTTTACTGGGCCCGGTACAGCTTTTGCCACAATCAATACCTGGTCTTCCATGCGTCTTCATGGAGCTGGGTGAAGAATGCAACATTTTACCACTTCACATAAAGGGATACTGCAACAAGTGATAAGGAGGATGAACCCTTATCACTTGTTGCAGTATCCACTTCGATGGTCCCATAATTATCATAAAAAGAATGGCGTCAATATCCTCTTTTTCCTTTAATATTATCGGTATTTTGTTTTCTTTATCCGCATATAACTAGAATATGATTTTCAATGGCGCTATTGTAACCTGTAGCTGCTGTTATACGTAGTAATAAAAACAACAACAACAACGGCCAGTCCACGGATTAAGCGTCTCCTTTCCAAAGCCAGGCAAAATTATTTGGTTTTTTTTAGAGATTAAAGATTCCCCTTTTTTCGAAAGAGTTCGGCACCGGCCGGGGATTGAACACTGGCTGTGGGTCTGTGAAGCAGACGACCTAACACTAGGCTACGCTCACTGTCTGTCTGTCTGTCACACACATTTTTCTCGGATAAGGTTAAAGCGATTGACACCAAATTTCCTGGGAAGGTGGGAACTGTGAACACTCACGCAAACAGTGAGTTACATCCTATTACGTGGAATTTAAGGGGGGGGGGGGGGGTTACCAGACATGCAAAGGGGGGATGTAATTTTTTTTCATCAATTATAGTCATGTGTGGTATCAAATAAAAGGTCGTGGTTAGTACTTTCCGTCCACTTTCGCGTGATATTGACATTCAAAGTCTTAAATTTGCACAGAAACGGCAACTTTGACCTGTTATAACTTTGTTAGTAATAGTGCGATTTCCACCAAACTTAGTAGGATCATGCTCTATACAATAGCCTATATTTCTGTAATTTCGTGACTCTAAGTCGAACTTAAGGGGGTAGTCAATTAATTAAGTAGTCAATTACTAAAAATTATAGTCACATACAATTATTAACTTTATTTGAACATATATCGATATGGAGAGTATTTCAGAGCCTAGGCACCATATAGTGGCAGTCTCCTGATTTTTTTTTTAGATATTTCGGTTGGATATTTTCTGAGAATGGGTTCGTTAAAGAAATGATCACGTTCGACCCCCCGCACTCCCCACGATTCCAACAAATATCAAAACTATGACCGATTTCGGAAAGTACGAGATCGTTCATTTGATACCCCACATGACTATATTTGATGAAGAAGAAATGTACAAATCCCTTTTGTATGTATAGGTACCCCCGCCCCTCTAAATTCCAGGTAGAATGATGTAACTCACTCTATGTGTGAGCGTTCACTGTTTACACCTTGTCACCAAATTCAATACCAATTGCTGTAACGGTCTCCGAGAAAAATGCGTGTGACGGACAGGCAGACAGACGGACAGACATTAAACCGATTTTAATAAGGTTTTGTTTTATACAAAACCTTAAAAAAAGAATATATGCCTTAGCCGAATAAAACAAGCATAATATCATAAAGAACCATCTTATTTGTGTCCGATTAGCAAAAGTGGTCATCACCTTACTCTATGCAAATAAAGTTGGTGAGGTTTCTGACGAAGAAGCAGCTCTTAGGAACGACTCATAGCTCTCAGCCAACGTAAGGAGTATTTTTGATATGCATATTATGAACGTTCAAATACGTAATGAATATGTTCAAAATCTATTTGCATATGTCCGTCATCACATTCCTCCAGTATGTAGACACATTGCAATGATATTCTTCATGTTAGCCAAGGTCATTACTATGCAGCTAATTTATAATTAAACGCCATTACTTGCAAAACTAAGATCTTGGGAATGTCGTACATGCATATGAAGGTACCTTGGTTTGTGATATGTCTATCGCTCAGCGCCTTCCACTCAAGTGGACGCAACACGCTGGTGTCGCATACCATTCCAAGCGCCATAACTCAACTAGCACGTAATTAACAGGCCGTCCGCGCCTAACCGAGCCGCCTCACATGCAATTTGAACGCTTCGCACCATCGGGAGTACAGCACTCTCAGCAACCATTGAAACATCACAAAAGTAGAATTAATGCGGACTTTTTTCCTCAGAAATTCATACCATCCTTGAATATACGTAAATCTTCTTTAAGTTTATTTTCATTCGAACAGCAGTCTCTGGTGTGCAGCTCTGAGAGCTGTGCTACGCTTTTTGCTGCCTAGTTTTGGTGAAACTTCGTTCATCGTTAGGTATCCAATACGGCCCCTGAAGCAATACTCCCAGGGAGTGTTCAAAGGCAGCATTAAAGTAAGGAAGCTGACAGACACCAGGCAGCAGGCACCGTGGCTCAAGGAGCCATCGCAGAAAGTGTCACCAAAGCGTTTTCTGTTTATGTGCAGTTGGACATGGTTTGAATCCTTAACGAGGCGATGATTGGAAACGGGGGCCTTCAAAGCCCCAACTTTATGCCTATTATTTTTATGCGACATATGGCCAGGGTGAGTGAAACCTACAAGTATCTGCACAGGGATAAGATTTTTCTATCGATCCCGCCCTGAGCTACCGTGAAAAGTGAGATATACTGCGCGAACTCATGAAAATCGTTCGCTCCAAGGTTGCTGGGAATTAATTTAATCACATATGTATATTTAGGTGTTACAAATTTGGTAGTATGTGCTGCGAACCACCTTGACAAAGGGGTATCTAGTCTAACATAACCATCTGTTTTATAAACATCTTTCCATTCTAGTGGATTCTGTGCATATGTATGTAGCTTTTCAATGAGATTCATTCTCATCATAGCAAAAATTTATTAAATTATGGAAAAGCAAACGTGTTGTTCTATGCTAATTGACGGGGCTTCATCCTGGTGTTTTGCATATTCATTAATATAAGAAGATTTAATATCAATAATTGGATACAGTATAAATCATAATAGCGAATAAATTTCAAGGTATCTACCGTAGATGGAGAAGGGAGAGTTACAGATATTATGCATCACCAACTCACCAGCTGAGGGAATCTTTTGGTAGAGAAAGTGATAGGTGAATGTGTACATCATGTATGTACCCAAAATGCAACATTCAGAACTAGCATTATCCCTGCAAATATCCTTATCTGAACAGTTCGCTGAGTCGATATTTTGGATAACCCAATCCAATCCTGCATTATTGTGCTTTGGTGACGATGACGATAACAACATTGGTGCTGATGACAATGGGTGATGCGTTTGTCGTTTCAAATTAACACATTGCCGGCGATTGTCTGTTATGTCCAAGACACATATGATCAACGCCTGGTGCATATGAATGACTTTTGATTCGCATGGCTGGGACCAAGAGGGAGATGACAAGCTCGTAAAGAAGGCTTTGACGAGAAGGCAACTAACAGACGAGCAAAAAGCGTTTCTGTGCAAAAATCAAAGAATCGATAATGCTAAAATGTATTCAGTTTGCTTATTGGGCCGTCACTTTTTATTGCTTTGTGAGTAGCGATTAAATGGACAAGAATGTAATGAGACGAGTTTAGAGATGTACTATGGATGGGGTAGGGATAATGACCTCACACACTAGCGGTTTCTAGCGCTGAATAACAAATTATACACCTTCCCATAAAAGGATTCTTATTTATAACTATTGATAATATATCATACTTCACTACGCGGAAATAATCAGAAATGTATTATTTGAAATATTTCCAAACATATCATTAGATACGGGCTGTAAGAAGTTACTTAGGAAGAAATAGTTAATTAGGCATTCAAGCGAGAAAAATTCTGTGGTTATACTTCAATTTCCCGCTGATTGTCGGGAATTCTCACTCCATCAAAAGTTCATTTAAAACTTCTCCTGGAACAAGGGAATTACTTCGAAACTTTAGTTTCTAATGTAAGGATCCCCCAAGGGCCTAGAAGCTCCTGGCTAGTTTAGCTTAGTTTAGTTGACTGAGGGAGCTGCAGCTCCGAGCATTCAGGCCATTGTTAGACCCTTTGTACTATCCCCGTAAGTTGCCTATTCAATGGCTTCCCGCCTACGGTGTTCGAAGGCTTTAGCGAATCTTAAAACATTCTCCAGAGGCAAAGAGAAGATTCTTCATTGAAGAAAACCTTGCCAAGGTGTCTTCGTCTGAGATCTGAGGATGCCGGGCAGCTGCATAAAAAGTGCAGGGCCGTCTTCTGCTCCTCACATTGGCTGCACATAGCCGAAACCACTACCCCAATCTTTTCCATATGGTAGTTTAAGGAGTAGTGTCCCGTCAAAATCCCTACCAAGGTTTTCAAATGCCACTCTAGTGGCCCTAGGTTCTTTCACAAGGATTTTCGCTTGCCGGTAAGAGTCCAAATTTCTCCACTCGATTGCATGAATCCTTGCAATTTCACGCTTGAGAGTAGACTTGACAGTAGATGGTCGGATTCCAAGAGCTGGTTCTGGCCCTACCATTGTGGATCCAGACCCTCGGCGAGCCAGTCTATCAGCCTCCTCATTACCGGCGATGTTAAAGTGCTCCGGGACCCATATCAGGAATTCAGGATAGCTTCAAGTGCCGCAGTCGGCGTAGTACTCATTGCTCATTGCTGCTGTTAGCAAAGTTCAGTCTTGGCCACCAGACGATACATGCATACATCAAAATGGGTTTTATTATGGATGTATACATCCTGTATATCCGTTTGGGTGAAAGCCCCCACTTACCTATTGCACTCCTACAGTACCAGAGCATTCTGCAGGATTTCTGATATTGTTCCTGGATATGATGCTTCCACGTTAACTTGGAGTCGAAATGTACTCCTAAGTACTTGACTGTTTGTGCCAGCTGGATTTCCGCCCCTGCTAAGGTGGGTAGCGTGTAGCTGCGTCACGTCACGTTCCTAGTGAACATAACTAGTCCAGTCTTCCTAGCGTTCGCCGTGAGTCCATTGCGGAAGCACCAGCTGTGGATTACATGCAAAATTGCATTACATTATTACACCTAGGTCGTCCGCAAATGCTTGCGCGAAGACTTTTTTGTCCTCCAGGAGCCACAGCAGGGTATCCATTACCAGGAGCCATAATAGCGGAGAGAGAACCCCTTCCTGTAAGCAGCCCCTACGACATTTTGCCTCAATAAGCTTCTGGCCGACCAATATGTAGATGTTTCTCCACTCTAGCATGTGAAGGATCCAACTAATTAGGAGCGGTTCGATTCCATGCTGTCTTGACGCATCAAAAATTGCCACGAATGAGGCGTATTCTTTTTCGAACATCGCCTTTTCAATTTTTGCCGTAAGTTCATGGAGTGCTGTCTCCGTGGATTTGCCTTTCTGGTAGGCGTGTTGCCTATGGTGAAGTGGCCACTTAGGAATGCGTGTATTTCTTATGAACCGATCTACTAGCCTTTCTAGTCCTTTTAACAGAAAGGACGTTAGGCTGATCGGTCGAAAGCTTTTTGCGTCTGTGTAGGTGGGTTTTCCTGGTTTGGGAATGAACAACACCTTGACATCTTGCCATTTAATTTTAATATAAGCTTGTGCTAGACATGCACGATATATATTCCGAATGTGTAGACCCAGGGCATCCATTCCCTCCATTACTAGCGCAGTGATGCCATCCAGACCTGCAGACTTGTATCTATGGAACGAGTTAAATGCCCATTTCACTCGCTCGAGTGATACTACTTTGCATGCCAGATTCCAGTCTTTCGGTTGAGGGCTGTATGCACCTGTTGGCCCCGAGATTAGATTTTGGATGCTGCCTGAGAAGTGCACTTCAAGTAAATAGTTTACCGTTTCTTCATCGCTTTCTGTGTACTTCCCATTCTGTAAACGTAAATAACCCCGTTTCTGGCTACGTTCGTTGACCAGAATCCACTTCAGCATTGTGGTTGCCTCAAGAGAGTTAGTCTCTTGGCAAAATCGTCTCCAAGATGATCATTTAACCGATCTTATGCTCTTCTTTAGAGCCTTCTGTGCCTCTTTATAGCGATTCCAGCTAGTGCCTGATTCACCCTTCAGAGCACGATTAAGGAGCATCCTTGTCGTTCTCATCTGTTTTGCCAAATCCGAGTTCCACGGTGGTGCTTTACCCTTCTTTGGCATCTTGAGTGGACAGCTTTCTTCGAAAGCTTCTCTCATGCTAGTTGTGATCATCTGAGTTGCCTTCTTAATTCCAGCAATGGATTTGATGCGCTTCCCAGGGATCGTGATCTATATGATACATCACTCAATCTGTCTTCTTTGGATTCCGAAATGGAGTGGGTGGAGGTGGATCCATGCCCATAACGAAATCAGGCTCCTGGCTAACTGCAAATTTCCTTAAGGGGAGTGGGTAGCAAAAATTCAAAAAAAAACTCAATTTTTTTTATTAGCTTAAAAAATTCTTCAGATTGTTCTAAATCCAGTAATAAGTTTAAAAATCAAAACCGACAACTAGAAGTACTTGAAAAAAATTATTGAATTTAATTGTTATGACCTGTGAGCTAGCGGACTATGAAATCAGTCAAAACCAAGACTATTTCATATTAAAGAGATGACATGTGATGAAACAATATGATATATATGATGATATATTACATCATGTGAAGAGTGGTATAAAAAGGAACCAAAATTCATAGATAATTTTTTTTTAATTAATTCACAACTTACGATACATTAGAATTTTCCCTTGCTATAGGAAGTGCCACCTTCCTCCTCCAAATATGATTCTTCCAAATTCCTTTTGGCATTTCTCGTTCTCTGCCTCGCTTTTTATGACGTCTCCACATTTTTGCTTTCTGCCTTCTGAATTTTCTCGATGTCAGATTTTTTGCGAGCGTCACAACAAAACTTCCTTGGTTCAATACCTAGGTGATGAAAGACTCTACATCGGCCTGTATTTCCGCCATTAAAGGTAGATACCGCATCGTATACCCCAAAACTCAAGAGTTCTCCTTGTTACAAACGTGGTCTTTGGAACACGAGCCCAAATTATATTATTGAAACTTTCGTTCGGTTTTTGGGTTCGGCAATGAACACACTTTCGTAACAAATCAGAGTGGGCCGGTTGTCGAAATACAGGCTTTATTTCATCCATCACTGCCCTGCTCAGGTGAAAATGTTTTGAATGATCATGCACAGTATTTTCATTTTGACATTTCAGAAATTTGCACCAAGATGGTTTGCATAGGCCATGAATGGGCTGTGGAAAAATATTGCTGCTTTTCTCTCAACTGTGTTGCTTTCAGGTTGACAGATAGCATTACCATAAAAATTTTGAATTTTGGTAATGGCTGCATCCGTCAACTTGTTTTTTCCTCCAATTGGTTTTCCATCTTGGAGTTTTTTTTCCCAACTTTGATTTTAAATTGCGAAGACGGGTCCCCATTCTTTTTTGCACATGGCCTATGCATTCCAACTTGCGTATTTCGAAATCTGGTCCATACGGTTTACTCTCAACAACAAACGAGTCCCCATCACCAAGGTACTCCTTATAAAGCACATCGTAGTTCTATTGTGACCTCTCAAATATCTGTTTGGCTCCAGCAACTTCCATCGCCCCACTGGAGCCAATGAAATTTACCTGGCAATCGGCATCATGCTCATTTTTCATTTTGCCAGAGCAATGGCAAAACTTTAACATTACTGCAATATAGTAAAAGTTCCGAAAAAGCCCTTTAGCTCATCTATAGCTTCCAGTTCTGGCTTATTCTGACCTGCGAATTCTATCCTGTAGCTAGAGATTTTGCTGTCCAAGTCAAAATTTGTCGAAGCATTTCGCTATCAAATATTATAGTATTTCCAGATGTTCAAAGGGTCTTTTTCATTCTGAACTGTCAACTAAGAGGAGCAAAGACGAGTAATTAAACTATGTTGGGGGGAACGTACCCTAGCATTAGGAAACGTCGTTGACCATTCATAACTATTTTTCCTGTAGTAAAAATTTGACCATCGTAATTCCGCTACAGGCACGTTGTCTTCATCTTCAGAACTATCACAGCCAACCTACTACTATCCTATGACTCCTCATCTTGATCACTATCATGATGTTGTAAAAGTCCGCTGTCAGATATAATATACATTTCAAAGTCACCTTCACTATCAGATTGATCTGAAGTTAGAAACAGACTACTTATTTTCTCTTCAAATGACGGACTGTTTACCCGCATCACTTTTCTTTTTGATGGCTCAACTAAACCCCTACTCAAGCTTTGGTGTTTCTTACTTTTTTCTTCCATTATGCACTAGAAAATACAAAAATAATCATAGCAGTCCGAAAAAATATTGTATATTGCAAATAGGGAAAAGTAGCCTGACAGGCTACCATCCGCGGTATTATTACTACTAAACCAGAAGCTACTAAGACGCGGAGTAGTGGTAAGCGGGGAAGGTGGTCAATTGTAAGAATTTGCAAAACGCACTACGCCTGGTTAAAATCCCTCTTCTCTTATTTTCCCAATATCACTGGTACTGGGGATTCGTCACAATGATCAATCAGTTAGCCCATGAATACGAATCTCAAAAGGATAAATTAAAAATTCTTGAAGAGAGATCAAATACAGAAAAGGAGTCAGTTGCCATTTTCAGTTCGAAGGTCTCTGGCAGGTTCGAGGTCGATGTCTGTACCACAGTAACCCCCGGAAAATATCGACGAGGATTGGGCCGCCTACCCAGGCCGTCGGCCACGTTCCGAAGGGGCGTCATGAAATCTGCCTGACTGTGAAATGATGGAGTCGGATCGATGAAAGGAAGGAATTAAAGGCTCTACTGTCCATTGCTCGAAAGCTTGATCGATAGAGAGCACGCCGGTTTCCACTCAGGATCTTCCTACATTAACATCCTAAAGATAATTTTGGAGCAGTGCGTGGGGTTTCGATAGTGCTGCGCCTGCTCTCCATCGATTTCGAAGAAGATTTCGATAGCGTAAACAGGGAATGTATCTGAAGTTATTTACGCAGGAGGGGCATTCCAGAGAAACTAATAGTTATTATCAGAGTGACATGATGACGGAAAAAAGCTACGTACAGCACCCAGCCAAACTCTCGGATTTGGAGGTTCAAAGCCAAGCCTGTCAGGGTTGCATGCTGTTACCGGTGACTTCTTTCTTCAAACACCTCTGTTTGCTCTCTCATCGGGTCATGGACCTTGGTTGAACTGAGTTGAACTGGAGATAAACACCATCAAAACCAAGGTCCTTAGTCTGACGAGGCAACGCACTCTCCTTATCTGCATTAATGGGCAGAGCGTCGATCAATTTGCATATCTACAAGGTATAGTTTCTGCCGACGGTAGCACCAAACTGGATGTTACCCGACCCATTAACAGCACTTGATCCGCTTTCGCTGTCCTGTCGAAAATCTGGAAATGGAGTCAATGCCAAGATCAAGTTGAGACTGTTCTGTGCTAGTGTTCTTTCCGGGGAAAGTGAGCTCTTCTGTTGTCCAAAATCTCCGAGCTTTCGTCAACATCGTGTCGTCGGAGTGCGCTGGTTCGATTCTATCTCAAAATAAGAACGTCGTCAGCGCTCACCCCTTCCACTCCAATGCGCTATGATTGGAAGGCGGAAATGGCAATAGATAGGTCACAGTTTATGGAGGGGAAACATTGCATTGCGTGCTACGTTATGCAGTGAAATCCACTCTCCCAAGATAGCCGACGAGTGGGTCGCCTCAAGGGCAGTTGGCGCAGAACAGTAGAAGAGGACTGCGAGCGTCTCGGATAGTCATGGGGGGAGCTGAAGCGCATTTCAGAATTTCAACGCCGTTTATAGAACCAAAATCTTTCCTACTTACAGCAATTGTAGAAATAAGAATGTAGAAGTAAGTACACTACGTTTTAGCACTCGAATTTTCTAACGATACCTCCTTAAAATTTTAAAAGTCGCTTCCGTTGAGAGACAAAGGCATTTTTCGTGGCAGTCTAGCCCCTAACTTTTTCTAACGTCTCTTCAGTGCGGGTGTTTCTAATTGGCGCTTGTGGACTTCAAAATTCATGAAAGTACCCTTAAGCTTCCAAAAACGGAAACTTTACGATTATTTTCAAATGATGTCGCATTAAGCATTTTACCGTTATCCCTGAATGTAAATATCGGCAAATTCAACCCGACGAATTCTTTGAATTCATCAAAGTTGTCCCGACATTGAAATGAAGAATTGTTCAGAACTTGAAGCTTAAAGATTAAATTTCAAAAGATAAATTCAAGAAATTTAACAATTAATTAAAATCTAACATCTTATTCTAAATATAAATGCTCATTTGTAGAAATAATCACACATGAGTTGATATTTACGTATGTGTAAGTAGAAGACTTATGTACATATGTCCTAATCAGTTTATTAGCAAAGACATCATTTCCGCACAATTTATCTCACAACATCGTTAGAACCACATTTGAACCAATTCGTTCGCATTAATTAGAGAGAAGGCTTACTCCACCCCATTCGCTATTGAGGATCTACATAATATATTATCCTTAGCCTCAAGAAAGATGTTAATTATGCCCAAAACACACTTCTTTTGCAAGTTGATGGTATTTAGGTAATCGTCTACTTCGTTTTCCGTGCCGGCTTTAATTGTACGTAATCCTAAAAATGGAAAATTTGCAAATAAATTTTTTCTGGCCTAAGGGACATTATTTCGATTGGCTAGACAAGATACTATTGTGTACTATTGTGTATATATGACCACACATATGAGCATATCCCCGCAGGATTTAAAGTGTGTATATTGTGTATATTATTTTCGCGATGTTGGCAGTACAAAGTCTGCTCCAACCCTTGTTCTTCCTCGTTCCGAAAAAAGCCAACGAACAAAATTGATGACTCTTGTATGAGCTTTTGATTACCAGCTATAAAAACCAAACCCATAAAAGTACTCGTAAACGTCCAAATTAATTGAGATAACTGCTTTGATTCTGGACTTTAGCCTATTGCTGGCATCATCTCTATAGGTAGCATACATACCATCATTTTGATATACAGACAAGAGGCTATGAGTTGGCACCCCCATTCCATTAGGAAAGTCACTGTGAATATACCCGCATCTATCCGGGCCAAAAAATCTCTTTAGGGTATCTCAAAGTATTAGATATTCCAAAAAGCATGTTATGATATACTTTTCGCAGACCTGTCCAGTTACACTGGAATACCAGAAAGAGGTAACCTTCAAGGCACCTCGGACACCTTTGACGCGCAAAAAGCTGTTCCAAATGAGCAAAGATCGTTCCATTCTCTACTGGGCGCTTTACTGAAAACATTGGTATTAACAAGGAGTAGAAGGACTTCAAAATGAGTACACGGGAATATATCGCCATGCCAAGTCGTTAGAGAGATGAGAGATCCTTTTATTCCGACAATACCTTGTTAGAGATTCTCTCAACGACGTCCATGAGAGTACTTCAGCAATATATGATCCATTTAAAACAGTAATGTCAAATTGAAAATCCATTGCTAGAAAAGCAGTACTTAAAGCCAACGACTGAATGATTGCACATCCAACATTAGGTCAAGCCTTGAACCACCCTCATGATGACGCAATAATGAACACGCAATCAATAAAATATTTTATTGAGGGTAGGATAGTCATTAGAAGTTAAATAAAATATATGTCCTGCAGCTTATTCCCAGGGGATTTTTATTGGGAACGTGGTATTTCTCCGGAAAGATACACAGTTGGGAAGGAAATTTACAGCTAGGACAAGCATACGAGTGCTTATTAGGTGTATATGAGGCGTGAGTTGTTGTTTCCGACATAAGGAAGTTATGCATTTCTTTAAAAGCCCTTTTACTTCTCCACTATTCTATCATCCATGAAATTAGCAGATATTTTATTGACTGAAATACGCCCAAATTATATCTACGGACATTAATCGGAACAGATGATTTGTGTGAATACCAATTTTAGTCACAAATGCTGGTGTTAAGGATTTCTACAATGGTAACCAATTACTTGAAATTCTGATTTTTTGTTCTGAAAAACTTTTCGTCAAAAAAGTCTACATGACCAACGAAGCGAAGACTGTAAAGTTTGTCAATGTCGTCCAGGGGATTCTAAAGACGTAAACAATGAAATGAAGACGTTCATGAAATTACCGAAATAGATCATCGACATTGAACTGCATCGTCCCCTGGCTTGTCAATTCGATCTGATAAAATTTATTTCTATATAAAATTCTGGTTCTAAAACCAGATGGGAGAGCTTAGGGTAATGTGCCTGTTCTTATCTTTAACAAAGTAAAAATGAAATTACGCAGATCAGAAAAGAAGTAAATATAATATACTCCTAGGTAACTTCTCATGCGGAATTTTATCTGATCCTTGAGTTTCCAGAACAGGACCTCCAAAAAATTTCATTGGGTGCCCGAAACCAAAGATCATCCCACTGAAATGTTATTCGATGGGATCTGCAGATCAACCTTATGTGGCGGGATAGGGTGAGCTTTGGTCTTGCCCAGAAAAGAGTAAGGGTTCTAGCCTAAAGAATTGCGCCAGTTTGTAAAATTGTTCAAATTCGGTATTCGCATGCTTTGCCAAATCTCAGCATACCCTCGCAGGCTCAAACGTGTCGGTAGGACTTTTGGCTTCGCCTGTCTAGGTTCGCAAACCCTTGCCGTCTATCCAATCGAATCGCGTTTTTTGGACAAATCAAAGGAAAATTGCTTCGCTTGCTTAAAAATACTAATAGCAACCGTATGGATGCCAATGCTGATTCTGGATGGGGGTTTTGAGTTTGCGGTCAGAGCCAAACACATGGAGACGCCTAATTTATCCATTGGCACCTGCACTGAACGTTGCTACACTCAACGGTGAAGCGAAGGAACTTATTAAAGTTGTCCGGGGAAGAGGTGTTGCACCAAGCGTTGTGACCCAGAAAGTGAACACAGCAAAAACGGTTTTACACTTCTGGTGGCTAACCTTTGACAATTTTCACTTCCTCCTTTTCTTTTTCTTTAACCTTAATCCTGTTCACAAGTGGGGTCGGTCGCCATTTTGTTTTATCAACGGCCTGATCTAGTTGCAGTTGTAGGGTTATCAAATAGCCATTCAGTGTATCGAGCCACGGTTATTTCGGCCGCTCTTTTGGTCGCTTACCATCGATTTCAATGCTCAGACCAATCTTGGCAAGTGAATTCTCGTTAGCATGAATTACGTGAACATACCATCGAATATGCCTCTCCAACCACTTTTCCACGATATGTGCAACCCCCTACCAATCGCCGATATTCTCATTTCGGATGTGATCAAAGCGTGTCACGCCAATAGTCCAACGCAACATCTTCGTCTCCATTACCACGAGACGCCGCCTAGTGTCTTTTATAGTCGGCCAACACCCAGAACCATAGAGAGCGACAGGGTGAACGATGTTGCGACAAATTTTTAATTTGGGACGTTCGTTGATACATAGATCACAAAGAACAGCCAGCTGTGGAAAGCAATTTCAGCCAAGTTGCGCCCATGCGTGAAGAGATTTCATTTCATTTCATTTGGCTGATAACATTGACCCGAGTCATTTGAACCGCTCACTTCTCAGCAGGTCACTGCCACTGGTAGTGATAGTCCCTCGATCGTCAGAAGTTCAGTTTTAATTAAATTTAATCCGTGACACACGGTAAAATTATTTGTCTAGATCCGAAAATGCAATATAAAGAGAGCGATGTTTCTTACAATGTTTTCCCATGAGTAATCACGTAGCGTGTATTGCGTCACTAGTTCCGTAACTGCCACAAACCTGGTATAAATCATGATCATTTGAACGATTTCGCGAATACGTTTGTGAAGGATACGTTCAAAAATCTTCATGGTATTGGTCAGTAACCGGATCGGACGGTTATTTTGAACATTCTGCTGGACTACCCTTCTTTTTACATATTGGAACGGTAGCACTTTTTTGCCAATCAGATGATGTTCCACCTTCCTGAATGACGCGATTGAAAAAAACAGTGAGACACAATGTTGGGTCGCAGCTCTTTCCAGAACTTAGATGCGGCCTCGATTTCAATCGCGCTGACAGGCTGATGTCAAAAAAGGCACCTTATGGCAACTGCTTGACGCAAAGGCATTTCAGGTCTCTGGTGTCGTTCATATCTTCATTGCGCGCAACTTCAGTGAGCGTGTCAGCGATAAGGCATATGACAACCAATACCATGGAGGCGATGGTTTTGGCAAATGCTATAAAATTTCGAGTGTTTAGTCACACACGAGCTTTCGTTAGGTTAATTGAACGATTGTCTCACCTTCCCCATTCTACAGTGACATTAGGATATATTCTAGTCAAGTCACTGACAAGCAAATCGTACCCTAAGAGACTATTGTACCTCAACACCGGCGGAATCAACTAGTGTGCATCAGCTACAAATCAAATGGTAGTGATTTTGCGAGGAGAAAAATATACCAATTACAAGTGTCCAGGAAAAATGCAGTTAAACTGGGAACATGACTCACAAACGAAGGTTTAAGAGATGAAATGCGTCTATCATAACTTCCCCAACGATAAAGTACTGGCCACTTGCAAATCTGTAAGAACGCCAAATGTGAAGCAAAGATACCAATCGCTGTTACTCGAATAGCCCACTACATTTTGTTTTACTATATACTTGATACTAGTGATATTGAAAGAGATTTATGAATTTCAATTAATGTTGGTCTTTAATGCATTTCTGAATGCAGGACTTACTAAAGCTGTAAAGGCCAGCTATGAAGGGAGATCGTTAATGCCCATCTGTTTACTTCATTTGAGATAACAAAAATGATTTCACTTTTATTTGGAGAAGCAGTCTTTATCTGCTTATTATGATTGCTTGCATGTCATCCATAAAAAGTCAAACTGAAAGTACTCCTTCCACCTTTTAAACATCCCATCATCGTAGGTAAAAGGTCTGTTGTTAACCTCCCTCACAGGACTATCGAAAAGATAAAAATCATCTGCAAGGTCTTTCGTAATGTGGAATACGGTTTACGGTAGAATCATTGCTACTTGTGGCAGCTGCTGCCCTGAGTACCTCTGTGAAGATAACGGAGCGCTAACGTCTTTCGGTCCTTTATTGTCGCCTATCCGCCTAGATTGGAACAATGTCCCGCCAGTGACGTGGCGATGGAAACTCCATCACTGCAAATCTCAAACTTTTATTCTTACAGCTAAGACCCTGGCTTCAACCATATGCTCAAGTAGAGAGTTATCAGAGGGAAAGTGGACACTCAGATCACCCACGGCGACCACAATGTCACTTTTAGGAAGTTTCTCTGAATTGCCTACACTTCTCATTGCCCAAGTCCCAATTGGTAAATAGTATATACAGCATTGTTGGGATCCTAACAATCAAATCAAAATTCCTAAGTAATGAGAGTGCCCTTTGATATAGAAGCCAGTATCAACCTGCCACCGAACTCACCTTTACCACCGCTGGGCTTGTCAGAACAGTTGAATCATTTCATATCAGGCGTCGTATTTAAATTCGAAAAAGCAATCTTCGTCCTTTAAAGATAGCTGAAGATCATTGCCAATACCCTCACTTGAAGGGTGGAAAAGTTTAACTAGCATAATGAATTTCTATCGACGACACCTAGGGAATAGTTTGAGTGAATTCTTAAATCCCAATTTGTAGAAGCACTACTTTCATCATCATCATCAACGGCGCAACAAACGGTATCCGGTCTAGGCCTGCCTTAATAAGGAACTCCAGACATCCCGGTTTTGCGCCAAGGTCCACCAATTCGATATCCCTAAAAGCTGTCTGGCGTCCTGACCTACGCCATTGCTCCATATCCGGAAAGGTCTACCTCGTCTTCTTCTTCTCCCATAGATATTGCCCTTATAGACTTTCCGGGCTGGATCATCCTCATCCATACGGATTAAGTGACCCGCCCACCGTAACCTATTGAGCCGGATTTTCTCCAGAAGCACTACTTTGCCAAGTCAAATCATTTACAATCTCAACTCGCAATGAATAATCTGTAACAAGAAAAAACAGTCTTGAGTGAATCCCAAAGTGAGATTCCATTGAAATGTGCTTGGACTGAGGGGAAATACCCACAAATTTCTCGAAAAATGTATGTTTCCTTGAAAATTGAATCGATAAGGAAGGTTATGTTAAGGACACTTTCCAAGAAGAAGTTACCATTTTAGAACGTATACAACTTAATCACTGACTGACTGGTTGTTTGTGTTCATTATACATATTTAATGGGCTGTTAATGGCCAATTGATCACCAAATTCGCATGAATTCTGGCGCTATTATTATCGTAGTTACAGTACAATTCACAATATCTGAATACTATTATATATACGATTACCTTTATCACCATAATACACTGACTTTGTCCCAAAAAAAGACTATTTTTTTCCGGAATACAATTTAAGATTCCCGAAAAAAGATTGGAGGTAGGAAATCAGATGATTTGAAAAGATTCCACTTTGCATATAAGGCTCAAAAGTTCATAGTGCGCGTATATCACAACGAAGATAAGATAGATCTTCTATATTCTACTATATCAAATTTCACATTGTCTGACTCGATTTCTTTACCCTTTTCTCGGCACAATAGATGGATTCAATGCGAAAGTATATTAACATACAGATTAGCTTCCTTTTTCAGTCGTCTCAGCGGATGTTTTCTGTAAGGGTCATTCTCTAACTTTGATTGACCTTTTAGGCAGCGAAGACCATGAATTTGGGAATTAACGAGCCAACTCGCTGTAAAAGAATGAACAATCGCAGCTTGATAAATAGAAGTGATAATATCTAAATATGGTAAAGTGGACGGGGATAGACATGAAGGCGACGTGGCAGCGAAGAGATTGTAAAGAAAGGCTTTCACAGAAAATGAAAAGAATAAGAGGGAAAATGTCGTTTTCACGTAATTCATTATTTTCATTAAATGCCATTATTGCTGGAGAAAAGAATTTCCTTTTGTCTGATCCTTTTGTCTACTGTTTTATTTCCCAAGCTGGTTAACACTTACATGGCGACGAGATTTAAATGAAAAAGGCTCTAGTTATGAAATCATTTCATATAAATTAAATATAAATCCCAGTTTTTGAGTTCAGAGCTGCTGAGAGGGAGAAGCGAGAGAGGGTGTAATGCTTCGTTCAGGTTTGCTCGGAGAGTCAGAATAGGCAGATTTTGACAAAGTTAGATTACCCTGGGTTGAATTTTCTCCCTACGATCCTGCTGAAATGTATCTTTTCCTTTAGTTATAAACTTTCGAAGCTTATTTGTGCTATTAACGCACCAGTTTGAATGGCCACATTCATTGCAACCAGGGGTTATCACTGAATGGCCTCTCAAGAAAATTATGGTTTTTATTATTACCTGCATTTGGTATTACTATTGACAATAGGTTCAAATTGCATTGCTTGTACTATTGAGCATTTGCTGCTACAAACGAGCTCCCGCGGAACAAATACAAATGCAAGCACAGAAACCCATCACTTAAATCTGGATAAGGGCCATTTTCTACCTTTTCGATAGAAACCTTGAAATATAAACGAGGACGTGTTCTCATTACACCCAAACTATTATACTTTGATTTCATTAGTCACAGAGAGGGAAAAGGTTTTGGGAATTTTTTATATTATTAAAACAATAAAAATGTTAGAACTACTCAGGCATTCAAGGATGTAAGAACTATACAAGTCTTTTAGACAAAATACACCAAAAAGCAATTTGGGAAACAGGAAACTGTGAACTTCAGGTAAATTAACTTTTTTTGGTGATTGCGATTAACAGTCAGACTGCTGCTGGGTATAGTATCAATGAACTTCGTTTTCTGGATTACGACAATATTTAATTTATTTTTTTGCACCTGCTGTAAAGCGGCTTTTATTGTCACATGTCTGTATGTCACACGTTCCAGGATCCAATAGAATAATTTAGATCTCGTTTGCGGGGTCGTTGCAGGAGGCCTTAACTAACTACTGGACTATACACTAACTATCAGAGGGGCAGAATCTGGTCAATATTTTTGTCTACCCTTTAAATAATGATGAGAACCGGTAAGACTTCCTGTAGAGAAGTTCTCCCGGCTCTCTTAGCGCGCCTATTCGTACTTCCTTTACATCTTTCTCTGATCCCTGCAAGTATTACTAAGGATGTTATTAGGTAAGTTGCTTCAAACTGTCCTCGCTTAATGGAGCTCGAGACTGTTATACCATAGAGAAAACATGACCGAGTTTATTAGGAAACTTACATGTTTCGTAAACTATGAAATTAGGTCTACGTTCCAAGAACATATTTACGGAAATAGACGATTCAAATTTCCAATATTATTATTTTTTTGAGAATTGTGGGGTCCTAAGCCCGCATCAACTTGATGCCGGACCAGACCAAATGGGAAGCAACTTACTCCCTCTTTTCTTGGTCCACGAACCCTTCGTTTAGGGCTTAGCACCCAAACTCCTTTATATAATTCGCAGACTACGAATTATATTGAGCGCAAATCCGCCAATTCTATTGACCAAAGCTTGGCCAGAGCTGAAAATATTTTGTTTTGAGAATTGTGGGGTCCTAAGTCCGCATCAACTTGATGCTGGACCGGTCACGTTGCTCCCAGGGTAGAGGTCAGGCAGCGTCTGACGATTTGCCTCCGCTCTAGTAAGAAACCGTAAAGCCGTCATAGCCAGACATTCCAATATTATTTTTAAACCATATTTCAACTTAAACCTTGATCCAATTATGCAGTTTATGGTGATTTCCTAGATATATTAGTCGAAGTAAGAGACCACCTTCACCTTGTAACAACTACATCAATTTCGGTCTTAAGCTGGCTTTCATCAACCAGTTCCCGGAAACCCAGCTGTCCTATAGTAACTGCGGCTTCTCAGTATGTGCATCATTTCCCCGCAAAAAATGTCTCTCCTCAGGGCACGTGCCGCTCAGCCTTTACCACGAGCTTGAAGGCATTATTAAGTCTGCTTACCGGACCCGAAGCTTCCCTTCTCCATATCCGATTACAAATTTCCATGAGCTCCTTTCTGATTATTTCAGGTGCTTGTGTAATTCGAGAAATCTCTTATGAACAGCCATGATCCATCTATTCACGAGGAAATAACCCCTGAATGATTTGATTATCCATGATATTAAAGTGTTAAGACAAATCATACATCCGCGCAAGGTTAGCAAATGCCAGCTTCACACAACTGACCTACATGGATCAGTCCAATTTAAACGACATTTTTTTCAATAATTTTCCTGGATATGAAATCATTTCGAAAGGGTTTTTCTATTTTTCTTCATAGTTTACTTGTACTGAAAGAAATTTTTCCCAGCGAAGTTTTCTGAATCCTTCGTCATAAAAAGTTGAAGGCTAAATCGTTAGCCGATTGTACATAAAGAATTTAAGTTCAATCAGCAGCTACAAGCTCACGTCTTAGTTGCCACTCTTTTCTCACTGTTATTGATTTAAGCATGCAGTGGTAAACCTCATCACAGGCTAAACGGCAGAAAAAAAAATTCTCCTTTTTCAGTATAACTTCCCAATAAACACTGACAAATTTCCAAACGGAGGTTTTTTTTTTATCTAGAGCAAGCAGCCGAAGAGGATGAGGATGGACGAATCCGTAGCCTACATAACGACGAAATCTATGAGCCGTACCATGAAATCCGGCTCAATAGGTTACGGTGGGCGGGTCACTTAATCCGTATGGATGAGGATGATCCGGCCCGGAAAGCCTATAAGGGCAATATCTATGGTAGAAAAAGAGGACGAGGCAGACCCTGCCTGGGATGGAGCGATGGCGTAGGTCAGGACGCCAGACCGGTTGTTGCGCCGTTGATGATGATGATGAAGAAGCCATCGCGCTGAACTCTTTATGAATCCAAGTTCCTTTCTGACGATGGACTGTAGACCGTGGCCCTAGCCTACTGAAGAAGCAATTTGGTCGACGGGCACCTCGTCGTCCTAAAAAAGTTCCTTAATTGGACAAGTGTTTTCGTCTGCGATGGATTCATGACTTTGATTGGTCCATTTCACGTCCTTCCTAAAACTTATATGCCACTCGTACACACTAGTTTCAAAAAAATTTCAGCCCCGGATCGCGCCCGTAAATGTATTAAATTTTCTTAAGGTTTCACTTCTTCATGCGTAAAAAGCTATATAATAATCCGTTGCGTAACAGAAATGGGAGCCACAAGCTCACTCATTGCTCTAATATAGACTGAATAAGAATAAAATTGGTAGTCAGTGCGGTAGTGGGGGGAAGATCTTGAGGGAATTCTAGCGAAAATGCAGAACCTTCCAACTCTTCAACAACATTAGATAACCAAATTCCTATTTATAATTGGTTGACTCTTGTAGATCTTCCGTTTTAGTATATATTCATTCCACCTTCGTTTGCTGGTGTGTCGTATGATTCCGCGAAAGCCAACAATGAAATGCCCTTCCTTGGGTTTCTACTGGTCATACGCAATCACTTGAGCGTAGGAAAGCAGGCTACCAAAGAATGTTTTTGAACTTGTGAAAGTAAGATTTGGAGGAACAAAACAGCTTCGTTATTTATCTTAGCTGATGGAGGCTGGCTTGTGCTCTACCATATGATTTGGCCACTACATGGTTATGTTGGTACCGTACCATTCTATTTCGTGATCTATCTGTTCTTACAAAGGATTTTTCTGGGGTTCACTTCGGAAATGGTTGAGAAGGTCAAATTTTTCCATTCCAGTTCCGGGCGGTTGGCGCTCACAGCGGTATACCCTCCCATCTTTCGCAAAAAAGGGATTAAAGATCCTGTTGCACTCCTTGGCTTTGAGCTCTTAATTGTCATGGTCCGATCATTACCTTTCGCAACCTGCATGCCTGCTAAAGTTTTTTGCAGTAAATCTTTACTTTTTATGAATTGGGCAAAAAAATCTGTACACCCTACTTAATTTCGCGTAAGCCCGTTATTTTAATTTGAATTGATTGCATACAATACAGATGTAAAGAAAGTATTAGCACCGTTAGATTGTAGTTTTTCGCAGTGGTAAGTTTTTGAAGTGCACTAGATAAAAAAATGACTATCGATATCACTCATTTAGTGATATCGACTAAGGACAAAAAAATTGAATCATTACATAAAAAATGTAACACACGACAAATAGCGGTCCTTGTGGGCTTTAGTCAGTCCTCTGTAGCTGACTTTTTGAAAAAATTCCGGGCCACTGGGTCTACTGTCCTAAAATAAGGATAAGAAAGACTTCATCAGCCGAAGACAAACTGATGCGGAGATTCTGCCTGCTGGATCGGTTCAAAAGTTCATAGGACATTAAAAAGAGCTCAAGGATACCATTGGGACAGAAATTGATGCATCAACGGTTCGTCGGAGGCTCGGAAGGGGCAGACTTCATGGCTGACGTCCCACAAAAAAGAACATTTTTTTTTAATTTTAAAAACACGGAAGGAATGCTATTTATGGCAAAGATGAATCCCAATTTAATATTTTTGGGGCGCATGGGATGCACTACGTATGGACAAGTCAAGTTAGCGATTCAGTGGGAAATGTATTCAGCCCACAGTACGCCAACTGGTGAGCAGGATGATCTGGAGCTGCTATTTGTTTTGTGGTGTGAAAGGATTTTCATTAATTGATGGAAGAGTCAATGGTCCAGCCTATAAGCGAATTTTGGAGGAGTATCTGATACCTTGCATTTAGGAGCAATATCAGTATTCAAGTGAGGTCGATATTTTTGTTTATTTTAAAATAGTGACAAAATAAATCGTTGTTGACACCTTTGCTATTACAATCACTTTTTTGGAATCCACACTCCATAATCCTTTTCAGAAAGTGGTTTGTTATTTGCTTTCTACTTCTTCGTTAACGTTCTCGTATGCTATAAATCAATTACCGTCAAATTTACAAATAGATAATAAAGCAAATAGATATTGGAAATTAACAAAACGATATATTGATGAAGAACTTCCAAGGCCTTAAAACTGTAAATGTCTATTCAGTAATGAGGTTCAAAATGTAAATGTCTTGAAGAACCCACATTTTATTTCACAAACCCAGTGACCTGACTGAGTGACCTATTACAAGTGTTAATATGGGAATCTTCGCCTAGAAAAAATCTTGAGAAAAATTATCATTCTCTTGTGCCCTTGGAATTAGAAGTTGGGACATTTTTACTCAAAACCTTTCCACTGAATAGGCAGTGACTGCTCTGACGACATTTACGACTGTTTACATTCAGATTTCAAGATTTGAGGCTCGGGCAATTTATGTTAATTACAGGCATTAAATTTTATTATCGATTCTGTGAGGCTGAAGGGGCTAAGCCCTAGATATGTATGTATGTATATCCAATTGTGTATAATGGACCATCCCAGCAGATTTTCTTCACCCCCCGGAAAATTTTAATTTTTCCCAGAGTTGACATTTGTGGTCAAATCCTTCAAAATGAAGGGCTTTGAATTTTAATGATTTTTAAGCATTTCCTTGGCCTCGTCACGTATTAAATGTGCTGATGGGCAGTCTAACTGGGCCAGTTGTGTTTACTCTTATTATCGCCTAGTCGGCTGAAGGAAAAATTACGTAGCTGTTTAAGGGTTTGGTAGAAAGATTTGATTGTTTCTTCTTTTTATTGTTGATTAGTTGACATTTTTTCCAAAAAAAATATTACTACATATTTATGGTTGTGCTAAAGGGTGAATGGAGGTCTAGAGTCAATTCTCGCTTTTATGACCAACCATTTTATTATTCATTACGCACTCAACCCCTTTCTTTTTATATTTTTGAATACCACAACAAGATAAATGAGAACCGTTGAATTATTCCATTTCCCTCCCTTGTGTTACAAAAATTTTATTGCTTTCTGCTTTCTTTCAGCTCCGACGCCTATATAGGGTTCGAGTTTTGAGTAAATAAATTATGATTGCGTTGATAACGGAAATTTCATGCACGATTAGATTGATAAGTGTTCTTGAAGGGCTATCTTTCTCTTACCAAATTTAAGTTTATAGTCAGATTTATTAACACGATAACGTATTTGGAATTATTATGTGTACGTACATAACACTTTCGGTAAACAATCACGTGTCCAATTGTTACAGCAATCACATGGTGTACATGTGGCATTAACGTTAAAAGTCAAATATAATTAATGAAATGTATTTAATTTTTCAGCACCTCAATCAATATTAAACGTGGGGCGTTTTAGTGTCATTCAACCATAAAAGCGAATGGATCTCGATACTTCTTGATACCTTGAACAAATATGCACGTTATGCACGAAATCTTTTACCCATAGAGATTGAATCGTATCATGTAGCACGTGACCCACGGATTGTGGGCGACTAATATAGATTAGGGAGAAAAGGTGGGAGAAGAATTGATAGAAATTTACGGAATCTTAGATACAAAGAAATACTACAAATTGCAAATCGGTTTAGAAGTTTTACCACAATATGCTGAAATACGCATGAGTAATGAAATGAATGATTTAGATTGAAAACTACAATACAAAACAATTCCGGATACCGGAAGCTGGGGGCTTCGGGTAAAAGGTTTTGTGTTCATATTATGTGAGGAATTCTCTCCGTTTTCTATTCATACATAACTAAAAGTGCAAAATATTCCTTCATTAATTGCTAAACTCCAGATGTACATATGTGCATTCATATCAAAGACTTCAATATTGTGCTAATCCTAAATAAATAAACGTTGTCTATCCAAATTGATCCAAGGCATCTTCAGGCATTTCCACTTTACCCCGTGCACAAAAGCATAAAAATATCTACTTGAAGTAAATACTACTGTCACTAACGTACACATATCTATCCTATTAGGCACTACCCGCAAACTTAACTAGCACTTACATATCCATACATATGTTTGGCTTTAGTAATTGATATACAAATAACTAAAAAAAAGCTAAAAAAGAAAATTAAAATATCCTCATGGACACCGCCGTTCCTGTAACTTCACTTCACTTTATATGATGATACATATTACACATACACCTCTTGGAGTGCAATACATTTTCATGAAAAGCCACAGTTTCAGCGTCAATCACTTTCTTAATAATAGTTGGATTTCATTCAAACTTCCCAAAGTTATGCCTTATACAGGGTGCGCCAGCATAACTTCCTTTTTTAAAATGCGCGCCACTCAGTTAGTTGATGTCATAGCGGAGCGCTAGTGGTCTCGTTCAAGAGAGGATACTGTAAAGTTTTGTCCCGACACGGTTCAGTCGCCATCATGCGTTGGAATAGTGAGGAACGTGCCTTTACCGTTGAGGTTTACTTTTCAAGCGGATGTTCGGTTATTGCAACACAGCGTGCATTTCGGAATCGCTTTAATTTAGCCCTGTTGGCTCCCGTCCCAAACCGCAAATCAATTGTTACATGGGTCACTATATTCAGACAAACTGCAAGTGCGACAAAAGGAAGAACTGGAGTCCCTCGGCCCGTTAGATCACCTGAGAACATTGAAGCAGTGAGAGCGTCAATGTTGCGATCGCCACGGCGTTTTGCGCGCAAACACGCTTTTGCCCTTGGACTATCCGATCGTTCTGTGAGAAGAATTCTTCGTGATGATCTTCATTTTCATCCCTATAAGATAGCGATAGTGCAGGAACTTTCAGAACGTGACTTCAATTCTCGGATGAACGCATGTGAGCTTCTTCTCGATGTCGTTCTCGAGGGTGCTATGGGGTTTTTTGAAATCCCGTGTTTATGCGAACCGTCCAAGAACCCTACAAGATTTGAAGACCAACATCCAAGAAGAAATTGCCAACATAACACCTGCTATGCTAACAAGAGTCATGACAAACGCCAGAAATCGGTTTACGCAATGTGTGGAGAATGTAAATAAAAACTTTAGACATGTACCTACATTATAAAAAATAAATAAATATTTTTCGGGTAAATTTCTCAAATATAGTCATATACTATTATTAACTTTATTTGTACAGATATCAAAATGGGATGTATTTTGAGGCCTAGATTTCGTATAGATGCACCATCGCGATTTTTTTCAGATTTTCCGGTTGGATAGGTCCTGAGAATATCAAAAATAAGACCAATTTCGAAAATTACTAATCGAGTCCTTTCCTTTGATACCCACGTGACTATATTCTGTGAAAAAAAAATTTGCACCCTCCTTTTCGTATGTATGTGGGGCCCCTTTCAAACTCAACACCAAATGGCCCCACTTGCCATATGTAAAGCGATTCACCGATCACACCTTCTCAACAAACTTTTTGATAATTGGTTCAGCCGTTGCTGAGCAAATCGAGTGTGACAGACAGACGGACGGACAAACAGACGACGGAGAAACGAACAGACAGACATTGAATCTGAACCTTAAAAAGGGCGAAAGAAAATCTCATATATTGACGGTTACGGCGGTTTCCTTTGCAATTTCCAAGAAAAATGGGACGAAGATGTTGTTAGGCCAATATCCGTCCTATCAAACAAATTGCTCAACGTGTTTCGTAAATGTTTGACGATTTTCACACATGTTTGAAATCTGTTGCGCAACGCGTTGTGTTGTAGATGGGCATATTGGGCTTCTTTGCGCAATATGTTTCAGCTGACGTTTAAATTATAATTTTGGTAAAGGTTGAATTTTAAAGTTTATGGATGTAGAAAGCGACAATGCTCCCTTTTGAAACCCGGTCAAAACGCAAGTTTGATTCCCTTTACATCATTATAGCTAAGTTGAATTTTCAAGCCTATCCCGTGAGGATTACAGAATTGGGAGGATATGTAGAAGAAAAAGAAAGGTGTGTTTTTCTAACCTCGTTAAAAGACTGCGACGGTCACCATCCCTTTAAACGATAGGGTTTAATTTTGAGCCCTATTCCCGCAGTGGTAAAGGAGGGCTCTCTCTGCTTTAACCAAGTATAAGTTTGTTACTAATAGAGCGATTTTCACCAAATTTAGTAGGATTATGCTCTATACTGTAGCTTATATTGCTGCAATTTCGTGATTCCAGGGTGAACTTAAGGAGGTTTTTCTGTCAATTACTGAAAATTATAGTAATGTACTATTATTAACTTTATTTGCACAGGTAGCGGAATGGAGGGCATTTCGGAGCCCAGGCACCATACAGTGGCAGCTTCCTGAATTTTTTTCAGATTTTCTGGTTGGGTAGTTTCTGAGAATGACAGACAGACAAACAGACTGACAGTAAACCTATTTTTATAAGGTTTTATGTTTACACAAAACCTTAAAAGAACATGCAGGTGCCCCTATGTAAAAGCCCCACAATACAACTCATGCTCTGTTAAAACTAATAAAACAATGAAATTCCGATAATTCGTACATCGATGATACGTATTTTCTGCTAAGTTGTGCGAATTTGCCGGTCCTCAGAGTTAATTTTCTTTATTTAGCACTCCCAATAATTGGTAATCAAGATATTTCGTACTAAATGGTCACTCCCTTCACCATACGAACTATCGGGATTCTACTATAATAGGTACAAGTTTTGCTGGAAAACCTCCTAAGTTAATCCTAGAATTACAATACTTTGCAGGAACGCATAACATTGTGCAGACATTATAAAATTAAAATGAGCACATAGCATTACATATTCAATTAGGTACGATTACATCTCGTCGACGAGATTCAACAATACAAACTTTTAATTTATAGAGAATATAATTCGTGAATCCTAATAAATAATTTGTATTCGATTAATTGCGTTCGGAACTGGCTAGACAACAAAAAGGACCCATCTAGGGAAATTGACTAGAGACCAAGTGTCATTCAGGCTATAGTCTGAAAAGAAAACCCGAAACGGGTCTGGTGAGAATCTCCGACAAGGCCCATTTAAATAAAACAATACCTTTCTGGTTAAGGCCAAATTAGATTTCCTCTCGAGACCCCAGACTGCAGAAGAGGTATCCGTGCAGTGAGATCACAAAATCCAGTTGCATATTGCCAGAGGAATATTAAGTTCGAACGATTTGAAAAACCAACAGAAAAATATGTATATCTTTTCATCAAAGAATTGAATTTTCAAATTTATTAGCCCTACAAGTAAACTGTTTCCGTATCAAACCTGATTGCTTAAGTTATAAATTTTGAAGAGAATTATTCAATTTTTAAATAGTTAGCCAGCATTTTCACTTGTTTCTAGTTGTGCATCTATTACATTCTAGCTGGTAGGCGCTGTAAAAAGATGCATCGATTTATATACGTTCTCAAACTGTATAATTTGTATGCAGCAGGAACAAATCAAATTATTTATTTGCTCCAAAATGGTAAAGCAAAGTGTCTTAGATTCATAACGGCAACCTAGATATGAGTTATATATATCTCTATCAATATCCCGCAGTAAGGACACTGTGTATATAATACATATGTGTACCTTTTATCTGTTCATAATAGTTCTATTCCCTTGTCCACAGAGAGACCCCTAATTAAATATTTTGAGGAGATGGGTATAGAAAGGCTGCAAAATGTTTGGCATATGTGCCAAAGTAAATTTGTCCTTGGTTTCAGAGTATTCCTGAAATACTCACATACTCAACATACACAGATTTAACTAGTCATTTCACTAAATCTCGGCCCGAATAGTATTGTCAAGCATCATTAAAATTCTGCTTTGCACCACGGATGAGGATTCGTGCTCCACATCCTCTTTATGTTTTTGTGTCCTTCCATAGCATAAAAACGTTCTAACTTCATCCTGGTAACTTGTTAGCGGAAAATATTTTCTGATGTCGCGAATCATCCTCGTTTGCTGTTTCTCCTCAGTAGGAGTGTAGAAGAGATATTTCTTCTCAGTAGGAATACAGAAAAGATTAGGGCGTATAGTGGGGAGTGGAGAAGTGAAGGAGCATCAGGAATTTTACAGATTCGTCAAATTTCAACCGTTACCTGTCTTCTAATACTAAATCCTCAAAATGCTGCTGGCAAAATCGTCAGGGATGTTTATGGAAGTTCCCATCATATTTGCCAGGATATCCTTTCGGAAAACTTTTGGCTTCCGGTATCTCTTTGTGAATCTCTTTTATATTTTTTTCTGTAAAGACGGATGACCCTTTTTGTTCAACAGGATTCGTTTCTATGATTTACTTTGCGTTCGGCACTCGACGAACTAAGTACATATGTATACCGTATATACCATGGGAAGACAGTGCTACCGGCCTGGAAACTGATGAACTCGTGTTGGAGTTTCCGCTGACAATCCATTTGGAAAATTGGTACTTTCCTTTTAGTTTCTATTCTTCTAATGTGTACTCACAATAGACCATATATCGTGGTATGATGTTTACAATGAATTATTCATGACTTGAACGATTGTGACTAATGATTTCATTTATTGACTATCTAAGCAACACCAACGGCATTGAAATTGATTAAATTGGAAAGCATGATCTTATTCAACAACAGGATTCACTCCACCTAGATTAAAACAAAAGAGTTCACAATCCCAAGTATGGCTTTGGCTCAAGTTAGTCATCCTTCGTAAAGGATTCGCATCATCGTGGTCATAATCATCAGGATCAGAATGATTGCTACCATTGTTCTCGTTGCCATTCTTTACGTCCTTCGGCACGGAGTTACTGTGGCACTATTCCAGGATTACGCCTTAATTTGTAAGACATACTTAACAATCGCTCTTCGTTCCGCACGTTTACTTAAAGCTGGTAATAAAGAGCCCGTATCAGCGGTGGACAGGATAGCAACACCCACTCGACCCTACATAGTTGAAGACGAAGTTAGCCTTTTTTACTGAGATGTGTCCACGTACATACATAGGCATGTGCAGATCCACATATTGGTATTGTTGACCAACAACTTTTCCACCGAACGTAAACATATGCTCCTTGATTTCATTTAGTCTGGAGACTGAAAAACTCACCTGGGATCAAGTTCAGCAGAGAGAAAAGTAAGTAATTCCAGAAGACGTGGTGTTTTCCTAGGAAATGACCCGATTAATTAAGAGAATGGGAAACAGGTATAATACCCTTCGAGACGTGATGATTTGATGGATGACATAATATGTTTTCATACAATACATGGGATTACTGGTGGTTGTGCTTTTGTTATGAAAGGCATCAGCTGTATTTATAGTAGGAAAGTAAGATGGTCAAGTGTATTTCAAGGATAAAGATCCTTCATACATAAATCAATAGTTCTAATTGAGAGAACATACTATATAATAAGACGGAAAGCCCAGTTGTTACCTTCCTTAGTATGTATTTATTCAACTGGTATTTTGTGATTTGGTGAATTGTTATGCGGAAGGATGAATATAGCCTTGAATTTTCACTGGTATTTGCTACTTAGCCATAAAGAAACAAGTCGGAAAATCGGTAATTTGACACTTCAGGTATTCACTAAAAGTTTTCGCAGCGTTCTGCATACCTAAGAAAGTTTTGGGTACAGTAATGTATAATAAGTCGACATACTGTCGGTGCACTCATCTAAGGACTGCGGGACCCACCCGCATATAAAGAGAAATTTTCCAGTGAAATTCATTGAATCTCCCCTGGTTTTGAATGGTACTGAGCCCACTTTCATGGCTACTGAACGATGGTAAAGGGCATGGTTTTGCTAGCAATGGTAGTTTGCGTATTAAGTGCGAGCTGACACACATGATGTATTTAGATGATATCAAGTTGTACGCTAGTACCAAGGATGATCTCAAGTCTGTTGCACATAATTGATAGCCGTGATGTTTGGAGGACGCATTTCAATTGGTGACGACAATAAAATTAGACCATTAGCTTAATCCCAACTACAATTTTATTTTATTATGTATATATATATTTCGGGAGCAACTTACTCCCTTCATCAGTACAAAGCTGATGAAGGGAGTAGTGTTCAAAAGGATCCCTCCCTGTATTCTTGAGCCTAATTAGCACAGAAACGAGCAAGCACGTGTCACAGGGACACTTCAGATTCAATATTTGCGGGCCCACCTTCACATATTTCGTCAACTTTTTAGGTTTTTGGGGGCATTTGCAGTCAAGAAAAAAGAAGATGTTCAATGGGTCTGCGAAAGCTATGAGTGGACAATCATTTGTTGAGGTTTGACTGGACCAGGATAACTTAACAGATACAGAATTGTAGAACGTCCTTCATATAATAGAATAGAGATAAAAAATCCTGGAGGTCTGTAGCAGGATTGGAGAAAACGAAGTACAAGACTTTGATGGTGGGCTAAATAAAGTCCACAAACATGCGGATTTGATCGAGATATGTTCAAGGGAGCCTCTCCTTGATGAAAACGCCTATTGCTCTTTCTAAAGTTGGCTAGCCTCCTGTTGAGACATCTCCTTATTGACCAGTATGCCTTTTAGACACTAAACACACAGCGAGTAATATATAACAGATCTTTCCCTGTAGCTAGGGAGTAAGTTGCTCCTGAAATATATATATACATAATAAAATAAAATTGTAGCTTGGAGTAAGCTACTGGCCTATCAATTTTGATTGTTCCCCGTTGTTAAGAAAGTGGATAGTTGAGCAGACCGACAATTTGGCTTCCGTAAAGTAAAGGGACAATTGATTCCATCGAATTCCTTACTTGGCCAGAAATGCAACGCACGGAGAGGCAAATTGCAGTAAGTATTGAGTGGTGATTCCGCTGATCTGGGTACCTTCAATTTGCTAATTGGAACTTGGCATGGAGATTCTTGACAAGAATCTCTGCACCAAGTTATTTAGCTACATTTAAGGACAGCTATTTAGGAATAAAATGACTCGAGGCATGACACAGTTGGGGGACCCGTACCTCTTTCACGCTTTGAAACATAATGTATAATGATGTCCTCGAAGTCCCAGCTGTTGAGAATTCCGCGATAAATTCGATTGTACCTACCACAGCAGTATATGCTTCAGAAAAATTTCCTACTACAAAAAATGGCTGGAGAATGTTTGACACTCGCGGAATACAAAGGCAGCTGTCAAATAGCTTGGAGTAACGACAGATGCTAAGCTAAACTTCAAGCAGCATCTGAAACATACTTGCGCTAACATATTTAATACTAGCGTGGACTTGGCAAGGACGATGCCAAATGTCGGGAATACGCGATGCATTTTTAAAATGTAAATAGCCAGACCGTAATACCCATATCGCTCCATGCAGCGATAATGAGAACAGCTGTATTCTATGTTGGGGGAACAGTTTGCAACAACCATGACGATAATCGAAAAATAAATATTGAACCCTGCTTAATTTCCAACGTGAATGTTTGGACACAACAAAGACATGGATACTCCAGATATACTAACATATGTTTAACCTGTTTCAGTTTAAATTAACCTAGTTGCGAGAGTACACAAATGAAGTACGTCTTGTTTTGTTCTACATGTTGTTGAGAACAAAACCTCATTAAAGTAGATTCGCTGTCTGTTTTTTTCCGGAGGTGGAAATCTTCCAAGGACACTGGTACACATGTTCCAGCGTGTGGGATTTTTACCCACTAAAACCACCCCGAAACTCCTGTCCTCTTCTCCGCGGAACCACTACAAAGTATTTCGTCACGGGGTGGACATGGCTCTAGCCTCTCCGTTCGCCCATCGACTGGAATTCAAGCATTTTTCCAATTATATTTTCCGGTGCTAATGTTCCTCCGAATGTCTCCTCTAGACTCTTCCTTTCCTCAGTGAATATAGGACAATGGAAGAAAACATGTTCCAAATTCTCCATAATACCGTCGCAGCTGATATAGTTGGGTGAGCTGTCCAGTTTCAACCTATAGAGGTTTTACGGTAACCGCCATGCCCCGCGAGAAATTGCGTGAGATCATGGTTTATCTCACTATGCGTTCTCTGCGTCCACACCTTGATGCTGAGAGCCAATCTGTGGGTCCATCAACCCTTTTTCGCCTGTTTCTGTCATCTGATTAACGATTCCTCTCTTTCAGCGTTTTTCATTTACCGATCAGAGGAAGAATCGGGTCCATCATAGATACGTGGCATCTCATCGGCCAAAATGTCAATCGGCAATCGGCGGCTTCGTCCGAGATTGTTCTATAACCACAACATACTCTTAGGGCGATCTTTCTATACACCGTGCCAATCATTAGAGCATTACATGCAGTATGCAATGCAGTTGACCAAATTGACGCTGAGCAAAGCAGTATAGAGCTCACCACTCTACCTATAAGCAGTCTACGAGTACATCACGGGCCCCCAACATAAGGCATCATACTTACCAGGGTCATGCACGCCTAGGTGCAAACATTTTGTAAGTGCTGCTTGAAATTTGGCCTCGCATCTATCTTCACTACAAGGTATTTAATTGCGTGATGATATCCTCAGTGGTTTCCTTACGACGCTTCGTAATTAGCACCGCCTCTGTTTTATACCCGCGGGTGCAAGACCTGCATTTTCCGCCACTTCTTCATAGCAGTGATTGCTTCGGATGAATATAATTCTACATCCGTCAGATCTTGTGCAACAACAATGTCAATGTCAATGTCATCGGCGTACCCGACTATTGTGCCCTCACTAGCAACTGGGATGTTGAGGACATCATTATACATGCCGGGAGGAACCCGTTGTAAATTATTCGCTCCAAAATTTCCCCCATAGTATCCAATAGACATATAGGCCTGTAGGAAGATTGTTCACCAGGAAAGTTACCAGGTTTATTCAACAACACTAGGCTTTGTTTTTTCCTTGTCTCAGGAAAGACCCCATCCGCCAAGCATGATTCAAACAATTCTGCTTATCTGTCACACGCACTTTCCTCAGAAACGACTATGTAGATTAACACGAAATTTGGTGGGATGGTGGGAACTGTGAACCCCCGTGTATGCGGTCAATTAAATTGCTGCACATTCATCTTATGGGAGGGGGGGGGGATCCGCATATACTTAAAAGAGGGGTGCAACATGTTTTTCATCGAATACAGTCATGTGGTCAAAGGGTAGTATAGGTCCCAGGGCCAAACGTGGATTGGTACCCACGATGGAGTATACAACCTGGGAAACGCCTGCTGGATCAATACCAACAGCTCTACTACCAAACCATATCTCCACCTCCACGTGGTGACCGCTGGGAGCTCTTTCATAACAAAAAGCTGCAGACGAAGAAGAATGAAGGAGAGTCTCCCGCGCCTAAAAACGGGACAAATTGTACCAACTGAAACTCCAGTTTGGGGGTTGGGTAGGGCTGGCAACCCTACATGGAAAACGAAAGTTACGAAGCCACGGAAGGAGTCTAGGGTAGGATGGATTTCAAAACGACGAACCCCAGATATGATATCAAAATCATACTTGAGGTTTTAACAGCCAAATAGGCACGGAGCCCGTATGCAGACGATACGTTGGCCCCCATAGCTCACATCAAAATACGAATGATAACGGACTACAGGTTATCCAACTAGCAGGGTCACACGAAATGGTGTCATAAATGCGGCCACAAACATACTTGGCCCCAGTCCCAAAAAGAGTCGCAAGGGCTGGTTTGACGATGAATGTAAGCTAGCAACGGAACGGAAGAATGCTGCATACCGAGTATACTTGGATTCTCAAAAGGCGCGGGAACGCGCTTATCACGAACTCCGGCGAACGGAGAAGCGACTTCTCAGGTGGAAAAAAAGGAAGTCTGGAAGAACCAAAAGGTCTGTGAACTCGAAAAGTACTGAGAGCAACCGCACCAAGCGCGGAAGTTCTACCAACAAGTCAGCAGGATGAAGTCTTATAGACCTCGATGCTCATCCTCTCGAGCAAAATGGGAAATCTGTTTTGCGACAGAATGGGCATATTTGGGCGATGGGTTGAGTACTTTGATGAGCAACTGAAGACGACGGACAAATATTGCCACCACCAAGTTTAGGAGAAGCAGTCCGTGCAATTCATCGGCTTAAAAATCATAAGTCGCCAGGAGCCGATGGAATTACATAACAAATAATAAAAAGGCATTATCAGTCTCATTCATAAAAAGTCACACAGTACAGCAATTATAAAGATATCACGTTGCTGAGTACCATCTATAAGGTATTCTCTCTCTCTTGTGGATAAAATTCGGCTCAATGGGTTACGGTGGACGGGTTACTTAATCCATGTGGATGAGGATGACCCCACCCGGAAAATCTATAAAGGTAATATCTATGGTATAAAAAGAAGACGAGGCAGACACTGCCTGAGATGGAGCGATAGCGTAGGTCAGGCCGCCAGACGACTTTTAGGGATATTGAATTGGTGGACCTCGGTGCGAAACCGAGATGTCTGGAGTTCCATATTATGGCAGGCCTAGACCGGATATCGGTTGTTGCGCCGTTGACTTGTTTCATTGCTATGGATAATAATCAGAATTGTTATCCTAGCAGAACTGGCCGATTCCGATTGCTTGTCACACCGATACCAATTATGTTTGCGACTTCATACTTGTTTGTAGGATTGCCATATTTATGTTAGCTCTATTAGTTGGCATTACGAAACGATTACAGAAATAACAATTGAAGTTAAGCCATAAACACCGCGAATATTGGCAAAAAACGCGACAATTTAGCGAGAAACCTCTAAGAATATTTGAATATGTGGCGATGATTTAGAGGGTAAAACGCTGACCTCTCACTCTGGTTGCCCCGGGTTTAAATCCCGGTTGTCATGGATGTTTGTCGTCCTGCAGTGAGCTTATCTATTGTACAGCATTAAGTGTGATGATAATGAAAGAATGAAAAGTACAATCTCACTCAAAATTAGAATGATGTTAAAGCAGCCTGTGGGGATGTCCCACTCCTCAATTTATGTTTGAATAAATCATTTCCATTCTCATGATTTGGTTATTTAGATCGGCTTACAGTTACTTCGTACTGTTTTATATCGTATTTGAGGTTTTCTACTTAATTCCTTCAGTGAAAAACATTTTCCATACCAAGTGAAAGCTGCTTAGCATTTGCTTCTACTCACAGCTCAAACTAAACTACGCAATAACAGGACGATTTCCTTCCGATAATGAACACATAATTCTAATTGAAAACCAATTCTCTTATGTTAAATGTTCATACCACCGTGAAATTATATCTGTTCACTTCAATAAAATGTTTGTGGCTAAACTCCCTAATGATCCATGTAAGATTTTCTGATGATTACATCCAGTCAACCACATTCTCATTACAGGAGAGACCCGTCCGGCACTACACCAACCGCATATCTCTTCAATTTGTCTGGAAATAGCTTTTCGCTACAGGGTAAAATAAATTATGTCCTTCATGTACCATCACTTGGTTTGCTACCATGCTTTGGCTTTTGCTCCTCCGGCCAGTCTCAGTGCATACATATTCGGACCCCGGTTCGCTCACACTCCCTCAAATTCTTGGAAATCTCCTACATTCCCATAAAGTGGATTAGGAGATTAGACTGGTAGTTGCTTGATTTATTTTTGATTATCGTACATAAATTCACCAAGTGCCGGACACTAATCCAATTTGTGATCTAAAGGACTCAGAAGTAAGTACGTCGTGTAAAAGTTAAAGCAAATATTACATGTTTAAAGAGGGGTTTTCTATTTGGGAGACGTCCAATGAAAAAAAAATAATTTGGAAAGGACATTCTTACTTAAGACCAAGTCGATTTATTCACTTCGTTTTTCTGCTTGTCCTAGTGAAATTACTTATGGTAGGTTGTAACTACTGTGGAAGAACATTTCCTTGACCCAATATTGTTGCCATTGTAATCAGCAAACAACCGACATTAAACGAAACTGAAGGCTATTAAAACCATTTAAGCCGAAATGGCCATTTTTGTCCACATTATAGAATAATTTTCAGTCCTTTCAATAGGAATCTGATGCAAAGCAGACTTTTGCAAAGAGAGCTTATGTCCTTTGAAGTCCCAAGTATGCCTCTATAGCTCATAAAAAAACTACAAACATGGAAAAATAGAGTAAGGGATCCTTCAAAAACTTCGTTGCCCTGTTTATAACCTGAAGTAGGGAAGTGTATGTGGGCATAATTTGACTATGTATAAAATGGACTGAGGATGTGCCGAGAAGGTTTTCCAAGATTCGTCCTCTAGACAGAAGTCTACTTTCCCATATTTTTCATCCGTAATTCCTCTGCTTTTTACAAATTTTTATAAACGCGTGTGCGACATGTTCTATTTGTGGAACAAGACGTTGCAATGTCGTTCATTATTGCTATTGCTTCTTGCTTGACACTGAAGTATTCGAGCGCTCAGGATTTGTGGATTGGCTTGTTTAGTTGAATAAATTAAGGGTGAGTGTTGATTTATGAAATCAGACTCTGTGCTATACCAATTATTTTAATAAGGAAATGATATGATAGTGATACATTGACTATTACTCATTATTCTATTCATTATCTATTCAGTTCAAGAAATGTATTTTCGCAGTGAAACTAGTATCTAGGCTAAAGTCTACCAATTATCTGCCCCTTTTCAACAGTGCGATGACCGAGATGGCTATCGAGTATTTAATGTAAAAAATTTATTCCATAGCATAAATTCAGCATACTTCTAAACAAATTTTAATCTTAATAAAACAGAACCTCTAATGGCCAACTACAATGAACCGGACATTACCCTAAATATATCGAATCAATGTTAGCAGCCAACTATGAAAGTCATTATGAAATTACTTCATAAATCAGCGCAATTTAGATGAAGTGGCATTCCACACCTCAGATTTTTGTGGTGGACGCGTCAACTCCAAATCCAAAATCTACCGCAGCGGGCCTTATCGCCCTCTATGGTCAGAGCTGGCCGGACACCAAAAGCAATGAACCCCCTCCCGCAGTAATGAAGACCAGGATGTTGCACTGGATCAACAGCAAAACATGTCATGATCACTGCTAAAATGAGAATGAGGATTTGTGGTCGAGAGAGGTATCTTTGGCAGTATGGTTATTCAATTTACGCTGACGAAAACTCGGTATCTAAGATTGGCCTCAACATACAGATCGATGAGAAACGACCCAAAGGAGTCCGAAACGACGATGACTTGACACTCTACACGGTAATTTATGACCCTCTATTCTCTTTCTCTCTCTCCATTCTTGAGTACGGTTCTCAAGCGGGCCGCTCTTTTCTTGAGTATGCAATCGGAATAAGGTCAATTTCTTGCTCCATAAAAGTAGTATAGAAGGTATTGAAAGCAATATATGGATATCTAGGAAGTAAGTAATTAATGGCCGCTGATTATGATCACTTTCATTTTATTTGACCGCCTATCAAGTTTGTCGACCTACCCATCAAAGATAGACTTGATACCGGGAAAGATTATTTTTAACAACAGAAACGCTTGTCACGTCCCTTCGAACACTATGTTGCCATTGTAGATGATCTTAATCTCTTTTCGATACTCGGATGTGTTTCACTCAGGTTCTCATTGATAACGCCTATATCATTAATTTTTCTCATTGATGTTAAAGAAATTGAGTAAAACAACGAGACATCACCAGACGCGAGAAACTGGAATCCAAAAGTTTGGTTCGTTGATTTTGTAGCGGACGCACGGAAGTGGGAATCACGGTGGCCATGATATCGAAAAACTATTTTTGACAGCGAGTTCGCGCCAAAAGAAAGAGAACTTGGCCAGAGCGGAAAATGTTTTTTTTTTGAGAACCATAATAAAAATAGATTCACAAGCGATGCTCGGCGTGGGCATCAGCTCGGCACTCGACAACTGTCGCCGCAACTTGTGCTACGAAGACCGGTGATGCTTTCTGATTTGGGCATTCCATTGCAAAACATTACTTTTCCGTAAAGTAATATCATCATAATTTTTGTAATGCCATGATGATAGGTCCTGTGGTAATGCGGTAATGCTAGGTGATGTTGTAATGTTTGGTGATGTTTTTATTGGGCTCGTTGATGGTGATATATAACTTTAAGATAATATCACTTTTGCAATATTACATGCGTCATCTACCCATCCCTATTTCTATCCAGCCGTCGATTTGTACAAATTAAGGGCCGAAAAGCTGATATGTAACATGTGGGGGTTTCCTTCAAAAAGCTATCTGTTTGTGAAATGCCTCACAAAAGCCAAAAATTTGGCTTCTGTTTTGCACTCCAATTTATTACCCATTCAAATACTCTCCGCTGGACCATCTGGAATACAATGGTCCTTGAAATTCTTCCTTACAAAACATACAGGTAGGGGAAATGTTATTGTGATTAGCTTATTTCTTTCAGCTGATGCGACATATCCGACGTACTTGACTCCCTTAGGAGCGACGATTTTATAACTGTAGAAATCACTTTCGCGTTCGAATTCAAATTGCGCGGTAAACCTTGGCGCGCATCACGCGTCCATACTGTCAAAAAACGTTTTCGTTCGATGGTGATTGAACGCACTCAAGGCCCCTGGTTTTGTAGATCTACAAATCTATTTATCTCCTAAAGGAAGCATTCAACTAGTTGACTCCTGCAAACTTTGTATTACCGTCGCTGCCCTGCATTCTTAAACCAACTGACACATTTCAGTTGAAGTGAGCCCATTCGTCAGTTCCTCAGACCTTTCAGATATGAACAAGCAATCGCTTCTTGCTTTCAGATAAAACCCGTTTGATAAGCATAAGCCTACTGACAACTTCTTTGTCACCTACAGTCTTCACATTTCGTTACGTTTCGTCCAGGGCAGAGGCAACTCATAAGGCGTCTGCCTCACCTCTGCCCAGGGAGCAGCGTGACCGAAAACGGTGACAGCTGGTATTCGCTCCATTTATATACTATATAATCGTAGACACGACATGAGTGTGAATTATGTTGAAGTGAAATACGTTGTACGTTCAGACAGACAAGGCCGAATTGCATTTTTTACCCCAAAAAAGAAGGATCCGTGGACCACAAGGGAGGAAGTAAGTTGCTTCCCAAGTGGTGTTGTCCGTCGTCAATTGAACGCGTACTCAGGATTCCCCGCATTTTCACTTTTCTTACAAACCGAAGCAGAAAAAAGTAGTTGAAGTAGAGTTTTTTAGATAGCTTCCTTATAGAACAATTTTCCATCAACAGCTTTGTTGTTCGCAACATTACATCTTTGAGATTTTTAGTCCTTTCAATTTTCCGGTTATATTATAGTTCTGCATTATATTTACATTCAAATAAGAGGATTAAACATCTGTTAGAGTGGTCCCTAGTGTGTGAATCTTAAAAATAGTACTTGTAGAGCGCTACAAGAAATGTTACAACCAACTACCAAATTGCCAGGTTAGCTTCCAAATGCAATAAGGCCAATAGAGCTAATATTTATACATAATATATAAACTAGATAGTTTAAATGCAAAGGCCAAAAACGGCGGGACAAAGCCCTGCATAGCGGCAGATTCATCACGATTATTGCAGACTCACTCCACCCCTGTACTCATATTACTCTCCTATAGTTCTCTACCAGATGTAGGGGTTATCCCTGGCCTGGTAGCCACTATACTAAGATCGCCATTTGTACACCTGCCTGGCATTCGTTATTTGCGACTAATATATAGGATGTAGTTGTATCGCAGTTCAGGTTGCATGACGGGGCCATTGAAAATTTATCCTTTCTAGGGTCGAAAATCACAACCGATAGCTGCTATGACGATAAAATCCGCTCGCGGCTGTTGGCTGCCAGCAGAGCCTATTTCAGCTTACAAGAACTGGTTTCGCTCGAAACGTCTCACCGTAGGGGCAACGCTCTTACTGTACAAGACAATAATCTTGCCAGTCCTCATGTATTTCTCGGAGACTTGGGTGCTTAGCAAGAAAAATTGCGAACTCTTTGCCGCGTTCGAGAGAAATTTTTTGCCCCTTACATAAGGGTGGACAATTCCGTAGCTTATATAATGACGAAATTAACGAGCGATATCACGACTGTCTACTTGCAGTGGGCAGGTTACCTAATCCGTATGGATGAGGATGATCCAGTCCGGAAAGTCTATAAGGACAATATCCATGGAGGGAGATCCTGCCTGAGATGGCGCGATGGCGTATGTCAGGAAGCCAGACAGTTTTTAGAGATGTCTGGAGTTGCTTACTAAGGCAGAGAGATAATAGAGATCGCTTCGATTCTCTTATTCAAAGAATGGGCCAGTACCACAGAAATATATCGACCACTTCGTTTAACTGGTTTTCTTCTTCTAGTTTTCCTACGAAATGTAGTTATGTCGTTTTAGTTTAGTGTGTGGAGTGCAAAATTGATTTGTTTTGTGCTTTAACAATAACTTCTTTAAAATGAATAAGGAAAAAATGAAATCACGGCTGCACAGAATTGGTAGAAATGAAACGATAGGAGTTTGGTAAGACAATTTCCCGAAGAACCTGCTAGCTCGGCAACTGTGTCTTTTTGAATTCAATCATGATAAAAGCATATAAGATCCCACGATGAGTTAACGATCCTCTTCATCCGCTTTTAGAAAATTCGACCGATTTTGATATCCACTACTTAAATTAGAAGCAATTGACCCTGATGAGTCAAACAAGATATTTTTTTAACTCGCAAGATTTGGAGGCTTTGCTTTAATACCAAGGACAATTCGACATTGACACTAATCCTGTCTGGAATATCTGGAAGGGCAATATTATTATTTTCGTTGAAAAAGATCAGCATTATTTGATATTCGCCATATTGAGTTATATGAGGTATACCTTCTAAAACAATGAGTACAGGTCCCTCTGTCTTTGGCCTTCCAGACTAGATGACTATAGATTAATAAGAATGCTGTGAATCTAATTTCCCGGTTGCAGCATTTGCGAAAAAGTGGTCCTCCAAAAACATCCAACCGTACATTTTCGGAAGAATTGGATATTCAGTTGAGTCTCAGGTTAGTGAATCTCTAGGAAGGATTTTACAAGCACTTTCTCTTAAGCAGGCATTTACAAGCTTTTCCTCACTATGCACCTCCCCTAAATGACACAAACGAATATACAAATACTAATTTATCGTAGAACACTAAGTCTGAGATAAATTGCTTGTTAATTTGTAAGAATTCAGCCTGGTGTCACAATTAATTTGGACGAAAAATGTGTGCCTATGCCGTCAAGGGAGGGAAAATCGTTTTCCATCTGGTTGCTTTTTGCAGTACCAGATTTCTCCATTCACCATTTTACAAATCTCCTCTGCCAAATGTTTGACTTTGATGCAACTGCATGTGTGACATTTTTGTGATCGTTGCTTGAAGGCAAAACGAGACATTTCTTTCGTGGTTCAATGGAGTAAACAGTGGGGAGGCCAACGAGCACTTATCTAAAGATTTATTTGAGTAGCACGTGACAAGCTGAACGGCGGGACACAAATTTTCATGGAAAAAGACGAAAATTGGACTCAACTAGGTGTATACTGATCAAACAATTAGTCGATAATTTTAGAATTGAGATTTTAGGATTTCTAATGATATTCACATTTTTTTGGGGGAAAATACATTTTTTTGAAAAGCTTATGAATGTTTTTTCGGAAGGTTGACGAGTCGAATATATGATAATTGACAGATGTTTGGAGAAGTATTTTTGGATATGGACGGTTTATTTTTACAAAATTTTGAAACTGACAGGAAAATTATGTTTTTCGTAGATAGAGTATACTACAGTTGCTACCATATATTACCCTTCCAGGTATGTCATTTCTAATCTGCTTGTTACAATATCAGGGCTTTCACATCTTCTTCTCTTTTATTTTCAGAAGTCAAACAACACTTTGTTCATAAACAGTGGATATTGTAGTTACAAATATTGAATCTAAAATCTAATAATTTAACAATATTCATAATCATCAACGGCGCAACGGCCGGTATCCGGTCTAGGCCTGCCGTAATAAGGAACTTCAGACATCCCGGTTTTGCGCCGAGGTCCACCAATTCGATATCCTTAAGAGCTGTCTGACGTCCTGACCTACGCCATCGCTCCATCCTACTCAGGGTCTGCCTCGTCTTCTTTTCCTACCATCGATATTGCCCTTATAGACTTTCCGGGCTGGATCGTCCTCATCCATACGGGTTAAGTGACCCGCCCACCATAACTTATTGAGCCGGATTCTATCCCCAGTCTGACGTCGTTATGTGGGCTACGGAATCGTTCATCCTCATGTAGTTGACCAAAAATTCTTCGGAGGATTATTTTCTCGAACGCGGCCAAGAGTTTGCAATTCTTCTTGCTGAGAACCCAAGTCTCAGAGGAATACATGAGGACTGTCAAGATCATTGTCTTGTACAGTAAGAGTTTTGACCATATGGTGAGACGTTTCGAGTGAAATAGTTTTTGTAAGCTGAAATAGGCTCTGTTGGCTGCAAACAACAGTGGGCGGATTTCATCGTCGTAGCTGTTATCGGTTGTGATTTTCGACCCTAGTCTTAAAGTTGTAGTATCCTATCTTTATTCTTCCAGTTTGGTTTTTGGTGCTGACGTGGCCACCATATATTTTGTCTTGCCTTCGTTGATATTGCAGTCTGCTCGATCTGGATGAAGGCAGTTTGTAGATCTCGGGTCGTTCTTCCCATGATATCGATATCGTCAGCATAAGCCAATAGTTTGGCGGACTTAAAGAGGGTCGTACCCTCGCATTTACCCAAGCATCACGGATCACTTTCTCCAGGACCAGGTTAAAGAGTATGCATGATAGGACATCCCGTTGTCGTACACCGTTGTTCATGTCGAATGGTCTTGAAAATGATCCTGCTGCTTTTATCTGGCCTAGCACATTGGTCAGGGTCAGTCTTATCAATTTCATTGGAATACCGAATTCTCTCATGGCCGTGTACAGTTTTACCCTGGCTATACTGTCATAGGCGACAAATAGATAGTGCAACTGTTGCCCATATTCCAACAGTTTTTCCATCGCTTGCCGCTGACAGAAAATCTGATCTGTTGCTGATTTGCCTGAAGTGAAGCCTCTTTGGTATGGGCCAATGATGTTCTGGGCGTATGGGGCTATCCGGCCTAGCAAGATAGCGGAGAATATCTTATAGATGGTACTCAGCAACGTGATACCTCTATAATTGCTGCACTGTGTGATATCTCCGTTTTTATGTATGAGACAGATAATGCCTCTTTGCCAATCGTCAGGCATTGATTCGCTGTCCCACACCTTGAGCACAATTTGACGAACCACTTGGTGTAATTGGTTGTCTCCATATTTAACCATTTCGGCTGGAATTCCATTGGCTCCTGGCGACTTATGATTTTTAAGCCGATGATTTACACGGACTGTTTCTTCGATACATTGTGGTGGCCGTATTTGTCCGTCGTCTTTAGTAGGCGGGACTTCCAACTCGCCGATGTTCTGATTGTTCAATAGTTCATCAAAGTACTCAGCCCATCGCTCCAATATGTCCATTCTGTCGGAAATCAGATTTCTCTTTTTGTCTCGGCAGGATGAACATCGAGGTGTATAAGGCTGCTGACTTGTTGGGAAACTTCCGCCTGGTGCGGTTGCTCCCTGCACTTTTCGTGTTCACAAACCTGTTGGTTCTGCCAGGCTTCCTTTTTCCGTCTGTGAAGTCGTTTCTCCGCTCGCCGGAGTTCGTGATAAGTCTCCGCGGGTACCCACGTCCTTTGAGAATGCAACTTTACTCGGTATGCAGCAGTCTTCCGTTCCGTTACTGTCTTACATTCATCGTCAAACCAGCCGTTCCTACTCTTTTTGCGGCGAGGGCCAAGTATGTTTGTGGTCGTATTTATGATAACGTTGGTGATTGTGAAGATCATGTGTTGATGCTTCATCTCCAGGATCTCTGTTGACTGCGGTTATTGCGGCATCCATTTTCCTCTTATAGGTGTTGCAGAGAGCTGTGTTGTGGATGGCTTCAATGTTACCACCCACCTGATTGTCAGAAGGGATTGTAGGTGGTGTTGTAATTCGAGCTCGGAGCACCATGCCAACGAGATAGTGATCCGAGTCTATATTGGCCCCCCTATATGTTCTGACATTCATCAAAGCTGAGAGGTATTGTATTTTGATGTAAGCTATGGGAGCCAAAGTATCGCGTGAATATGGGTTCTGTCCCTACTTGGCTGGTTCCGTTAATGCGCGAGGCAATTTCATAACGCAGTTCTCCATTGGCTGATAGCATTGTCGCGAGATATTTAAATTGCTTAATTCTGGGTAGGTCACTGCCACTGAAAGTGATTGTGCCGGTTTCATGGGGATCGGTCATCAAAAATTCAGTTTTTGCTATCAGACTCCAGGAAAACATCATCCGCATAAAATAGTGTATAGAGCGTTAGAGGTTGGATGTCCCGTGTGACAGTATCCATAACCAGAACAAAGAGTTATAGTGAGATGGCGTTTCTTTGATGAATACCGATAGAGACACGAAAAAGTAAAAATTCGGTTTCATTAGTAAGAGAGAAAAAATCCACATGCAACTAATAATTAATGTGCACGGCGGCAAAGCTCCTGGATTCTATTTCTTTCTGAATATTCAGTCTCGACTACCGCAACGTTGTTGGATTGCCTGGATTGGACCTCAAATCACGATGCAAATCCCACTGGCACCAGTGAGGTTTGAACCGCGACCTTTCGTATATCAGCTGCGTACTCTAACCAATTCAAACATCAATGGGTATCAACAAAAATTATTCAAAAGATAGCAAGGGTTAAACCACACCTACGCATCATCGTTCGTGGTTACCTGAAATGCACTTCACTTCCCCCCAAGACTTCACGAGATACACGCACTCCCCTCCCCCACTGTTCTGAGCCTAGTGCCTTTGAAGCGTACCAACCGTCGACCATCTTGGGAGAGTGATTTACACTATACAACGTAGCGAACAATGCAATTCTCGTCCTTTTTTAACATGTGGCCTATCAACTGCCACTTCTGCCTTCCCAAGGGTAACAGGTCCATGCGCAAATGAAGTTCCTCGTTTGAAATAGCATCAGGCCAGCGTACTCCGATGATACGTCGCAGATAGCTGTTCACAAGGGCTTGGAACCTTCTAGTGACAGGGGGTAGGGGGATCACTTTGCATGTGCTACTCCGATATACCAAAACAGAAAGAACACTAGCGCAGAACCGTCTCAGTTTGATTTTGCTGCTGAGATAACGGTGTTTGCAGATTTTAGACAGTTCAGTGCACAAGGCGTTAGGAGATTATATGTGAAAAAAAATCCAGGCATCGGACGAAGTCAGACGATAAAAGTAGGTGACATCTCCTCAACATAAGATGACTAGATGAGAACGCGGGAAAATGGAGTAGAGCCAGTATTATTGAATTCTTTAGTTGCCAAAAAGAAAAAGCTCTCTTCACTGAGGAAAATTGAACTGGTGAAAATTCCTAAAGAAGTTGATGGTTCCTCGATTGGAAAAACGGAAAGAATCAGCACCTAGTAAGCCCGAGTAATATACAAAAGCGGGCAATGAAAAGTGATGAAAGGAAACTTCTTCTTTTTCTTTTCCTACATTTTCTTTGGAAAATAATCATTATACACAAGAAAGGAGATATGTGTACCGTACACCGATACCCTGCGGATCCGGAGTTGACAGATTTGGGCATTAATGTGAGCATTAGGTGGGATTTGATGTTGAAGCTAAATTAATCCAGCAAGAAATCAATTGACGGTTCTCGTGGGCAGGTAGAAATGGTGCTAGGCAAGCAAGCAGAAATGAATGCCCGAACGCTTGATTTGTCTGAGGCTAAGGACACACGGAAAAGTAAGTGGAATTGCTACTGCCTTGAGGTCAATGCAAAGCCATGGGGCGCGTCCGAAGTTTTTGGGCAAATATCACCCCAAGTGACGTTCCTATGACTCCAGTTGAATATAATTACTTTTTGTTTCCCGCGAGACGAATAAAGTGGACCTTCGCCAACGATTCAACAGGGCGTTTTTTCGGACCGGAGGATTACCGAGAAGGAATTACTATAGATCTGTGAATAAATGGGGAATAATAAGGCTGCGGGATTGGATGGTATTCCGGACAAAGCGCTAAAGTTATCTGCTAAAATCAGGGTAAGAGATGTTGGAGAGGGTAATGTACAAAAGCCTACTTTCGCTCGTCGAGCTAGTAGGTGGCCTATTTGTCCGGCTGTAGGGGTTTTGGCGAGCCTGTTTTACGATCGATGCGATAAGAATGATTGTGGATCTGGTTCAGGAAATGCCTGCCGTTAGTAAGTCCTGCGCCACGGTGCCGCTAAATGTCAAAAAGGCTTGTAATTAGGCCAACGAGTGATGGTTTAAGGGCACGTTGGTTAAAGTGAGTCACCCTGGCGACTTAGTTGAGATTATGGAGAGTTACCTTTTGGAGAGATATCTTTGAGACGAGACAGTTGATGGGCCCAAAGAATACATTGTGGGAGTAGGTTTTCCCCAGGACTTATTATTGGGGCCCATAGTAGGAACAGTATGAGAGTGCTCGGCATGGAGAGGAACCCTTGTTTGGTTTTGCAGGAAACCTAATGGTGTTTGTAGTTGTCAAGCATTGCCAGCCCGCAGATATGGAACTCTGTTAAGGTGAAACCATTAATTCCATTAAAGTGTAGTTAGGAGTCGTTAAACTGAACCTATCGGACTAAAAAATGGAGAGGCATCAATTGCAAAAAAGCACTGCTGTCAAAACCCGAGCTGGTAACCAATGAGATTATTTCAAAATCGAACATTAGATACCTGGAGGTAATGAATGATGCCAAGTTGAGCTTGAAGCTGCACTTAAACTTTACGCGGGGAAAACCGGCAAAGATTAGTTCATCTCTTGCAAGGATAAGCCCTAATGGGGGGTGCTTATCGCAGTGACGGTAACTTCAAATTTGCTATGCGCTGCTTTTGCCTAAGCGGAAGCACTGGGCAAGACTTTAAACCGGGAAAGGTGGTGTATGTCATCACGGGAAGAATTTCTTTGGCTTTTTTAGGAAATGGGGCACATTTACTCTACCGGAGAAGGAGAAAAAACATGCAGGTACAGTTCTGCACAAGTTTTTCAAGGAACAACTGCAGAGAGTGGCGGTCACACCCGATGGTTTTAGTCCGCAGCATGTTACGCTGACGTGCTATTTCGCCCAACTTCACCAGATACTGCACGATTAAGAACATTACGAAATTGCACTTTCCATTTCTTAATACGCCCATCGGCCCAAGCTCCTTCGTAATACGATGTACGGTTCAAAAATTCTTCAGAAATTCCTTTTGACACGTCATTCGATTCGCTGCACTTCTAGTATTTTGTAATGGCATCGGAGAACCAATGCGTCTGGCTTAGTTGTATTCCTAAACTCAAACTCCGTTTTCGAAAGCAGACCGATGCAGACAAAAAGTCTGCCCTGCAATTTACAAAATTGAACTGATTCTCTCCTGAATATAACCTTCTTTTCATTTTGTTCATAGTGTTTGTTTAGTGTTTACCAATCACCTAATCATTTCCTTTTTCAACTTAGTAAAGGATCACTTTGTTAATGGCCCCTTCTGCTGGCCACCCGCCGAGAAGTATCTTATATGAAATTCAGTTGGATTTTCCATTAAAAATCAGCCGACTCCTTTTATAAGTACTATAGACATCAGAACTGTCCATCCAGTTGCCCATAATGCAAGAAAAGTGAAATGTAAATAAATAATTTTTATACAAAACTAAGGCCTCATGAATGCAGGAAGCTAGTTAACTGCAAGAAATATTTTTGATTGATTTCAAAAAAAGACAGAAATTCTCAGCAATGCGGAAAACTGCATGTGTTCTGGCGAATACAACCGTAAACTTTTGAGAACTTTGAGATATATTACATATCCAAAGTTTCTTTGAATATGCACATAAAGTATCATAAACTATTTGTAACACGACTGCTATGAGAAAATGAATTGAATTTTCCTTTCATTATACCTTATAGAAAATCATCTCAAAATGCAACCTACAGTAAATACAACAACAACTCGTTTGATAGAAATAGCATCTTTCCGTTTTTCGTCACTTCACTTTCATGTAGATGTGGCTTAATTTATGTAGTCTCAGCTATCTCCCAATGCGTACCCATTACTAGATTTTTCACATCAAGGAAGTCCCATAACAATATCCCTTTCAGTGAGTTTCACTTTTATTGTCCTTGTGCAAGTTTTTGAATGAGAATCTGAATTCTTTCACCTTCGGTCCTCCGTTGGGATATCCTTGTGTTTTATGCATGTTCATACGTATACGAGTAGGTATATATGAATATGAAGACGGTTATTCACTTGCATTCCCCAGATACCGTTCGCTGATGCTTAGTAAATAAAATGCGGCACAAAAGAAAGACCATTTTAAAAAGTCATTCGCTCCAATTAGAGCAGTTCAATGTCCTATCTGTCATCCTTTAAAACCTCACATTCTTACGCCTCTTTGCCCATGGTCGGAAAACAAGCCAACATTTATGGAGATTTCTCGAAGGAGACAACCTACCCAGCAATATGCGATGGCTGCTAGGGATATAAAGTGAAGTGGAAGCTGTGTCCTTGTCACAACCCTTCTTTTTCCAAAAATCTCGAAATGGGAGAAGGTAATGCTCTTCAAACGAATTGTAGCCAGTGCGCAACAAACTATTGAAATTTGTTCGTCGCTCGTTCATTGCTGTAACGGAAAATTTGCATGCATTGTCCGATGTTAGATCCCTTTTGAAAGGGTACTTGGAAAGGGAAAAATGAGAATCGAAAGTCCTTCCTTCTAACGTCATCTCCTTCCGGGGTTTCCGCCGATTCGTTTGCGCTCTGGACTGGCCTTTGTTGCCAGGCGAAAACTTCGAATAGGGAAAGTTTTCGAGTACAGGCTCATTATTCGAATTGTGTAGAATCAGTTGGTGGATTCGCTGCATAATTCATAGGAAAAGAAACTACTAGATGCTCCCCGGTCGTGGTCTTGTCCTGCACAGTCACCCGGTTTTCACTTTGCTGGTAGAAGGCCGCACTCAGCGAAGAGCACTTGGAAGTTTCTTCATAACTTCTTGTATCCCATTGAACGTTTTCGAGTTTGTTTGAGAAGTTTCACCCTCGGCTCCTTAATATGCAAGTAAACTTTTCAAATAGGACTTTGACTCCCTTTTTTCATTCGGTTTCTTCCAGATTCTGTCTCCTTTCGGCATCTCGAACCACTTAAGATAAGCTGCTAACAAGAGAAAGCAGCTCGCTCTCGAACAAGTGAATATAGTATGGAGCGCGATTGGAGAAGCCAAAGATTAAAGGAAGTGCTGGCAACTAGTGGTACTCAATGTTTGAATAGTAATATTTCAAACGAAGTGGTGGAGTCGGTTGAAGTAGGCGAACTACACAAGTAATTATCACAAAATTTCGAGAATAGCAAGGATGCTTCCACACGATAATCAGAAATTGAAAGTTTCTGCCCTATTAACGCCTGCATTAAATTTCATTTTCAATTCAGAGGGGTAAATTTAATTAATTGCAATTGCTTGTAAATTATATTTAAAGAAGTTTTGTACGGACCGAGATGCAGGTACTTCGTACAACGCAAAAGGGGCGATAGCTTTCGTCCTTTACCATACTATCAAGAATGTTACGAACGCTATGAGTTTTCCCAACTACATAAAAACTGTCTTTCTTTTTTTCGTGGAAAAGAAAAATGTCAAGAATGACCTATTTAGGAAGATTGGAATGAGTGGTAAGTGCTTTTATGATAGTACACAAAAAAATTGTTCAGCTTAGACTCAGGAACTGACTTTCGATTCCCACCATTTTCTGCATTAAATGCTGTACTATTTCCATGGGTTTATTAACTCAACGTAAATAACCGCATCGTATCAAGTAAAGGTAGTGTATGTATTATATACGAGTATAAGCTATTTATTTTATTTTCAAATCAAAATAGAGCTGGAATAGGATATGTATTATTGATATAAACAATTTTGAACATACTTTTTCTCACTTTCTTGAACTGACTTCTAGCAGACTTCGAAAAACAATTTTTACTCTCAAAAGCTCGACCCGTTCACAATTGCGTGCGTTCGTCAACCAAGTTGCTCGCTCCGCCACAACACTCCACCCCTGCCGCAACCAAAGGGGGTTTCAGCAAGGAACCAGATGCGTGCCTCCCTTAACTCTGCTGCCACCAATCGAAATGGACGCCGCGCCTATCTTCCTCACTGGGCTTTCTTCCGGGGAGAAAGGCTTTGGCCGGGCCATGGAGACTTTCCTGATGGTGCTTTTCAACTAAAATGAACTTCGACAAGGAACTCGAAGGGAAGCCCGTAATTTGGCTGCAACCGTCTACGTCCTAATTAGGACATGCGAGCAGAAGTCGACGCAGCTTCAGCTTTCGCACTGCGTTCTTATTACGACAGGGTCGCTTGGGAGTCTCAGCAGTATATGCTGTATGTTGAGCGTAAGATAGGAAATTCCCTAAGTTTGTATTTCGAGTTAGTCCTGACGCTCTGAAAAACTGCCTTGTCCTTCTGCGCCCCAGAGATTCTCGAAAAACCAACGGTGGCGGGGATCATGGCCATTGCAACACATGACAAAACGTCAGCAATTTTGTTATCTTTTCTAGACATTTGAATATGAAGTTCGCACCAAATAACTCGCTATCTTTAGTACTGTGGTTCCATTGAGCGAGGTTCAGTTGCCAGACTTGGTTTACCTTTTGGTGAAAGGTACCACCTACGGCGGCATCGGGGGCATTCACGCATACGGCTAGTGGTGCATCTTGCTGCGGGATGGTCAGAAGTGTAGTTTAGTGGTAGTGGTCTCAAACGCTTGGACAGCCTTTGGAGATCACGCAATCAGACGGAAATTTTTGCTCAGTCCGGTTAGGAAGGCGTTTAGGATAGATTGATGGTGGGCGGTTTTGGGCCAAAAAAACGACGGCTGAAGTTTGACATGACCACGAACCTTCTCAGCTCGTTAACTCTTTTCAGAGGCGTCAACCTAGAAATTACTTACACTTTGACTAGATTTGGTTGGAGGCATTCAGAGGTGACCGAGGAACAATAACAATGGCTCCAGTGGTTAGAGCGCTGCGCTTTCGCGATTCAAATCTCACAAGTGGTCGAGGAATCTCAACTTTTATTGTAAAAATGTAACGTTGAGTACTCGACCGGTCTCAAGGGGACATAGGGAATCTGCAATCTTCACAAGATCTCCATTCACCACTGGGTTTAGTGTCCCATAAAGTGGTGAAGATCAAAAGCTATGTGAAGGTCAGAAAGTAGCCTGCTTCAAAAATTCTTCGAAACTTTTCCGCGCAGCTGCGAGCTTCTGCTGTAATAGACGCCCATTAGGAAAAAAGGAAAACCAGTAGAGTTGATATGGTCCGGATCGTCATGCTTAAGGGACTCAGAGAAACTTCGCTCAGTAGTGACGTTGCGGTATTTTGATGGGTTGGCGACGTGTTAACAAACCATGAAAAGGGTGTTGAAAGTGCAAGTTGAGATTCTTTCTGAGAGTGTAACGAAAACAAAACCAGATTTACGATGGCGGAATCAGCATTGAGAAGAATAATGAGACGTGCTTCTTAATTATATGTAGATGGGAAGACACAACTTTACACAAGTTAAATCATTTCTCTATCAAAAGCGACAGTTGACTACAAATCGAGCAAAGAGGAAACCTGAAAATAATATTGACCTACGACCAGCAGAGCCTTAGAAGTTTATTCACATCTTTCAGCTCAAAATACCTCCCCATAACCCTAAAATTCTTATTGTACAATACCATGATCTTATCACTCTTCATATATCCTTCGCAAAACTAAGGCCCCAGACAAACATAATTGTGAACTATTAGTTGTGTTCCAGAGGAAGGTCTTTCGGCCCCTTCGGCCAGAATATGATGAGAATAACGAGTTACAGTAATATCGTAATCATAAAAAGTATGGTTAGATGTACTATACTCTTGTTCTCTAATAATCGTCCATCATCTGATGATCCCTTGCATCAGCAAAGTTGTCAAATTTTATTTTTTGCAAATTCGAAAAAAATTCGATCAACAATTTTACACATTTGCATGGGCAGGATTGGGCAATAGAAAGTTTGGACTAGAATGATCTGAGTACTCACAGGTACGGCAATAATTATAAGAACCGTAGAATGAAAAATCGCATTGTGAAGTTCACAAAAGTCTTCTATTTTTTGAGAGCATATATAGTTTTATTCATTTATGCGTTTGTTTTCGTTCTAAAAACATGAATTTTCGTTCCGTTCGATATGCCTCGTGCCCGTGAGGTTGATCTAGGCAATTGTGCTTTCCATGTCCTTACTTTCAGCTAATACTATACCATAAGCCAGTTCTCCTTCCACCTCAGAATTTCTGGAACTATACTCTTGGGCATCGTGCTCCCTCCCAGCACAGCACAGCAACGACCTTTCGAAAACGCGTTCTATGTGTGTTGCCAGAGATCATGCTGCTTTGATCTTTTCACATTCCTGCGTTTAGTGTTTCCCTCCATACGTCTCGCATAGTGCAGCGCACTCATTCCTTTCGCCAGAACGTACACTGTCACCACCATACCTTACATGGTGTGATTCCAAAAACGCTGACAATCTACAGAGCTATCAGTCGTTAAATCGGATACACCGGCTAAAAGCAACTTTCTACATTCGGTAGGATTTTTGCCAGTACCGCTGTGGTACTGCCGTACCTTATTAAGGCCGCTTTTTCCCAAGCCGGGATCCTAGTACTAAACCCTGTACTACCCCCGCTTTGGCAATGCACTTTGCGGCCCTTATCCATCTCGTGCCAGAGAATTCTCTCTGAGAGATAAGACAAAAATTCAGGAACACCTATGTCAACCACACGCCTCTAATTCGGCTGCAATTGATAGAATTGAACGATTCTTTGACACTGCAATTCAGTGCGTCTTTTGGCAAGTTCGATACCACGCTTATTGCATATACCGTAGAGTGAGTGCGTCAACACCTATACTCCCGCTCCGGCAGGACATTGCCGCTTCCCAGCGTGGATTATTGGGTCCGAGAATCAACACCAACTTTCCTTTTTTCTATTGGGCATATTCCCTGCCCTTCTTTCATTCTCCCTAATTGCTTCTTTCTTTTTGACACTCCTCGAAAGTGTCCGCGGGAAGGTCACACCTAGTCTTCATTGTTAGCTTTTAATTTCTCGTTATTGTCACCGATCTAAGAGGAAATTCTATGGACTTACTTGCCTTCCACTGTTTTAGTGGTAAAGAAGCAACGTGGTAATAATAACAATTTCTTTCAAAAAGCGTTGTAAGGTCATCTGGGGTTATCTTCGTCACTTTTTCATTGCCACCCTGAAAACCCCAAACCAATAGTTTGTAACGGCAACTTTACAGAACTGTTTCGAGCAGTTGCTGTAACTTTTGCGAATCGCCTCTTTTAAGCGGCCACACATCTGTGTGTGTTTTTTCTGCCGAACACCGCTACCGCATTTCTCCTTAAGCTGCTAGTAAAACGTCCTTGCCCAGAAATCTGTGGCTTCCATAATTTTGAAATTTCCTTGTTCTCGCAGTTGGGTTGCCTTACTAGGTGTTTTGGATGACTTTTTCTATGGCCATTCAAGGATATGTCGGACTCAAGCGCTGCAGAGTACCCCTCAAAAGTTTTCGCTTTCGCCACCCAGGTATGACCCGGCACTCTGTGAGAGGTCTTTTTGGGTATTTCATTTTTATGCTGATTATCTTATGGTCACTTGGAGTGTAGTCCCCATTAATTTGCCAGGAAACTCTTCTGACTAACGGAGGCGTTTACATATGTCCTCAATAGAAACCAGTCCCCTTCCTCTGGATGTGTGTGAGGTCCGCGAATGTTTCGAGCTGGTCACGTCCTCTCACAGTCGGACAAGGTCCTCTACCATATAAAATCAGAGCGTTGAGCATCTGTTTATCCTGGGCAAATTCACCCTGTGTAGATCATGCAGCTGTATATATAAACTCCTCTCACCTCCCATCTAATGAATCCTTCCTCCGGATGTTTCATTATTTGTTGGAAGGCTTGTCCTCTGCCTAGCTCATGACGATGCTTCTTCACTCAATGATTGATGATGATGATTCTTCACTCAAACACCTCCACCGAGATTCCAATATAGCTCATTAATCAAGTTTTGTGCCGCCTGACCTGAGGTTGATTTGTTTAATCCTCATTTCCGATTTTCGTTGAGAGCTCTCCTGCGTTACAAACTGCTGCCTGATACGTGTCCACATCCTCCTGGGCTTTTTATTAATTTAGGTAAAAATTTGATAATTAAATTAACCAATTTTTGAAGATGTAACTTACTGTTGTTCACAGTTCTCATCCTCTCACCAAATATCGTGATATATGGCGGCAACGTCAGCTAACCAAAAACATCAAATCGCACCGGTCAAACGAGCATAGTAAAGATAGGGAACTGCAACTTTGGAACCGTTGAAAATTTCTCCTATCTAAGACTGAAAATCACAACCGATAAAAGCTACGACGATGAAATCGGCGCACGGTTGTTGGCTGCTAACAGAGCCTATTTCAGTCTACAGAAACTGTTCTGCTCGAAACGTCTCACTATAGGGTCAAAGCTCTTACTGTACAAGACAATGATCTTGCCAGTCCTCATGGATTCCTCGGAGACTAAGCAAGAAAAATTGCGAACTCTTGGCCGCGTTCAAGAGAAGAATCCTCCGAAGATTTTTTGGCCCCTACATGAGAATGGACGATTCCTTAGTCGTCAGGTTATGGATAAAATCCGGTTCAATAGGTTACGATGGGGGGGGGGGGGGTTACTTAATACGTATGGAGGAGGATGATCTAACCCGGAATGTCCATAAGGGCAATAGAAAAAGAAGATGAGGCAGACCCTGTCTGAGATGGAGCAATGGCGTAGGTTAGGACGTCAGACAGCTTTTAGGGATATCGAATTGGTGGACCTCGGCGCAAAACCGGGATATCTGTAGTTTCTTGTTAAGGCAGGCCTTGACCAGATACCGGTTGTTGCGCCGTTGATGATGATCGTTTTTCAGGTTTTTAATTTTATTCCGTAAGCCCAAGGGTTTTGAAATACCTATGTGTATACGTGGAACAGATACTAGCCAAGTTTGAAAAAAGTTTGTTTTAATAAGACGAATTGGGCGTGTCAAAATTGCCAATATTGGTCTGATGTGAATTGAGGAGTTTTCATACAAATAAAATGGATAAGCAAAATTCGAGAAACTTAGTGCTAAAAGGTATATCGGAATAGAATCTAACTAGATTTCTATTTGTCCTCGACTAGTAATTGATGATGTTTCCTTACTCAGTACGAAAGTATTTATATTTTTCTTTATTGAACTCTCCTCTTATCTTTTTGTAGAAATTGTTTATCGTTCAAAATCAGTAAATACTGCAAACGTAACAAGATATTACTGCCTGAATAAGGAGATACTGCACTCCCTCTATAATCGTCATATGGCGTATGTAGCGAACAGGTGGTCACTTATAAGTCTACTATATCTATATCGCCGTACAGTTGATACTCATCCACTGCGTTCACGTTTGCCATCTTTGGCGTCGTAGTTGCCGTTTTTTCAGATCGCAAAGAATGCAAAGAACATAATTTACCAATTAATTGACCCTACTCTTGAGTCCGAGGTCCGTTTGCGGGCGACCGTAATTGCCTTTTAACGTTAATCATGTTGTTCTCAGGTGATAGATATTACCCTTATATGGTTTCTGGACCACACGGTTGCTTTCATCTGGATACGGTAATCTGAGTGCGAAATTCCAAAGATGCTTTTTCAAAGAATCAATTAAAGGCAAGAATTTTCATTCGAATACCACTAACAGTGCAATTACGAATGAATGCTATTATGGACATCGTAGATACATATAGAGATGAGGTGACGAGTTTTTACTTGCAATATGTAATTAGATAACACGCAAGGTTGAAAAATTTGAAAAATCCAGATGTACACTTTATCAATTCCTTATTGCGCTTCCTCTTTCAAGTAAAGAGTAGAGTATCTTATATCTAGTGTGCATATAGGTAGGTATCCAGCAACGATTACTTTGTAAAAAACTCCTGACTACCGTATTAACAAGAAACATAAAGTTTCCACTCAGCTTTCATCAATCTACCTCCAAAGTGCCAATACGCTCCAATTGCTTTACAATACAATCAGGATAAGTAAACTTCGTCATTGCCGGCTGAAATTAAACATCAAAGAACAAATGACTTTCATGCGGTGGAAAGCACAAGGGTTGTAAAATGCATCTTGGTCGTCTCATACACTCCTCAATGCGAAGGTATTATCGAGAAGTATAAATCAAACTCACTCAAGGATGAAATCGAAAGCATTCTTGGTCCTTGCATCAATCGAAGAAAGAATTCCAGAGTACCTTTATCATACTTCCAATTCTTCGATTTTTCTCTCTCTCACCTGACCTATAACCCTTGAGGCGAAAGAGATTGATGTTCCTTTTGTGAGAGAAAAGTAATCGAGAGTAGTTGGTTTGCTGCAAATGAACTCATTTATTTGAGATGAACATACCTTGATTTTTTTCGTATACCTCAAGGTGTTGTTATGTATCTACAGCATTTTGAAAAGGATGCTGCGCTATACATAAGTGGACACTGATATGTCATATAAGGTTGATATTCCGGATATTTATAACTGCATGCAAATTTGATATGCCTAATCATGTTAAGCATTGACAATAGTCCATTTTTATTTTTTTATAGTTATCACCTAATTATCACAGTCAGATCTCCTTAGTTTAAAAACGATAATATCCTGGAACATCACGAAAGAACCCAGTAGAATACTTCGAAGAAATGGAATTACGTAACATATCTTTGTTGAGTGGTTCTATGCTAAACCAAGTTTAGCTTAATGGGGGGAACAGCTCCGAGCACTCAGGCCATTGTCAGGCCCATTGTATTATCCCCCGTTCGCAGGCTTCAGCCAATCTCAGAACATTCTCCAGAGGCAGAGAGTGTGTCGATTATTTATTAAAGAAAACCTTACTAAGGTGTCTTCGTCTGAGATTTGTGGAGACCGGGCAGCTGCATAGAAAGTGCAGGGCCGTCTCTTCCTCCTCACATTGGCTGCACATACCACTACCACCACGACCCCCATTTTTTCCATATGGCAGTTAAAGGAGCAGTGCCCCGTTAAAAGCCCTACTAGGGTTTTCATGTTTCACTTCTTAAGGGATAACAAAATAGCCGTTCTGGCGAACCCAGGTTCTTCCACAAGGATTTTCGCCTGTCGGCAAAAGTTAAAATTTCTCCACTCGGCTGCGTGAATCCTTGCAATTTCACCTTTCAGAGTAGACTTGACAGTGGATGGTCGGATTCCAGAAGCTGGTTCTGGTCCCACCATTGTGAATAAGGACCCTCGGCGAGCCAGTCTGTGAGCGTCCTCCTTACCAGCGATGGCTTGATATGTCGTTGCTGCTTAATATTGATAATGTTGCTTGACTGTTGGAACAAATTCGAATGGTGCGACCCCACTATTTTTGTGGCGAACATTCTTCTGCCAATGAAATGGCATATATCTCCGCCTGGAATATGGCCGTCATTTTTCCGAGGGATCGGGTCAGTCCCATAATCGGATTCCTCCTCCTCTATGACTAACCCACCGGTGATTTAGAATAGCTTCAAGTGCCGCAGTCGGCGTAGTACTCATTGCTCCAGTAATACTTAGGCTACCTTTACTGTTAGCAAAGTTCAATCTCGGCCACCAGATGAAGCATGCTTACATAAAATTGGGTTTTATTATGGATGCATACATCCAATGTGTCCGTTTTGGTGAAAGTCCCCAGGTCTTACCTATCATCGCATTCCTGCAGCACCAGAGCAATCTGCAAGATTTCTGATATACATAGTTTCTAGATATGGTGCTTCGACGTTTACTTAGAGCTGAAATGTACTCTTAAATACTTGATTGTTTGAGCCAGCTCGATTTCCGCCCCTGCTAAGGTGGATAGCGTATAGCCGCACCTGAAGTTCCATGTGAACATAATTAGTCTAGTCTTCCTAGCGTTCACCGTGAGTCCATTGCGGAGGCACCAACCGTGGATTTCATGCAAAATTGCATTCAAGCGGCCACATACTGTGTCCGCAAATTTGACAGTAATTATTACGGTTAGATCGTCCACAAATGCTTGCGCGAACTCTTTTTTGTCCTCCAGGAGCCACAGCAGGTATCCATTACCAAGAACTATAACCGCGGAGAGAGAACCCCTCCCTGTAAGCAGCCCGTACGACATTTTGCCTCAATAAACTTCTGACCGACCAATGTATGGATTTTTCTTCATTCTAGCATGTGAAGGCTCCAACTGATTAACAGCGGTTTGATTCCATGCAGTGTTGCCGCATCATAAATTGCCGCGAATGAGGCAAAATTGAAAGCATCTTCGATTTCCATGAATGCGCCTAAGGCGGTATTCTTTTTCGGACATCGACTTTTCAATTTTTGTCGTGAGTTCATGGAGTGTTGCCACCGTGGATTTGCTTTTCTGGTAGGCGTATTGCCTATGATAAAGTGGCCACTTAGGAATGTGTGTATCCCTCATGAACTGATTACTAGTCTTTCTAGTCCGTTTAGAAGAAAGGACATTAGACTGATCGGACGAAGATTTTTGCGTCCACATAGGTGGGTTTCCCTGGTTTGGGAATAAAACTCACCTTCACCTCACGCTGGTCAATTGGAATATAAGCTTGTGCTAGACATGCACGATATATATTCCGAATATGTAGACCCAGGGCATCCATTCCCTCTTTTCCTAGACCATGAATGAGACTTGTATCTATGGAACGAGTTAAATGCCCATTTTACTCACTCCAGTGATACTACTTAGTATACCAGATTCCAGTCTCTCGGTTAAGGGCTATATGCACCTTTCGGTCCCGAGATGAGATTTTGGATGCTGCTTGGGAAGTGCACCTGAAGCAAATGGTTTGCCGTTTCTTCATCGCTTTCTGTGAACCTCCCGTTCTGTAATACCGGACGTGGCTTTGAAGGCGACGGTAAAAGCAAGACCGGAGTGGTTCATTTCCACTTTTAATACCAGCTTGGAAGAGGGCACCTTCGCGACTCAGTGGAAAAGGCTAATACTGGTGCTGTTACCAAAGAGTGGTAGATCGTCCCATTTGTTTGCTGGACAGTATGGGAAAGTTGCTGGAGCCCATTATATGAAACAGGCTGCTCCCAATTGTAGAGGAAGCAGGAGGGGTGTCCACACAACTATATGGTTTCCGCTCCGGCCGATCAACGGTAGATGCTATCAACGCAGTAGTAAATTTGGCAGAGGAAGCAATTGCAGTTATACTGTGCCATCATCATCTTCGATGTGACGAATGCTTTCAACTCAGTGCAATGGCAGCATATAATTGGATCCCTAAACCAGCTGAATATTCCTACGTATATTCAGCTAATCATCAGGAGTTATTTCGTTAATAGAAAGCTTCTCTATGATACCAAAGTAGGCCCAGTTGAATATTTGATAATCGGCGGAGTTCCTCAAGAATCAGTGCTTGGCCTGCTGCTCTCGGATGTGATGTATAACCAAGTGCTGTGCATCAAACTAACGCGACAAGTTACACTTATCGTCTACGCAGACTACATCGCAATTGTTGTAGTGGGCAAACACATGGAGTATGTTATCTGGGCGTGTGGCACATCAGTTAGGCTGATCAAGAATTGGTTTGTATCAGATGATTTGGTGGAACACAAAACTGAGACTGTACTGGTCAGCAGCCGTAGCCTGAAAGAATCTCCACGGTTTCATGTGGGGCAGCATGTAGTAGATTCCAAGCCTTTCATCGAATACCTCGGCGTTATGCTGGATAATCGATTAGCCTTCGAGGAACACTTGAGCTATGCCGGCGAGAAAGCAACGAAAGTAATAGTTGCGTTAACTGGCATGGTGGCCAATATTGGAGGACCAAAACCACCAAGGAGGCTGTTGCTAGCCAGAGTGTGCTCATCCATTTTATTGTATGCATTACCCATTTGGACCAAAGCCGCCCTTAATGCCCAGGCGTATAGGAGAAAATTATATTCAGTATATCATTTGAGTACGTTAAGATTCGCTAGAGCATTCTGGACAACGTCAGCTGAAGCAACTTTCGTAGTCGCGGGAATGGTGCCCATTGATATTTTGGTCGAGGAGATCCGAACACTATATAATTGGAAAGCGCTATTGACTATAATGCGGAAGATCGAAGACGAGAAAAAAGAGCGCGCACAATCAGGGTATGGCAGGAACGTTGGGATAATTCTCATAAGGAAAGGTGGACGTGCAGGCAGATTCCAAATTTCCAGCGTTGGATTACGCGCAGCAATGAACACCACGGATGCTGAAGGTATTTATGTACATCGTTTTGGACATGACGATTCTTCTTTCTGTCCTGAGTGTATAAACGAATACGAGGACCCGGAGGGAGGGAACAGCTTCAACTTCTCCGGACAACACCCTTACAAGTGGAAACGATCATTCTGCAAATGCTCGAATCCTAGGAAGTGTGGAAAGCAATTAGCGGAGCCACAAGCTTAAGGAGGAGCTTCGATGGTTAGAACGCTTCCGAAAAGCGGCAGGGAGGGAACAATTCTCACCGTAAGAGTAAGCCCATCGGGCTTTAACCCATCCCACGATGGAATGTATCTAGATAGTTCCATGGGGCATAGCGGTTGAGGAGAGAATATGATAGAAAGTAGAAATTTGAAAGGAGGATAATGGAGCTCAAGGATGCTAAATAAGAGAAAAAACAAAAATGTTGCATACAAGCGTATGAATCTTCTCGTCAACTCGCCGCAGGATACAGGCGAAGTTATACATACGCCGTGAAGCCACGAATGCTACAGCATATGCCATATTCAACGGAACCCCTGCACACATCACTAAAACCAACAATTGTCCTTATCGATTCATTTTAATTCATCAACTCAAAGACCAAAAAGGATCACGTTTGATGTATTGATGATTTGTCTTCCGGGTCTCAATTATAATGTTGTTGTAAGATTTTGTTTCCCCCTTTTAACCCAAGAGCTTTCTAACAATTCAACCACATTTCACCATTTCCAACCGGCACCTCTGAAGGAGTAACAATAAATTTCCTCTCGCAAATTTGTGGAAATTTCAATTTCTCCAAATAGACCGCATCCAATTTTCCGGAGTGCTAGAACATCCAGGTGTTAACGTGTCCGTATTATTCCATGTCAGAGTAGTTCTTAATTAAACTTACCCATGGGTTCCGGTTGACAGTAATTCATTGGAACCTTCCAAATTATTTCGGACTACAATTTTGCCCGGTATTTTCTCCAAGCATCTCATTGATGGTGACTGTGTGGCCAAAAACTGTATTGATAGTAGCCACTACATCTACCTGATTCTCTTTAATATACTCCAGAGTATGCATGCTGGGAAGCGTAAAATTATATTCAAATCTCACAAGGATCAACCACAATGTGACCTGTGGCTGTAATTCAGTAATTGGACTCGTTTCATACTGGAATTCGTCCCATTATATAAATTGCCGGTCGATTCAAGAAAATCTCATTTAAAAATTTACCCGAATAGCCTTAGGTTTATTGAGGCACTAGGGTTAATGGAAACTGGTATTGGTTTGGAGTTGAGCATTTCACAAATGCCCTACAAATTACTCAATTTAGAAGAAGCATGGACCACTGGAAGATCTCATAAATGTACATCTCATTTCCTGCATAGCGTAGGACTCTGTAGACTTTCTTCCTCTACTTCTCCAGTCTCTTCTACGATTCCGAAATTTGCAGTCAAGTCTTGAAATAGTACACACGCGTCTATAATATACGCCATAAATCCAATTTCTTCACTTTGTGTCTCAACAAGTCATTTAAGGAGTCATTCCCAAATTGCCAGAAGGGTTTTAACCACCTAATTTCCATTCATTCACCCTCAGAATTGGACATATTACTCCCAGTTTGCCTTCGTACAAGTTTTATTGCTCCTTTTACTCATTCGCTTGAAAGTTGAACACAAATTGCTTTCATGGCTTTACAAAGTGTCGGGTGTCGGATACTATCTGAACTCACCCCTCATTTCTCTGTAGTGAAGAGGATTGCCAACCTGTCTTCTAAACGTATCTCTATTCCTTTGAGTAATAAGGGAAAACGTTGCATTATCAGAAAGTATTTTCGTCTACATACTTCTTGGCTCCTAGTGAAGAATTGTGTTGATAATATCCTCTTGGTGTCTGTGTGTCTTAGTTTGCCCACAATGGAGGAGGCTACAGTATTCCATGCACGCAAAGTAGAAAACGAAATCATTGCGATAGTAAGTAATTGCATTTTGGGGCCGTTATGCCGTATTTAGCTTAAAACTTCTTAGAAAAATCAAGAATTACAATAACTTTAAGATCTCCCAGTCTGCAAAAATCGGGATTGCTGATTGAATTTGAGGCTTTTTCTGTTAAGGCCGGCTTTCCATTAGGGCGTTTTTAACGGAAATACACGACTCCCACCAGCAGTAAAGGAACGAAATTTTTTCGAATAAATATTAAGACATTTACATATGTATTTTTGTAAGGACGTGCACAAACATTCATCACATAGTGTACGAACTATGCAAATGAGAAAACCAAAAGAGTTACAGCAGAACGACGTACTGAGGAAGAAAACTTTTACTTGGAGAAACGATGAAATGCAGAAGCACCAACTCAGTGCCATATAGTATGCAAATGGCTAAACTGAATTATCCTTGCAAGTATATTTAAGCGTTTAATTATCCCGTTGAGTCATCTTGGAAAGATGGTTACGGGCTTTATCGAGAGACAAAAGGATGTAAAGTGCTATCGCATGGGGCAACCAGCCAAGACCGAAAGGATTGCCAGAGGACTAATGTCACAGAATTCTATCACATTACGGCAAGTGGTAGTTTTAATTCGTCTCTCTCAAACCCTTGCTCGTATGTTCAACTTACGAATTACCGCCCATTTTCTTAAGCTATGACACTTCAAACTCCTCGTCGCGTGTGGATGTTAAGATAATCTATTATGCAGATGCTCCGTTTCCTTGGAGTAACGCAGCAACAAACACACACCGGAAAGTTTTAAGCTGTTGACATTAAAGTCCCACAGCGACTATTAATCGAGTTATGTCTCTTAGAACAGTGAGTTTTCCTGGTGACAAACCACTTGATCCGCGAGTGCTTTCCTCCAGCAGCATAAACATTTTATTAGTCTGTGGGTGGTTGTAGGCAATTTAAGGATAATGCCAGCCTAACTACACGATTAAATATTTCCTACATCTAAATGCTTAATTGCCGCAAGCTGTGAGGCTTTTGGGGGAAGGTTCTAATCATAAATATTAGTGAAACTACATGGATTTTGGGGGAACCCTTCTAAGTTTCATCATAATTCGTACACTGTTCAGTTCAGGAGCTTGGAAGCCTCCTTTTAGCGCGACTGATTGCTATTGCAATCACATAATAGTGCAAAATCCAACAATCACGAAAACACTACCAATGAGCAACTTTTGATTTTGTAGCGATTTGCATGCCAGTTGCATTGGGTAAAAATCTAAAATTTAGATATAAAAAATAAACTCAATTAATTGGCCATCAATCTGCCATGAAAAATCTAATCTGAAAAGTGTGAGCAAACTACCAGAAAGTTTTACCAAAGTTTAGCCACTAACTTTGTGTGTATTTAGATAAAATTATTGAACTCTACTATTCGATAGAACTTCCCCATTTAAAATAAGACAATTTTTTCTTCGAATGCGATACATGGGGTGCGGTATCATAACTCCTTTTTTTAAAATAGGCGCCATTCAACCGGTTGATATCGTAGCGAAACACCAGTGCATTGATACACAGATCCAGCTGAACAGGGCCTACTTTTGACCGGATGTTCTTTGGCCGTAATCCAGCGCGATTCAGAAGCGCTTTGATTTAGCCCCCTTGGCCCCTGTACAGACCGGAAATCTATTGTTGCATTTTTCACTACATCATGATCAACGGCGCCACAATCGATATCCGGTCTAAACCCGCCTTAATAAGCAACTTCAGACAACCAGGGTTTTACGCCGAGATCCACCAACTCGATATGCCTAAAAGCTGTCTAGGGTCCTGACCTACGCCATCGCTCCATCTCAGCCAGGGTCTGCCTCGTCTCCCTTTTCTACCATAGATATTGCCTTTATAGGCTTTTCGGGCTGGACCATCCTCATCCATCGGATGAGGTAACCCGCCCACCGCAACCTGTTGAACCGGATTTTATCGATGACCTGACGGTCGTGATATCGCCCATAGATTGTGATTTTCAACCCTAAATAGGAGAAATTTTCAACGGTCTCAAAGTTGTAGTCTCCTATCTTCATTGTTTTCCATTGGCCAGTGCGATTCCATGTTGTCCTTTTTTAAGGTTTTGTGTGAAACAAAACCTTATTAGAATGGTGACGGTGTCTGTCTGTCCGTCTGTCCGTCTGTCTGTCTGTCTGTCTGTCTGTCTGTCTGTCTGTCTGTCACACCCGATTTATTCGGAATCGGCTAGACCGATTGTCACGAAAATTGGTGAGAGTATGTAATCTGGTGATCCCTTTACATGTAGTAAGTAGCGCCATCTTGTGTTAAGTTTAAGGGGAGCTCCCCATACATGTGAATGGAGGGTGCAAATTTTTTTTTCTCAGAATGTAGCCAAGTAGGGTATCAAATGAAAGGTCTCAACTAGTACTTTTCAAATCTGGTTCAATATTTGATATTAGATGAAACATAGGGGAGTAAGGGTTGAAAATATGACCCACAAAAAGTGTAACAGGTCTCGTTCTCAGAACCTATCCAACCGAAAAATCTGGAAAAAATCACAGTGGTGCATCTCTACGAAATCTAGGCCTCAAAATATATCCGGTTCCGATATCTGCACAAATAAAGTTAATAATAGTATATTTCCACATTTTAGAAATTTACCCGGCACCCCCCCTTATGTTCATCCCAGAAATACAAAATTTGGCATGAGTGTAACGAAGAATATAATGCACAGTTTGGTCAAGTTTGAAGAAAATCCAACTATTATTAACAAAGTTATTGGGGGTGAAACTTTACAATTTTTTGTGAATTTCGTGCACTTTACAACCCGCATGACGTCATCATCACATATCAATTCGTCAATTCCACAACGAAATGAATTCTTATGAATTGGGTCGCAGACAATTATTTTGTTTTAGTTTTTTAGTTATTTGTCAACCAGACATGTGTATATGTAGGTATATAATATATGCGTGCTATTGAACTTTGGGGGTAGTGTCTAATTCAGTTAGATATAAGACGTAAATCGGAAATATGGGTACGATAAATTTAGATACGTGCATATATGTGTACAGTAGGTAATAGGCAGTTTGTATGTTTAGGGTGAGCGTGATATCTATGGCTCTAATATGTACGTATGTCTCGTAGTTTGGAAAAATATGAAGGATTATGTTGGATTTGTAACTATATACGGACAGAAAAATGTGCGTCTCTTACATAAGATGAACACAAAACCTTTATACCCGAAGCGCGAGCTTCCGGTATTCCGACTTGTTTCGGTTTTGGTTTTGGCGCTGACGTTACCTCCATGTACTTCGTCTTGCCTTCATTGATGTGCTTCACAAGATCTCGCGTCGATTACCGCCTGCTCGATTTGGATTAAGGTAGACTGTACATCTCGGGTTGTTCTTCCCATGATGTCAATATCGTCAGCGTAGGTCAGCAATTGGATGGACTTGAAGAGGATGGTGCCTCTCGCATTTACATCGCCATCGCGAATCATCTTGTCGAGGGCCAGGTTAAAGAGGACGCATGATAGGGCATTCCCTTGTCTTAGACCGTTGTTAATGTTGAATGATCTCGAGAGTGATTCTGCTGCTTTTATCTGGCCTCGCACATTAGTCAGGGTCAGCCTAATCAGTCTTATCAATTTCGTTGGGATTTCGAATTCTCTCATGGCCGTGTATAGTTTGACCCTGGCTATGCTGTCATAGGCGGCTTTAAAGTTTATGAAAATATGTTGCAACTGATCTCCATATTCCAACAGTTTTTCCATCGCTTGCCGCAGAGAAAATCTGATCCGTTGCTAATTTGCCTGAAGTGAAGCCTCTTTGGTATGGGTCAATGATGTTCTGAGCGTGGCTATCCAGCCTAGCAAGATAGAGGAGAATATCTTGAAGGTGGTACTCAGCAATGTGATACCTATATAATTGCTGCATTGCATGATAACCCCCGTTTTATGTATGAGGCAGATGATGACCCGTTGCCAGTCGTCAGGCATTGATTCGCTGTCCCCTATTTTGAGTATCAGTTAATGAACCACTTGGTGAAATTGGCCGCCTCCATATTTAACCAGTTCGGCTGTAATTTCATCGGCTCCTGGCGACTTATGGTTTTTAATCCGATGAATTGCACGGACTGTTTCTTCTATCCTTGTGGTGGCAGCATTTGCCCGTCGTCTTCAGTTGGCGGGACCTTCAATTCGCCAATATTTTTGTTGTGAAGCAGTTCATCAAAATACTCAACCCATCGCTCCAATATGTCCACTTGGTCAAAAATCAGATTTCCCTGTTTTTCTCGTCAGGATGAGCATCGAGGTGTATAGGGCTTCATCCTGCTGACTTGTTGGTAAAACTTGCGCGCCTGGTGCGGTTGCTCCATGTACTTTTCGAGTTCACAGACTTTCCCGTCTGTGAATCTGCTTCTCCACTCGCCGGAGTTCGCGATAAGTCGGCTTTTCTTACGGCTGTGATCAAGTATCTTTGTGGCTTCAGTACTCACTCTTACCTGATTGTCAGAGGGAATTGTAGGTGGTCCCGTAATTCGAGCTCGGAGCACTATGCTTCGAGTCTATATTGGGGCCCCTATGTTCTTATATCCAGCAAGGCTGAGAGGTGGCGGTGTTTAATCAGCAGGTGGTCAATTTGGTTGAAACTCGTCCCGTTTGGAGAGGCCCGCTTATGTTTGTGAACCGCTTTCCGCGCAAACCAGGTACTTCCAACAATAATTTCGTGCGATATAGCTAACGGAATAAACCGCTGTCCGTTGTCATTAGTATTTTTATGTATGTATATTGTATGCGAGCCGACGTATCGAGTGAATACAGGCTCCGTCCCAGCTTGACTGTTGAAATCTTCAAATATGATTTTGATATCATACTTGGAATAGGCTTTGAGAATCCGCTCAACTACCTCGTAGAAGGTATCCTTCTTCGACTCTGCAGTCTCCTCTGTAGGGGCGTGAACGTTTATGAGGATTATGCTTCCAAAATTTGGCTCGCAAACACAGAGTGCATAGCCTTTCGCTTATATTTTCAAAGTATGACAGCATGTTTCATTTTTTGGCTGACTAAGAAACCTACTCCGAGCATATGGTTTACTGGATGGCCACTATAATATATGATGTAGCGGCTCTTCTCCAGGAAACCGGTCCCTATCCATCGCATCTCTTGCAACGCTGTTACATCAACCTTACATTGGGACAAGGTATCTTCTAGCTGCTCAGCAGTATTTGGTCTGTACACGGAGCGCACGTTGCCGGTTACGTCGTTTTGAAATTCATCCTACTCGAGGCTCCTTCCGTGGCTTCGTGACTTTGGTTTTTCGTGTAGGGTTGTCAGCCCTACGCAACCCCCATCTTGGAGGGGGTCACTACGTTCACATAAACTGCAAGTATTACAGGACGAAGAATTGTAGTTACCTGGCCCATTAGATCACCTAAAAACATTGAGGTAATGAAACCATCAATGCTGCGATAATCACGGTCTTCTGCATACAAAAATGCCCTTGCCCCTAGACTTTAAGATCGTTTTGTGAGGACAATTTTTTATGATTATCATCATTTCCATCAATACGCTACTGAGCCCCTCTCAGGGGTCATCAGTGACCTTTAACGGGTCGCTTAATATACGGAGTGTGACGTACCTCAGGTGCCCGAGAAAGTAGTTCTGACCCCCTAGCTGGCAGTATATCCCGGTGAAGAACGAACCGCGAATGACCAGTACACGTCAGGGCACACTGGAAGTCAACGGAGGGGCCGACAGCTCTCTGTCGAGCGAGGGCGGATTCGTGCATGAATCCCGGGATCAGCTGAGCGTAGGTCAGGCCCTGGCGAACTGGGGTAAGTACTATGTCCCCGAGGATACACCCGTTTCTGACTATTGTGGCCCGCTCCCTTGCACACGATCCGCTGGTGAATTTTCCATGGAGAATATATTTAAACCAATAAAAAAAATCGACAAAATAGCGGGGAAGGAAGAAGAGCTGAGTGTGCTTGGGCGCAGCACGAAAATGCGTCGTTCACCGCAGCGATCCGCAAAAGAGGCAGCGGGGGCGGACATAGCCGATGTGACATCGGAGCGCTCAAATAAAGAGGAAGCCTTGCCATGATCAAGAGATGCACAGCAGTCGTGAATCGTATGCGAGCGCCAACGTTCCTCTAGAGGAACGTCAACAGAGACGTCAAAAACGGACTACTTCTACAGGCGAACGTGGAAGGCAGCGGAAGACGATTGCAAATCAGAAACAACCGCTGAGAATGCTGATTGCCCCAAACGGACCACAGATTGCCCACTCCAAAGCGAACTGGGGAAAGAGCGGAAAGAGGACGACGTGCTTGAAGAAGACTTTATCAAAGTAGTTTCCGGGGCCCAAAATAAGAAGGCGAAGGAAAAAAGAAACAACTGACTCCGCCGCCAGAGACACGTCTGCCCAAGACAAAGAGGGTGCAAACCCAAAGCTAGAAGCAAAAAAAAAATGAACAAATGGAGAAAGACTGCTCATTAAGCCGACGGAAGGCAAGAGATTTGCGGAAGTCCTCAGTGAAATCCGCTACAGGGTGAAACCCAAAGACAACGGAGCAGAGGTGTCTTTCATACGGTCCTCGTCGAACTGGGCCCGAAGACAACTAGTAGGAGTACATTCTGCGAAGCGGTCAAGAGGTTATTGGAGAAGAAGACTCCTTCCTCTAGCTTAGAGCCCGTGTACTCTCTAAAAATCCGGGTTCTTGACTGCCTCATAGAAAAGTTAGCGTTCGCGTGGAAAACGTCGAGCATTGCCCCCTTTTTACAATGAGGGAGCTGAAACAAGCAGTTCTCACTATGAAAAACAAGAAAGCGCCAGATCCTGATGGCATCCCGGCGGTAGTTTACAAACTGATGTTCCGCCAACGGCCAGACTGGCTGCTTGGGGCGTTCAACGTTTGCTTAAGAGAAGGCATTTTTCCTTGCCGATGGAAGGTGTTCAGACTCGTGCTGATCAGCAAGGGTAAAGGAGACCCGGAGCTCCAGTCTGCAAACCGACCGATGTGTATGCTTGACACGGCCGGGAAAGTGCTGCTTAGTAAGTTTTGATTTCAACAGGGTGGCATTATTTGCCATACCGCGTGGGAAATAACGAACATATTGGGCACTTGATTTCACGATATATTGGTCGCCTAGATCGTGCAACATCACTCCTTTTGTCTTTTATATGTAGGCATGCATTTACTAGTAGTTTCCAAGACATCCCACTCTCCATATTAGATATTTCATAGCACTGTTTTGCCTGCACCAATTTTCTTCAAATTTTTCTTTCATTCTCAATGGACATCTCATCTCATTCAATTAGCTAAACATTGTTTGCAGCCAATTACGCTTGTCTCTCTCAAATGAAAATCTACCGACCACCAAGTCAAAGCAAAGCCAACGGCAATTTCCGTAATTAACTTGAAGACTATTACCAGTGACATTTACCCCAGCTGCTATGTAATCATCTCCTCAGCAGACCCGTGATCCACCATGGATTCGAAGACAGCTTTATGAAACGATAGGGGCAACTGCTCCAATATAACCAGTCGGAGGTGAGGCAATCGTCGCCACTTTCGACACGACACTCCAAATTAAAAAGCGCGATCTACACGTCTGGCGTTAAAACGATTTTGGTCCCAATTCCAGCAACTCCAAGTGAGGTTCCAGTTTCAATTCTGCATTCATGAAACAAAGGGAATCAATTTAAGGTAAATCGATTGCCACCGGGCTGATATAATGCCATGACATCCAGCGATGGCATGCAATCTAAAAGAAAAAGGCAGCGACAGAAAAAGTATCTACAATGGTGACGATGACGGAGACAACGGGTGGATAAGTTTTAAGCCACTTATTGGGTGTCATAACATGTCACGAAATCTTGAAATTTATTCTCTTTTCTGTAAAACGAAATTCGCTTTCTCGCTTGAAGTCAAATCGAAAACATATGGAAATATAGGGAAATGGCGATTTCGAGATTTCAACTAGACGAGTAACGTGGCATGCATTGTTACAATTTCTTATCTGTAAACATTTTGATCCCTTTTTCTTTCATGGTTGACTTTACGATAAATATGTACAAATTCACGTGAGAACATGTAAAATAGATTCGTTTGCCAACTTTAACTAAACTCTTAATGCTTAGGGGTTAGTTTTAGCCAACTTTTTTGTCTAACCAACTGTTAAACCACCCTAACTAGAAGCAATTCTCCTACGCCCTTGAAGAAGGATGCAAAGTATTTTACGAGTGTCAAATGGTCAGGTTGCGGCGATTCGGCTCCGTCTTAAAGGTGCCTGCTGAAAGGTGTCAACATCTGAAATTTAGCAATGTTAAGCGGGATACTATTCAAAGTGGCTTTTCATTTCGTTGAATTACCTGATTCAAGGTTTTAAGTGTGTGTGTGTGTGTGTATGGTGGGGGAGAAGCTACAGCTTCTGAGCACTCAGACCGTGTTGGCCGATTGTACTTGCCACCCCCGTCTAACAGAATATTTCGAATTCATTAACGTATCGCAGGATTTCCGTTAGTGGATGTGATGCTACCCGTCGCAATTGGAGAACATCGGCACCAAAGATATGATGCCTGATGCGTCCATAGGCGGGGCATTCACATAGGAAATGCTCCGTGGATTCCGCTTCCTCATTACAAGAGGGACACGTATCATCTTCGGTAATTCCTATTCTGAACATATGCCCAGCTAGTGAATCATGGCCTGTCAGAATGCCCACAATACTCCTGCAAGTTCTCCTGCTTTTCGACAGGATAAACTTTGCGGTACGTATGTTCGGTTCTGGCAGGAAAAGTTTGGTGTGTCGAGCAGCATTTAGGCTCTGCCACCTGTCATTGTGGGAAGCTTGTTCCCAGTTTTTGAAAACAGACTTAGCCAATGCTACTGATACTCCAATTGCTGGCTCCGGTCTCGGCATAGGGGAGATTGACCCCTCTTTCGCTAAAGCATGCGAGATTTCATTTCCCTCTACGTCACAGTGACCGCGTACCCAGAGTAGTTCCACGGCATTCAATTGAGAGATAGAGTTCAAACGGTTTCTGCATTCCTGAACGATTTTCGAGGTGATCAAAGGACTGCTCAACGCCCTCAATGCAGCTTGGCTGTCACTGCGATGCGCCTGCCCTTGAACCGCTCATCAATCACCCAGTTTGCTGCCCTTAGGATCGCATAAACTTCGACTTGAAAAACCGTTGCATGTTGTCCCAAAGGAAAAGCCCACTTTTCGTTTTTTATTTGTGAGGTAGTCTCCGGCTCCAGAACCCTCTTCTGTTTTTGAGCCATCAGTGTAGAAGACTTCCGTATATCCCGCCACGCATTCCTCTGGGTCTTCCCAGTCCTCTCTATGCTTCAGGGTAACTTCATGTGTTCTACCAAACACATGTATGGGGACACGAGAATCGGAAGGCATTGTAAGAACTGGGTTTAGTCTTCCCAGTAACTCATCTAATGCTCTCTGCCCCCACATCCGTTGTTTCCCCATAGATCTAATCGAACTACTCTATGAGCTGCTTTCATTGCAGTGCTTTGAATAAATATATCCAAGGGCTGCAAATTGAGTAGTGCATTCAGAGCTGCGCCGGATGTCGCGCTCATGGCACCAGTGATACCCAGATACACAGTTCTTTGCAGTGCGGCTAGTTTACGGTGAAAACCTTTTTGTCTCACCTTAACCGACCACGCTATGGATGTATATACGAACATCGTCCTAATGATGGCAACGTATATCCACATTACCACATGATGCCTGAGTCCCCATGTCGAGGCAAAGGTCCGTCTGCACAGCCCATAATTTGTGAGAGCTCGTTTCATCTTTACCTGCACATGTTTGTTCCAAAGAAGTTTTTTTTATCTAGAGTGACTCCCAGATATTTCACTTCTTCGGAGAGTTGAAGGGTAGTACCCCTCATCTCAGGGAGACAAAGTCTATCCAGTTCTCTCTTTTGTGTGAATAATACCATGATTTTATTTCGATTAACTGAAGACCATGTTTGAGGCACGACACCGTTCGAAGATCCCGTTCAACAGGAAGCACAGCCACGTCATCAGCATAAGCTTAAGCGTGAATTTGCAAATTTGGCAGTTCGCATAGTAGTAAGTCGATCAGCATACTGCACAGAAGTGGCGAAATACACCTCCTTAGGGTCAGGCTTTCGTCACTACCGTTATTAGGCTGCGATCAACACCCACTTCAGCGCACAGCAATATCTGCGTTAGCATAGCAAGGATCCACTTAATGAAAGCATCGTCAACACCATGCTCTCGTCAAACGCCCCTTCAATGTCCACGTAGACACGTAGCCCAGACCAAGACATCCTCAGTTTTCTGAGAGAGTCCAACTTGGCCGACTCATCCCTTTTAAGGACTCTGCATAGCCTTGAAGTCTCTTTTTCGCCTTCCAGTTCCTCACAGTACACTCTAAAGGAGTCCCGGTTCGAACACATAACGAATCTCTTATATTCACGCTGTGAGTTCCTAAAATTTAACCAGTGTTCGTTCTTATTGCTTTTGCAAGAACGGATCACAAGTCGCCTGGTTGGTTTCCTGAGTTTTTGCAGTTCCCGGTTCCACCAAGGAACCGTTTTACTGGTTTGGCCTCGAGAAATAGGACAAGCGTCTTCATAGCACTCTAAAAGTGTGCAATTTAGACTTTTCAATTCATCTTCCAGCGCCAAAGGAGTCCTTAGTCGCCTAGGGAACTGCACTTTATTCCCAAGAAATTCATTGAAATTTATCCAATCCGTCTTCGTAGGGGTTCGTCTTTGTACCGCAGATTGTTTGCCCGTAATAGTCAGATTGAACTCTAGGTGTCGATGATCTGACAGTGGGACCTCGTCTAACACTCTTCAGTGTGTAATCAACTCTAACACTTTTGAGGTATAGATTGTTACGTCAATTACTTCGCTTCTTCTCGATTCCACGAACATAGGGCCCACCCAACATTTGCAGTCATGAGACCAGCTGAAGCGATGAAATCAAATAGCTTCTCTCCTCTTGAATTGCATTTGCTACTGCCCCAACAAATATGTTGAGCATTCGCATCACAACCTACTAAGAGTTCGAGATTTTGCATACGCTACCAGATCCCTTAATTCTTGTTTCGGTGGAGCATACAAAGAATCATAGGATAAATAAGCTGAAGTAACGACATTTATCTGATATTGTATGATGACCATACCTAAGTCGTGGGAGCAGAATAGTCTCAGCATGGTTGCCTCTAACCGTCTTGACATCAGGACACAAGCTCTTGGTCTTATGGATCTTTCATGGTAGAAGTTCCCAAGTCCTCATACATGAAAAATCTTATCTCATCCCGCAGAACAGTCGTTTGTTTTCCACTTAGCACCTTGACTGGTTTGCGGTGTCCGGTTTGCATAGATTCGATCACTCGAACTGGCATCAAGTCAGTTCCGTTCAAGTCTCTGCCTTCCCTTTCTTCCGCCTGCTCCTTGGAAGGCGTGGGAGAAATTACCAGCAGATAGGCTTCACTCTGTAGTCCCTTCACCAGTGCGAACCCCCATACGGGGGTTCCGCCACTGTATGCACTATCCTCCGCGTGCGGTTCCATTGTGGGAGAGGGCACTCAAGATGCTGCATTTTACTCTATATTGTGTGAATCGAAGACCATCATTGTTCTTCGTTCTCAAAATGGAGATGAAGCTTTACAGTTTCTTGATATGACTGAATTTCTGTCTATGTTGGGAAAAGTGGAGCACCATATAATGACTTCCCCTGAGCACATACAGACAGTTTTGGTCCAGTTCGAATACCAATTTGAGACCCTCCGCGTTTGTAGATTTGCCCTTCCTGGCATTCATGAACTTTACCCTCTAGTGTCCAAAGTCGATGCCCTGGTTCTGTTCACCCAGTATGCGGATGATGTCCTCTGCCTTCCCTCGAGGGCCCGGTAACCAACATCCGATATGTTCTGTCCTGCGTAGCTCAGTGTTTACAGTAGCCAACTTGGGCTGACCGCCGGAACTCAAAGCCGGGATTGCCTGCTGGAGCCACTTTCAGGCAGCCTCATCAGTGCACTCCAAATGAAGAAGACCATCGCGAAAACCCTAATTCTTAAATAGTGGCTTCGTTCCAGGCTCAGATTTTTTTCATAAGCATTTCCGTAGGATGGTAAATTGTCCCTATGACATTTTGCCATCCTTGGAGGAAACTCCCACGGCAGCAGTCAGAAGAGAGACTGCACCTTGCGCGTACGTCCCCCTTCCGTCCCGCCTTCGTGTCCGTATTCTTATTGGAAAGACCAGCTTCATTGAGATCTCTCTCGCTGATTTGATCACTTCCCAGCACACCGGCCGTAATACCCGTGGGATGAAAGCCCTGGTGCGGAGCACTATAGGGCGTTAGCCACAACAGATGTGTTGGTCTTACTCTTCTTGCGCGCATTACCGCTGACAGAAGAGCCTAATTCGCCCAGTGTAGATCTTACCGGGATTAGCCGTTTATCCGCACCTTCCGCCGGAGATTCCGCTTCCTTACGTTCGATTTCTCTGGACGTTACCGCACCTACCTGGTACAGCCACGTCCATGTCCTCATTCCCAAGGTGCTTCATCTTCCTTCACAGTGCCCCCTCTTCTGCCGCCGGTTTAGGGCCTTTCCAGGTTCACGCTGTCCAGGCCACTTGGGTTCATTTCCACATACCGGTTAAACCAGTAGCGTCCACGTTACCAGCTTCCCTTTCTTCTGCTCTTCCGGTAAGCGTGAAGGAGAGGGTTCTGACAGGCAGGATTCAACCTGTAGTCACCCCTCCTTAGTGGCCGAAGTTCATTCTACCTTCCTCGCTTCCGATTGCTGGTAGATTTGGCTTGTAGTACCGCGGACGTAGTCGGACTTCCAATTTCTCCCAAGTCGAGAGTTACCGTACTTTCCTTTCTGGCTAGCTTCGCCGTAGACACTTAATGCAAGCTTTCCACTGAGTCGGAAATTATGTCTTCTACAGATTTACCTACGGAGGGTGTAAATGTGGTGAGGCCTCCGAGATCCGCACCTTGGCCGCGACATCGTCGGGGGTGGACTCGAAGTTTGTGACTTCTTACCACTTGCAGAATTTAAATCGTTCGTTTCCATGTTCATGTTTTGGACACCCTTAGTGCAGTAGTAGACCACTACAGGCTCCCCTACCACGACAAGGTGGTGTCCGAGGGGGAGACAGTTTGCCTGGTTGTATTGTATTTATTCCTCAGAGGAAGACACCACACAATAGAACTGTACGTTACCATCGGACGAACTACGACCATGTACACCTAGAGAACCATGCTCAAACGTACTCTTGCAGGTTAGTAGACTACATAGTTATATATTTAGTCTACATCTTAACAAAGGATCCAGGATAACCCCAAGACACTTTGCTTTGGATGAAAGAATCAATCTTTGTCCATTTAGCTGCAGGAAGTGTAATTTAGGTCTTACCTTAGTGGTGAATAGCATCAGCTCCGTGTTGGTTGCATTTATACCGAGTCCGCATCTAACAGCCCACAGGCACACCTTTCTCAACGTTTCAACCATGTCGTCAGCATAAGACTTACCTTGATTTTTTTCCAAACTGGCTAGAAAGTCTGAATGTACGATTTTCATGTAAATTTGCACTCTTTCAATCCCCATTTTGAAATGACCATTTGAGACATTTCTAAAAACTAAAAAAAAAAACAAAATAATTGTATCTTTGTTATAAGGAACCGGTAATACCCCACATTGGGCGCCAATTTAGAAAAGTGAATAAAATATGAAGACATAACAAATTACGCTACTTTATATACATATATGCCTCCTTAAGGGATTATTTTCCCACATTGTCTCAATTTTCGTCTCTAATTTGAAAACAAAGGATCCCGCCCACTCTCCACAAGTATCGTATTATATACTAAAGTTCAAACGTGAATCATTGTTTGAAAGGCGTCCAATGTGGGCTTACGCACTTGGCACACGCACTATAGTGGTGACTGCAAATGTCGTCTTCACTGAGTGATATGTTTGTTGGTAATGAAACTCATGTGACAGAATATATTTGAATAAGAAAATTTGCTTAAAACTGATTCATTTTCAGCGAGGCTCGTTAGGAAAATTGACCATAATTCCACTGCAAAACTTATCCGAGCTCGGATTTTCATTTAATTTCATGTTGATAACAATTAAATCTGTTTTTCTTTCAGTTGGTTTACTCCTTTCCTAAGTGCAACAGCTTGTTGTGAAATTTGTCCACTTTGCAGTCTCGGGTGATCCTTCAACAAGTGACCGCCGAAACAAAAGCCTTGCTTGACCTCCAACCCACCCCCGTCCTGGTCTCATCCAAGAACAAATGTTGATTTGCTGGATGCAGTTCAGAATGCAATCGCATAATATGCACAAACTTGCATACATGCAGCGAAATGTACTTCCCAAAGGCCGGGAGTCGAAATGTTGGGAAGCTGGCAGAGAACTCCTCGACCAAGAAGCGAGCAGAGATGCTTCCAAGTCTCGCTCCTTTCCTCTGTGGGTATGTCGGTGCTCCAAGTGCGATGGAGCTTTCGTCACTACGTTCTGTGTTGTGTCGGGCTCGCGGTTGATATACCTTGCTCCATGGCTGTGCCTCGCTCCGAGTTCCCGTCGGCTCTGTACTGATGACGCCTCAGATGGGGAGCTCAACGGCCCATCGAGCATTGCGCGATTCTAGTATTCCAAGTGAAGAGGGTTTCTTGCACGAAAAGGTAACGATTCAGTAGCGGCACGGTACCACGGCTTGTATAACGGAGGGGAGCCCTTTCGGAGTCAGTTGATCGGCCACCGGCTGATTACCATCCCGACTTGTGTATGGAATGGCTTGCAAGTTTGCAAGAAGTTTGCAAGCGAGAACGCCGGCTGACGGCGAGCGGCAAATGGCAACGCGACTTCTGTGCCGGCCCGTACTGAATCCAAAACCGGCGAAACACGTTTTCCATTTTCCCTTGGCGAATCGTCGCGCTAATTGTCCTCAGCAGTTTTATATTCGTCTTTAAAGTGGGAGGACGCGCAAAGTTTCGACGACGCCGCCGCTTTTTTTCGCCCCCAACATTCAAGAACGTTGCCTTCCCGGCTTGCAATTGTCTTCGAAATTTGTGCGTAAACGTGAACATTTCGCGTTTGGAATTGCGTGCACCTGGCCACAGTGACGGGACGTAAACAAATTAAATTGGGAGCTTTTGTGTACAACATAACTTCCGCCCACTTTTCGGTGATTTCGCCCCCTGGCTGTTTGGGGTGCCCCGGGTGCAAGTGCATTATTCTGGGCTGGGGAGGGAGACCCTTTCCCCACCCCGCGAAAAAGGTGACCGCAGAGTAAACAAAAGCGTGAAGGAACGCAGTAACGACCTGTGGCAACGAAAGCTTCCCGTCGTCGCCGTGGTGGACGGTTTAGTTATCGAAAACGCTGTCGCGAACCGGTTTCCGCGAGTTCCAGGTTGAAAGTTCTCAAGGCGAGGGTCCCCTCTTTTGGGGGATTGGGGGTCGTCTGAGTTCGACTCCCACAATCACTAGTGCATTTAGAAACTCTAAATTGTTGTTCGGCTTCTTGTTTTCGCTCGTGCGTCGAGTGCACGCACGAATGCGCAAGTGACCTTTGTAGGCCGGCTTTGGGCTTAAGTGTGCATTTGCTAATTGACCCTCCTTCGGGTCCAGATGTTTCGTGGAGTATAAACGAGAGGTTCGAAGAGGAGAACTCGCGAACTAGTTGCAACTCTAAGGATTTGAGAAGTGAACGTAAACAGGTTTTCGCAGTTGGAAGCAATCGTGCAAATAGACGCGTTGTAAATTTGAGAAAAACTTTTCAGAAACTAACGGTAAGCTGCAATATTCTTCTCAAATGTAGCACGCATATATCCCCTTATGTCCTAAAAATGCTTCCGAAACAATTGGATCGATACCTTCAGTAGAATTCCCTGCCTCAACCTTTGGAACTATTGAACAACAGCACAATCCAATTCTATGAATGCCTTCCTCAATATTTAAGAAATGTTGGAGGCACCATACTATGAATGTGTGAGGACGAAAGATAATTGAAATCCTATCAAAATTATTTGGACGTTTCTGACTTAGAAGGCGATTCACACGAGTTCCTCCCTAGTACTGTGATAAATGCACGGATATATTAGAACTAGTTCCTCTCTTGACAGGTCTTGCTTAAATATTCATCGAAATTTAAATTAGAACACAACGACAGATCCATTAACATGCTAATGAAGTAAAAAGAACATGAATAAAGATCAACTGCCCATTTCAGTAATTATTCGATTATTATGTCGTTTAAATTGTGTCAATTTATGGTCAAATGCCTAGAATTCTAGAAATTATAATATTTAATCGACGAAACACAAATCAGATCAGAAATGTGCCTCGGACGTTTCGACCGGCAAAAAATACACGCATTGGTATCATAAGCCGGAGCAATGACTACCATGAATTCCAGTCTCTACTAAGCCAATATTTATTCTGGACAAGTATGGCTCATTAAGATGGAGTTATCGTTGGTTGAGATAACGACTCCATACCGGTGATGAGTATTTGTTTAAATAAAAGACAACAATGTGGATGTGCATGCAATTACGATGGATTCCAGAGTCAGTCAAAATATTATTTTTATATAAGGTTTGGCCGCTCTTGTCTTGTGAAATGGTTTGAATTTGGACTATTTCGTTACTACTCGTTGATGTTGCTTTCACTATCAACATATATAATAAACTTGGTTTGCGGCATAAATGTTCGACTAATTATTCTCTTTACAATAAACACCAGTAGAATAATTCCTTGATTTACGACCGTAACCCCCTCCTCCTTACTTTGCGTATAATTTGTTAACTTGTCCGTTTGTCCTTCAGGGTTAAAGGTAAAACATTCCTGGATGGATGGATGGATTGGGCTCATAATTATATTTGCGAGATTCGAGAACGAAGCTACCGAATAGTAGTAATGAGGTGGCTGATAGGTGATACCACGATGAGACCAGTGCCGACTTTTAGCGGCATATCATTCTCATTTCAATATCCACAGGAGCTGAGTAGGAAGGCATGTTGGGCATGAGGTCGACAAGGAAGCTGGTGGCCTGAAGTTGATGATGGGCATGTTCGACATTAGGTCAACCCCATAGCTGGTGGTCTGAAATTGATGAGAACAGAAGCAGCGGGATAAAGAACATCACGCCGCACTGCAGGTAATAGGTCCAGTGCTCGCTATAGGACTTTTCTCCATAGTTAGGCTGAAGGCTTGGCTGAGGTTTAGGATGAATTCCAAACAGCGAGTATAGAATTTCTCAAATGCATCCATTGCATATTTCTTTTCAGGGAATAAAGACTACTAAGTCCGCATCCATTTAATGTCGGACCAGACCAAATGTACCACGGACTCCTCTTTTTGGGTTAACACCCAAAGTTCAAAAATGGGAAGCAAAAATTCAGTTTTATTCAGATTCAATCTGATACCGTGTTGCATGAGGCGATCATTCCATTTTTGGACAAGTTTCACGGCATCATTTTTGCTGTTGGACGCTAGGAGAACATCTTCTGCATAAAGCGGTGTATAGGGCGCTGGACGTTGGATTCCCTGTGCGTCGGTGTTCATAACAAGAACAAAGAGGAGTGATGAGATCGTGCTACCTTGATGAACACCAACAGAGATACGAATCAGTTTTCATACACCCCCCTCACTAGAGAACTTTACTTTCCGGATCGTGGTAGCGCAATTGAGTTCTTCTGGGACTAAGTGTTGTCGTAGAGCATACCAGATGCGTTCGTATTGCAGGCAGTCAAACGCTTTCTCAAAATCTAGAAATGCAATATAAAGTGGGTAATGCTTTTTTTTGAGGAGGTGGAAATCTTCAATCCCAGTCTTCCTGACAGGCAACCATTCTCGGGACACAATTTTCCGGTGATAGCACTTCACCTAGGGTTTCATCCAGGTTCCTCCTTTCTTCCACGAATCTAGGACACTGGAAAAAAACGTGCGCTGGGTCCTCTTCGACCCCGCAGTTTGGACAATTAGGCGGGGTGTCCAATTTAAACCTGTACAGGTGTTGACGGTATCCTCCATGGCCGGTGAGAAACTGGGTGAGATTATAATTGATGTCCCCAAGCTTTCCCTCCAGCCACTCCCCGATGGAAGGGAGCAACCTGTAAGTCCAACGACACTTTTCTGACTGGTCCCATCGCTGTTGCCATCGCTTATGCATCTCTCCTTTTCGGCTTTTTTCCCCTGAGATAATGGAGAGATGGACCTCATTCCCAAGTATTTGATGGCAGGCTTGGAAGTGATGATACGATTCCCGATTTTAATGCAGGCGTAATTTCTTTTGCGGCGCCTAGTGATGAGGACCGCTTCCGTCTTTTCCTCAGCGAGTGCTAGTCCAGCACTCTCTAGCCAAGCCTTAACAACACCGATTGCTTTGCATGAGTACAACTCAGCATCCTCGAGATGCTTTGCGACCACAACCAGTGCTATATCATCGGCGTAACCCACCACCGTGGCCGGAAGGTTGAGCACATCATTGTACATGATGTTCCACAGTAGTGGGCCCAGTACAGAGCCCTATCGGACACCCGCAGGGATAACGTACTCCGTGGGTCCATCATCGGTATTGTACCACAATGCTCGCTCATGCGGATGGTATCTATCATAGCGGCGAGGTAGATGGGAACACCAACCGTCGCCAGAGACTTTCGTATAAGGTTCAAATTGGTCGGGTTGAATGCATTCCTCACATCCAGGGTGACCACCACACAATATTTGCTGGTGCAACCACTTCTGTGAATTGTATTTTCGGCCAAGCCAGTAACCATTTTGATGGCATCAATGGTTGATCTGGCTTTACGAAACCCATACTGCCTATCTGAAAGGCCCCCTTGGCTCTCGACGACTGGGAGTAGTCCATTATAAATAACCCGCTCCAACATTTTCCCCATAGTGTCTAGAAGACATATGGGTCTATAGGAGGACGGTTCCCTTGGCGGTTTGCCAGCCTTAGGCAGCAACACCAGCTTCTACCGCTTCCACGGTGCTGGAAAAATACCCTCGAACAAGCACGTTTCGAACAGCTCCGCGAACATATCTGGTCTACATTTGACGGCAAGTTTGAGGGCCTTATTCGGTATGCCATTCAGACCCGGGGCTTTGCTGTCGCCTATTCGACTGCAAATTTCCAGCAGCTCGTTGTTTCTTCATGAGTGACCGCACAACGTGTATTGCGTCAGTAGTTCCGCAGTTTTCGACAAATCTGGCTTGATTCATGATCATTTCAACGATTTCGCGAATACGGTTGTGAAGAATGTGTTCAAAAATCTTCATGGTATGGGAAAGTAACCGGATCGGACGGCAATTTGAACATTCTGCTGGACTATCTTTCTTTTTCCATACGGGAACAGTGGTACAAAGTGTCTCAAAAGAAATTTTGTATTTAGTGGATCGATTAGAAAAAAAGTAAGCCGTAATAGAAAAAATGTTTACTTATTATTAAAATACACTTTTTGGGGTTTTATTTTTTAAAAATAATATCGTCTATATGTAGACCCTCGCGTTCTCGGCACTCACTTAATCGAACAGTAAAATTACTTATGACGTCTCGGCAGGTGGACTCAGGGATGGCTGCCATTTCGCGATGGATATTTTCTTCCAAATGCGCCAGTGAAGTTGATTTATTAGCATAAACTTTAGATTTAAGGTAACCCCCTAGGGAAAAGTCCATAGTGGACTGCGTGGAGGCCAATTTATATCACCTCTCCGGAAGATCAATTTGTCTGAGAAAATTTCACGAACACGTGACAGAGACGTGTGAAGTTGCTCCGTCCTGTTGGAACCATGTTCTTTGGTTATAGCCAGGAAAAATTTGCAGTTCAAGCACCAAGAAGTTGTCCAACATTTCCACATAACGCTCTGAATTCAGGGTACTGTAACTGCACGCCCCCTTTCATGTTCAAAAAAGTAAGGGCCAATAATTCCTCGCGCCGATATCGCAGCCCATATGGTCACTTTAGGCGAATGTAGGGGCTTCTGATGTTTGCGTTTCGGATTCGTTTCACTCCTGTAGCGGCAGTTCTGCTATTTACGTGACCATTAAGATGAAAATGAACTTTATCCGAAAACAAAATGTTGGTAAACTTTGAAAATCGCTCAGTCACCTGATTTACGAAATTACGCCTCTGACTGGCAATTAATTCTTGCACTAATTGAATTTTGTAGGGGTGCAGCTTTAGGTCTTTGTGCATAATGCAATGTAATGATGATCTATCCGAATTGAAAGGTTCGGGTCGTCACGAGCAGACTGATTAACATTCTCCACGTTTTCTACCATTCTTGATGAACTAGGTCGCCCGAATTTTGATTTATCCAGCGTTGTACTAGTCTCTTCAAACTTTTTAACCCAATTTCGAATGAGAGGAATGCTTGGCGCATCATTTAAGTGGCGAAAACCTCGAAAACTGCAGCATTTTCTACGCGCTACAGTTGCCGAACCGCCGTTTTTGTAAAACTCTCGCACGCACAACGCGCGGTCTGCTCCCGGGAAACGCTCCATAGCGACTGAATTCCCAAGAGCCAGACTACCGATTGACATAACCCCCGCGCCCCTCGGATACGTTGCGTTCACGCAGTAAGCTAAATAAATATAAAATTTCTTTTGAGACACCTTGTACTTTCTTGCCAGTCAGATGGTGTTCTTCCTTCCTGAATAACCCGATCAAAGAATTCGCTGAGCCATAGTGTTGGGTCCCAGAGCTCGTTTTCGTTTTATTGCCTCATCGACCTCAGTTGCGCTGACAGGTGGAACTGCTTCAAATGTCGGCAATGATTGTGGAAGTAGAGGAAGAGGAAAATCTTCAGTCGAAATCTGCTCGAAATATTCTCGCTATCTATCCGTTGCGGCTTGTCGGTATTTAAGCGAAGTACAGGTTTTGTCATTAAAGCAACAGAAGTGTTAAATATCCTGTGTGTGCCGCTGTCGGATTTTGACAAGTCAACACAGATCTCTCTCGCCATCCCGAGTGTCCACTATATCGTATAGATCCTCGTTATAGACCGCTCGGGTAACACTGACCCCTTTTCTTGCTTCCCAATTGGCATTCCTCTAAATTGGGTAATTGGCCAGCGAGTTATCATCGAGAAACTTGTAGTGGAGACGTTTCCTTTTAAGGACCTTAATTTTAACATCGTGATTTCAAAGCCAGGGTTCTCGGTTGATGAACATCTTAGCTGGCTTGGCTCCCCGATGGTCGCACAGGCATTGTGGATCATGTCTTTAAATTGTTTTCACGATCCTATCACATTCGTAATGTTTAGTAATCGCATAAGTGAGATCATTTCTTCTCTCTTCTCACGAGATTGGCACCATTTAATAAGCGCCGGGACAATACGTTCCTCACGCTGCACATCAATCAGCGGTCCATACTGAGGTGCGATAGTCTCATAGGGAACGGCTTTGTAGTCCGTGACGGGGGGAAAAGTTCGGCGTCTTATGAGAATATAGTCGATTTGCATTTTACTGTTCCCACTTTAAAATGTGCTCCAAATTTTTTTCGACCATGGCACTCATTGGTGTCTGCTTTTTCACCCACATCGCAATCAAGCGACCTGCAATGATAATGTAGTCATCAGCAGGCACGTTGCAAATTTTGCATCGAGAAGGTGCCAGGGGACATCCTTTTCAGCATCAGGTTGACCTGTCTGTGGTGCGTATGCGGTGAAGAAGTGAATAGTGCGATCAGCCGATATAATGGTGAACTGCATCAGCCGGTCATCAAATCGTTCGACTTCTTTAATGGCGCCACGGATACCCTCTGAGATGGCAATGCCAACATCGTATTGACTGTGTGGGCTACCGAAATGGGAAAGTCGTCAGCATGCGAGTTTCTCGGTCTTTTCAGTGAGGGTGCCAATATTTACCGTGCAGACACGTATTTGATTTGCTCGAACTATAATAATTTACTTACGTTATGACGCCAACCAATAACTTAAAGATTTCCCCTCAGAAACGTTCATTACTTCGCTTGTGTCAGTTGTCACCCTACCTTTTACCTTCCTTCCACAGCCAGTAAATTGTTTTTTTCTTTGCCCAAGTATTTCATACATTCGTTATTAATCACGCATACCCCTTGTGTTAATATTTTCCTTTAGTGTGATGGACAGGCGCACTCTGTTAAAGAAAGACAGAAAGTAAGACTTTATCAAGGACAGTTTTACATTTGCATTTCGAAATAGTTCAATAACTATAACAGCGGTGCAACAGAATAATAAATATATAATAAGGGTACATACTACACAACTTACCGAAAAAAGTCATTAAAGTGGAATTGAAGAAGTGAAAATTCCGAATTTATATCCAATAATTGAAAGAAATATAATATCTTTAAGCTATGATGGAGACAGCAATTATGAATTTCAAATGTTAAAAGCAATTATTTCCCGAATGCAACCCTCAAGCTATGATTGTTATCTTAAGAAAAAAATATTATGGCACTAATTGCATCAGCATTGATAACAACCAAGTTAAATAAAGCACCCGTAACGAGATTAATTGGAGAGAAGGAAAAAGTAATTTCTTGTTCGCAGTTCGATTTTCTTCGAGTTGACTTAACAAGAATGCAAATGAAACATTTTTTTATGAATTCCTCCGATCAGGGAAATTAATTACTAAAAATCTCCGACGAGAAGAAGAAAGTCGAATTCTGTCGCAAGGTATATAAGGGTTGGTTATGCCATACTATTTACTTCAATATCGTTCTGGGATTCTAAGATGCCCTATGATGGAATAAGCTTACTAGGAAACCGCAAGAAACGATAGCTGCGGTAATAATATTAGCAACTTTCAATAACTTAATGTGATTGGCGATGGCCAAAAGACCATCCTGAGTGGCCGAAGATCATCAAGAGTAGAGAGCTATCCCAAAACCGAAAAAGTTGGGCGAAATTGACCGTGAAGGTCCGCCTGCAATACTGACTAACCAAGCGTTCCATGCGCGTGCGTACCCCGAGACCAATAACATTTTGTTGAGGAGCAGGAGGACTGCCGAGTTGAGTCAAGGGGCTGCAAAGAGCGGCTCATTATAGACTCAGTAGCTGTAGGACATGTAATTAGAGCCAAACAAACCTCTCTAGTATCTATATCGATTATGCCAAGGCTTTCAACAGCGCCCCGCATACCTGGCTTATCGATGTCCTACGTCCGAAACTAATAAGTTCTTGGCGACACTCATGGAAAGGTGGCATACCACCTTATCAGTGCGTCTACCTCAGGGTGCCAATACGCCAACGGTCACCATGAGCCGCATGCTGGACATAACATTGGTGACTATCCATAAATACCTAGGAGTTCTGTAAGGAACCCATGTTCAAGTTGGTGACCTGAAGGGTGCCCTGCTGTCCGAATTCCTGCGATGTCCAAAACTGGTACTGAAATTGCATCAAACGGCGAAGAATAAAGTAAGAATATATTCGCTATCCCTTCACTGGCATATGCATTCGGAATATTGCCGTGGACGAAGACCAATCTGGAAACGTCCAGCAGCGGATACGGACAAGTATATCCAAATGCCAAATGCATCATCGAAAACATACAATATACAACAATAAGCAATAAAAATGATCCTTTTGTTTTAGTTGATATTTTAAAATGAGTTAAAATCGCCAGAATTGTAAGTAAAGTAAACTATATATTGAAAATAGTGGGGTGAGAGGCTTTGTGTAGCTTTTACGTTGGGATATAAAAATTCGCTGCGGTTCCATTTGCATGTAGCTCACAGCTTCTGCCAAGGTTGACTTAACCAAGCCCACCGATTCAGCACAATCAATGAATTCCTCAGAAAACGTGAACCGCAACACTGTTGTAGTGACAAAAATGCAACGATCTACTAAGTGGTCGCTATCTACATGTTCCCGGCAGCTTAGGAATTCTTTCGAAGAAACTTTGAATTCTGACGCTCCCTAGCAGTGTAGCTTCAAATTCTTCCCAGGAGTGTGTGCACCATGCCTCTCAATCTGAGTTGATTTCATCTGCAATGCCTTCCAACATCAGAGTTGCTTCAACTGGCTCTACATCCCTGATGCAGCGGCCCCTATGCGACGAGTTACGGTGCACCGAACCTTCGATCCTGTTTCGCTCCATCGCGCGGACAATACCCGCAGCCTCCTCAGCAGGTCACGAATCGGAACACAGCCGCTCCACTTTTTGACATCGTTCCCGTCGCCAACGAAGCCCCACTTCCCGCCACTGCTATAGACCCTGGCACCTCATGCAACCATACCAGCGGACCCGGGCTAAAGGTGATGTTCCCACCTAAACAGCTCTTTATCTCCAGGCTAGCGTTCGCAACTTCTACAGATGATTTACTGGAGTGCATCTAGAGCAAAGTTGGTTTACTTTCTCCCCTATCCTGCGTCAAACTGACAAAAGTCAAAAACGCCGACCGGGTGATTGCGTCTTTCGAGGTCACTTATCCTCACGAATTTGACGATCTCGGTAACCCTTCTTTCTGGCCTGGAGGTGTAATTTGACGTTTTGGGTAACCCTTCTTTCTGCCCAGGAGGTGTATTCATCCAGCCGTACAAGCGCCCCGATTCGCGAGCAAACTTCAAGACAACCCGCCCGCTTCGCCGAGCCCGTCTGTTTTATAACAATGTTAAGGGTTTGAGGACCAAGCTGGGGGCATTCAATTTATCCGCGCTGGCTCAGCAACACTATGCCATCTGTATCTCCGAAAGCTGGCTGGACGATGCCATATTAAACTCCGAGCTCCCCGAAAAATACTCCACTTTCTGCTGTGACAGGGACCGGGTTGCATCTCGTAAGTCCACCGGCGGTGGGATCCTAATGCAATAAAAGATACACTCCCTGCCAAACTCATCTTCTCCTCCTCTGGCTTTCCTTTTGACTGTGTTGCTCTTCGTGTCTCCCCGCCCAACTTACTCTCATTCATTGTGTCTTGTGTATACGTCTCCTGTGATTGCCCGTCTCACCTGTATGAAGAACTGTTTTACAGTTTGTTTGAACTCCTTACTGTCACATTCCCTTCCCTCCCTTTATTCTTAACCTCCGCACGCTCCACTGGCCTAATAATCCCAGCCATCCAATTCCTTCCAACAACCTCTCCCATTCTTCTCTTCTATTTTCTTCTATATGAACACTTGCTCTGAATTTTCATACCACCAAAAACTCCTTAGGGCCCACTCTCGATCTCTTCCTTTCCAACCTTACGGGTGCCCCGCCACCACTCTTCATTTCCTTGCATATCCCCGCATGTCAAAACCGACGCTCACCACCCCGCGCTTGAATTTGAAGCTGAGTTCCCTCGTTCAAACTCCAAAACCGCGCGTAAATCTAAGTTCAACTTCCGCAAAGCCAACTTTGATAGTCTGAACTCAGCTTCAGCGTCCTTCAACCGGGTTCATATATTAGGCAACTCAACGTGTGATCAAGCTCTAAGCACTTTTTACAATATCCAGTCCGATCTCCTCCCCTCTTATGGCCCTTCTTCAGCTGTTTGCCTACGTTCGTACAAAACTTGGTTAACAACATGGATTCTTAATAACATTCGCCTGAAACATACACTGCGGAAGAATTTTTGTGCTTCTAAGAATGACGCTGACCTTGCTCATTTTAAGGCTATGCGCTCCACTGTGAAGTTAATTATTAAAATACCATAATATTCTCCTCTCTCAACTTTCTCAACTCAACTTTCCTCGCCCAATGGCTTTCCTCCTATCTCTCATATCGTACCTACAGAGTGTCTTTTCGTGATTACTCATTTCGTTCCTTCTCTCCTTCCTCTGGTGTTCCCCCAAGGCTCTATACTTGGCCCCCTACTATTCCTGTTTTTTATTAATGACCTCGCCTTCATCCTCACCTGCCCGTGTTTACTTTACGGAGACGACCTTAAATTATGTGCCTCTGTTTTTTCTCCGCTGCACTGTGCTCTCTAGCAGTCCAACCTTCATAATTTAGTCCGTTGGTGTTCAGCCAACAAACTGACACTGAATGTCAGGAAATATCACTGGGTGTGCTACTCACTTAAACCCTCCCCCACTACCGTTTACTGTTCTCTTAGTGGACAACCCTTTTCACTACTGACCTCCTTCCAAGACCTGGGTGCAATATTCGACGACAAACTTTGTTTCAATTCCCACTTCGTTGACAACTTCAATAGAGCTTCCAAAATGTCTGGTTTTATCCTACGCTCCTCCTCCGACTTCAATTCAGCCCTCCATAATACTCTTCAACTCCCTTGTCCGAAACATCCTCGAATATAGCTGTGTAGCCTGGCCCCCCTTCTGCATCCGTAACTATCTCGCTCTTGAAGTTGTACAACGAAAATTCACCCGGACCCTGTTTTACCAAAAGAACCTTCCACGGATTGACTATCCGTAACGACTCCGCACCCTCAATCTCCTCTCCCTCTAACAACGCCGTATCTTCCATGGTATGTGTACTCTTTCAAATTCTGCAATTGCCTGATGGACTGCTCTGCTAACTCGGATATTAGTTTCTGCACCGCCTCTCATAACACACGTAGTGCGGACATTTTTTAACTACCCGAAGTAGTCGCGGAGCTCGAGATTCACTTCCACTCCCCGATCCCGAGGCTATCCCCTGACTCTGTCTCCTTCTTTAGTTTTAAGCGTTAGGTAAACCATTTACTTGCTTCTCCCTCTGAGGACGATATGTAATAAGGGCTTTTTTGTTGAATATTGTCTTCATTAAATAAATAAATAAAGAAGGTGCTCGTATATCAGATTATTCATTTCATGCGATACTGACATTAAACACATGATGTCAGCGTGCAGAAGATTTACACGAAAGAAAGAACTTTGACCTCCTATAACTTAGATAATAATGGTAGGATTTCCAGAGACAGCATGACGGCAATTTTTTCAGATTTATTGCTGCTCTTGTTTTGGATGCAAGAGGACGTTGGCCGATCATAATAGGAGGCGATTTCAATGCGTGGGCCCTTGAATGGGGCAGCCGGATAACTAATGTGAGGGGACGTGTTCTCCTCGAAGCATTCGCGGAGCTGGACGTGGTACTGGCGAATGTTGGGTCTTCGTACACTTTCCGGGGAAGGGGCCTGGGGTCTATAGTGGACCTGACATACGTGAGTGCCACTTTAGCCAGTAGAATCGCTTGGCATGTCAGTGAGGACTATACTCACAGCGACCACCAGGCAATCTGCATAGAGATCAAAGGCGGATCGAGCTCGAAAAAGAGTTTTCGCAAAATGCCGGGTGGTATGCTTGGCTGGACAATGAAAGCATTTGAGGGGGACACGTTTTCCGCGGTGCTCAAATCCGACATATCCCTGAATGGTACGGCTGGAGAGAAAGCCACCCAGATCACTCGATGGGTGACGGAAGCATGCGATGCTACTATGCCCAGAAGGCGATTGCTCCCCAGTAGGCAACCCAACTACTGGTGGAACAATGAAATCGCAAGTTTGCGAGCCGCATGTTTTCGGGCAAGGAGGCTCTGCCAGAGGCTCAGGAGAAAACCCGGTGGCGACGGTCGAGAGGAGGCACACAAGCAATTGCGTGGCCGCCTAAAGGAAGCCATACGGAGGAGCAAAAAGAACTGCTTCAAATAGCTGTGCGACCATGCCGACAGAAACCCTTGGGGCGAGGCTTACAGAGTGGTGATGAAAAGGCTGCGGAAATCACCCCAGGTGACCTGTCCGCGCCTCCTGAAACAGATTGTTACCACTCTGTTCCCTCACCACGAAAATAGGGGAAGGCAAGTTTTTGTCCAGCCAAATGACGGCATAATACCGCCTGTAACTGTGGAGGAGCTGCGGGAAATATGTGGTAGGTTCGGTGACAACAAGGCCCCAGGTTTGGATGGCATCTCCAACCGAGCTTTGAAACTGGCAGTGAAGACTAGGCCCGACCTTTTCGCCAACACCTTCGAGGCGTGCCTAAAAGAAGGAATATTCCCTGCCCAGTGGAAAAAGCAAAAGTTGGTGTTGCTTCCGAAGCCTGGCAAGCAACCTGGAAACCCAGCGTCGTATCGTCCTATCTGCCTGTTGGATACAATGGGGAAGATGATGGAGAGAGTCATCTACAACAGACACCTGCCCATCGTCGAAGCCAGCAATGGTTTGTCGGAACGCCAGTTTGGTTTCCGACGCGCCCACTCTACGGTCGACGCAATTAGCATGGTGGTAAACCTGGCAAAAGGTGCACTGATTTCTGGCGGCTGCTGTGCCGTGGTGGCGTTGGATGTCAAAAACGCATTCAACTCGGCCAACTGGAATAGAATTAAACGGGCGTTGGCTGACATAGGTGTTCCCGGATACTTAGCGAATTTGGTGGAAAACTACCTCTCAGAGAAGACTCTCTGGTACGGGACGGATGAGGGCCCCAAAGAGTACATTGTCACAGTCGGGTTACCACAGGGATCGGTACTTGGTCCCCTGTTGTGCAATATCATGTATAATGGGGTGCTTGCTCTTCCCGTCCCAGAGGGGACTACGATTGTCGGCTTTGCTGATGACCTAGCTGTGGTTGTTGCAGCAAAACACCCAGAAGATGTGGAGGTTTACGCAACGGAAACAGTGAGAGCGGTAAAGTCCTGGCTAGAAAAGGCCGGGCTGACCTTGGCGGACGCGAAAACGGAAGCGGTCTTGATAACGAAACGCAGGAAAAATAATACTGTGAAAGTGGAGGTCGGTGGACATACGGTCGTATCAAAGCCGGCTATCAAATACCTGGGGGAAATAATTGACACCAAATTGAGTTTTAGGGAGCACCTAGAGTATGCATGTCAAAAGGCAGCCAGTGCCACCACGGCACTTGCAAAAATGTTGCCAAATATTGGTGGGCCGAAACATTGCCGGAGGTTGGTGCTAGCCGGAGTGGTGCGCTCCATCCTGCTCTACTCGTCGCCTGTGTGGGCGGAGGCGCTTGCAAACTCTCAGAGACGGAAGCAGGTGAACTCGGTTTACCGGCAGATGGCTTTGAGGGTTTGCAGTGCTTTTAGAACCACATCAGATGAGGCAGTATTGGTGGTGACAGGCATGATCCCGGTTGACATTCTGGCCAAAGAAATGAGTGTCCTGTACAATGCAAGACATATGGAGGGGCATGCACAGCGTAGAAATGCGGCAAGGTCAGAGTCGCTTGATCTCTGGCAACGCAGATGAGACGAGTCTGCGAAAGGTCGGTGGACGCACAGGCTCATTCCCAACATTAGGGTGTGGTTTGAGCGAAAACGTGGGGATACCAACTACCACATTACCCAGTTCCTCACGGGACACGGTGGTTGCTACAGGCAGTATTTGCACCGCTTTGGGTTGGATGATTTTCCGAACTGGAGGATCCAGAGCATGTGATGTTTCACTGCCCACGATTTGCGATGGAGAGAAGGAGCTTAAACCAGGTGCTGGGCAGGAGCGGGACCCCGGAGAGCTTGGTTACTGAGATGCTGGAGTCCGAGGAGAAGTGGCTTGCGGTTAGCTCCGCAATCATCCAAATGCAGGAGGAGTTGCTGAAAGAACAAAGAAGGAGGAAAGCTGCAAATAGGAGAAGGATGAGTGCCTAAGAGCAAACCTACCCCGCGAAGTAATACCTCAATGGTGGTCCCGTGGGGCTGGGGCTGGAGAGACCGGGGGTGGTTTTTAGTGGGTGTGAATCCCACACGCGCCCGCTGTTGTTCCGCCGTTCGGGCGGCGGAGCTGCGGCGGACGTGTCTTTCTAAGATTTTCCACCTCCGTGTACGCACAAAAAAAAAAAGATTTATTGAATGCAATCCCAACGCTTTATGCACATTTGAGACATTTGTTTTGAATATGACGTTAAAGAGAGTATTCAGGACCTTCATCAACTTTCGCCATTTTTCTATTTTTTGTGTAGCTTTACCCTCGTAGTCAAATACACAAATAAACGTTATGGTTTTACGGTTCAGTTATTTATCAAATATTTTATAGACACATGAAGACTATGTTCTGGATTTTTTTGAAGACCATTTTTTCTAATCTTAAATAACAACTGAGAGATGAAAATGAAAATTATCGACTTTAAGTATTATTAGGAACTTGGTGTTGTAACTACTGCAGTAACAGTATCTACATAGCTGTCGATTGTCCAATTTGAAATTTCAAAAAGTTAACCACTCAAAATCAAAAATATTCTTGCATTTTAACATCCATTCTGTTGTTAACACAAGAGACCTTTCTCCTATCATGAAACTCATTAAATCCAACATGTTCAGAATTTAATAGAAGTATCTTTTCTCCTTTTGCAGGTGGTATACTCAACAAGTGCGTGTGCTTTACAACTATCCCGAATAGTTTCATACTTCGTTGTTCTTCTATTGTCTTCTCGAGTCAATGTGATATTTAAGTGAAAATTTCAAGAGGTGCTCATACCTTGTGAGGTGCAAAGGTGAAGAAGTAAGCAATAATAGTCATCTGTTCAGTTCCAAGTGTAAATATAGTTCATTGTTGTTAAGGTGTTTTGTCTACAATCGATGCGAATAATGTGAACACTCGATACGCTCTATTCAAACATCTTTGTATATTTTGGTAAGTGAAAGTTTATATTTGTTCTTGATTCATGTTTGCTTTTGGTGTTTACGAATTCGACTTTAATTTATTCCTGAACGTCAGTCAAGTGCACACTATTGGAGTCTCACCTTTGCCGTTCGCCTGGCACAGTTCCTCGTTGAATAGGTGTTGACGCGTAGTTGAAATGTTCAGCTGGTAAAGCTGAACAGAAAAATGCAACCTCCAACCATGGCTTATGGAATTCTTTTTTAAAAATTCAGTTGTCTACAATAAAAGTAATTTTCTGCACATCAAGAATGAAATGAATAACTGACATCCACTTATAATCTGCTGAGTTTATTTCTAATGAACAGATTAATATCTTTAGCAAGAAAAAATAAGAATACCAAGTCAAAAGAGAAAGCATGAACTGATGAAATGAAATGAAAACTTTGAACCATTATATTAGATCCTGGGATCAGTTGAGCTATTATTTTGACCTGAAACTTCAAGCCGTCAGCATTCAACAATTTCAATGGACTCTGACAACAGGAATGTCCTGAACTACCCATTAACTCACACAACTGCTGACTTATTTTGATAGTATCATTTGCAGAAAGGGATGTGCTTCAAAGCACAACGTCCAGATTAAGTAGGTTTTTCATCTGGGATTGCATTCCCACAAAAACAATACCAAATTTAAAGTGGCAGCCCCAACATCGAGAACATCAACGAGGAACGAAAATCTAAGTCAATCTCGTAGCTGGTAGTTAGTAACCAACAGAATCTACTTCAATCCAGCAAAATCTTTTCGCCTAAATTGCCTCTCCATATGGTCAAACCTCTTACGGTACAAGTCGATGAACTTGTTGGCCTTCATGTATTCTTCGTAAAATAAGGTCACAAAACCGTAAATTAAGGAACTGCTAGCCGCACCTGAGAGGAATATCCTTCGGAAAATCTTCAGCACCTCAGGCTGGATAGTGATTGATAAGGTGTGGCTCATAATCCCGCAATCAACGTGTCAATTCACCCAAATGGGCGAATAAGAGACTATTCGGAAAAACGGCATGGGCAATGCCTATGGCGAAAAATGAAAAGGTAAGGTACCTTTTAATTCTGAAGTTCATTCTTAACAACTATCTCGCTGAATGAGTTGGGGCTTAAGAATACACTCAAAGTCTTTCCTGCTTTTCGTAAAAAGCTACTAAAAGGATTAGAAATTACCGTAAACTTGGAAATCTTACTACAACCAAAACTTTGGCTATCGAAAGCAGGCAACGATTGATTCATAAATGAATGCACGTTCCTCGATAGAGGTATCAAGGCCCCCAGAAAGCTCTATTTCTGCAACTCGTGAGAAATCCAACAGATTCTCATCCTTGCGGATGGTCTTGGGGATTTAACATGAGCACTTGCCGTGTAGGTATAATTCTACGATTCTCTTCGCATACGGATTGATTTGGAGACCACAATCTAAACCCACCATGAGTGAGCCAACGGTACTGATTTATATTGAGTGCAGGCTTAGGAGTCATACAAGTGTATGCGAGGCCTATCCATCACTCTGCCGGAACTGAGGAACACCGCGCCCGAGTTGCACAACGCTACTCTGCGCTTGAGCCCATAATGGGCTCTGCTCACTATATGAGTACAACAACAACCGCCATGAAACTTCTACAAGGGGGTCAAACGTAAATAACCGGGCCGCAAATACATCCCCCAGAATTTCTCCCCGAGAATATGCTCTCAGGGCCCCGTTTCCCATGGTACCAGATCCGGTGAGGCTCTGGTCTGATCAGCCGCCTCGAGTACCTGAGGGCAATGCCCCACCCCCCAAAGAGCTCAACCAATATAGTTAAAAAAAGGCTCTCTACAAGCAATTACATGCAATCCAGGAGAGGTTTCCTGAAGTTGACATTGTGATCGTTATGGGTGATATGAATGAAAAGTTACGCTCTGACCACACCTTGCTCGGACATGTAATAAAAGGTATGGTCTTGAAGACCGTAACGATAATGAAGACAGGTTTGTGGATTCTACTGCCTCACCATTAGTGGCATATTGTTCGACACCGTACTAGCAATCAGAGCGACTACTTTACGATAAGCAATAGATTTAGGGATCTCCTGTATTCGCATAACAAAAGATGCACTGGCACCGCCCTCGAAAGAGCTCACCATCTGATGGTCACTTATATTCGCTTGTATGATGCGTCCGCCACTTCTCGCAGGGAGGGGAGGCTCCCCAAGTACAGCATCGACCGCTTGTATGATCCAGCTGTCACTCGACAGTAGGAAAACTATCATGCTGATGGGACAACAGATATACTGAATACCCTGCCTGAGATGAGAATATCAATGAGCATTAGGTTGTTTTTTTCTCGGGTACTCGTAGGCCATGTCCCGAAGAACCGTCATAAGATCTGGCTAAGTGAGGAATCCTGGACGCGGATCGATGAACGGAAGGGATTGAATGCTTTATTGACTGCTGCGAATGATGGCGGAAGTGGCATGCTTAAATTCCGATACTGAGCAAAATGCCGGGAAATTGAGCGTAGTGTGCGCCGTGATCAAAAAGAATTCACTATTGTGCTTTTGGAGATGCCGCAGAACGTAATTATTTCAGAAGTGTATATCGAATTTCAAAAGAACTTGCATGTGGTCGCAAACTGTTCGAGGGTCTTGGGAAGGATGTTAATGGTTGACTCCTCATGTACGCTGCAAAGTTCTTAACCCTATAAAATTCGGCTCCGCCTATTGGGGCTGAAATGGCTAGTCACCGTGACATCTCGGTTATCAATGCACTCAATCAGAATAAGGGCGGTGGACTCGACGATCTCCCCGCAGTGTTATTTATAGCTACACCGACCGTTATTGACCTGCTATTTTCACTCGTGCGGGAATCTTTCGAATCAAAGACCTTTCCCAGAGAGTGAAAGAAGTGAATTCTGGTTAAAATTCCAAAGAAGGGCACCTATTTTAAGTGTGACAACTGGAGGGGTATTTGTGAGCTCCAAAGCACCGAAAAGATAATAGCTAAAATGTATCTGAAACCCATCAAAGAACACCTCAAGAGCCTGGTCAATAGAGGGCAGGCTGGTTTCCACTCCGGATCCTGCTGCATTGACCACATCAACATCCTGCGAATTATTTTGGAACAGTGCACCGAATTTAGATCTTCGCCTTATCTGCTGTTAATCAATTTCGAAAAAGCTTTTGACATTTTTGTTTTTTTTTTCCTCTTCAGCCTTTGTCCCGTTTACAAACGGGATCAGCTCATCATGATCGGTTTCGCTATTCTATTTTATTAAAAGCTTGATCTGGCTGCAATCGCGAGGTTTTCAAATCCCCATCCAAGGTCTCAAACCATCGTTGTTTTAGCCGGCCTTTTGGTCGCTTACGATTGCCTTCGATGTTCAGACCAATCTTGACAAGTCAATTCTCATTACCGCGAATTACGCGACCATACCATCGAAAACGCTTTCTCGCAATTTTTCCACGATCTTTGCAGCACCATATCGACCGCAGATATCTCCATTTCCGATGTGATCAAAGCTTGTCACGCCACTAGTCCAACACAACATCTTCGTCTCCATTACCCCAAGATGCCGTTCATTGCCTTTGATAGTCGGCCAACACTCAGAACCATAGAGGGCCCGAGGGCGAACGACACTGTCGTAAATTTTAGATTTGAGACGTTCGTTGATACGCCGATCGCAAATAAACCAACTATGGAACACCACTTCATCCAGGTTGCGCTAATGCGTGAAGCATTTTCACAACGCAGTTCTCCATTGGCTAGGAGCATTGATTCAAGATACCTAAATCACTCAGTTTTGGGCAGGTCACTGCCATTGACATTGACATCGGTCGTCAAAAATTCAGGTTTATTTAGATTAAATCTGAGACCGTGTTGCATGAGGCAATCATTCCTTTTTTGGACAACTTGCTCGAGATCATTTTCACCATTGGATACTAGGAAAGCATTATCTGCATAAAGCAGTATATAGGACGCTGGACGTTGTATGTCCCGTGTGATAGTGTTCATAACAAGGACAAAGAAGAGTGGTGAGTTCTTCGATTTCCAGAGCTCAGGCGCCATATCGGTCATGGGTCATGGGTGTCCACAAAATAGACTATACGCTCGCCACCATCATAACGTGCTCCAAACCCCTTTCACCCCAAGACAGCTGTTACCGTCTGCCTTTTCACCCACATGACCTTTAAGATCTCCGGTAATGATGATACGTTGCAGGTCTTCGTATCGAGTAGTTGCCAGAAGGCATCTTTCTCTGCATCAGGTCAACCTGTACATGGTGCATACGCGGTGAGGAAGTGAATAGTGCGATCAGCTCAAATAATGATGAGTTTCCTCAGCCGGTTATCAAATCGTTCGCCTTCTTTAATGGCATCACGGAAACCCTCTGAGATGGCAATGCCAACACTGTATTGAGTGCGTAGGCTACCAAAATAGAGAAATTTTTCGACATTACTACCACGTTCGCGTTCTCGTAGCTTTTGGCACCACACTATCAGGTTTCTCGCAGAGCGCAGATATTAATGCATCTTTTCCGAAGGGCTCTTGCAAGTTCCTTGGTCTTTCCAGTTAGACACGTATTTGTTTTGTTCGGACTAATTCTCGCTGTCCATGCGTCAAAAGCTCTTGCCCATTCGTAGACAGGACCGGGGCCCGTCTTGCTGCGTCGTGGATGCCCTAGCATTTCTCCAAGGCTCATTGTTACTCAATTCGATAATTTTGTTTTTAACATTGGATGCATTTTCTTCATCAGCCTGTCGCAGGACCATTAGGAGACATCAGATAGGATTCAGCGTAGCGGAATAACTCTAACTATACTTTATTTATCTACTGAGGACAGTACAGAGTACGCTGCCTTAAACCTGGGCATTGGTGTAACACAATTACAAACAAGGAATTTGGTCGGGGCGTAGGCCTATCAGCTGCATGCATTGTGATCAGAAGCCGGAAGTGACAGTGAATAGGTCGTACATTAAGGAGAGGGACCAATTTCGTTGAGGGCTACGCCATGCAGTGGAATCCATTCTCCCAGGATGACCAATGAGTGATTCAAGGGCACAGAACTGTACAGGAGTAGTGCACCGTTTAGCATTTCAGCAAGCCGCGAATGATGGCATATAGGTGTGGCAGACTCATTGTACCCTACCAAGGCTTGAATGGCCACCATATACACATATATATCTGTCAAAGTTGAGAGAATAATAAAGAGTAGATCATTCGGAACTTTAAATAATATAATGCGTTGGGAGTTTCACCGATTGTACCGGTTGTAGGAGTAGTCCTGTCTTTCTTTAGCCGTTGCCCCGTTGAGAGCGGAGTCAGCTGCCTAATGCCATGAGAGTTTCTACATTTTCCAAGGTAGGTAGGTAGCTATCAGTGGCCGAGGAGCCCAATTAGCGCTTTGGTGCGCCGTTTTGATGCCACAAACTTCTAAGACCGTGACTGTTGTTATAGGAGCAGGAAGGCAGAGTCCAGCCAGCTCGGATCTTCACAGCCAGCCCGTAGCATTCACGAAAGAAAGCAGCTCTCCCACCCTGCAGCTAGAAATCTCTCTAAGGTCCCCAAAGAATGGTTTACCCAGTGTCCGCAGCCTGACTCTAGTCAGAGCTGGGCAATCGCAGTGAAAGTGCGTGAGGGTTTCCCTTCCTTCTCCGCAGCTTCGGCAATGCGAGTTGTAGGGTATGTCGAGCCTAGCAGCATGGTCCCCCATGGGCCAGTGCCCCATGCAGACCGCCTTAATCTTGAATGCATTTGCACGCGTCTGGTACAGGAGCTCTCGTGATCGGGCTATGTTATAAGCGGGCCAAATTCTCCTTCACTTTTGCGAATAGGCTCCGCCCTTGATAGCCGCCAGCAAAACACTAGCTGTATTTGCCGAAGGACTGCCAAAGCAAAGCCTTGCCTGGCCAATCCGTCAGCCCGCTCATTCCCCTCTATGTTCCTATGCCCGGGAACCCAGAAGAGAGTGACCTTGAGCGTGCTGCCCAGACGATTCAGCGCATCTCTGCATTGCCCCACCAGCCTGGAAGATGTCGCAGCTCAGTACAAGGCCTTGATGACCGCTTGGCTGTCGGTCAGAATGGCTGTGTTACGCTTGGGGCTCGGATCACGCTCCAGCCATCGACAGACTTCCAATATCGCCAGTACTTCCGCCTGGCGAAAACCTGGGAAACCATACGACTTGGATACACTGTGTGTATTCGAGAAAACCCCCGCGTCCACTCCACTTTGCCCTGGTTGGAAGTTCCACAGAAAAGTTTCTCGTGAAGTTCAGCTTGCTTGTGGCATAGTCCGTAGGGGATGCCCAGACTTCTCGAGGTATTTCATCTAAGATGGTGCTGTGGCCGTAGAACTTCGCTGTCCAACATCCGGGCTCACGTAGTTTGACTGCACTGCACGCTGCAACATATTTAATGTGGAGGTCTAGGGGGAGGAGATGCAGCAGTACATGGCAAGCATCTGCTGGGCAGGACTGCAGAGCCCCAGTAGCACCTGCACACGCGGTTCTTTGAATCCTATTAAGCTTCGTTCTATTGTATTTTTTTCCAAGGTACTCATGAAAAAAAACCAATACAGATTTGGGAAATAAAAACCTAATTGAATCTTTAAGATATAATTAAACAGCGGATATCATATCTATCTAAACCATATAATTTTATATCTCAGAATATAAATTAATAAAAGTTACTCCAGAGATCAACTACGAATAACGAGAAATCATAAACAAAGGCCACCATATATTCAGAGGATGGTATTCAAAAATGAAGCATCTTATATGTAAAGATATTCGCAAGTGTCTTATCGCATTTAATTGTCCTATATTTTCTGCTTTCTTTATATTATTAGTTTGTATTTTATTTTGATCAAGATTGTGCCTTAGTTGAATTACTCCAATGAAGACTGTAAAAGTGGTGATCCATCAAGCGCAAAGACAAACAGAGGCATCTGTGACCAAATGCACAATTTTAATCAGGGAGATAAGATCGAAGGGCGGATGCTTGGTAATTTCAGTCATTGCGTTGTCAATAAATTTAGTGTGATTTAGTAAATTTAACTAATGTTGTTGGTATGTTCCTATGCCCGGTGAAAAAGGGAGTAGAAACGCTCCTTTTAAGGAACTTGTTGATAAATATGGCTGGAAACTATTTACTATTTCAAAGGCTAAGAGGCTTTAGGAATAGACTAGATGATGATAGAACAGGTAGGAAATTGGACGCAAAATTTTCATCAGTGTACATTTTAAGGTCTCACAAAGTTTGATTATTCACCAAATCCAAACGGTACTCGATTAGTGTAGACTCACTTATCCAATTCCTATTTCATAGCATAATTCACTACTTCATAACGATAATTACGCAATCTTAATAACAATACCATCATTTGCTGTAAGCGGAAGCCAAAGTGAATGTCATTGCTTACATAATAAGATAAGAGAGGAAATCATCAAGTATGCTGCCAGCTATTTTCTCATGTAATGTGAAAATGCTGCTTGAGAATACATACATATTGTATATTAAACAAAGTACATACTATTGCGGCTATACACACTGACATATATGTATTTTAATAATACTTGTGGACGAAGCAGATAGAATTTTTTCTTTATCATATAATTTCACCATTTCTTTAACGTTCATTTTTTGAAGAATGAGAAACATTGACGAAATAAGATGAAACAAAGCAAACCGTCTGAGATAAAAAATGAACAAAAGATATCGGCAAGGCTCCTTGACTTCAATTCTGGGCATTGAGATCTCTTTTGAATCAACAAGAAATCACTTGGGTATGTCGTCGGCAAATCTTTTTTCATCTTCCAAAAATTTATTCGATTATCACGATAGCTACAAAAACCACCTACCATTTCTATATACCCAATAAAAAATTATGCTCATTCCTTATATTTGGAAAAAAAAACGTAAAGAAAAACAGGAACAAGAAAAGATACTCAAAAAAGCAAAACAACATAATACTAAGGAGCTAAGGAAAAAGTTCTCTGCTTGGTGTTTTTATATTAACTACAAAATTTTTGCTCTGTCTTGCCGATTGCAATACCATTTATAGGATGGAATAATCAAACTCCAAGGGGGAAGTTTTACTTCGGCAACTTGCCTGCGAATTCATCTGATTTCTGTTTTTTTCTTCATCTGTACTTGCTGTTCAATTGAACTGAACTGGAGATGAGCTGATGCCCGATGGCAATGGCTGAATAAGGGATCGAGCAAAAACTGTCGGCAAAGTAAAATTCAAGGGTTTTAAAAAAGTATTGTGGCATTCACAGTGATACCGTTATTCCTAAATTATGTGTAACACAATGAAGTAGAATGGAAAACTTATATGTTTCTTCAATATCACTCCCCCGAAAGCATGATGAGCACAAGAGATTTTCTGAGTAAAAACGTGCCAATGACTATCTGATAAATAGCTGAGGCCGAAAAGTCTTTGTCCAAATTATGGTTTCGGTCATGAATATTTGTGTTTATAGCTGCCCTTATATTTTTGCTATAATGCAGTAGTGGCTTCTTGCAAGAAGAATCTTCTTCTTGCATCAAGAATCCTGAGAATCAAGCTGCAAACTATACGGGTCTTCCCCCATTCTAAGTTGAGAGAGACAAAGTGCTACAAGAGCTCCGCAAATGTCACTTTTGAAATATACAAGCGGGCGTGGTATGTATCTCGCAATCCATAGAGATATATAGATTCTACCACCAAAACTTTCGAAGAGGACGCGTACATCAACCAAAGTTCTCCGTCGTTGTCGAGATGGCTTCTTATCTTTCTTTTTAGGATTGTATGTAAAATAAAACCTTATTAAAATTGGTTTACTGCTGGGAAGGTGGGAACTGTATGTAACTTAAAGGGGGGTCTCCATAGATGCGAAAGGGGTGTGTGCTACCATATATACATGTATATGTATGTATGTACATATACTTTTCGATGCTATACTCAGTTTAGATTTTTAATGGTAAAGTGGGGAACGGCTGCAAAGTAGTCATTTCTATCAGCGAACCATTCTCAAAACCTACCTAACCAAAAAATCTTAAAAAAAATCACGAAGCTGCGACTATTTGATGTGATGATTGCGGCGGTCAAACACGAAGAAGAATAAGGATAGGAGACTACAACTTTGAAACCGTTGACAATTTCTCCTATCTAGGGTCGAAAATCACAACCGATTACAGCTACGATGATGAAATCCGCGCACGGTTGTTGTCAGCCAACAGAACCTATTTCAGCTTACAAAGACTGTTTCGCTCTAAACGTCTCACCATAGGGTCAAAGCGCTTACTATACAAGACAATGATCTTCCCAGTCCTCATGTATTCCTTTAAGACTTGGGTTCTTAACAAGAAGAATTGCGAACTCCTGGCCGCGTTCGAGAGCAGAATCCTCCGAAGAATTTTTGGCCCCCTACATGAGGATTGACGATGCCGTAGCCTACATAACGACGAAACCTATGAGCGATACCATGACCGTCAGGTTGTGGATAAAATCCGGTTCAATAGGTTACGGTGGGCGGGTCACTTAATCCGTATGGATGATGATGATCCCACCCGGAAAGTCTATAAGGGCAATATCTATGGTAGAAAAAGAAGACGAGGCAGACCCTGCCTAAGATGGAGCGATGGCGTAGGTCAAGACGCCAGACAACTTTTAGGGATATCGAATTGGTGGACCTCGGCGCAAAACCGGGATGTCTGAAGTTCTCTATTAAGGCAGGCCTAGACCGGATACCGGTTTTTGCGCCGTTGATGATGATGATCATTGCGGCTACATATACCAATATATAGGATCCGAGATACCCTCTATATCGATATCTGTTCAAATAAAGTTAATAATAGTGTGTTACCATAATTTTTAGTAATTGATTGTAATGTAAAACCCCCTTAAGTTCATCATAAAATTGTTGCGGTAACATAGGCTGCAATATAAAGCCTGATCCTACCAAGCTTGGTTTAGCGTGACGGCTAATAATCCCGTGAAATCCCGAGTGAAAGCTTAGTAACACTAACTATTCCAGTCCTGCTGGACTCCCACAAAGATCCGGTCTTTCTGTAAGCCACTTCTCGCTCGAGAAAGCCGCTCGATTTTAGAAATCCTTAGATGGCACTAGAGAGGTAGGGTCACAATGATGATTCTTCGTCTGAAACAAGCTGCAAGGAAAAAATTTTTATCCACCGGAAGCCATGCAGGCTTTGACTATTTCACTTCAGTTATATCGCTGATAGTTAAGTCTAGGAAGGATTATATCGATAGTGTTGAAGTCAAATTGGCGCATGGCAACTTGAAGCCTTTCTGGTCTCACATCCGTAACGCCCGCAATAGCTCCCAGTGTCCTCCCACTTTCATCCAATTTTCTTGCTCACTGCTACCTCTCCCAAGCTAAGCTAGCTAAGCTGTGATTTACTTTGCAGCTACTTTCGGTGAATCCGGGTCCGAGCCCCGATGGTCTTCCCAACCTCTTCCTGATTAAAACCTCTAAGTTCATTTCTTTTCCTTTCCGTATTATCTTCAATAAGAGCCTCGAAGAGTGTCATTTTCCCAGCCAGTGGAAAGAAGCTCTTATTTTTCTCATACGCAAAGGCAGTGACCATACTTTTGCTGAGAATTACCGCTCTATTTTGCTCCTCTCATCCCGCTCCAAGATCCCCGAGAAGTATGTCAATGACTGGTTGACTACCCACTTCCGTCACCTTATAGCTTAGGAGTGGTATGGCTTCATAAAATGTCGATCCACTGCTACCAATTTTCTGGACTTCACCAATTTTGTGGTCAAATGCCGCAACTCTCAGCAGGAAATCCACGTCATTTACACGGACTTTTCTAAGGGCTTCGATTCGGTGGTCCACGAGACACTATTGTCCAAACTCGCCTCTCTCAACATTCCTCCATTACATATTACGTGGTCTCCCTCCTAGCTCACCTTCCGATCCTGTAGCGTTTCCTTTGATGGTTGCAATTCTAGTTCTTTGCTCCCTTCTCTGGTGTGCCACACGGATCCATTCTAGAACCTCCTTTATTTTTATTCTTTATTAACGACCTCCCCTCTCTCCTCACTTTTCCTTGCTTGCTATACGCCGATGACCTCAAGCTGTTTTCCTCTATTTCGTCCCCATTGGTCCATTGGTGCACAGTTAATAAGTCGGCTTTTAATGTGAGCAAACGCCACTTGATTATTTGCTTAAAACCTCTCCCACTCCTTTCTCCTACTCTCTTGGTGGTGTACTGATTTCACCTCTGTCCAACCCTCCAACAACGTAGAATCTTTGCACTCCCTTCAAACTCTCTACCGGCCTAATGGACTGCTCCGCCTCTGCTGATATCATTCTTCGTGGCGCGTCTTACAACACGCGCAATGCTGAAATTTTCGGTGTGCCCTTCGCAGAGCTCGAAGTCTATTTCGATTCCCTGATCCTGAGACTATGTCGGAGTCATAATGCACAACAACTTGGTCCCGTGGACTTCTTTTCGCACTTTAGTTTTAAGTGTAAACTACGACCTTTGGTTTTTCCTCCCTCTGAGGGCAATATGTAATTGAAATCTTTCTGTATATGGTCCGTTTAATAAATAAATAAATTAGAAATTCTGTAAAGACAATAGTACACTCATTCATGATATAAAATATCAACGATGGAAATTTTCTACTAGGACGGCCGTAGCAATTATCCAAGAAGATATAACTACGCATAATCATTCTCTAGCCATGAAGTTTGAGTTGTAAAAGAAATACATTACTTTCAAGCAATCCCTGCATCAAACTCCACATATTTGAGCTGGAACAAAGTGCAGTCAAACTTGAGTTATCATTTTAAAAAAGATAGTTAAAAAAAATAAAGATAAATTAGAAAGAGAACCTTTCTTTTAATTTAGCATTAATCGAATGAGTCAGGATCTTTCCCTACTTTCACTACAGTTTTTTTTTAAAAATGTTTTGCATAAAACTACATTTACAATCACCCAGTTACTCTTCCGTTAGCTGTGTCCTTCCCTTTTCTTTATTAATATTTAAAGATTAAGATTAATATATAAAGATTAAAATTTTTCAAGTTAGCATTGATAGTTGGAATTCAGAACTCATTTCTTACATCTTCGGTCCATTTATTATATTCATATTGCCGAATAGAAACAGAATAATGTTCCTCCCATTCACAAAATTCCTTCAAATATTTGTTAATTTATTTAAAGAAATTATTATAGGATTAATGAAAATTTAACTATTCACCAAAAACTGTTCTATTGAAAATCTTGTTTCTTGCTTTGAAAGTTAAACCAAATTGGCAAACGCGTGCTATACATAATATATTATATGTGTATAAACTTTAGGCTTAATAATGCCATTTAATTTTGGGACATCCCAAAACTCCCAAGGAGAATAATTTCCGCCAGCGCTGGCGTCTTGGTGTTTTAATACGACTCGATAAATAATCTGCACATATTATTTTTTGCTGGAAACAAATTAACATCAAAATCGATTCTAATACCAGCGGAAATCAAGAAAGCGACCATAAATAGTTCTCTAACCCAAAAGATTTATTGACATGTTCAGCTTGATCCGAGAAATCCAATAAATATTCAATGATAATATTGTCTAGGTTTATTTTTAGATTTTAAGATAAAAACTATACGTAGGTGGCTTCAGGAATTCACTGTATAAATCAGAAACTGTCAAACTCTAGGAGTACATCTTTAGCCAGATCATACCCTCTTTGTGTATTTCGTGAGCTTATAAGTTCACTTGTCTTCATTTTCAATTCATTATCCCCACATGGCATCAAGGATATAAATCTCAATTGCAGTAAAATTTGTCTCACACAACTGAAGGACTAACTTGGCACATGGTAAATTTTATACACTCTGCACACCAACCACTCCTACGTATATATGTTTGCTCATATACATATTTTCCAGGACTTAATGAAACTCTCCCTTGTGTTAATTTCTTCGAGTCCTACAAGACAGGATAATAAAAATAATTAATTTCGCATTGAAATGCCGTAAATTAGGATTAGCACCCCTGACGACGGCTACGACGAGCGGCAATGGTGAATAATAGGGTGCGCCCATTGCCGCCAGAGTCTAGCGCTTTTCTAGTTTAAAATTTACTTCAGTACTTTATATTCAAAGCCAATGTAGGCACGTAAAAATGTAACAAAATGAATTGATGGTGGAAAGTAGGGGTGCGCATATATTTTAAACTTCCGATGTATTGAAATATGAACGATACCAGAAAAAAATTGTTTACGGGGATATCCACCCTCTATTAAATTAGAATCTCTGGTTCATATGCATATAAGCTGAGCGACTATGTCCTCAATACTTTAGTAAACGAAGCCGAATGAGATTGTAGCGCAGCAGGGTTAAAAACATTCGAAATTTATTTCGAATGTTGTTAATTCGATTGACAGTTGCCACCACCGGTGTTCTCCGTGGCGGAGTAGGCCTTGATTTGTCGAGAAAAATAATTGAAGTTAGAAAGTTAATTTGACATAAGATTTTTCAATGAAGCAGTTCCAATATTGATGCAATGTTGAAAATAAAAGTGTGTTTCTAGTGCGATGCATTTTTACTTTCTTCTGACATTCACGCGGTACTTCAGTATTCGAAAGTGCATTCATTAATTACCGCGTAAAGTGAATTTTTACTGAAAGAAACCTCTAGGGATTTAAAAGGAAATTTCTACTCATTGAAATTTAAAAAGATTATGGATCACGTCGGGATCACCACTTTAGTCTTGATAAGATTTGATTTTAAATATTATAATAGATATGGAGATCGCTAGCAACCGCTTTCGATTCGGAGTCGAAATGCAGCCACCGAAGTGAACCATAATCTATTTTAATTTCAATGAGTAGAAATGCCAATGTTATTCTTTAGATGTGTAAAAAATTTCAAGATCGGTTGAAAAGTTTTTACGCTATCCTGTACACCGATTTCGAAAATGTTGTTTTCAGATAAACAAATGGTTCAAATTACTTATGGATTAATCAGCTATCCCAGGTCAATATAATAGCCCTTCCTGTTCCTCATAAAACTCATTTTCCGCCATCAAGTATTTTTTTCTAGCAATTCGAGCCTCTTTAGTTGCAGAAAGGCTGCGCTCCTCCTGCCGCTGTTTTCACTCCTGGTCTCTTTTTCAGGGTAGTTTTTGCACGTTGACCCAATTTGGAACTGCAAATCATCCATAACTCTTAACAAACAAACAAACAACAAATCACTTTTCGTCAAATCTTCATAAATGGGAAGAACGCGCCTTTCGACGTCAGGGTGCAGTGGTGGAGGGTGGTGCAGTAGCTCTTTATTAGCTCCTACAGCTTCGGCTTTTTTCCACCTACAGCAGCTATCGGCTCCAATAGGGGAATATTCATCCCGCGGATTTTCACCGGTTGAACACCGATGGTAGCGGCACGTCAAAACAAGTTTAAATCCTTGGCCTGGATTTTGAGCATCCAAAAATCTAAATGTCTTTTTACACTCTCGGCAAATAACAAGATTTGAGAGTGCTGTCAATACCGTGAAAAATTCAATAAGCCGTTATGCGTGCATAGGTTTACAGCGCACATCCTCACTACTTGCGGTGAATAGTTTTCTGGAAGTAACACCATTTGCGGTATCTCCGGCGGACTCATTTTTGTCTTTCGACGCGCGAGGTCCTTCTCCTTTTCGTGGCCTTGACGATCGAGGCGGAATTGTCCTTTCACCTTTTGGATACGTAGATATTTTTACGTTTCTGCGTTGCTCGCAAAGCAAAAATTTCACTAACCAACAAACTTGGTTCACGGAGAAATCCGATATGCAGAGGAACTCATCCGACACCGCGAAACTCTTCTGACTGAAAAATTCTATTGACTTCGGTTGTAGCTACACTACAACGTACACCCCCTCTCTCTATTCTATGTCTGCTTTCGGAATCCGATCAGTGAAATAACAAGGAAACTTCCCCGTATACCTGTTTCTCTGCGTTTTCTACAGAGAGAGCGAAGTGGTCTAAATTCGAGCGTTGAGGCGCAGTGTTCACAGGGCTGTAACTTTTCTAATTTTTCGAATTTTGCTTTGCAATTTTGAGGAAATATTCTTCGAATTCTTCTACTGCTATCGATTAAAAAAATGAAAAAAATGAATTTCTGGAAAGTTCTAATTGTATATCTCCCCTTAAAGAATGAATTTTTCTCTCTGAATTTGATCATATACATATATTTCAATATTTCTTGCTAGTTATGGAATGAAGCAAATCAAGTCTATTTGTTCAAGTAAAGATATCAATGGTAGGTAGGAAAAGGCATGCATCATAAAGAAAAATAGGGGAATCGAGCTTGCCAACAACACTTATTGCTTCATAAAACAGAACCGAAATCACGGGAGGACGAACAATCCGCGTAAAGCTATGAGGACCGGCCACGAAAAGAGAATAGTACAACTGAAGGCATCATTTCCTGAAAAGACTCCAAAAGCCTTCATGTCTTGTCGAGGAGAGGAGCTATCTGCCTTCTCACAATAACTCAACAGTCATCCCATTTTTGGAACAGAGTGTTCCTCACATTCATCAGCTTGCAAGAACTCTTATTTCATATTAGCATGCTCATCATCGCGTTGAACAAATGTTGAATGTTCAATATGAAATAATGCATTTAAATTATTGTTTCGAACATGAACTCTATTTGGAGAGAAGCGCGAACATTCATGAATTAATTCATAATGAACCATTTTCCACGATACCATCAATCATTATAACATATATTGTGCTCCTGTGTCCAATCAAGTTCCATAAGAGATAACCCAGTTTCCACAATTTCCGACTCAACTGAACTGACATACCCCAAAAGAAGCCTTATCGGCACAGAATTCTCGGACGGCCAATACTATTGTAGACGTCCTTGCAGTTGATGAATAGTGCAACCATAGTTTCCAATTTCAACACGCTTACTGAAAACTGAAATGAAAACTGTGGTACAGGTCTAGTGGTCATTCCCTTGGAGTGCAGCGGTTTTGGTATAGTCCGATAATATTCTAGGCATATGACACCTTCTGTCATAGCATAGCAGAGGGAAATATATGATAATATTATTAGTTGATTTTGTAAGGATTAAGTGTTTTGAATAAAAATTTGTCTTTCTTGGTTTTATCCTCCATATCAAAGCCAATGAAAACGAAAAGGAAACCACCTCACTTGGGGTTACTTGACAATTAGTTATCTTGCCGTAGTGGGGAAGCTCCGCAAGAAAAATTCTCTCGCTGGTACTGGAAGCTTAGCGGTAATAAATGTGAATTCTTTTCCACGATAAAAAAGGGCCATGCCATCCAATTATGATAATACCGATTGACAAAAAAAAATAAAACAAAATCAAAATTAAATTTCGATCGTAATGATCCGACCCTGTGGAATAGAGCAACCGTGAGTTCATCCATGGAGTTGATGAATCTTCACCCTGATTCTCCACTTATTCAATTGTGCAACAATTCAATTGGGGAATAGTCCTTAACAGACGAGCCGAAGCAAGAATCTTCTGGCAGCACTCTTGACCGCGTGCTCCAATTAGCGCCATCCGCTGAGGCTAAGGTCTTACCCAGAGGTTAGCATTGGCGTTCAAACAGAAAATAACCTCCGGGCAAACCGCCTGCAGGCAAACCACCTCTGGAAAACCGCAAGTTGAGTAGAAAAGATGACCCAAGACATCTGCAGCTAAGGGCAAACCAAAAACAGCAGCGGTCTTCTGAGGAGTTCGGATCCTCCTTATATCAAAGGGCAGCAAAGAGATCTCGTCCGGCAACAGCTAAGTTACCAAAGCTGCTCTCAGTATGGCTGCTCTGAGACCCTGACTTCCTGATGAGAAGCATAATGCCTCTAGACCAACTTCATGTCAGAATAGGATCAACTCCCTCAAATAGATGCAGTAAAGCAGAAGAGATAACCGATAGACCGAGAATTTCTCTGAATATTGGCGTTCCCAAACTGGGTATTAAGAGGATTCAGTAACAAAGAAGTTGTCAGCTCTACTGCAAGCTTGGAACCGTCACACTGCAAATATCGGTCGCTAAACCCAGTGAAGGTAACGTGCAGCCGCGGCATGTTCATCTAAAGCGTAGATATATGAAAAAAAAATTTCGAAGACAGCTGTCCACTTAATACGAAAACAGAAGGGTGAAACACTATGGTGGATTCGTATCTCATGGTTCGTCATGAGTCATGTCCTGGCTAATTGTCATTACTACGATTTACATTAACGTCACACATAATTTTCAAAAATGAGTTTCGTCACAATAAGTTCTGGGTTTGCATGCATTATTTCTACGTTATCCTTGAAGAAACCTCAAATATTAGTCCTCTTCACATCATACGCAAACGATACTTTCTTCCGGAGCATCATCCTTCCCCAAACGAAAACGAAAGTGAACATTCCCCATTCAAGGGTCAGAATTCTGTACCGACATCAGCCACAATTTCTTTACACTACTTTGGAGAAATTGGAGCTACAGTCTACCCGTAAATACAGATGGCGTTTTGCGGAATCGAATGTACATCAACTTCATTTGCATAATTAAACTGGGCGGTCTGGTCCCGATTGTCTCGAAGTCTACTAGCCGTGCAGACACTTGCCAGATACCCAGGATTATTGGAAAAATTGGAAGTGACTTTATTTCCCTGTACCTTACGTCGCCAATAAAGGGAGAACAATAGAATTCAGAAAGTTAATACCAACTTTAACTAAATTATTTCGATAATTATTTAATTAAGGCTAAGGAAGCAATCGACAATAAGTAAGCTGCAGGGTTTTTCCATTAGATGGTGATGTAATTCAGACGAGCGAAGACGTTATTGGAAATTCAATGCAATCCTATTTGCATATTAATGCCATAAATATCTTTTAGGAATGTTTTATTAGCCAGACATAATTAGATTGAAAACCATTGAATTTAGCAATAAATTTTTTTGCTAGTATTATCAATTTTGTCTGAAATTGTTATTGCTAAATTCTATTGAGTTAATTTTAGTTGATTTTAGTTTGTGAAAAACGTGTGAGTTGGGGAAATGGGGAAGAAATCTTTTACATGTAGGGTACGAGTCGGCAGTAAAAGGAGTTTTTACTACTTATCTTGAAGCATATCAACTGCTTCCGTATCTACTCAACCTAATGGCCAATATCGTATAGAATTGAATACTTTTCAGTATGCCTCAAGCCATTAATTCAACAAACATTCCTATGCACCATTGCACTGTTATCAAAAGTTCAATTAGTCACAAATTAGACGACACCAGTATATGAGGAATCATATTATTGTAGCGAGCACAATTCAGATTAGCCTAGATACAATGATATCCTGCTGGCGGCAGCATGATCCCTTATCATTGCTACCATAGGAGGTGTATCATTATCTGAGTTAATTACCTTTCTCAATTAAAAAGATACTCCCAGCGAGTTGCAATTACACTCAGTTGCTATCCTACGTGGCGAAAATACAATGAAAACTACATACTACTTCCTGTATGACGGGAATATATTTTGTTTTACAATCATTTTGATTACTGGGAATAGAACTTACTAATTAAAAGTCAAATTTTATGGATATGGATTTACCAAATGAGAAATTTTCCAAGAGTGCTTACTAATCTTACTAGAAAGTGAGCAGAAACCTTTTTTAATATGTGAATGAAATGTGCGAAAGATGGAAGAATTTATCTTCAACATAACTGTGCTATGTAAGATTTATTTTCTAGGCATCCAGTATGTAACTATAGATGCGATTTGCTTCTTGAATTTTGAAGGAATGGTGGAAATTCTTGATCGAAAAAAGCGAGAAAACGTGCAAAAATGTTCATTCTTCATTTTCATCAACATTACAGGCAATGAAAAAAGAACTAAGTAGATAAGTTGATGAAAAGTGAAAGAAAGAATAAAAAAAAATATAAGAAAAATTAAGTAAAAATGATAATAATAAAACTGTTGTGCCCTTTGATAGTTTTGGTGTGGATATCACAACTAAAGATATCCATTTTGAATGAGATTCCAGATGTTGATCGTTCCTTACATTCACAAATAAGGTGCGAGTGAAAATTATAACCCGTACGAAAACCGCTTGTTTGGTCTATGCGTGATCGAAGCAAATTCTTTAAAGGTCGGGGGACTCTTCCGCTTAGAAGGAGGCAAAACCGCCATTTTAGACAAAACACTAATTATAGATAAATGAGGGCTAACGGTTTCGACCCGGCTAGAGACAACTTATCAGACACTTACGTCAACTCTTCAGATGTTAGTCGTTTGCTTAGAAACACTTTATCTCTGATTGGTCATACGTCATCAAGTGGATGCGAACTCCAGACTCCCTTGGCCCTTAAAGAACAAATAAATATTGGAATGTTTTCTACTTCAAGGTGATTTAGCTTCACGCGTGATATTACATATTATCCCAGTTGTGTTTTCCTACTTTACGTAAGTGCCAGACGTTGTTCCAGAATATGTATGAAGATTACTATCCCCCAAGAATCTGCACACAATGTTTTTAGGTATCGCCAGCCTCCCCAAGAAACAGTTTAGCTTGCTGTGACCTTTGAGTAACCCAGTAAGTATTTAGGTTCTTATATTCCCACAAGCGTTCTGCACTGTTTCATATCTAAGTTCGCTCAGAATCAGACCTGACGAGGGAGGTGTGGAAAGGGGAATTCCTTCCAGGGGCGGACTTTTTTGGGGACCCGTAGTAGAAATCTCCATGGAAAAAGGAATATCATAGCAGCCCGCGTAATTTTTAGCCCAAACTTATATACTCATAATTGCATAATTTTCACCCCGGGTCCAGATTTTCTATGTACGGCCCTGCTCAGGATAAACCGTTCCTCGTCGTTCCTGACTGTCAAGGCAATGTACACTTTTTCGATTCCCCAAGAGGGTTAGAGGGTATATAGTGACATTCGTGCTCTTCTTCAGGCTATTTCATCTCCTGGTTCATTGTCTTCTAATCCAATATGTAGCCTTAAATACCGAGTATCCAGACCATAATGCCTTGACCTTTGTGCCCGCCCGCTTTACTTTTAAGGACCCGATATAAGAGGTAATCAGTTGCTAGTCCAAGCAATAGATCACTACTATACTCTCAAAGTTTGATGTTACCTAATCAGGTTTCAAATTTCATATGGAAATAGGGTTTCATTGTTATGTTATTCCTCGGTATCATAAATTCGCGGTACCATCTAGCAACAGCCAATCTTCTTTTAGTTTGGCAGCCCACTGCGTGCCTGATATTCTCGGAGATTTTGAAAATTGCCTGCATCTGTATGTCAATATGAAGAATTATCAATCCCAGAAAAATCTCTAGGAATGCTATGGGCTTGTTCTAATAATGCGGGTTCGGGTGTATGTCTAGACCTTTATTCCGAAGCTAGTTAGCTATTGGAAGAGTTCTTCTTTAGCTGGTGTAGTATCCAACCCTATCGGCAACCTTGAATTGTATTCATGATAATCAAAATGTCCGCCCTCTCTGCTGTAGTCTGGCACTTTGTCCATGCAGAGAGCATTCTTCATATGTTTTCGGATGCAACATAATATCTAACGAGTCGGAAACCTTCTCCTTTCTTATGGAAGTACATTTGAGTGCGAAGTACATTTGAGTGCATACATATTTCATTTCTACGTAGGCCGTACTGTATATGTGTTAAGTATTGTAAACTACCCACTTTAGTGTTTACGGAAGAGACAACTTTGAAATAGCGGAAACTATGTTAGCAATAGTGCGGTTTTGACCAAACTTGGAAATGCTGTAGTCTTATTACTACAAATTTTTATAATTCTAGGATAATTTTAAAGTCGATTTCCCAGAAACATAGTAATGTACTATTATTAACTCAATTTAAATATATATCGATTAGAAGAGTATTTTGAGGCATATGCACCGTATGGAGGCACCTTTTTTTCACATTTTTCGGTTGGGTAGTTTTTGAGAAGAAATTGAAGAAGAAATCACTTTGTCCCCCCATTACAAACAAACCCTTAAAAACAGGCACAGATCTATTTCTTTGGTGGTTGGTAGGTAAGTATCAATGCAGCGTAATTAGCGCTGTGATTCGCCGCTTCGATGCCACAAACTCCTGAAACCGTGATTGCTGTTATAGGAGCAAGGAGACAGAGTCCAGCAAGCACAGATTTTCAGAGCCACCCCGTAGCATTTACAAAGGAAATGAGTTCTTCCTCCTTGCAGCTAGAAATCTCTCTGATGTCCCCAAAGAATGGATTACCTAGTGTCCGTAGCCTGACTCTAGCTAGAGCTGGGAAATCACATCAACTGATACGGGGAAGTTGTCCTGCTCAGTATACATGCTGGCATGAATATAAAAAATCCCGCGCTAGAATGTCAGCTCTAATCTAGTTATCCAAGACCGTCTCTGCTATTTTCAGCTCGAAGAATGTCAGGTAAATCGGTCTGAACGACTTTAAGGTAAAAAGAATATACACCCCCAAAGCAAGCAATACACCAACTGGAACTATACCTCAACACGCTGGACACACCCCTTAAAGGAGTACGCAAGAGAAACTTCATGCTAAACTAGCTTTAGTTGGTATGAACGAAAACTACCTATTATACTTTCGCAATGGATAATCCCATATCGCCACTGTTTTTGGAACTGCATTTTCATGTCGTCGGCCAAAACTGCAGGGGAAGGACCTTACATGGAGAGCTTGCAAATATAGCGTTTACATATTTAAATCACACCTCAATCAGGTCAACAATCAGTCAATTGGTTCAAACAAGAAATCGACGTTAAAGCGAATGTTAACGTGCGAAAAAGTTAATAGCATCATCATCATCAACGGCGCAACAACCGGTATCCGGTCTAGGCCTGCCTTAATAAAGAACTCGAGACGGATTTGCGCCGAGGTCCGTCAATTCAATATCCCTAAAAGTTGTCTGGCGTTCTGACCTACGCCATCGCTCCATCTGAGGCAGCGTCTGCCTCGCCTTCTTTTTCTACCATAGATATTGCCCTTATAGACTATCCGGGTGCGATCATCCTCATCCATGCGGATTAAGTGACCCGCCCACCGTAACCTATTGAGCCGGATTTTATCAACAACCTGACGGTCAAGGTATCGCTCATAGATTTCGTCGTTATGTAGGCTACGGAAACGTCCATCCTCATGTAGGGAGCCAAAAACCCTTCGGACGATTCTTCTCTCAAACCGGCCAACAGTTCGCAATTTTTCTTGCTAAGAACCGAGGAATACATGAGGACTGACAAAATGAACAGTAAGAGCTTTGACTCCATGATGCGACATTTTGAACGGAACAGTTTTTGTAAGCTGAAAGAGGCTATGTTGGCTGACAACAACCGTGTGCGGATTTCATCATCGTCGTTGTTATTGGTTGTGATTTTCGACCCTAGATAGGATAAATTATCAACGGTTTCAAAGTTGTAGTCGCCTATCTTTATTATTCCCCTTTTTACCAGTGCAGTTTGATGTTGCTGGTTGGTTGGTTTTTGGTGCTGACTTTGCCACCATATATTTTGTCCTGCCTTCATTGATGTGCAGCCCAAGATCGCGCGCCGATTACCGCCTGCTCGATCTGGATGAAGGCAGTTTGTACGCCTCGGGTGGTTCTTCCCATGATGTCGAAATCATCAGCATAGGCCAATAGTTGAGTGGACTTAAAGAGGATCGTACCTCTTGCATTTACCTCAGCATCCCTGATCATTTTCTCGAGGCCCAAGTTAAAGACGGCGCATGATATGGCATCCCCTTGTCTTAGACTATTGTTAATGTCGAATGGCCTTAAGAGTGATCCTGCTGCTTTTATCTGGCCTCGCACGTTGGTCAGGATCAACCTAGTCAGTCTTATCAATTTCGTCGGGATACTGAATTCTCTCATGGCCGTGTACAATTTTACCCTGGTTATGCTATCATAGGCGGCTTTAAAGTCGATGAATAGATGGTGAACTGATGTCCATATTCCAACAGTTTTTCCATCGCTTGCCCCAGACACAAAATCTGATCTGTTGCTGATTTGCCTGGAGTTAAGCCTCTTTGATATGGGCCAATGATGTTCTGTGCGTATTGGGCTATCCGGCCTGGCAAGACAGCGGAGAATATCTTATAGGTGATACCTCTATAATTGCTGCACTGTGTGATATCTCCCTTTTTATGTATCAGATAGATGATGCCTCTTTGCCGGTCGTCAGGGATTGATTCGCCGTCCCTCACCTTAAGTACAACTTGATGAACCACTTGGTGTAATCGCTTTCATATTTACCCATTCGGCTGTAATTCCATCGGTTCCTGGCGACTTATGATTTTTAAGCCGATAAATTGCACCGACTGTTTCTTCTGTGCTTGGTGGTGCCAGTATTTGTCCGTCGTCTTTAGTTGGCGGGACTTCCAACTCGCCGATGTTCTGATTGTTCAGTAGTTCATCAAAGTACTCAACCCATCGCTCTAACATGCCCATTCTGTCGGAAATCAGATTTCCCTCTTTGTGTCGGCAGGATAAACAACGAGGTGTGTAAGGCTTCATCCTGCTGACTTGTTGGTAAAGCTTGCACGTATGGTGCGGTTGCTTACTGTACTTTTCGAGTTTACAGACCTGTTGGTCCCAGGCTTCCTTTTTTCGTCTGTGAAGTCGCTTTTCCGCTCGCCGGAGTTCGTGATAAGTCTTTACGCGTGCCCGCGTCCTTTGAGAATGCAACATTATTCGGCATGCGACACTCTTCTGTTCCGTAGCTAGCTTACATTCATCATCAAATCAGCCGTTCCGACTCTTTTTGCGGCTGGGCCAAGTATATTTGTGGCCGTATTTATGATAACATCCTTCAGGTGATTGTGAAGATTATTTGTTGATGCTTCATCTGCAGGATCTCTGTTGACTCCGGTTATTGCGGCATCCATTTTCCTCTTATAGGTGTTGCGGAGGGCTGTGTTGTGGATGGCTTCAGTGTTGATAATGATCCGAATCTATATTGGGCCCCTAAATGTTCTGACATTCATCCTTTCCGCTTTCCACGCAAATCACGTACTTCCAACAACCATTGCGTGCGACACTGCTAGTTGGATAATCCGCAGTCCGAACGTTAATGAGGCTTATATTTGTAAACTTGCCTGGCAAGCGCAGAGTGCATAGCCGTTCGCTTATGTTTTCGAAGCCGAAAACTGCAAGTTTCATTTTTTGGCTGACGAAGAAACCTAGTCCGAGCACATGGTTTACTGGATGAGCGCTATAATATATGGTGTAGCGACTCTTCTCCAGCCCTATATTGAAACAGGGTATCGGCTAGCTGCTTGGCAGCTTCATCTCTGTGCAGGCAGCGCACGTTCCATGAGAAAATGCGCGAATCGTTATTCCATTGTGGTTGCTGGGTTCGTCGTTGTGTTATCCGTCCAGTCCGAGACTCCTGTTGTGACTTCGTAACAAGTTGTTTCCTGTGTAGGGTTGTCAGCCCTACCCAACCCCCAACCTGGAGAATCAGTTGGTACAATTTGTCCCGTTTTTAGGCGCGGGAGACTCGCCTTCATCCTTCTCCGTCCGCAGCCTTTTGTTAAGAAAGAGCTCCCTTCGATCACGACGTGGATGTGGAGATAGGGTTTGGTAGTAGAGTTATTGGTGTTGGTTCAGCAAGCGTTTCCCAAGTTTTATGCTCCATCGTGGGTACCAATCCGCGTTTCGCCCTGGGACCTATACTACCTTAGGTACATACATCTAGATAAACAGTGGAATGAAAACACTATTACTTCGCGCCCATTTATTGCTCTAAATTAATCACTTAAAATGTTTTAAATTTAAACAGGTTCAACTAATTTACCAAATAATAACCCTCGTTTGCTCCCTAATACCCCGTTTCATGATTTTAAATTATTACACCGTTTCATTTAAGCTTACTCTTGCTCGTAATTACCGCACCGTACTATGTTATGTAATGATTGATATTTACAGAGTTAAGTATCATTACCTAAAAATTTGTTGTATTGTATATACATAAGTACCACGCTTCATCTAGAATCGGAGAAACTAAACGAAAGCATGCTATTAAACCATAATCGCTCCTAACTCCAGGCATCGTTAGTAAAATTGTGAGGGTAACCATTTAGAGAACTATTGACAACCTAGACCACGTTATACAAGATAATTGGGAAAATACAAAGTCGACAAATTTATCTCCGTTTTGCAATTTGAGGTAGGCCCCAGCACGAAATTTGTCCTCAGTTCTACACAAGTGTAGCTATCAGAAAACTAAATTATTTCCTCTATAAGAGCCTAAAAGTTTTATATCAGCAACCCCGTTAGCAATAAAGTCGACTATCGGCCGGGGCACTTGAATTTAATTAGAAATTCATCATCATTTCGTTTTTAATGCTCGAACAATTTATAGTATATACTTACAGCGCAAGAGATGATTTTCTGCAGTGATTAATGTCGTATTATATTTTATACATAATTTCCCATTCAATTCATCCACTTAATCGTAATCAGCGCATTCCAACATTGAATGCAATATCAACAGAAGAGCCACACGTAACGCTACATCAATAATGAACATATCTGAAGCCAGCGAGGGAAGGATAAAACCCGGAAAATGATGCGGGAAAGTTTAATAATTTCAAAAACCAACGTTTGCAAATGATTCCAATGGAACCAGTATAATGCTACAAATCGGTTTATAGTCCCTTAATATGCACTGAGCGCGAATTAAAAACAATTACGTAAGTTCTACTAAGCGACCGTGCTATAAACCACTAGATACATTAATTATAGAGTGAATAATTGAGAGGAGATTAGTTGGGATGATGGAATGGCATATGAGTAGCATGCATGTAAAAGATACTTGATCAAGTATCTCTTGCTTGGGTACTCCACTGAGCTGTTGTGATTACACCCTGTTGAACTTGTAGGGTTGGTAGATGTGAGTCAAAGAATCAAAACGTTATCGGTTCCTTTGTGAGAGGGCAGAGTAAATTTAAACAGATCTGTTTGGCATAGCAGATATTCATTGCTTGCTTAGTCGACAATTTCAATTATCTGACATGGAGGACGCAACCGTTCGATTTCTCTCAAATAACCCTCATTAATGTGCAAAAGCGTTCTTAATTGACGACGTAGGCTATGAAGGGAAAGTACAGCAGTACCTACACGTTACAAGGCCAAACCGCACATTAATTGAATCCGGCCGAAGTAGCCAAGCTAGAAAGAGTGATCACGCACGATAGTAGCCTCCACTTAATCCCGGGCGAGGGTTCACCTACACACGTCCCATTATATCATCAATTTAGGAGCGTGAAAATATCGATGCTTAAAAAAGTGTGAGCAGCGTCGTAGAGAGAAAATCTAGACCCGAGGTCAAAATTATGCAAAATCAGAGCCCCTTGATAAAAATTGTATAGTTCTGAAGAGAAAATAATCAGAGTCCTCCTATTATCCCCTTTTTTTACTCTTACTTTTCACTTTCCACTCCGAGCCCTCGAGAAAACTCCGGGCTCGATGGGAATTCCCCCCCCCCCCCCCTTTCAACCCCTCTAGACAGGCCTGAATGTAAGCCTGTATTATTAGCAACACCAGTCATGAGCGACTAAGGGTCTGAAACTTTCCGGTTTCATGAGGTTAAATTTAGTTGAGGAGATGAGGGACACTTTAGGTGCTAGATATTAGAGCCTTGTGCTACCTCCTGACACATCTATTCAAACGGCAAATCTGAGAACACCCCCCAAAGTTAGAGAGTGTACATGTTCAGTGGACAGCTTCATAGCACTTGCAGGCTTCTTCAATACCCATGACTGCTCCATCGGACATACATAGCTTTCCCACATTTTGTTGAAGTTGTGGCGCGGCAGGATTCGCAGCATTCGAAATTTATTTCGAATGTTGCGAGTACGAGCGAATAGATGGCGCGGATCTATCCACTTTGCGTAGCACGCCACGGGAGTGGAAGATCGCAGAAAAGTGTGCCATGAGTTGTTGTCTAAAACGTAGTAGACACAAAAAATTAATCTAATGCAGTAATTATGTTTTTCGTAAATGTCTCTGTTTTGTAATATTAAGTTCGAATATATGAATAAATACTGAAGTCTTTTGAATTAAAAATAGGAAAACGGAAGTTGAGTCCGCCGACTAAGATTAGGTCAAATAACATGTATAACTAATTTAATAATAAATGTTAACTTAAATATTATAATAAATATAAGTAATGTTAAATACTTAATTGGTGACCCCGATATTTAAAAAACGACAAATTATCCGCCATCGCCGCCATTGGTGAAGTTCTATTGACGACAAAATTCGTCCGAGCAACACGGCAGAAATAGAACTTCCAAACACCGAGAAATCTATCAAAAACATCAGTAGACCGTACGGCAAGTGATTTTCACGCGTTCGCATCTACAGTTGAGTGTGGAGTGCCGTTGTAAACATCACGAAAACGTGTCGCATCTCCACATCCCGAGTCGGAGCAGAGGCAAGAAAAAACGCGAGAAAACCTTCTCTACACAGTGTACTGCGCGACACACGTCGGACCCTCTCCAGAAGTAGATTTTCACGCGACTTCCCGTACGCACGCCCTCCTGCACAACACCTTTCACGCACCGGACTAGTCATCATTGTCACAACGATCAACAACAGCAGCAAACGGCTGTCCCCGTCGCCGCCACCGCTGCCGTCCACAGTCGCCGCAACCACCACCGCTGCCATCACAGACGCAGCAGCTGTCACCGGTGCTGCCACAGACGCAGCAGCTGCCACCGCTGTCGCTACAGACGCCATCAACGCAGCCCCAGCCACCATCATTGCCGCAGCCACTTCCGCCGCCGGAATCGTCTCCACCATCGCCGCAGAGGTCGAAGCCGCCGCCGTCACTGCAGCCCTCGCCGTCAAGATCAGCGCAGCTGACCGACACCAGCATCACCGCTATCAGGCAGACACCGAAGACCCCGCCACCATCGCTGCAGCAGAAGCCGCCACCACCGCCGCCGCCTTCACATCAACGCCGTCTTCACCAAAGAGGCCGCAGCAGCGAAGCATTATTGTAATTTATTATTGTTCAATACATTAGAAGTTTTAAAAAAAATAGTAATAAAAGATTGAAATCGCTGCAAGAGATGGCGAAGAGGTGTTTAGCATCGCGAGTTCACCATTTTCATTGGTGGTGTTTTCGGTCTGCGCTGGAGAGCGTCCGCTTCGCTCATCATTTTTTTTTTCTCGTTTCGTGCGTGCATTTGTGGTTGCGGCCTGCCGTGTCGGTGTAAAGTTCAACGCGTTTCAGTATAAACTCACCGCGTTTACATCTCAATCTCGTACTTCTCTGTAAGAAAAATGTCTTTTGACAATAAGGACGCGGCAGGCCCATCGGACCCGCAAGTGACCGCCCTCGCCGTACGCGTTCCTCCGTTTTGGCGGCGGAACCCCGAGCTGTGGTTCGTGCATTTGGAAGCACAATTCCAAATGTCCGGCATCACATCGGACGCGACCCGCTTCAACTACGCGGTGGTCGGCCTGGACGAAGAGTCCATACTTCTGGTGTCCGACGTAGTGAAGTCGGCATCGTACACACAGCTCAAGAGCGAGTTGATCAGGCGCCTGTCGGCAAGCGAGTCGGCAAAATTAGACCACTTGCTGGCGGGTTTAACGTTGGGTGATCGAACTCCCAGCCAATTGCTTCGTGAAATGAGGCAATTGGGTGGGAGCAAGATCGGCGACGACCTCATCAAGTCGCTCTGGCTGCGTCGGCTCCCGGAGGGCACCCAGGCGATCCTCGCTTGCGTCTCCGGTTCCTTGGAGGAACTGGCAGCGACGGCCGACCAGGTCCAGGAGGTGTACGTACGCCCAACCTTGGCGGCCGTTCAACCACCGTCGGATGAGGTGGGTGAATTGAGGCGCGAGATTGCTGCTTTAACAGCCAGTATGGCCGAGATGCGGGCGACGTTGGACGCTCAGCGTTCGGGCGCCAGATCGCGAGCACGCTCACGGTCTGCCACCCGAAAAGGGCGATCAGGTAGCAGGTCGTCAAGACAGTCCACGGACCAAGGGATTTGCTGGTACCACCGCAGATTCGGGGATAAAGCGACAAGATGTACGCTACCGTGTAGATTCTCTCCTACCGCAAAAAACTAGGTCCGCGGGGGGTCTTGGCGGCGGCCACCCAGAACGCAGCGCCACGTCGCCTAACTATTTTCGACCCCCTCAGCGGGCGCAGCTACCTCATCGATACTGGTGCGGAGGTTTCGGTTCTTCCCGTACCTCGGCAACATCAACTTTTCCCTCAACCGCTCAAACTTGCGGCAGCAAATTCCTCCCACATAAACACGTACGGGTATAGGCAAGTGGACGTGAGTCTTGGCTTGCGTAGGACGTTTTCGTGGCGTTTCATCCTGGCGGATGTCAGCTTCCCCATACTAGGCGCAGACTTCCTGTGTCACTATGGATTGCTGGTGGACTTGCAAAACAAGTCTCTTATAGATTCCACGACCAACCTTAATTCGTCGGGACATATGGTATCTCACCCAGGCAATAATCTTTCCGTTCTTTTAGAAGACATTACCGACTCTCGTGTTCGGGCACTTCTCCAAAAGTTCAGCCAGATTACTACTAACTGTGGTCTCTCCAAACCAGTGAAGCACAATGTGCAGCACCACATTATCACTACTGGTTCCCCGATCTTCTCGAAGGTGCGTCCTCTACCATCTCAGAAACTGGCAATTGCACGGAAAGAGTTTGAACAACTCGTTCAACAGGGTATCTGCAGGCCCTCAAACAGCTGTTGGTCTTCCCCACTGCATATGGTCCCTAAGCCAAACGGCGAATGGCGCCCATGTGGGGATTACAGAAGGCTAAATGCACAGACTGTTCCTGACCGATATCCAATTCCACTCATCCACGACTTTGCGCATCACCTCGCGAATTGCCGCATCTTTTCGACCTTGGACTTAACCAAGGCTTATCACCAAATCCCAGTAGCTCCTGAAGACATTCCAAAGACGGCAATATGCACACCCTTTGGACTCTTCGAGTTCACCCGGATGACTTTCGGATTGTGCAATGCGGCGCAAACCTTTCAAAGGTTCATTCACTCAGTCCTGCGAAACCTCGAATTCTGTTTCGTATATTTGGATGATGTTTTGGTCGCTTCTTCCACTGAGTCTGAGCACTTAGCCCATCTCGAGTGCATTTTTCAACGTCTCCTTGAGGCCGGTTTAGTCCTAAACGTTGAGAAATGCAAATTCCTTCAACAACAGGTGAGATTCCTCGGCCATTTCATTTCCCCTGAAGGAATACAGCCCGACCCAGACAAGGTGCAAGCGATAACAAGCTTCCCGCGTCCAAAGACAGTGAGGGAGTTGAGGAGGTTCTTGGGCATGCTAAACTTCTACCGTCGTTTCCTGCCCAAGGCCGCCCATCTCCAGTCCATTTTGAACGCGTACTTGTCTGGCCCCAAAACTAAGGACACACGAGAGATCGTGTGGTCTGAAGAGGCTATCTGCGCGTTTGACAAATCCCGTCAACAACTGGCCGACGCTACACTCTTGGCATTTCCTCTGCAAGATGCACCCCTAGCCGTTTTTGTTGATGCCTCTGACATCGCAGTAGGTGCTGCCCTTCACCAAAAGGTGGACCAAGTTTGCCAGCCGTTGAGCTTCTTCTCGAAGCAGTTGAATCCCGCTCAACGGAACTACAGCACCTACGATCGCGAACTGCTCGCCGCATACCTGTCCATCAAATACTTCCGTTTCTCCCTAGAAGGCCGGCCGTTCACAGTGTTCACGGACCATAAGCCTCTCACGTTCGCTTTGAAACAGAAGCCCGACAAAGCGTCCCCTCGTCAGCTTCGACACCTGAGCTTCATAAGCCAGTTCACGTCAGACATCCAGCACGTGTCCGGGAAGGACAACATTGTTGCTGACGCTTTGTCTCGTGTCTCCGAAGTTAACATCCCCGCCTCACTCGATTTCTCGGCTATTGCCAAGGCGCAAGTGGATGACGCAGCACTTCAGAGCCTCAAGTCCAACCCCAAATACAAATTTCGGGAGTTGCCCATCTTCGGCTCAAACCTCTCGCTCTGCTGCGAAGACTCGGAAAAGGGACCTCGGCCATACATTCCGGCCACATTTCGCAAGGAAGTGTTCCACGCAGTTCACGACTTGGCGCACCCCGGCATCAGGACAACAAACCGGTTAGTCACCGGAAAATACTTCTGGCCCTCCATGAACAAGGATATCAATTCCTGGGCCAGAGAGTGCATCGCATGCCAAAAGTGTAAAGTCTCCAGGCATGTAAGGAAAGAAGTGGGCTTATTCCCCCGCACTACCAAGCGTTTCCACACCATACACCTCGACATAATAGGGCCTTTGCGAGACTCGCATGGTTATAAGTATTGCCTCACAATCATCGACAGGTTCACGCGGTGGCCTGAGGCAATACCTCTGAAAGACATTACGGCGCAATCATGTGCTGAAGCCCTCTGTCGAGAGTGGATACCTCGCTTTGGCGTCCCTGCAGTGGTCATCACTGACCAGGGAATGCAATTTGAGTCCACCCTTTTCTTCGAGTTAGGCAAACTCCTTGGTTTTAAACGCCAGCGGACTACGGCATACCACCCACAATCCAATGGGATGCTGGAACGTTGGCACCGGACGCTGAAAGCCGCCATTATGGCACGCGACGACCCGTCCTGGACGCAAGTCTTGCCTCTCGTCCTACTCGGCCTTCGTACAACCCGCCGAGAGGAATTTGCTGCCAGCCCCGCGGAGCTGGTTTACGGGGAGAACCCAAGACTCCCAAGCGATCCGGTCTTCGACAAGAGATCGGGTCTCACGGAGTCGGGGTTGGTGCGTCTGCTGAGGGACAATCTCCGACGCATCAAGGCGCCACCACCCACTCGACACTCGTCCATACCTGCCAGTTCGCCCAAGGAGCTAGACACTTGCACGCACGTGCTGATCAGGACGGATGCCGTCCGGAAGCCGCTGCAGCCTCCATATGAAGGCCCGTACCGCGTTCTCGAGCGGGGAGAACATTTCTTCCAGCTCGAGATCGGTGGTCACAAAAAGGCGGTCTCTTTGTCCAGGCTGAAACCCGCGTGCGCCCCGAAGCAACGTCGTGTCCGCTTTGTGGATTAACGGCGAACGAAGTTCGGGGATCAGTCGCCGAAACCCCTAGGTTTCATCTGGGGGCGGAGTGATGTGGCGCGGCAGGATTCGCAGCATTCGAAATTTATTTCGAATGTTGCGAGTGCGAGCGAATAGATGGCGCGGATCTATCCACTTTGCGTAGCACGCCACGGGAGTGGAAGATCGCAGAAAAGTGTGCCATGAGTTGTTGTCTAAAACGTAGTAGACACAAAAAATTAATCTAATGCAGTAATTATGTTTTTCGTAAATGTCTCTGTTTTGTAATATTAAGTTCGAATATATGAATAAATACTGAAGTCTTTTGAATTAAAAATAGGAAAACGGAAGTTGAGTCCGCCGACTAAGATTAGGTCAAATAACATGTATAACTAATTTAATAATAAATGTTAACTTAAATATTATAATAAATATAAGTAATGTTAAATACTTAAAAGTTACCTAAATTGACTTTTTAATGGACGATCTGCTTGCATTTGGATGACCTTTTGAAAATATACGTATCTCCGCAAACAAATTTTCCAATCCTTTTTGTAGAAAGGAAGTTGGATTCATTCGCCGATAGGTTTTTCTGTTCATGGGAGTGTATTTTCCTTCTTCATGTTCCGCGAGATTACTGGAATGCAAGCGTACACAGGTATACATTATGTCTATTTGAAATATACAGACATTAGGTAGCCATTCCTTCTATTCTTGAAGCAGAGATCATGGCATTTAAGTACATAGATTTGTATGCATGAAACGATTCACATTTTCTACAACTACGAGAAATGCGGACCCAACAAGCACTAAACCGTTCTAAAAGTTTCTTTATCTCTGTCATGGCCATGTTCCAACGGACCCTCCAAGACTTTGTTGACTACTCTGTTGCCAACAACATGAACACTGTTGCCGAACACAATGCCCTTGAAGTTGATTAGGAATTCCACCACTTCTAACACTGATATAGAGTAAGGGAAAAATGAGTCGGGAAAGCCGAAGCTATACGTTTCAGAGATGAAAGGTGTTGTGTATTTCTTTTATAAAGACATTTGAGTGTGAATTTGAGCCATTAGTACGTAACACGTAATATACGCATATATTATGTGAGAATATCCATTTTCAGGTGATATTGACATTCAGAATCTAGAATTTCCAAAGACGTGTCAACTTTGATCTATTATAACTTTGTTAGTAATTTTGCGATTTTCACCAAACTTGTTAGGATCAAGCCCTATATTATGGCCCACATTGTTGCTAGAATGAACTTAAGGGGGGTTTTACAGCCAATTACTGAAAATTACAGTAATATACTATTATTAGTACTTCGGAGCCTAGCCACTATATAGTAGCCTCTTGATTTTTTCGAGTTTTTTTCAGTTCGGCAGTTTCTGAGAATGGCCAGTTAAATAAATGATCACTTTCGACCCCTTGTACTCCCCGCCTTTTCAGAAAACGTTAAAACTAACACCAGCTTCAGAAAGCTCTAACCGATACCTTTCATTTGATACCCCACATGACTATATTTGCTGAAACAAATTTACTCCCTCCTTTTGCATGTATGGGGACATCCCCTTCAATTGAACGCTAGGATATAACTCACTGTATGCGGGAGCGTGAGCGTTCACAGTTCCCACTTTTCCACCAAATTATAAAAGGATAGTGTAAATGCAAATAATCCCTATAATTGGTACCTATTGTATTTATTTTGTCCATTGTCGAACAAAATGAAAGATGAGCAAACTTAAAAACATCGCAGAATGTTTTGGGGTCTCCCTTTAAGAGGGCTATCCCGTGTGTAGGGTTTTTTTTTTTTAATTTTTTTTGTGAAGAATTAGATAAAGACACTAATACGGATTTTTCGCCATATAAAATATTTATTGATATCTTGACCAGGCATAATAATTTTTGCAGCCCGATAACGTAGTTCATTATTGAAATACAGAGCAACTTATACGTCATCCTCCTAAAAGTGTTTTTATGTTGTCACACTAGATGGCGCTGCGTTCATTTTGAAGAAAAAAGTCGACGGCATTTTAACATGCGGACTTAATCACAGTCCACAAACAGCAGATTTTCAATATGCAGTTTCGATAAAAACGCATTTAAAAAGTAGAATGTGATTTTTAGCCATAAACTCTTAACTAATCATTAATCTGTTATACCTAGTTCATAAACCTTAGGTTTCTTCAAGAAACACATGTAGAGCCTTGATTTCAATTCGTGTCCTTTTAGCGAAGCCACTCGAATGTCATTTGGTCCAATAAATGCATACTTTATTACGGCGATCGACATAAACCTGGCAAGTTACATTTTACCTGTTTAACACTGTAATTTCCAAGCGATTCCGAATTTCAAAAAATCACGTTGCCGATATATCAAGACACAATTGATGTAAAAAAAAATCGATTCCTCGGATGCGACACACGAAAGGACCTCCTTAAGCCGTGTGGAGAATTTATGCAAAATAAGAAAAACCTGGTATCAAAAACAAAACAAAAACAAGTCAGGAAAGCCAAAGCTTGACGCTTCAGGTATAAAAGGTTTTGTGTTTCCCTATGTGAGAAGCATAACGCAGTTTTCCATTGGCTGACAGCATTCACTCGAGATATTTAAATTGCTCAGTGCTGTCAGCTTCAATAACCTGCCCAGAACTGAGCGAATTAAATATCTCGGGTCAATGTTATCAGCCAATGGAGAACTGCGTTTTGAAATTGCTTCACGCGTTAACCTGGATGAAGTGGCATTCCACAACTGGTGTTCTTTGTTATCGACGTATCAGCAAACTTCTCAAATCTGAAATTTACCCCAATATCGTCCATCTGCCGCTCTCTACAGTTCTAAGTGTTGGGCGACTATAAAAAACAATGAAAAGCGTCTTTCGGGAATGGAGACGAAGATGTTGCATTGCGCTGGTAGCGTGACACGTTTTGATCACGTCCAAAATGAGGATATCCACGATCGATGTGGGGTTACCCCGATCGTGGAAAAACTGCATGTGAGGCGTTTTCGATGGTATGGTCACGTAATTCGCGCTAAAGAGAATTCGCTTGCCAATATTGGTCTGAACATTGTCAACGGTAAGCGACCAAAAGGCCGGCCGAAACAACCGTGGATTGATACGCTGGATGGGGATTTAAAAGCCTCGCTATTGCATCCACATAAGGCGTTTGATAAAATAAAATGACGAAACCGATCACGACGAGCCGACTCCGCTTTTGAATGGGACAAAGGCTGAAGAAAAGGAAAAAGAAAGCTCCATGTCACTATGTCCAACTCCATGAGTTAAAAATTCCATTGCCCTTTAGTTTGTAGAAAGCGATTTAAATAAATCATTTGATGGAAAGTTCTGTATTGATAATAGTCAACCTCATACGCTTAACACTCTGAGTTTAATATTATTAGCAAATGCGAAGAAGCTCGGCGCTTCAGGTATGAAAGGTTTTGTTTGCTTCTTCTGTGAGTATATTTGAGTGCAGGACTATCCCATTTGTAAGCACTCTGTTATGTATATGCACTTAGTATGTCTTTAGTGTTATAATGATATTAGTTGCAGGAAATTTACACAGAAAAGTCAATTTTGAGCTAATGTAACCTTGTTAGTAATAGTATGATATTGATCAAACTTGGGGATAGCATGCTTCATATTATATTCTATACTACCACAAACTTTTATAGCACTGGGATAAACTTAAGGGGGTTTTTACTCAATTTTCCCAAAAAATATTGAAATATACTATTATTAACTTAATTAGAACCGATATCAATATGGAGAGTATTTTGAGGCCTGGACACTATATAGACACAGCTTCATGATTTTTTTCAGATTTTTCGGTTGGGTGGTTTCTGAGAATGGGTCCGTTAAAGAAATCATAATTTCCCACCCCTCCCACTCCCCGCCCCCCCTCAAAAACTAAGACCGGCTTCGAAAAGTACTAATCGAGAACTTTCATTTAATACCCCACTTGACAATATTCGGTGAAAAAAATGTTACACCCCCCCTTTGTATGTATTGGGACCCCCCCTCCTCCCACCCCTTAATCACAACGTAAAAGGATATCACTGACTGCATGTCTGGGCGTCACAGTCCCCACCTTCTCACAAAATTTCGTGTCAATCGGTATAGCCGTTTCTGAGAAAAGTGCGTGTGACAGACAGACATACAGACGGACAGATAGACAGACATAGTTTTGGTTTGCCGGATTTTCATGAAACTTGGCATGTATATGCACGAGACTGTCTTCTACGTTGGTGCAAAGAGGAGAGAAGTAGATTCTTCATAAATGCGACTTTAATATTTGACATAGATGTCAATTATTCCCGTTAATTATGACGTCAGCATCTTATTTGCATGGCTTTGGGAGCAGTTAAGAAATTGCTAAGTTTGAACTGCTATAACTTTGGCATTAATTGCCGGATTTCCACGAAATTTGGCACGTGTATTCGAAATGTTGTCCTCTTTGCTGATCTATGATAAATTTGAAAGTCTTAGGATGAATTTAAGGGGGCTTTTCAGTAAATTTCTAAAAATTGGCAATATACTATTAGTAAGTTTATTTGAGCAGATGTCAGAATGGGACACATTTTGAGACCTAGATTTCGCCATCCAGATTTTTTCCGATTGTTAGGTTAGGTAATTTCCGAAAATGAATCCAGTCTCACTTTAAGTGCGTACATTTTGACTCCTCTCTCGCACACTTCGCAATTCACAACAAAAGTAATATCAGTTGCGGAAAGTACTGACCGAGACCATTCATTTGATAATTTGATACCATACACGGCTATATCCGGTGAAAAATTTTTTTGAATCCCTCCTTTGCATGTATTGGGAGCCCCCCTTTAAACTCCGCCTAAATTTATACCACTCGATGCAAGCGTGAGATTTTGTAGTTCCCATCTGTCCACCAAATTTCGTTCGGATCGGTTTAGCCGTTTTGGAGAAAAGTGAGTGTGACAGACAGACGGACAGACAGTCAGACATTGAATCGATTTTAATAAGGTTTTGTTTTACACAAAACTTTTTATATTATGCTTATATGAGCATAAATTCATGTGTTATATAGTATATATGTTCTGGCTTATTTTCATAGAATAATAGTTTCAAAATCCGGTTTTTGTTACATTTACATATTTCTTATCTTTCAGATGAACTAATTTAAGGATTGAACCTAAACGAAAAATTTTCGTAACAGGTAAATATGAGAAACATCTATGTACTCTTGAATAAGAAATATTGGGTCGGGAAAAAGAAATGTCGTATTTGTAATTGAAATTTGACGCTTTGTTTAACATACTTATAATTATCCGACTTCATTATCCCCCCTTATAAAACCCCCCTCCCTCTTTGAAAAAAACTCAGACAGCCGGTTTTCGCAAGCCTCTTTTGAGACCAACTTAGTAGCACCAAGACCATTGGTGCCAGGTCCGGACTATACAGTGGATGCGATAGGACATCCCATCCGAGGTCCCGTAGCTTCTGGCGGGTCATCAAAATTGTGTGAGGCTGAGCGTTGTCCTGGTGGGACACAACACCACTCCTATTGACCAGTTCTGGCCGCTTCTGGTGAATCGCCTGCTTCAAACGGTCGAGTTGCTCACAGTAGAGGACCGAATTGAGGGCCTGACCATAGTAGAGCAGCTCATAGTGGATGGTTCCCTTCCAATCCCACCAAACACACAGCAAAACCTTCCTGGCCGCCAATCCGGGCTTGACGGTTTGGGCCGGCTCATCGCGCTTCGACCACGATCTTTTTCACTTGAGGTTGTCGTACGTGATCCACTTTTCATCACCAGGCACCATTCACTTCAAAAATGGGTCGAATTCGTTCCGTTTCAGCAGTGTATCGCAGGCCTTGATTCGGTCCAAGAGATTTTTTGCGTCAGTTCGTGTACCACCCAAACATACAGCTTTTTGGAATGCAATCTTCTGAAACGGTTTTCTTCTTCTTCCAAACGGTTGTATGGTTTATACCCAATTCCTGGCCAATCGAGCGAATACTCACATGACGGTCTACTTGGATGATTTCTACGATTTTATCGGTTTCTACGGCGATTGGCCTACCAGTACGGGGTGTATCTTCGACATCCACTACACCAGAACGAAATCGATCGAACCAACGCCCTGCTGTGCGAATCGTTACAGTATCGAGTCCATAAACTTAACAAATTTTTTCGGCCGCCTTCATTGTATTTTTACCTCTGAAGTAGTAAACACGTAAAATTTCTTGCTTGGTGAAACGTACGATGACAACTCTGACAAAGACTTGTAGCACAGATTGTCGTCTTCAAATCGCCGTGCATCATGACCCGATGCGATAAGTATGTACAACACAGGATATGTTTAAGTGTCGCTATCTATTGACAAAATACGACATTTCTTTTTCCCCAACCCTATATATTAGATATGCTGTTGTAACCATATTGGCACAGAAGAGTCAATATTTACTATTGTGGAAATATCCTATACATACAATAACATACTTTCCCTTATTGCTTTTACACATAAACTTGATAAGCTCGAAGAGTCCTTTTCCACGATGCTTATTAAATTACTGCATCATAAAGATACAGCTGTATTGCGAGATTAAGCTACAGTTTCAGTATTTTTCAGAATAAAGCTTTGTGGCTTACGATTTTTTTTCGCGAACATGATTATTTTTCAACGAAAAAAGATATATATTATAATTTCTGTTACTATGTTATTGGATATTTTAGAAGCAGTTGAACGTCTGTTGCTAAGTTAGGATATCATCCAGGAGGTGATACCTACATTGTGGATTGAATCGAGGAGTACAACAAAAAGTGCAGGAATACTCATGGAAAGGTGAAGAATAACTACGAGATAAGGCAAAACGCAATATCAAATTCACCACCAACCTTTGAGTTAGTATCAACGCAGAATACAACACGTTCTAGACTCGCACAGTTTCTGAGATTAATAGCAGTCAATATATTGTGGATATCGTGCGGTATTGCAATCGGAGTATAGAGACAGGTTTATGGGAGAAGCGTTGCGTTCTGCACGACAATGTTGCAACACAAGCGGTATAGAGATGAGAAGGAGGTCGCAGCCATAACGACGTAACAAGTTGCAGTAATATTTCGTATTTATCAGGACAACGGTGTGGTGCCTTATATTCTGACTGAACTTGGTGTGATAAAGCAAAATCTGAAATCAAATACCAGCCATTCTATCATGGTTAAAATTACAAACACTACGAATAAATTTATAAATGGATTTAGGAGAATATGCCAGCTTTGAGATATGCATAACGGTTTCTACTGAAAATTATCGATCTGACCGAAATATGTTTAATTCATGCATATTATTCACACTACAAAAACTGCGAGGGTCATAAGTGACTGTTCCATAATATGATAACTAACGACGAAATGTCGAAATCATGCCATAATTCCATTCTTGTCCGCCATACATAATTTCCATTAACTGCATTTGCATTGAAATCCCATATCATTTCAATAGCACATAAACACCGGCTTAAATCAGCCCAGAAAAGGAGATAGAACTGACCACCTCTCATCTTTGAATACTTGATCCTCTTATTTATAGCGACCATAATATGACATTAGTAAATCTTCTAAGAATCACGAACCTCAAAATACCCCATCTAATGACACATTCTTCATCATCTTTCCCATCCAGTTTTCCACAGTAGTCACTACGATAAATCTTGAGAAAAAAATCTATCTCCAAATATAATCTTTTCTGGTCCGAGTTCTTGTAACCAGGATTCATACTAGAAGCAAAATTGCTCTGTGACCAGTGAGCCGAGTCATAATTCAATAATTCGAAGAATGACTTGGCAGCCCCCAACTAATCCACTGAATGTAATGTGTGCTCAGCTCCCAGCTTTCAGTTTCAAGGGGGGACCATAATCGAATATCCAACAGAGAAAAAAATTCAGTATATTTTCTGAAAACTTCACATTTCATTTGGATGTTAATCCCTGCGTTCTGTACTTGTTGATGGATTAATCCCAATTTATGGTCGCCGTTCACAAAAATCTCCTCTGACATCATTCAAAGTCAATACCATTTGGATGGTGTGTGTTCGCTTTTAATTTTTTTCAGTTGATGGCGCGGACATTAAAGTTGCATGTGAACAGTGGCGGAGGTATCTGAAATAATTGGTACAGACCGTATTTGTAACTTGCATATACAGGCATAAGTGTCAGATATCAAGACTTATGTACATTGAGGTTTTGGCCATACTACCTCCAATCTGGACTAGAGTCAGCTACACCTTACTATGCGGTAAACTGAACATGTCACATGCAATCAAAGTTTCTATCATATTATAGTCCGAATCATAGGCTATGAAGTAAGTCCCAGTTATTCGATCTGTTTGAATGCAAGAGTACTTTACGTGAAATTACAAAGAAATCTAAGCAATTAACCTTTTCCGTGAATGTCAACAGATAAATTTTTAGAGCGAAGTTCGTTAGTACCATATGCTTAGATTACCCAAAATGCACTCACAAATGGACGATTGTATGCAAGTAAACTCTTTGGCAATCAATATGCGTTCCATATCTACATAATTATGTACGAAATCAATTCACAAGTATCTTTTTTATCGCTCCTCTATTTTTTTCAAAGAAAGAACGCAAAACTTCTTTCTAACCAACTTTGGTACTTTCGTATCTTTGAAACTGAACTCGACTGTTAAAATTTGAACTGCTATAATATCAAAGAAACTTTGGAATTTTGAAGTGTTTTGAAAGTATTTCTCTTGCAGAAAAAGGGTTGAATATTATAGATTCAAAATTCTTACTCAAGTTTATCTTACTTTTTGGTGATTTTCATGATAGCTATTGCAATAAGATAGTGTTACAGAGAAAACGTTTGAACTTAAAGCTTAAATATCGACTTTGTCAATCGAGTCTGTCTCAGATTGTTAATCTGCAATTCGTCGCAAAGATATAAATTATTATAGTAAAGATAGTGATGGAATTTTCAAGCATCCAAAGATACAAAGACGATACTTAGAAAAACTCAAGGGAGAAAATCAAACAGAAAAAAATACAAGTGCTTAGCTTATCCCTCTTTCGTATCATATCTCAAGTCATTTTGTGACATTATCTGACGATCTTATTCATAAGCAAAACAAGTTGAAAACAGGAAGTTAAGGACTTTAGATAAATATATCAAATGTTGTGAATTCCCTATGTGAGAATATTTGTACATACGCGGCTTGTAGTGCATATACATTAAATATGCCCGACTAGCCACTTCAATGTGATACTGGTCAATTTCGCCCTACTTTTAACTTTGCTATAACTTTAACTTTGTTAAAAGTGGTGGAATTTTCACCAAACTCTTCAAATTTATTTATTTAGGACGGATCTAAGTAGGACAAGTTTTCAGTAAATTTACAAATTGTATATTATTTCCGAGTTGTCACAATCTCGGCCGATGGTAGGTCAATCGAAGAATCCGTCGAGAACTCCCCGCAACATCGAGCACGTATGCAGAATAGTGTACTTCTGCATGGTTTGAACCAGACTGTGCGAAAGTCCCAGGATATCAAAGTAGCCGTGAGGGATTTAAGTACAATAACTGTAGCTGACAATATTATGGGAACTTCAACCACCCGCTCGAAATGCCAAATTTCTTTGATCTCCCGAGCCAGTGGCTCATAGTTCACCTTCTTTTCCACGTATTTCCGTTCGATGTTGCGATGTTATGAGGAACAGTTCGTCAGGCTTGTTGTGTGGAAAATGGCGATCAGTTAGAACTTGCCGGTCCCAATACATGCTGTAAAGAGAACTATCAAGTACTGCTTGCGGCTCATATCGGTAAACCGGACATGTTCCCGTGATCAGCCCATGCTTGTATGCACGGTTTTGATGGATAGCCTTACAAACAACATTATGCCTGATGATCTATTGCACCGGTGCCATAACACCGGGGAGAGAGGGGAGAGAACAGAGGAGAGGAGAGAGGAATATAGATCACCAAAACCTCAGAAAAGATACATAAACAAAAAAAAGGAAGCATTACGATGAATTGCTCCCAGTCGGTTGTATATGGTTGCCATAAAACTCTTATGTTGTGCATAGTGTGGCATTTTGGTTAGTCTCCGGCAATATTCTACAGCCCCATGATTACCCTAAAAGCTTGCTCTATTCTACACTATTAAACTCTGGAATGAACCACTCGCCGGCCATTCCGTGCCAGTGGATTCTACTGCATGACATAGGTAATTTGTCAACCTTTCTTAATCGATCGATCCTTTGCTACTTTCGCTTCCTAATCAACTATCGGTACCGTGTTAGTATGCCAACAAAATTCTTTTTTTGATATTGTCTCAAGGGCACTTGAAGAGTAGCCATTCGCAAGTAAGGGCAGGTAGATGTCCTGGTGAAAGAAAAATAACTCCAGGATTTCTAATTTCGCCGCACTACGACGTAAATTGTTCTTCAAAACGTCGACGTACATTTTTTCATTGGTAATCCTTTCAATAAACACTAAGGATTCTGTGCCACTCCTCGGGAAAGAAGCCCACACTTTGACCCTTCTGCCACCGTGTTTGACTGAGAAAACCGGGTTTCTCCATTCGAGGTCTACATTTGACCATACTTGGACTTTCATCATTGCCATAAAGTAATTATGCTTGGATTCATTTGCAAATATGACATAACGTCAGAAGGCTTGGTCTTTTAGGCCAGACTTTTTCGTAAGCCTTGCTTTACTTTTTGACGTAAAAGCTTTATTAAAATCAGTTTACTACCTGCCTGGCATATTTTTTGTAAAATTTGCACAATACATCGACTTAATCACCGGCAACTACCATACTTTCTGGCGAACTGTCAGCGGTCATATATTTGAGGTTTAAATTTAGCGCTCTAAAGGCCTCCCTTATTTCGACAGTAGAGAACATTTGCCTAATTACGCTCTAATTCAGTTATAATTTGCCGATTAAGGGTCCTCTTCAGTTGTAATTATGTACAAGTAAGTATGTCGCATGTCAGACCATTTCGGCTAGTCGAATTCGGGCCATATTCGTTTTTGGAAGTGACAAACTGCATTTTAGTCAACTAGCAAAGTTATAACAGGTCAAATTATATATTTTGTGTAAATTTTCTTGTAATCTAAGACTTTGAATGTCAGTATCACACTAAAGCGAATATTAAATCCATAAACATTACGAGCTACATACAAATGTTCACTCAGTTTTCACGACGGAACTAATGGTTTTTTTTTCTGCAATTCCCATGGTGTCCCCGTCCTTTATACCGCTCTTTATACTGCTGTTCTATCACGCAATTCAGTAGCCAATTATGATGCGCTTATCTCACCATTTGCAATTTGTAGCCTAATGAGTGTTCATCCCATTCCGCTGCAAAGGATCTTTAAGGCTTCCCAGTAAATTCCACAAGGTGGACGATGGACTTGAACCTACGACTTCCCGTTGAAACTTTTTTATCCAATTCATGCTGTTGTTAAATAGGTAGGAATACGGGGTACTTATCCGCCTCGTGGTGGCCTTCTTATGCTCCGAGAATAGTGTTGCAAGGGCATCGCTATTGTGTTGCTTGATTTTCCTTACGATCATTATTCTGAGGATTATGCCCATTCCTAATAGCAGTGCCAATCATATGCTGTTGTTCCTTATTGAAGCCGTATTCCGAAAGCGGGTATGTGATCAGTGGGTGAATCATGCAATTATAGGCAGCCACTTTTTGGGAAAATGCATGATATAAAGTTGCTGGTATCGTTCTCTGCGCTCCTGTAGGTTGACAGAATATCTCGAACTTAAGCTTCCCGCAAGAGTTGATAATATTCAGATCTAGGAAGAGTGAGGACATGAACCTGTCAGTGATTAACGACGAGAGGGGGTTTCCCGTCGCTACTCCCGAACTAATTTTGTAGAATCTATCCCGAAACGAAAATAGTTTTCGTTCATGCAAAGCCTGGCAAGGTTTGCATAGATTCGAACTCTTCTCCATTCCGGGCCAGATCCTAACTGGTTCAACCACCTCTCGAGTCCGAAAATTGACTCTTTCACTGGCCCGTTAGGAAACAATGCCTTCACATCGAACGATACCATCCCCTCGTCCTCACCCATCCTGTCAATACGTTGCAGCTTCCGTATTAGTTCATGGGAGTTAGCAACTGAATACTTACCTTTCGTCTTCCCAAGGGCCTGGCACTCATTGATCAACCACCTGGCGATGTTGTACGTCGGTGCTTACGAGTCGGCATTGATTTCTCCCACCTCATCCCCTTCTTGTGCGTTTTCGATTGACATCTGATTCTTTTAAGCGGAGGATTAGGCAGTCGGGAGTCGGGAATACAGCACTAGCTTCCTTCAATGCTCGATCAACTCTTTTGATAGATTTTGGAAGCAGATTGTTTCGCATTTCGAAGAAGATCCCGTTCTCCGGTTCTCGAAAAAGCAGCGTGTTCACACTTATCTTTGTCCATAACGACAACGTTGTTCCCCTTGTCCGCCTTGAAAAAATATAGCGATTTATCACGAAGTTCCCGTGTTGTTTTTAAATAGCGTTTACACATTTTTAGTGGCACGTTATTCGGAATGATCTTACTTATACCCGAATGAATTTCATCCTTAGTGTCGTTATCCAAGAATTTCATATCTGCCACGATGTTAACCACGATTTCATCGACAACCTTAGGTGATGATACCGCGAAAGTAAGACCGTTATTTAACAACTTCATTTCGTTATCAGTCAGTTAAATAGCCGTAGTTATCAATATGTGCGACGCTATTACCATTAACCTGCAGACTCGATTCGTTTTTTAGGATGGACAATTTTTTATTTAGAACGCGGCGTCTGTTTACAATTTCACACTCAAAAGCCCGGTGTAGTTTCGCGGTTAGTTGCAGACCCGATTCAGCTGCCTCTTTTGCCATCTTGAGGTGAGTGCTGTACGCCCTTAACGCGACACTATTCTGTTTAGCACACGGAAAATTAAGAGTCACGGTGACGTGTTGCAGCTCTAACTTCAACTAATTTGCTATTAACGCGACCCGATTTCAGCTTAATACGATTGGACCTCGGTATTACGCGGGATTTGATGCATTTCTTTAAAAATCGGATATTCTGGTTGTTCCTCGCAATTATTTTCTTCAGCCTCAACAATTTGTTGAAGTCAGACTTCTGGTTGGGTACCATTTCTAAGAGACTAATTTCTCGTCTAATACTTGTAGCCCAACCTAGAATAGACAAGGGGTAGCTTTCTCCGAACTACAATTTTTGGTTCTAAACGTATATACATATATATTTTGAGAGCGAACCCTTTTTAGATATGGAGATTTCAATCCTGTTTTATTGCGCGATTTGTTCCTATACTCAATTCATTGATTCGTTCCAAAAATATAAGCATTTCACGTATCTGCTTTGCGGTGTTCAGTGATTAATCTTGCTCACTATAAGTAACGAGAGGGTCCGGGGTCCAAAAAAAACAAGAATTAAGTTGAAATAATAAAAACTTGTTGTTTCTTTTTCGTTAGTGTGAGTATTTATTCTTGCAAAGAGTCGGCCTACATATGAGCAAACTTGTTAGCACTGATGAAGGGAACAAGTGATTCCCGAAATATCGGTTTTTGCAAGAATAAATATTCACACCAACGAAAAAGAAACAACAAGTTTTTATTATTTCAAATAATTAATCGTTGGAAACACCGCATAATTTCACTCAGAAGGAGTAAGTTGCTCCCCAGTTGGTCCGGTCCGAGATCAAGTGGATGCGGACTTAGGACCCCGCAATCCTTGAAAAAGGTAAGAAATCGCTTAATTTTTAGAAAGTTTGGGTGCTAAGCCCTAAACGAGGGGTTCATGGACCAAAAAAGAGGGAGAGAGTTGCTCCCAATTTCGTCGGGTCCAGCATTAAGTTCATGTGGACTTAGGACCCTACAATTCTCAAAAAAAATATTTTCAGCTCTGGCCAAGCTCTGGTCAATAAGACGGATTTGCGCTCAATGTTATTCGTAATCATGTTGTGTTCTGCGAATTATATAAAGGGGCACTCAACATCTGCGTGCCGTTTCGGTCACGCTGGTTCCAGGGCAGAGGTGAGGCAGCGTCTGACGATTTGCCTCTGCCCTGGTAAGAAACCGTAAAGCCGTCATCGCTTTACATTTTTTTAAAGTTTGCGTGCTAAGCCCTAACGAGGGGTCCGTGGACCAGAAAGGAAAGATTGATTGCCTTTAATATTGGTCTCCGTAGTCCAAACCTAAATTATCACATACACATAAAATATTGACTTCTTGATCTGAAAGCTCTTACTACACCTTTCCTCTAAAATTATAAATAGTCCCTAACTCACATTAGTTTGGTAAGATTGAACTAAAGTTTAAAACAAAACAAAAGATAAAGGTAACGAGTTATAAATAGATATTTCAGTGTAATTTAGATTTATTACCTCACTTGATGAAATGATAGTCTACGCCACTGCAACTTCAAATTATGCCATAAGAAATTTTCCGACATCAAATTTTCATATCCCCAAGTTTTCATTTTCATTTATTTTTCGCACCTCATTAACCGACAATTTGCTGTTACAAGCCAAATTCCAAGCTCGTTTCCCACTTTGCATATGATTTGGTAAGCTGTAAACTAATTTTCAGGAAATTACTCCCAATGAATAAATCAAACCAGTAAAACGTCATTTGCCTGGCTTCCAAAAAAGCACGATAAGCCATAAATTTAATATCACATGCTGGACTCCCCTGAATTCTTACATGGGGAATTCTACAAAGTATCTATGGAACTGAGCCCCAAAATCCATGGAATTCGAGAGTGTAGCCTTCACGCTGATAGCTTTATTGCTAAACATAGCATTTCAACAAGATGGAACATCAATAAAAACGCACTCCCGGATGAGAACCAAAAAAAAGCCAAATGTCAACCATGATGGCGACCATGATATGTGGAGAAGATGAAATTTGAAGACAACTCGCAAAGCTACAAATGTGGTCAACGTAATTAATTTCATGCTGAGTGGAGCCCGTTGGCTAGTGTTTTTGTGTTTTCATTCATCGCTGTGTGACGTGACACTTTGATAGTCGAGACATCATTAGTTCTAGGCAACCTCCAATTGATTGCGCGCAACGGGGTGGCATCTGCATACGTTTGGAGGTGGGAAATTGGGAACAATTTGTTGATCCAAGTGCTCTCCATTTTCCGGATATCCAGGCGTACCTATGTAAATCCATCCATCCTATGTGCATACACCCTACAGACGCGGAAAAGGTTTAACAGTCAATGCAACATGCACCCGACAAGGATATTAAAATTGATTTGATTCATTTGATGTAATACAAAGGGACAAGTAGAGAGGTTATCGGTTTGGATAGGGGTGAATTCCCTTAATATGATCACTTCTACTTTCGGTTTTAAAGTTCCTCGACCCGCGTGTAACCACTTATTTCTGGGCATTTGGTTTTAGCCAACGACTAGTATCATCATTCTGAATTGACTTCTCCTCTGTTCTGTTTACATTTACGTTGTCAACCTGTCTACCAGTTAGTAAACCGTACACTTGTATGGAGGTTTCTTCTGGGGATGCTTCATTTGGCCGAATGGATGTGGTGTGATTTGAAGCTGATCCGTATTCGATATGTCATTATCGCTTCAGTGACCACAATGAACGCCATTCGCTACCTGCCTTCTGGCCACTGACCGCTAAGGGCCATTCCACTTCTCGTATGTCCTGATATCTCTGGGTTGCTAAAGGAATACTGAACTCAGTTATTTGTACTAACACACATATACAGCCAGCACTAACCATTTCTGCTGTTTATAACCGGACGTTGATTTGAACAACATTTCAGTATTTCGTTGCGTTTTTGATTAATGAAAACGCTTTCGAATCGGGACATATTTCCATTTTGGTTTGAATGATACTCATTTTTGCCGGACTAGCTTCGAGGAGTAAACTGACGAGCTCGTTTCTGTGTTCGTTTTGTTTTATCAAAACAATTTTTTTCCAAATCAGTGGAGATTTTTATACCAGAGCCGCTATGACGAATTGCTGTTAGTTTATTGCACGAAATGTTTTTGCTTGGATTTGGATATTCCGGAAGCAAGACAGATTTTTTTTGTGATTCGTTTGATTTAGCCATATGGTCAGAATTTTTGGAAGTAACACTGATGTGACTATCTCCACTTCAGTTATAGTTAAGTGATGCGAAAATACTTCACACCACTCTAGGCATGTGTTCTTCTGGCACTATCTATTGTATAAAAAATTTGAATGTCTTCTCAAGAACACATTCAACCTTTTTTTAACAAAATTCGATTCAGAATACTAAACTAAATGGATACAAATTCAATTAATTTACTACATTAAATTGTTGCAACTTTCCTTTCACATGTCGAATTGAAGGCGCTTAATATTTAAATTCGCAATTCCACTTCACTTTGAACATTTCTCTCCCTACTTCAAAGATACTCAATAAAAATCGTAGTTATGTAGCTTACATTGTGCTTTATATGGACTAAAATCGTTTGCAAACCATTTAAGATCTTAGTTCACTTCAGGACTTTTTATTTTCTCAATTATGAAAACAAAGAGTCCAGAATGACTGCTTAATCCTAGGCACGTCCTTGCAGTTGAAACGATTATATTGATGCTAGCCCCGCAGAAAGTTCATTTTCCTCTTTTTTTCCGGGGCACACTCATATGTCCCCTGTATGGTAGTCTTTCGCAATTGAATCATATGTTTGAAAAATATCGATATCTGCCGTGATAGAAATTAAATTTTACTGGAATTGTCGATATTATCAATGATTTTACTAGGATAATAAAGGAACAAAGGAATGAATGCATTAGTTCAACCGCATCTTTGTGAATTTATTTTCTAATAAAAGTTGAAATGTAATTTTGATTACCAAGAAAAAATTTTCGAGCATTGCTTTTTAAATTATTCAAATCGATTCGCTGTCTATTTGTCACACGCACTTTTCTCCAAAACGGCTATTAACAACTTTTAGAAATTGACTGAGAAACTTCCTTAAATTCACCCTAGGAGTACTAAACTTTGCATCATAGAGGTCAATATCGCGCATCCGCATGCCAAGCTTTATGGAAATCCGACTATTAATGTCAAAGTTATAGCAGTTCAAACTTATTTATTTCACGTGAATTTAGTTCATCTTAAGCCATGCACATAAGATGCTAACGTGATAGTTACCGAGAATAATTGACATTTGAGTGAAATATTAAAATTCCATTCATGAAGAATTTACCTCTCCCCCAGCCCTTATCTGTTATAGGTTAACTTCCTCATATTTGCTAATAATATTGAACTCCTAGTGTGAAGCATATAGGGTTGACTATTATCAGTACAGTGCTTTCCAGGTCAAATTATTTGTGTAAACGGATCTTTAAAAGATAAGGTTCAGTCGAATATTTAACTGAGTGCACACGGAATGGCCATGCACTCATCGTTCCTCATATAAGGAAACTCGAAACCTTTTTTACCTGAAGCGTCTAGGGGGGTTAAAGGGGGGCTACATGTATGCAAAGGAGAAGGGGTTTAAACGTTTTTCTCCTACTCGTGTGAGGGACAAAGTGAAAATGTAAACTAGGGTAGTGAGGGATAAACGTGTGCAGATTTAAAGTGAGAGGGCGATCATTTTCGAAAACTCCCAACGTAAAAATCTGGAAAAATTCAGGTTGGTGTATCTATATCACATCTGAGTATCCTATATCCGACGCTAACGTGGTTAGCTACCATCTGTAGATAATCGGCAAGCCAAAGTTGGCCCTTTTCCCTTCGAAAACAAGAAGTTTTACAGCCAATACCAACACCTCGACTGAGGAACTACTATCTTTTTAAGGTTTTGTGTAAACACAAAACCTTATTAAAATCGGTTTACTGTCTGTCTTTTTTTTTTTTTTTTTTTTTTTTTTTTTTTCCGATGGAAGGTGGAAAGCTTCAAAAGCTACCGCAGGCTCCTGCCACACGGTTATGTGGGACTCTTACCCACTAAAACCACCTCCTTCTCCTTCCACTCTCCCCGCGGGACTCCCATTTGGTATTACGTCGCGGGGCTGGATCAGAATTTATTCTGCGCTCATGTCAACATTCGTGTTCCTCTCGCGTTCATTCTTTCGGATGACTTCCTCCCGCCTAAGCTTCTTTCCGATGGCTGTAATCACTTTTTCAACTTCGGTCCATATCCCCTTGGCTTTCACCATAAGCTCCATGATATTTTCGGGTGTAAAGTGCTCCCCGGTTGTAGCTTCTAATGTAGCCCTTTGGGTTTCGAATCTGGGGCAGTGAAAAAAGACGTGTTCTGCGTCCTCTGGAATGTTTGCACACTGTGGGCAATATGGCGAATCATCGCGCCCAAATCGGTACAGATATGCTCGATAGCCTCCGTGTCCGCTCAAGAATTGAGTTAGGTCGAAACCTACTTCGCCGTGAGGTCGTTCGATCCATTTCCGGATATCCCATATGATTTTGTGAGTCCAACGGCCTTTTTCTGACTCGTCCCACTTCTCTTGCCATTCCGCGACAGTTTCACCTCGTGCGAACTGTCGCCGACGGGCAGGAGATTCTCCGGTGAGGTACGTTCGATCGTAAAGTCGTTGTGTTTCTTTCGCCAGAATCTCAATCGGGATCATTCCTGCTATCACGCAAGCTGCTTCATTAGAAATTGTTCTGTAAGCGCAACATGTTCGGAGTACACTTATGCGATACGCAGCTCCAATCTTTTTCTTATTTATTGTATTTTCCAGTGCATCTGCCCATACTGGGGCTGCATACAGTAGGATCGAACTGACCACCCTTGAAATAAGGAGTCGACGGCTCGGCCTTGGGCCACCTATATTTGGTAGCATTCTCGCAACCAGCGCTCCGATGTTATATGCCTTGGTTGCTGCACCCTCCACATGCAATCTGAAATTCAACCTCTGGTCAATCATTACACCTAAGTACTTAAGTGCAGGCTTGGAATAAATTGTTTGCGTTCCAACTTTGATCTTCATGGAAGTGCACTTTCTCCGCTTGGTAATAAGTACTACTTCCGTCTTATGCTCTGCGAGCTGTAGACCAGCATTCTTTAACCAGGATTTAATCTCATAGACTGCTTCATTTGCATAGAGCTCGGCTTCCTCGGGAAGGCGTGCAACAACCGTCACACCAATATCGTCCGCGAAACCAATGGAAGCCACACCAGTAGGAAGGTCTAGGGTCAGTACCCCGTTATACATAATAATCCACAAGAGTGGCCCTAGAACAGACCCTTGTGGAACTCCGCATGTCGTTTGGTAGGAATTCATTCCTTCATCTGACTCGCAGCACAGAGTCCTATCGATTAGGAAGTCGGCAACAATACGCACCAGGTACTTCACCACGCCTAAGTTCATTAGGGACTCAAGTATCTTGCTCCATCTAGCGGAATTGAAGGCATTCTTCACATCAAGTGTAATCACTGCACAACATTTGCCCTCGTCAAGTGCGGTCTTAGCTGTGTTAGCTACTAGGACAAGTGCATCGGTTGTAGACCTCCCCTTTCGAAAACCGAACTGATTTTCGGAGAGACCGCCATCCTTTTCGGCAATTCGAATTAATCTGTTATAGATTACTCGTTCGAATAGTTTGCCAGTATTATTAAGAAGGCATATCGGCCTGTAGGACGAAGCTTCACCCAAAGGTTTGTTTGGCTTGGGGACTAGAATTAATTTCTGCTTCTTCCATTGTGTAGGAAATACTCCTTCTTTAAGGCATGTGGTGAACGCCTCGGCAAACATATTTGGAGCTATTTTTACTGCTGCCTTCAGAGCTTTATTGGGGACGCTATCCAAGCCAGGTGCTTTGTTTCCAACAATTTTATCCGCAGCTTCGAGGACTTCCTTTTCGCTTACCATTGGAACTTCGGCGGTGTCTATCTCGACAGTGGGAAGGTCAGCGGTACTCACATTCTGCGGGAAAAGATCCGTCACTATTTCATCAAGCAGAGTAGGGGAAGAGATCGGTGGGGAGCGTTTGCCTTTAAGTTTCGATATTACGGTTTTATAGGCGCCACCCCAGGGGTTCGTATCAGCTTCATTACACAGTCGCTTAAAGTGTTCGCTTTTACTTTTCATGATGGCCACATGTAGTTTCTTCTTAGCGTTTTTATATTCTTCATGTAATTGCTCGTATCCAGATCGGTTTCTATTTCGCTGACTGCGCCTTCTGGCCTTGAGGCAGGCCTTGCGGTATTCTCCGATTTCAGAATTCCACCAAAAGTTCGGAGCTCGCTTCTGTGATACAACATACCTTGGCATGGATGCGTCACATGCTCGTCGCAACTTCTCGCCAATCTGCAGAGCTTTATTTTCTGCGCTTCCTTCAAGCGCTGTATTTTGCTGCAGAACCTCTCCGAAAATCTCCTCGTCAAACCTATTAGCTGCCCACCTTTCAGCTCTCGTCCGAGACCATTTCAATCGTTTTCCATGTCTGATTTCAAAAATGATGGCCTGGTGGTCGCTATGTGTATATTCGTCACTGACATACCACTGCAGATCCTTAGCTAAAACATCGCTAACAAAAGTGACATCTATCACGGACCCCATTTCTCTCTTACGAAAAGTGTTCACGCATCCAGTGTTAGCCACTACAAGATTCAGACGAGAAAGAGCTTCGAGTAATATTCGTCCTCTTGCGTTCGTTTCTCGGCTGCCCCATTCGTCAGCCCATGCGTTGAAATCTCCAGCCACTATCTTAGGACTATGGTTTTGTGCGTCTGTTGCTAGCCTCTCCACCAAAGAATGGAACTCCTCTGTCGTAAGGCTTGGAGCCGCATAACAGCTGTAAATTGATATTCCGCCTATTTTTGCTCTAGTGAAGCCATTCTCGAGGATCTTGGTGGTTCCTTCTATGGCCCGATTTCCGCATGTCCATATCGCTGCCTTTCCGCTCTTATCCGCGACCCATACTCCACTGTCTAGGTTTTTGTACTGCTCGCAGATAATAGCAACGTCGATTTTGTTTTCGAATATCGTCTGGGAGAGCAGGTCCTGAGCCGCTTGGCAATGGTTCAGGTTTAGCTGTAGGAACCTCATTTGCGCATAGTATTGATCGCCTTCCTATACACCGGACATGTGCTGCTGCCTGTGACATGGGAGCTGTCAATGTCGTTTATTTGCCTGCAGAACAGACAATTGGGTTTTTCTTCGCAGGCTTTTGCAATGTGGCCTTTATTTCCGCATTTACGACACAGGTCGGACCTATCGTGAACGCTAGTACATTTCTTCGCCACGTGCCCAAATTCCAAACACCTGAAGCATCTTTTTAGAGTTATCTGCTCTCGTAGTCGGCAGACGACCCAGCCAATCCGAACTTTACTGGCTGTGATAGCTCTTTTGGCCGCTTCTAGTGTTAGGCTTATGGACGCAGTTTGTGTGCCGCCATATGCCTTCCTCAGCCGTAGAATATCTCGCTCCTGGACCGACTGTATTCCTAACTGGGATCGTAGCGCTTGGCAAATTTCTTCCTTCGTTGTGATCTCGTCCAAGTCTTTACATTCAATAACCACACGATTTTGACTGAGCTTCACTTCTGCTGCCTCACCCAGTGACGACTCGATTTTTTTCTGCAAGTCTTCTGATTTGTTTTCGCCTGGTTTGAATTCTGTGTTCGCCTTATGCGGTTCACACTTTCACCTAGCTCCATTAACGAGGTGTCTGTTTTGACCTTGCGCAGAATATCAGCGTACGTAAGCTCACTTGTTTTTGTTATTATTAGCGCATCGGGCCTGCTTCTCTTCTGCAGCTTTTTCTTCTTTTCCACCTTAGTCCAAGTGGAACCTTGATTGGAGTTACCGTCTTTCGCCGTAGGCTCTGGTAGTCTTTCGCGAATTTGCCGTGGAGGCATTTTCTCCATTTTGCGTTTTTGGCTACGTCGAGGTGATTCCGGTTCCCCATTAGACTCTCTCGGTCTTTTACGGAGCTCCGGAGTTTCCTTAATAGTGAAGGGGCTGCCCCTAGATGGAAGCAGCACTCTAGGCGTTGACTGCAGTGCAGCAGTTTCTCCCTGTTTCTTCCCTTCACTGCTTTGTTTTAGTTCTTCTCGTACTTCAAGATACGCAGCTCTAATAGCACGCACTTGGTCTTTAATCGCGTGATGGACATTATGTCGAGCGTTTACATACTCCATGAGGTTTTTTATCATTGTCCCTAGTTTAGTTATCGCCTCCGGCTCACTACTCGCATCCTTAATCGAGGCGCGCTGGCTAATTTTGTGAGCATTATCGGGCTTTGCTGTCGGGGATCGCATGACTCTACTGCTCCTCTTAAATGGGTCGTCTCCAATATCCAGTGGCGTCTTCTCGCCGACGCTCTTACTAGTGGGGACCAGGCTGGATGTTGTGTTACCATCCAACGTCCGGGCGGATGTCTCTTCTCCGGGTTGATTACATTTACCTTCCATTTTTTTCAAATAATCTACTAATCAAAACAAATCAAGCAAGTTACCAACCGTAGCACTGCATTCCATAGTGTTTGTGAAGATAATAAGCTGTAATTCTTGACGAATAGAAAATTTAAATTTCGCTTTCAGTGGGATTCAAACCCAGGGTGGAAATGGAATTCTGGTAAATGAGTATCAATAAGTTATACGCAGGACTATACGAACAAAATTCAAGATTTAAAATGTTGATAAAAAATGCGCCGTCCCTGCTCGGGCTCGAACCTGAGTCTTCGTGATCGACGGGCAGACAAACTCGCACTGCACCACGTATATCACTATCGCTAGTTTCCTTTTTAAGGTTTTGTGTGAAACAAAACCTTATTAGAATCGAGACGGTGTCTGTCTGTCCGTCTGTCCGTCTGTCTGTCTGTCTGTCTGTCTGTCTGTCACACCCGATTTATTCGGAAACGGCTGGATCGATTGTTACGAAAATAGGTGAGAGTATGTAATCTGGTGATCCCTTTACATGCAGTAAGTGGCGCCATCTTGTGTTAAGTTTAAGGGGGGGCTCCCCATACATGTGAATGGAGGGTGCAAATTTTTTTTTCACAGAATGTAGCCATGTGGGGTATCAAATGAAAGGTCTCAATTAGTACTTTTCGAAACTGGTTCAATATTTGATGTTGGGTGAAACACAGGGGAGTGAGGGCTCAAAATATGACCCACAAAAAGTGTAACAGGTCTCGTTCTCAGAACCTATCCAACCGAAAAATCTGAAAAAAATCACAGTGGTGCATCTCTACGAAATCTAGGCCTCAAAATATATCCGGTTCCGACATCTGCATAAATAAAGTTAATAATAGTATATTTCCACATTTTAGAAATTTACCCGGCACCCCCCTTATGTTCATCCCAGAAGTACAAAATTTGGCATGCGTGTAATGAAGAATATAATACACAATTTGGTCAAGTTTGAAGAAAATCCAATTATTATTAACAAAGTTATAGGAGGTGAAACTTTACAATTTTTTGTGAATTTTGTGCACTCTTCAACCTGCATGACGTCATCATCACATATCAATTCATCAATACCACAACGAAATGAGTTCTTATGAATTGGGTCGCAGAGAATTATTTTCTTTTAGTTTTTTTTAGTTATTTGCCAACCAGACATGTGTGTATGTAGGTGTATAATATATGCGTGCTAATGAACTTTGCGGGTAGTGCCTAATTCAAATAGATATAAGAAGTAAATCGGAAATATGGGTACGATCAATTTATATACGTGCCTATATGTGTACAGTATTCGGAAATAGGCAGTTTTTTTGTTTAGGGTGAGCGTAATATCTATGGCTGTAATATGTACGTATGTGTCGTAGTTTGGAAAAATATGAAGGATTATGTTGGATTTGTAGCATTTGTAGCCATATACGGATAAAAAAATGTGCGTTGAAATTTCTTACATAAGATGAACACAAAACCTTTATATCCGAAGCGCGAGCTTCCGGTATTCCGACTTGTTTATTCACTAGTCAACTTTGTAGCCGCTAATACATTCAGTAAACGGCTAATTAATATCCAGCTCAATACAGAGGGCAAACAAAGGAAATGAAATGAACAAAGAGAAAAATTATCACTGAAGAGTCAATGAAGAAGAATTTCTTGCAAAGTACACAGATAATTATACACTTTTGTTTGTCACTTTCACCCAATTCACCAACTTTCACTGTTTTTTGTTTTTTGTTTTGCTCACTGCTTCCAAAATTGTTATTAAACACCAAATAGACGCGGAGCGTTTTAAAGTTCGCCTGGTTCAGTCGACTGTTGACGTCTGTCTGTCTGTCTGTCTGTCTGTCTGTCCGTCTGTCTGTCTGTCTGTCTGTCTGTCTGTCCGTCACACGCAGTTTTCTCGGAGACGGTTACAGCGATTGACACCAAATTTGGTGGAAAGCTGGAAACTGTGAACGCTCACGCATACAGTGAGTTACGTCCTTTAATGATAAATTTAAGGGGGGGTCCCCATACATGCAAAAGGGGGGTGTAAATTTTTTTTTCATCAAATATAGTCATGTGGGGTATCAAATTAAAGGTCTCGATTAGTACTTTTCGAGGACGGTCTTAGTTTTGACATTTGTTGAAAAAATGGGGAGGGCGGGGGGTTGAAAGTGACCATTCCTTTACGGGGGCCATTCTCAGAAACTACCCAACCGAAAAATCTGAAAAAAATCAAGAGGCTGCCACTATATGGGGCCTGGGCTCCGAAATACCTTCCACACTGATATCTGCACAAATAAAGTTAATAATAGTATATTACTATAATTTTTAGTAATTCGCTGCAAGACCCTCCTTAAGTTCAAGCTAGGACTACGAAATTTCGCAACAATATAGGATATAACATAGAGCATGATTCTACCAAGTTTGGTGGAAATCGCACTATTACTAACAAAGTTATAATACGTCAAAGTTGTCGCTTCTTTGCAAATTCAAGACTATGAATGTCAATATCATCCGAAAGTGGATATTCTCACATAATATATCCATATATTACGTGCTACGTACTAAGAAATCCACAAAACCTTTCGTACCTGAAGCGTCCAGCTTCCGGTTTCCCGACTTGTTTCATGATTTCAAGCGAAAACAATTTTTAATCTAAGTTTGAAAATTCACAACGCCTCCATGCTTTTAACTTTATTACGTCATGATCTGCACTGGATTCGCAAACATAACCAGTTGAATGGATCCTCACACTCTTTCTATTTGACAATATATTGTGAGCCAGAGCACACAGAGCGCAGTCAGGCGTTCTGAATTCTGCAATCTTTGTAACATGGGCTTCCTTATGTAATAATGCAAATTTTGGGGACTAGACCACAGTACAAGCCCATTTTACAAAGAACGTGGAAGATCTGTCCGCATTCTCTATGAACTGGCTCTAAGTTCGTCAAATAGTGTACCTAAACAGTACCCTTTAAATTGACGGTAGCACACGGTGCAGTAAACACATATTCGTTCAAAATGTCTTTCTGAGGAGGAGGTCGTTCAACAAAAAATGTCGAAGCTTCCTCGATGCTACGTTACGATGAACGGCTTTCTCATTATTTTTTATTTGCTACCAGATGTCGCAATGGTGTATTTCAAAGCGTCAAAGAGTACCAAGGAGATTAAAAGATCAAAAATTCACCGGGCCATTTTGATTCTAACGGTTAAGAAGGAGGACGTTACTGTCGCCAAAGAGAGAAATGAGTATACTCCGAAAATGTAGACCTTGTTGAACGACAAAATTATCTACATAATTTGACGGGCCATTCAATAAACTCATTGCAAACTAGAAGTAATTATTGATACAAATTTCAGATATAAAAGAGAGTGCCAAAGTGAAGCTAGTTTCAAAGGCAGAAGTAATGCTCGCAATTTATAAACTTTCGAAGATACATAGCCTGAATGTCCCATGAGGCCAACTAAGTCGAATGGTGCGTAGCAGTATTTTCAGGTAGGGCGCCCGATCGAAAGCTCACTGCTATCAATTAAAAAGATATTGTGGTGAAAAGTCTGCAATAAGAATGGCTTAAATGGCCTTAGTTTTCCCCGAAGGTACTTGTCAAAAGTATCGGCAACCTGTTCCTTCCCTTCCAAGAGGAAAAATCGGTAATACCCTTCACGATTTCAACCCATACCAGGATAGCGTACAGTTCACACATCACGCTCTGATTAAATGGGACTAAAACTGCCTAGAGAAGCCATGAATTTTTACATGATAAAATAACATCTGCAATCTTAGCATCTCCATTGGCACTGGTTCTCATTTGTATGATGATGTTAGTGGTTGCATTTGTTACAGAACTTTTCCAGCTTCCTGTCAATGTCAATTTTGTTGTTTGTAATTGGTTGGTTAGTTATATGAATTGACATATACATATAGAAGCAATTGAAGCCTGTGCAATGATTTTTTTCCATTTCACAAATTCAAGCGGTGCGCCGGGAGACGAATTGCCTGAATGTAGGGTTGATAGGTAGGTATCAGTGGCCACTCCGAGGAGCCTAATTGTGTTTTGATGCTAACTTCTAAGACGGTGATTGCTATGGTAAGAGCAAGGGGAACAGAAGAAAAGGGGGCGGTCATAGATTTGCAATCAATTTAATTGCCATCAAGAGAAAGATTCTATTGTGCTGTAAGCGACACTGAATCTAATTAGTTTCATATAAATAATCAGAGCAAAATGTGTGTGCCCGGATAGCTGCGTGGTTAGAGCACAAGGCTATCGTACGGGAGGCCGAGGTCCAAATCTCACTGGTGGCAGTAGGATTTGATCCAATATGGATTGTTGCGCCAACGATTATTATTATTATAAAGTGTGTGTGCATTCTTAGCCTATTCATAGTTCCTGACCGTCTTCTTCAGCCCTTGTCTCGTTTAAGAGAAGGACCGGCAACGCCATTTTGTTTGATCAAAGGTTTGGTCTGGATGCAATCGCGAAATTCTCAAATCACCATCTAACGAATCAAGCATCGTTGTTCCTGTTAGCCTTTTGCTCGTTCCCCATCGACTCCAATGTTCGGACCAATCTTTACAAGTGAGCTTTCTTCAGTCTGAATTATATGTATGTCCATACTCCCAAAACCTTTCAAAAAAATAAGGCTGTTTATCTCGAATTCGTTTTATGCTTTTGTCATTTAGAAATTCTTTAAATACTCCGATGACTGCAGGGCATGGAATCTGTGTAACTCACGCAAAGAAGCTTAACAATACCGATGGACAAATGGAAACAGGTCGCCGGAGAGTCGCCATTTGCAACCAATTTGGCAGCAAGGAATAGTCAAGCCTGCCTCGAATTTCAACTTAATATTATAATATTACTTAAGCGGGTACGAACATGACTCCCTGTCTCTCACGTTGGCTACATGCACTAATAACGACAGGAGGGGCCTAGATTGAGTTGGACATCGTCCAGTTACATGAGGGCAACCCAGGTAGGAATCACAAAAGTGCCGGGCTCAGGTTGGGAACAATTTCATCCCTAGAAAATCAAAACCGTAGCTGTACTTAGTGTGTTCTAAGGGGTCTATGTACAACGTCGCCACCGTAAGAACTCTGTCAGGACGTCCTGTGACTGAACAAATTAATGATCGTTAGAAACTGAAATATAATAGCAACCTAGTATACTGCACTCTTCTGCTGGTTGTAGCACCATGGGACTATTAGCACAGGACTTTGTCGAAAGAAAGTACCAGCGAAATAGAATTGCAAACTCTTTAGTTCATTTTGAATATCCAGAAACGTGATCGCCGGTACAATTACTAGGGCAGGAATTCAAATCTAAATCCCCTTATTGGAAGTGAAAAATAAATTCCACGGTAACGAAAATCGGGAACAATCAATCTATCGGTGAGCCTCCTTTTTATTGCAAACTTGTCGCTCATTGAATCATGTAGACCAGAATACAGAGCTCACAGGTGTTAGGATTAACTGATCATCTGCTTAGACTGATCAACTATTGGGGTGATAGGCAAACGAATTGATGATTAAGTTGGCTGAAATCAAATTAACTGTGAAAAATTTGAATTGAATAGACTATTTTGGTAAGTAAGCAATTTATGAAAGTAATACAGAAATGAATTTATTTATAATAAGGAACGAGGAAAAACATAGGCAAGAATAGGATAATGGGAAGAGAGCTTATTAGAGAGATTTCCTGTGAATCCTTGTGTGAATGTATATAAGGTGGTGGACATTACAAACTTCCTGGTTTCTGGTAATCTGAAGATGTCTAACGAAGGCAAAGAGAACCCAGATTTTTTGTTGAAGAGGACTTTTCCTCAGACGATATGAGTTGTAAACAAACAGGGTGGCGGCATATCAAATGTAGTCCCCATTGTTCTCGTCCTCAGACCTCAGCCTCAACTTTCTTCAGCCTTAGAAAAAAAATTGGAAAATAGTGCTAAAAGTGTGTTAAAAGCGATACTAGAATCTTCATTTACTCCTTCTTAAAAGGTAATAAAAATATCAATCATATGGGCACAGGCTCTTTCACAAAACTCTTCATCATGAGTTCGAATTTCTATTTTCAGTTGGCTGAATTCTTGTGATTTCCTCCACCCTTCAGAGCCGACTCATCTGTGGGTGTCTCAACGCTAAAGATCGAATTCTACCATTCTGGAACCAGATCCCTGGTGAGCCAATCTGTAGCATCCACATTAAGAAGATTTCGTTTAGTCACGCGAGTCAAAATAGCAACTAGTCACAGCCCCACATCAACTATGTTCAATGGTATTGCCTATTGGTAGTGATAAAGGCTGGTGGTGTTGATCTGGACAATTACAAATGGTGAGACGCTCCCAAGATTTGTTACAGATATTATACTACCAATAAACTGGCGAGGAAGTTTCCTGGGAACCACGTGTTTCGTTCCCCTTCCATGACGAATCCGCCAATGAAGACTATTATGTCCGCAATCCCGAAGGAATCATCTCCATTTAACAGCTAACATAAGCTTCTTTTGGTATTCATGATAAATGTTAGGGGAAAGAAGTGAACAGGAAACAAATAACATACGCTTAACTCCTCTATCTCTTCCTTTTGTATGTGAGTTTAACTGCTTTCCGTTTCACCTCCACATAAGTCATTATTATTTTTGAATAGCTTCAAGCATCTTAGGATAATACTCAGATGGAAACCTTCGGATCTGTGCCAGTAGCTCCTTGCTTCTGAAAGTCAATCTCGGCTACTAGATACATCCAGACATCAAAATAGCTCTCTTGTGGTTGGTGAAAATGTCCAAAAGCAAAAAATACAAAACAGCAATAAAATTAGCATCAAGTGGTGTTCTTATCGGGGTCAGGATTTTTCCCAAATGGTGACCTTAGATTAATTGACTAGCAGAATGTGTTACTGGACTGAAATCATAATACATATATGAGGGAGAGTTTAGACTCTGGAAATCAAGGTTTTTTCTTACCTTTAAAGAAAATGTAACTCTTAAAAAAGTCATCTTAAAAATATACAAAAAAAATTATTTCGTTTGAAAACTGGGTGACTCTGAGTCTTCCAATCACTTGGACTACTTTTGTTGGGCAAATACTAGCTATTTGCAAAATTGTGAAGGGTTTCGTAATGCAAAAGACAACTTTTCAGGTGCTGCCTGACCCCTGCTCATCGGAGTAACGTGAACGAAAGCAGCTGCAGTTGCTGTCGGATCGAAATATATTACTTCAAAATCCCGGCTTGGGCATAAATTATATCGGGCAAAACACAGCCTTTTTTATTTGAGGATAGAGTGGTCCTCAATCTTGGGTCCAATTGCGGACTTCTCCTAGTGCATGAATCACTCTTTTTCGGGCAAATATCTTCACAGTTGCCATACATCCCCCCCCTTGCTTTTCTTTCTGCAAATTTTCCAAATTCCTCCGTTTTCAGTCCCGACCTCATTACTGTTATCTATTCTCGTTTGTAACTTACATCTATTTACGAAAGATTTTGTTATAAAATTGCATCACACTTTTATATTTCTCGTTACATTTCGAGAATCCAAAAAGCAAAAAGGCGAGTTCACTTAAAGTTTACCTGATTCGTAGGCAGATACATGGACGCAGTTTACTGTGTGAAATTTCTGAATACGCCCTGCTTGGAATTATTTCACACAGTTCAAACACAACTGCAATTCCTCTTCAGTTAATTCCTGCAACACTAGGATCAGTACATTGCCCCCATTCATGCTTCAGTTTTTCTGTTTATAATTTATTTATGACTCGCAGGCAATATGGAACAATGTTGTGTTGTCAAGTACTCGAAATCAGAATGCGGAATACAGAATACGAAAAATCAGATTGCCGGAAAGGTAAATTAAGGACTAGTGAAAAGGCAAACAAGGAGCAATCACATTATCCAAGCTCTCGTTACGTTGTAACACATGAGTGTGCAAATATTCAAGTTACTTACAATATACAGTTCAGGGGAAAATTAATGTTTAAATAACTTTTCCTCATATGATGGAGTGTTTGAAAGACAAGGTCCTCATATAGCGATTTGAAGAACTCACAGTGGAACATGGCTTAATTCCGATCGTCATTTATAATTTATTCGCTAATTTTTGAAGAATTTCCATAAGAAATTATAATTTATGCAATATCCGACGGTGATAAGGAGCATTTGTATCCTTTCCTTACCATCAGGCTTAGCCAGTAATCCGGTTCCCTTGAATGGATGAATTTATTGCAATATTTTTCTGGAATCCGGGCGAATAATCCGTTGCTCTGCTGCTCGCATTCATCGACGATAAGATAGCATGCAAACGGTTAGGTGTACAGGATGCAAGTAAATCAGGGAAAGGGATTCATTTCGAGTAATTCATTGTGAAGATCACGGATGCGTAAAAGCTGCTCCATCATCCAATTAAACGCTGGAGATAATCCTGGCAAATATGTTGTTGCTTGGATTGCTGCTGCAAACTATCTTATGGAAATGTTCCCAGTCATTCTCGTCTTGCTCCTCAATGGGTAACAATGCACTACATACTCTTGTGTTATACTTCACACGGACATATGTGTTAGTCATCGTACATATTCGAATTAAGCCATGAGTTAACAACTTCTTAGATCTTGGCAGCTTCTTCATTGAATTTCCTTGCTTTTGGTGCCTAAGCGGACAACCTAATGCCCAAACAGTAGTCTGTGGTCAGTGGTAACATTAGCTTGCTAAATTCCTTTCAAGTGGCAAACAATACGGTCATTAGTAGCTTACACAGAGACCCGAACTAATAGGCAGCACAAGAGAACATATCAGAATTAGAGCTCATTGTCACTGGAAGGGGAATTTGTACTGGACTGAATAGAACCAGGAGTCAAGCTGATGAGCTTGTGTCGGATTTGTAAGCATTAGTCGTTCCTTCACTATGTGTACTAATATCAGAATGGAATTTAGCATAAAGCCAATAAGAATTATCAATAGTGGAAGCGCGTGAAAAACTTAGAGCTGTTTTGGATGGTTTCAAGATTGTAAAGACTCACCATCGGTACCGATAATATCATTAGGTCTGGTATGGGATTAGGAACAGGAATTTCAAATCACTAATGGAGAAATATTGAATTAACTTAATTTGGACGGGACAGAAAATTGAAGTAAACGTGACTTTTGAATTTGATTTCTCATGAATTTAAAGGAATTAAAGCAACATTGATTGTCCTCAATAAAATGATGCAGTCACTGTAAAACACTTTTCATAATTGAAGCAGCCAGATTCTTCGTCGGAATAATCAGTACTTTTGTTTGAACGCTAGTCTCGCCCAACTCCGATCTTCATCGGAATGTTGTAATCAAGTCCAAAACAATCAAAAAGGGGAGGAATCATAGCAAATTTAGCATAATTGATAATCTATTGAGTCAAAATTGGTGGAACAGTAAGGGCAGGCGGCGTATCTTACGTGTATCACGGTATTTGACAGCTCAGCATTAGGCAAACTTCTCACAACCGGTATCCGGTCTAGTCCTGCCTTAATAAGGAACTCCAGACATCCCGGTTTTGCGCCGAGGTCCACCAATTCGATATGTCTGATCATGTCATCGCTCCATCTCAGGCATCCATCGTCTTCTTTTTCTACCATAGACATCGACCTTATACACTTTGCCGGTGGGATGATCCTCATTCATACGGATTAAGTAACCCGCCCACCGCAACCTATTGACCCGGATTTTATCCACAACCTGATGGTCATAATATCCTTCATAGTTTTCATCGTTATGTAGGCTGCGGTCCATCCTCATGTAGGGGACCAAAAATAATTCGGAGGATTCTTCTCTGCAACGCGGCCAAGAGTTCCCAATTTTTCTTGCTAAGAATCCAAGTCTCCGAGGTTGTTGGTTGCCAACAACCGTGCGCAGATTCCATCACCGTAGCTTTTATCGGTTGTGATTTTCGACCCTAGATAGGAGAAATTATCAACCGTCTCTCTCTATTCTTTTCTTATATCTTTATTCTTCCGGTTTGATCAGTGTGGTTTGATGTCGTTGGTTGGTTGGATTTTGGTGCTGACGTTGGCACCATATATTATGTCTTGCCATAATGAATGTGCAGCCCAAAATCTCGCGTCACCTGCTTGATCTGGATGAAGGCAATTTGTATGTCTCGAGTCGTTCTTCCCATGATGTCAGTATCGTCAGCATAGAACCACACTTGGATGGATTTAAAGAGGATCGTATCTCTCGCATTTACCTCAGTATCGCGGACCATTTTTTCCAGGGTCAGGTTAAATAGAACGCCTGATAGGGCATCCCCTTTTCGTAGATCGTTGTTGATGTCAAATGGTCTTGAGGGTGATCCTGCTACCTTTAGCTGGCCTCGCACATTAGTCCGGGTCAGCCTAGTCAGTCTTATCAATTTCGTCGGAATATCGAATTCTCTCATGGCCGTGTGCAGTTTTACCCTGGCTATGCTATCATAGGTAACTTTAAAGTCAATGAAAATATGGTCCAACTGATGTCCATATTCCAACAGCTTTTCCATTGCTTACGGCACAGAGAAAATCTGATCTGTTGCCGATTTGCTTGGAATGAAGCCTCTTTGGTATGAACCAATGATGTTCTGGGCACATGGGGATATTCGACCTACGAACATAGCGGAGAATATCTTATAGATGGTACTCAGCAACGCGATACCTCTTTAAATGCTGCACTGTGTGATATCCCCTTTTGTATATATGAGACTACACCTTGAGCATAAGCCCCCATGTTTAACCAGTTTGGTTATAATTCCATTGGCTCTTGGTGACTTACGATTGTTGCGATTGAAGCAGATGAATTGCATGGACTGTTTCTTCCATACTTGGTGGTGACAGTATTTGTCCGTCGTCTTCATTTGAAATAATAAAAACAAATACCGATATTTCGGGAATCACTTGTTCCGTGATTCAGTGCTAACAAGCCTGGGACTTGAGATAGTGATCCGATTCTATATTGGCCCCCCTGTATGTTCTGACATTCATCAAGGCTGAGAGGTGGCGGCGTTCAATCAACAAGTGGTCAATTCCGTTAAAAGTGCTCTCGTCTGGAGAGACACATGTTTGTTTACCGAATCGTAGAAGGCATCCTTCTCCGACTCTGCAATCTTCTCTTTATGGGCATGAACGTTAATGAGGCTTATAATTCTAAATTTGCCTCGCAAGCGCAGAGTGCATAACCGTTCGCTGATATTTTCAAAGCCGATAACAGCAGGTTTCATTTTTTGGCTAACTAAGAAACCTACCCCGATCACATGGTTTACTGGATGCCGCTATAATATATGGTGTAGTGGCTCGGTTAAGCAAACTTTTCGCACAACTAGATAATAGTAAATTTGCAATTATGAACGTGGTCAGTTGCATATATATAAAAGCAAGCAAGCAAGCAAATATTATTCCTAGAATCTGCTGAAAGTGAATTTAGAGTGTGGCTCGTGTGGCTTGGAATAGAATTGATTTTCAAAGTTGAGCAACGTATTCAAGAAGGAGAGAAATAGGCGGCCAAGGATAATAGACAATGTAGAGTCTGTTTCGGCACCATGCGCATCTTTGATTTTCTATAAGCTTATTCTGAATATCATGCAAATGCGTCAAGATGTGCATATCTGTTCCATAGCGCGGCATTGCTTTCCAATGATTCCCTTAGCCCAACTTTCTATTCTCCGTACTCTCTTGACCTCGCCTTTTAGGCAACTCCATTTTCTTTTAGAGGAAAGCTGTGGCCGATTTCTTAGTGGTCGCATAGTTGTAAACGGTGAATTTGACAAACATTTAAATTCGAGTGAGTACCACAGACAATGTCAGGAGGTCATGGCTTTCCATTCTTTTGATTGTAAGACTGACAACCTCCGTACCCGCTTAGATGTTAGATGAAGAAATAATCAATCGCACAACGGGTAAGGAAAACAGTTATGCCGACCATCATCACAGCCGATTCAGAGACAATGTGATCGGTAAACGCCACACACAAACCTATCTACCCTTGCGCAAAGCACTTACGATACACCTCCTTGCTAAGAGCATTGGCCCATACCCCCACGCGGTGGAGCAAAGCAGCCTGTGTTGCACTCATTAGAAGACATGTTCTGGTATAGGTGGAACCCCCGATGTTTGCCGGTAGCCGAAACTCCAGCTGCAATCTTGTCCGTTGCTGCTTTATTTTACCCGAAAATGCTCATCGCTGAGTCAAGCGTCTATCCGTTGATTTTGACTCTATTATGAAAACCCCGTTCTATGTGGATCACGGGGTCAGAATTCTCTTTTTAGTCGGTTTTTTTTCTAGCCCAAGACTAAAACCATGAGTATTTATTCATCCGCTTTCTTGTCGCAAAGATATTCCAAATCTGCTTTGTACTTGTCCGATAATAAGCGCAACATCATCGTCTGCATAACCGAATCGGAGAATCAACCTTCGATTTCCGCAACCTTCCTTACAGGGATATTCTTTGTACCGCGGCAGATCGCCAAAGGTTAACCAGTTCAACATCCTACCAGCAGTATGATCTTCTGCGGACCACGTATTTCCTTAACAACTGCTTTTGCAATGCAGGGCTTTCTCCATAGAGGTGCTTGTTCCATTATGCTGCTCTAGTCACGTTTCATGAAAGTTTAATTATCCACTACCTTCGTAGACCAATCTGACTTTCTATTCGGATTAGATCTTAGGCAGGCGAGCCCCCACCGGGCCACCCATAGTTTAAAAATTGCTTTCCGTTGCCATGGGTGTAGCCCACAATGGTATGCCAACATTATATTCTACTGGGAAAACCCCTCTAATAAACGGTATACTATTGCGATTACGAAGATGGCGGGAATATTTCAAGCAGATATCAACGGACAAGTTTCTTAATCCTCCGGTTCGACAAACATTACCAACATTTGAAGCTATTCCTATTGCCAACGCAACTGAAGTCGAGGAAGCAATAAAACCAATGAAATCGGGAAAGAAAACGGATTTAACGACACCGCATCTGAGCTTTGGAAAGCGAAAAGCTGGGACCCAACACTGTGACTCAGTGAATTCCTCTATTAAGTTACTGAGAAAGATAGAACACCATCTGACTGGCAAGAAAGCACCACCGTTCCAATTTGGGAATAGAAAGGTAATCCAGTAGAGTCTTCAAATTACCGTCGGATCCAGTTGCTGTACCATTCAATGAAGATTTCTGAACACATTCTTGACAACCGTATTCTCGAAATCGTTCAAACACCAGTCAATCAAGCCGAGTTTGTTAAGAACTGCGGAAATACTGACGCAATATATGCTGTACAGTAACTCATGGAGAAACACCGTGAAAAGCATCGTCATTTCTTATTCTAGGGAACTCATCTGGTTTGCTCGGTGGGAACATCTACTACCTAAAGAACTCGTGCACTGGGTTCAATTGCTCTACCATGATCGGAAAAATTAAATTCGAATTGTGGCGGGTATATAAAAAACGATTCATGGCCCCGTCGGTGATCATCAAGGAAGCACCCTATCACCACTTCTCTTTGCTCTTGTTATGGGTACTGTCACACTTGACATTCAACATCCGACGCCATTCACACTGCTTTATGCAAATGATGTTTTCCTTGCGGCACATAGAAAAGCTCTTCTCGAAAACTTGTCCAAAAATGGAATGATTGCCCCTTGCAACAATGTCTCAGATTAAATCTGAATAAAATTGCTTATGAAATTGCTTGACGCATTAGCGCACCCTGAATGAAGTGGTGTTCCACAACTGGTGTTCCTTGTGATCGTCGTAGCAACAAACGTCTTAAATCCAGAATTTACCCTAGTGTTGTCCACACTGTCGCCCTCTGTGGTTCTGAGTGTTGGCCGACTATAAAAACATGGATGTTGCGTTGGACTTGTGGCGAAACACGCACATCACATCCGAAATAAGGACATGTGCTATCGATATGGGATTGCGCCGATCGTGAAAAAGCTGCGAGAGAGGTGTTTTCGATTGTATGGTTACGATATTCGCGCCTACGAAAATTCACTTTGAATTCACAAGTTTTACATTAGGCTTAAGGGCTGGTCCTCATAGATACAAAAGAGGGATATAAAAATATTTTTAACTTAATATAACCATGTACAGCATCAAATAGAAACAAAATTTACTGCACAGAAGGACACAATATGTAAAAAGCTCGCATGGGAGTGAACTATGAACCTCGTATAAATGGAACTATCAAACACCGAACTATTTTTCCATACGAAATAAACAAACGTTTTCGGTGTCAGGTTTGTTTCTTATTTCGTCTGAGCATATTAGTTACATAGATAGGTTTTTGTGCCCTTTCAGATGCATTTCAAAGAGGAAACGACATTTTCGTAAATGACATGAGAGAAACACTGGAAACCTCAACAAAGTTCTCCGAACTAGCGAGTAAAAGGCCAAGCAGGAGCATGTCAATGGGCACTTCCGTAGTCTTGCAATTTGGTACTGGCGGTAGACAATAGTCAACTTTTAAACATCCCCAAATCTCAAGTGCATTGCAGCCACTCAAATATAGGGGACTCAAAAAGGCAGGGCTGCAAGGGGAACATTTTGACCCACAGTGGGAATTATTCGAGCCCCTCTCGAACTTTCACAATCAATCTAATTTTGTTAAAGCTTCTATTCCAGGCCCCAGGAAAAACTATGGGCACGGCGAGAATCGCCTCCTTTCCCTCTACCTCTTGACCGATCGCAAAGGGACTTTACTTCAAATCTTCGACACAGATTTCCAATAAACCCAGCAATTAACGTCCCAAGCATCTCTAATAAATACACTTTATTGCGAAAGTTTATCAGCGAACTGGAAAACATCCGAAAACCAATCCCTTTATAACTTATCTCGGAATAACCATAAGACCTTCCAAAAATGCATCTTATAACTCATTGCATTTTACTTCTTCTCCATTCCGCATTCACATTACAATCTCTCGCCGTAATATATTCAAAAAAATTCCACCTGCCTCATTCGATCTGACTACCAAGAACTTGAAACGTGCAAAAGGAGAATGTCAATTATCGAAACTGGCCAAACATTAAGTGCAATAAAACTTGTTAAGTGGCCGACCTATTACACCAGATCGCCAAATACAGAAAACAGAAGGGGAGCCTGCTCTGCAAAGGTAAATGACGTCTATCTCAACTGCATTCTGCGGTGGTAATATAACAGGCAAATGAATTGAATCGTTGGAGAATGCATCTCCAAATTTATTGCCAATGTAATGGAAATATAATTGGGAACCTAAAAAAGTTGCCGCGCGGTAGCAATTTCTTTGTGCCAGCAGCTGGTTTTGGAATTTTTGTTTTGTCAGTCAGTAAGTGCTTCGATATTATTAGGAAGGGTTCAGGTTTTACCATAATGAGAAATATAATTGAATGTTAATAGAAGATATACGATAATATTTTAAATACAAAACGGATTAAGCTTATCAAAATTCAAAATAGTACCACTACCTTAATCGCTAATCAAACTAGTACTTCTGAGTTAAAACCGCGAAATCGGCTGCCAGGTAAATATTTTCCTCAGATAAATGGAAACCAATTTTAATATCGACAGCAACTTAGAATACCATGAATGACAATGAAAATTGTCAATAATTCAAACATCAAAATAGAAGAAGGGGAAGTAACTAGATTGGTAGTTGACAAGGTTTACTCCATTTTCCAGTTTCTCATTTCTGGCTTCTCTGGGGAGAGATTATCCACAGCTAGACAAATTCTATCTAACGGAACGGTGAATGGAGCTAATTGGGCGCTAAAGACTTACTTTGTCCTACCACAATAATTCCTTAATAATAATAGGATTTCCACCAAACTTTCCAGGATGATGCTTCTTATTGAAGTCTCCCTTAATATTAAATTTCAGTTTCACTGGTCTAGGGTGACCTTAAGTGGGTTTATTATTAATTTTATTTGAGCAGATATCATAACCGTATGGCCGGACCAAAATTTTTTTTTTTCAGCTTTCTAGATTTAGTTGTTTCTGAGAATGGATCCTTGAAATAATCGACCCCTTTCAGACCCCCCCCCCCCCCCCGCTTTGAAAACAATGCCTAAACTAGTACCGGGGGAGTCCTAATCGAGACCTTTCATTTGATACCCCACATGACGACATTCTATGGCAAAAAAATTGTACTCCCCTCTTTTGCATGTATAGGGGGAGAGGGGATTCACCTCTTTCCCCTGGATCTTCATATTAAACACGCTGTATCGTACAATGCTGGTAAACTCCATGAGTCTGCGGGTTGGATAGCAATGCCCAACGGCCATAGTAATATCCTAGACCAACGAAGTGTAACACACCCAAGCCGAGCTCCGAGCAGGATTTTGCAGTGAACTTCCCAACCAGAGTAGATTGAAAGCCCGGCAGTGTTACAGAGTTATGACACAGTACTCTTTACCAACGAAATAAAGATTGTCAGAGTCAGAGCAGAAGTACTCTCAGACAGTGTGGATAGTGTAATCGAGTGGTACGGTCTTCCAGAATACTATAACGTATTCCAAGCGAAAGTACTGACAGTATTGGAGGCCTCTAGCTGCCTGAAATATGAGGCGAGGTCCAAGCCTGGTAGCGGAAAACACTTTGTACGAATTGCTTAAAGTCACCTTTCTCTTCATCCCCCGTATTAGGAACTTAGGGCCGAATGAGCAGCCCGATGAGCGCAGTGGAAGTATTAATCTACTCGCACTACTTGATAACTGCTGATTCCAAATAGTGAAGGCCCACCATTTGCGCTAAGTTAAGGCTCTCTTTTAACAAAATAATTAATGAGAGGTTTTTGTACGGAGACAATTCTACAACGGTGGGGATGACATACTGGCATATAAAAGATCATATCCTATAATTCGCATTATGAAGTTGCGACTACGAGCTAGGCTGCGAACATTGAATAAACCAGTCTTTGGATATGGGATGTAGAAGCAAGTATCCTTTGTAAATCCTGCGGACTGGCTTTAAAGATCTAAGCTGGATAAGGAGTTTGTGGCAACGTAAAAGCGTAGTTGGGCAACTTGTTGTGGGAACTTACTATACTATACGTTCCTACTCTACCTTCTTAATCATTCTGGTATCCAACCGGTGTTTAAAGGATGCTGGCACTCAACGCCGTTGATGCGAATTTTGTATCGATTTTGGCATACGCTATAGCACAACTATGTGGGAATTAATAACCAAGTGGCTGGAGTTTCACGCTAAGTGGCTTCACCACGCCTTCGGAAGCACGAATTCTTCTCAACGGAATTATTAGAACCATGGGTAGAATACTTTGTTGAACTTAGATGTCAGTCGACTGGGACATTCCACCAACTGAATGCGATGGCATGCAAGTGTGATTGGCGTCCTATAAGACACATGGGGATTTATGACAACTATGTCATTGCAGAAAATACAACTCGGAATAAATTAAACCTATCTCATATCTGAGGACTAAAATTAATAAATAATAATTTTAACCTATCCATCTCCCTCCTCTCAAAATGTTCCCCCACAGGATAAAAACTGTTTCTGTATAGTTTCATGTATTCTTCGAAACCTTGGATCATTAGCAACCAATATTTTGAGAAAGGGGTACTCCCGTGAATTTTCGTCCTAATACTTGATGACGACGATCTAACGACAAAATCGATGGCCAATATTCTAACTATGCGGTCGTTGATTATGTATGCTGAACAGGCTATGGTGGAAAGGACATTTGATTCGAATATACATAGGGGACCGGACCCGAAATATATGTGTATATATATATAGGAACAATATGAATATATAACTAAACATAACGAGATAAACCGTACCTTTGGTGGATGTGTGACATATGTCAGGGTGCCAAAAATTTATTAAGGATTCTGAAGGCCGCTACAAAAGCCCCGCGGAGCTGGTATACCGGGAAAATCTAAGACTCACCAGCGGCTCTCTACTCGACATCAGGTTTGGACTCAACGCTAGCGGTCTGGTGCATCTGCCAAGGACGCAATGCCAAAATTGAAACCGCCATCACCCGCTGACCACGCAAAAACCGTGACTGATGTGGCCAGGGATCTTGAATCCTGTACGCACGTCCTAATTAGGACGGACACTCCTCGGAAGCCTCTGCAATCAACTTATGAGGGGGCCTTTGAAGTTATCGAGGCCAGCATTGTTATAGCCTCAGCGTCGAGCGCACGAACAAACGAAAATTGTTTTTCGATGCCAGTAGGAGCACGATTCCTCGTGAAAGACTTCTCACTAATAAATTTTAATAATTTAAATTAACAAAAATTATTCAACTTAAATAACAATAAATAAGTGATTTTAATTACAGTAGTACTGATTATAAATCATATGTCAATGACCGGAAGTTTCGTTCTGTTCCTGCTCGATTATTATCAGGAAATTTGGCCTTGTTGCAGTCTTCTTCCCTCATTTGGTGGCTATCATAGCCTTCTGGCAGCTTATTCTTCTCAACGGTTTTTAATTGGATGGAACTATGTAAAATAGAAATCCTCACCAAACTCTCATTTGTGTGCGGTTAAGCAAATAGAAGGTCTCACTACTATTTCCATTTATATTCCTCATATCGTCCGGTTTATATTTTATTTGCTTCTTCTGTTATTCTTCTATGAAGGGAGCGTACATTTTCGAAATGTAAAGGAAGTCATCCAGGTAGGCTTTTTGAGTTGAACTACAACAGTAATAAGAGTATACCTTCAGGAAGCTGTCAATGAGCTGGTTGACAAATGCAAGGTCTTCTGGTATGGTTTTATTTCTGGGTTCAGACTCTCATGTTTGTAGGGACCGTATCCATCTTTGTTTTTTAAAGTATTTAACACCATCACATTCGAGAGATGCACAGTTTTAAAGAAAAAAGACTGGTACGCTTTTAAGTTTGAGTCTACCACTTTCGACTGAAAATAGCATCTTCTTTGTGGAGGACTTCTCGTCACTCGATTTAAAACGAGCCCTTTTTGTCTTTTAAAATCGGGATTATGGAGCAAACCTTCACTTATCTTTTTCATTATACTTTTCGCTTCAACAAACCGGAGTTCCAAAGTTTACATCAGCGACCTGGAATCGCTTCTTATTTTTGCTGACTGTAAGTTTGGTAATCTCCCGTTCCCTCTTTATATTAAGCTCTCTCCTTTCATCATGTAATTCAAATGACGTTGATCAAAGTTGTGCTGAACAAGTAACTTCGATCATAAGCATAATATCGATAATCTTGGTCAGAAAAAGCATGAAGAAGTCCAAACCTTTGATCGTCCAATAAATGATAGGGTAGGTATGCCATATCCTTTGTTATCAGAACACATTTCTCCCTGGGTTCGGCTACTCATTATAAATGATTAGCCAAAATTCTGTCTATCGACTACCGTCTATCACCTTTTCTGTCACGAAATATAAATTTGCTCAGAGGGAAAATAGACTAACTGCACTTAATAGATTTCCGTGGTCACAAACCTAGTTCCTTTTTAGTTTCCTGAAAACATGTGTACTACTACTCAAATGGTATATGTTTTATGAGCTTCATGGCCAGTGGTGTACCTACTGTGTCACCCAGGAGGCCTTCATCAAACTCTAAACTCATTTTGAGAAAAATTGGACTTATTCCATATAATGAATAGAATCTTTGAACCTAGAGTTTTATATCGAAACAACCATGTAGATTTTCCCAGATTTTTCGAATGGATAGGATCTGAATGCGGGAGTGCTTATACAATTGAGGTCCGATAAGTATTATATACATTATACACATTCTCGTAGACGCCTAATATACAAATTCCAGCCGAATTGGACTCGTAGTTTTGTTTTGACAGCGTACAGAAGCGGGTGTGTCCGCGGAAATCCAGGATCTCGTATTGACGGATCAGCGATTGAAGGTGCGCGAAATAGCTGATACAGTAAGTACCTCAAAAGACCGCGTGGGTCATATTCTGCAATTGTGTCCATGAGAACAAGCGAAACCATGAAACCAATTCAGAGCAGCGTTTGGCGCTAGTTAAGCGCAATCTGAAAGAGTTTCTGCGTCATTTCATAACCGTCGACGAAACATGGGTTCATTGGTACACCGGAGGCCAAGGAACAGTGGAAGCAGTCGACTCCACTCAGCGAATGTGTCCCGAAGAAGGTGAAGGCAGCCCTATTGGCCGGAAAGTAATGACCATTTTCTGGGATTGACAAAGTGTGATCTGACACGACAAACTATAGAAGCGCAATAGTCTCACAGAGCGCTACTATGCCGAATTCTTGGACCGATTCCCACCAATTTGACGACGAAAAATATGCTCTTCCACCATGACAACGCACCTGCTCAAACCTCCGCCGCCGCCACGTCTAGATTGATCGAATTGGGCTACGAACTGCTACCCCATCCACCTTATTCTCAAGATTTAGCCCCGTGCGATTTCTTTTTGTTTCCAAACTTTAAAAAGTCACTCGCCGAACAAAATTTCGGTCATCGCCGTCACAGAGGCCTATTTTGCAGACCTCGGGAAAACATGTTTTTCAGACGGATTAAAGAAGTTGGAGGGTCGCTCAGATAAGTTTTTTGAGCAAAAAGGAAGCCATGTTGAGAAATAAATCGCCACTTTTCAAAAATTTTCGTTTTTCTTTTGTAGGCTAAGTACTTATCGGACCGCCCCCGTATTTTGTTTTGCCTACATTTTAGCCCCCGCTCCCCAATGCTCCAATCGTACCGAAAAGCCTTTCATCTGATATCCTACATGATCCTGGCAGGTAGAGAGGTAGGTACAAAGCCGTACTATATGTAAATGTTTTAAAAAAAAGAGGCAAATTCGTTCACTACACTTATGATTTCACTCTCTGCGGGTCTTTTAGACATTTCTCAGCTATTCAAACTAGAGTAGCTTTTTCGTTCCCATTTTGCAACCAAACTTGGAACCGCCTCTACCAGATTTCTGGGACAGAGGAAATATTCCGCATATCCCCACTGTTTATTATTCGCTTCGTAGAAGTCTGAAGTCTGAATCCAAACTGTCTACTTAATCATAAATGGTATCTGCTCATAATCTATTATTCACTTCCCCAATAGTTACCCATTTAATGTACATTTTCTGGAAGTCTAATCTACTTTACATATACGTACTTATATGACTGAAAGAGAGTTGAGTCCATGTATCTTTGGGTTGTGTTTTGTGTGTTTTCGTTTTCGCTCCAGTGCACTGGACGGCTTGCCTTCAACCCCCATCCTCGGCTCGGCCAAGATAATCCACCACCAACTTGAAAGGAATTTTGCAATAAAACGAAAGTTATTCACAGCGGAATGCTAAGTGATGCTGAATACCGCTCAAAGTTTTTTACAACAACCCCCGAAAGACCATAATCGGCCTTAATTGGAAAATTGTTCAATTGTTTTATTGATAATTTTGGGAAGTGATTCGGATCAAAGGGCATTCTCCTTTCCTGAATTGACATGGCCAATCGTCAGCGTCTATACTTTCGACAGATTGACCTAACTACACACTCGTACCGCTGTACATATCTTCATAGAACTGTGGGTGCTTTGTTGTTCAGTTGGTCAATTATAAACCCATAAATCACTTGAAATTGCTCTTTCACGCTGCAACTACAATAAAGTAACCAAACGGTGGAAAATTGTTCATTATTAATGCATTGTGGAATCCAGGGCCAGCATGATGGAATCATCGGTCGTATGAATTTATTGAAATCAACTGAAATTGGGTATGACCAGATTGGATGCGATGGAGTCATTCTGAGGCTCAGCGGATTTTTCTTAAGACAAGGATCTAAGGAATTCAAGGTGCGACGCCTAGTTTTACGTTGTAGAAAAATTACTCAGAAGGAAGATATAGACAGCACAATGTCACTGACCAAGGTATAAATAGCATGGAAGAGTTCATCAGTTCATAGAACTTGGAAATTCTTATCTCCATGAAGGAAGCCTTCCGCGATGCCTGCAAGTATTAGTCACTTTACAGTTGAATAGTTGCCCTTGAATAGCCCAAGCCATTTGCTTGCAAATGAAGATGAATGAGTAAATTATTTTAAATTGGCACAAGTATAGCTGAAGAGGCAAACTCGATACTCTAAGTGATTCTGTTTGGGCCTCACTCCAACTAAGCCTCACATCAACTAAGCTCTGGCCGAATGCATGCATGCAGGCATACATGATGCGATCAAAACTGGCTTCCCCAACGGTTGTAGCCTGTATGAGGAAGATCTTACAATTTGATTAGTCAACTGTACACTGGCTAACGCTTGTCTTAGCATACCAGATGAGATGCTAACTACCCAGTTAGCCATACAGTCTGTGTGTTTAGATTTATTCCCTTTAGGTGATGTTTTCCCCATTTATGTGTATGTAAGCGGCTATTACGAAAACGAGAACGAGTTCTGGTGGACTGGACAACTGCCGCGTACTTCAGAAAGATTAATATGTGTAACGCCTTTATGTAAATTATCTTACAGTTGGGATTTAATATTCTACAAAGCGCCAGTACGGGATGGCCACAATCTCATGCTTGTGAACGGACAAATGATTCTTATGCAAAGTTCGAACTTCGTTACTGCTATTTTAGGTTCTGCAGTTTAATTACACATTCTAGAGACTATTGAGGAGAATATATTCCTGTTCAGATAATGTCTCTCGAAACGATTAAGGCTATAATTGAGGTGTTTTAGAAGCTCAAATGTAGGGGTACCTCCAATTGAACTTGCCTGAGAAAGTTTGCTCAAAAGTACGTTAACGAGATACACGAAAAGTTTTAGGTATTTTTTCAATGACAAAATTTCACTTTTTTGCCTGTTACCAAGTTACTAAGTAGTAGTTACATTATTTGAGAATCATCACCAGCACTAGGTTGAGGAAAGCTCCCGTCTGTCAGCACCTAAGCGCAGTTCCACCGAAGTCTTCTTCGGAACGGGCTGACTTGTCCCAGAGAGATGGTCGAGTCCTTGGTACTTGTTGGAGGACCGTAAGTATGGACAGAGCAGAATGGTCAAAATTTGTCAATTTTCCAAATTGTTATATAGCTACAAACCTGTGGTTGACAACAGTGAGCCCTGATGATGATATATACATATTTGTGTTTATTATTGGTCTTGCAAATATCGATATTTCGGGAACAACTTGTTCCCTTCTAACAAGATTTGTAAACACTCATGAAGGGAACAAGTGGTTCACGAAATAATATGCTTCATGCTGCAATTTATATTACTGAAAATTTTTGAAGGTCTAGAAGAAACTCAAAACGGTTTCCCGGTTAATTTCCACAAAAACATAGTAAAATACTATTAATAACTTCATTTGAGTAGAAATAGGTACGGAGATTATTTTGAGGCCTGAACACCGTATAAAGGCAGCTCCATGATTTTTTTCAGATTTTAGGGTTGAGTAGTTTCTGAGAATGGGTCCATTAAAGAAATCATCACTTTTAACCCCCCTTACCCCCGCCTGACCAACAAATCTCAAAACTGGCTTCGAAAAGTACTCGCGAAGACTATTTTCGGTGAAAAATAAGTTTAAACACTCGTTTTGCATATATGAGGAATGAACATAGGCAGATGCAACTTACTACATGTACGGGCGTTCACAGTTGCCACCTTCTCACCAAATTTCGTGTCAACTGGCACAGCCGTTTCTAAGAAAAGTGCGTGTGACAGACAAACAGACAGACAGGCAGGCAGACAGACAGACAGACAAACATTGAACCGATTTGATGAAAAACGGGTACAACAGGAACGTCGTCGTAAATCGGATCCAAAAGACGTTATGCCAAACCTCAAGACAACAACTTTCGACATTCCACCAGAAACCAAATACAGAGCCAAGGCAATGGGTAACATCAACACATTCGGATGTGTCAGAGAATATCAAATGACAGCTAAACGTGGGTTCCGGATTACCTCCACCAGTGGAAGATTCTTGAGGACTCGGATATACTCGGTTAAGGATAAAAAGAGTAAACCGGAAAAAGCAGCATTTACGAGGCTTTCTACCCAAACTGCGGGCTAGTCCTTACCCGAGTATTGGAATACATTAAAAAGGTCAAAACTACAAGAAAGAGTGGCATCCGTACGAGTGGAAGTAGCATATCTGCTGTAACTGCATGTGCAGTAATAAATAACTCTGCGGGTAGACCTTCAAGCCCAGCAGCTTTACTCCGTTTCAGTGCATTGATGGCCGAAACGATTCCCCTGCTTGGAGGAATAGCTCATTTCCGCATGTTACGGTGACTAGCCGTTTCATCCACAAGAGGAGAAACCTCACCGGATGTAATACGGTGTTTTTTTTTCACCTTTTCAGTTGCTCGTTATCGTGGATTTGAAGTCGACTGTTAATGTCCTTCATGGAACCATTGGTAGCTCCTTCGTAATGCGGTATACACTTCTGAAATCCTTACGGAATCTTCCCCTTTACAGACTAATGCAATATCAAATTCCCTTTTGTCACGGCACACTACACTGAACTCTTCGAGATTTCGCTCGATATCGAGGTTCAATCACGTCCATCATTACTCGCAATGATCAATAATCCGCTTCCACAACTCCGCGGTCAGTTTAAACCCAACTGACAACCAACCACCAATGACGAGTCGGGAAGTAGCAGAAATTCACAAACCTCTCACCATTACGGTTGTGATCGCCAAGACCGTGTTCCCCCATCTCCTGTCCGAGAAAGATGTTGTCTGATCCCACCTTGGCATTCATCACAATCACAACATCACCTTTAAGAACCTTTCCCGGAACTGCGTGTAATTACTAGTAGAAACCATTCTTCTCCACTAAGTATATCGGAAGTCTCCGCTAGCGCAAAGCATTGCACAATCGTCATGCTCCTTAACCTGAACCGGAATCTTGCAGTTGAGAAGTCTGTCAGAAACCGGTCAGGTCAAGAGAGTGCGCCTTGCAGTGGCCATCAGAAGCAATCTGACATCGGAGTCGAGTCTGCTACCACTTGGCTTTCCAGAGTACAAAAGCACATTGCCATTAGTGTGGAAAGAGGACGAGGAGCACTTTGGATATCCCGCGGAGGGTTGAGTGGTCCCTTCATTGATGAAGACCGACAAAGACACGAAGTGGCTTTGACACTTCTAATTTTACTTTTGGGTTCGTGATAGAGCGATTTAACCCAGCACACGTGTTGTCGTGGAGTATACCATTTGAGTTCCTGTGGAACACGGTCAAAGGCCTTCACTTGATCTAGAAATGCAATGTCAAGAGGGCGATGCTTCTCATGGTGTTTCTCCATGAATAACTATGCATCGTATATTGCGTCAGTGGTTCCGGACTTCTTTACAAACCGACCACGGTTATTGGAACGATGTCGCGAATACGGTTGTCAAGAATGAGTTCAAAAATGTTCATGGTATGGGACAAATAGTTCGGTTCTGACGATAATTTAAACATTCTGCTGAACTACCTTTCGTTTTCCATATTGGAATGGTGTTGCTTTCTTAACAGTCTACAGGTATTCTACCCTTCTCAATAATCCGAATGAAGAACTCACTGAGTCACAGTGTTGGGTCCCAACTGTTCTCTGCCCAGAGCTCAGATGCAATACCGTTAGGTCCTGTTGCTTTCCCCGAATTTATTCGTTTTATTGCTTTCTCGATTTCACTGGCACTGACAGATCGAATTGTTTCAAATGTCAGCAGTGCTTGCAGAAGTGAAGGATGAACAAATTCTTCAACTGAAATCTGCGCAAAATATTCTCGCCATTTAGCCGTCGCGGCTAGTCAATCGGTAAGTAAAGTAGTTCCTTTATCGTTTACGCAACAGAAGTGTTCAATATGTAGTGAGCGTAGGTATGACTTTTAACAAGTCGATGCAGATCTCCCTCACCGTCCCGAATGTTCAGTTTATCGTAAAGATAACTTGATTCCACGATTCCTCCACATCCGTAATGGTTAGTATTCGCGTAAGTCAGATAATTTTTTCTTTAGTCTCACAAAATCGCCACCATTTAATGTACGGCGGGTCACTAGGTTTCTTACCCTATTTTATCGGAGGCAATCAGCGGCTGATGTTGAGGTGCGATGGTCTCATAGGAAACGGCTTTAAGTCGGTGACGATGATAAATGTTGGCGTCTTATGAGGATATAGTCGATTTGAGTTTTACTCTTCCAACTATAAAATGTAGGAAGATGAGACAATCGTTTGATGGATCATGTATTCATAAGAGTGAAATTATGCGGTGTTTCCAACGATTAATTATCTAGAATAATAAAAACTTGTTTCTTTTTCGTTGGTGTGAATATTTATTCTTGCAAATACTGATATTTCGGGAACCACTTGTTCCCTTCCACACACACAAGTGGTTCCCGAAATATCGTTATTTGCAAGAGTAAATATTCAGACCAACGAAAAAGAAACAACAAGTTTTTATTATTCCAGATTTATTCATAAGTCGTGAGTTTCCGGAAAATCGACTATACGCTCTACATCCTCATTGCGTACTCCAAACTCTTTTCCCACGTGACACTTGTTGCCGTCTGCCTTTTCACCTACATGACGATTAAGGTCATCCGAAATGACGAAATAGTCATCAGTAGGTACGTTACAGGTTTTCGTATCGAGAAGCTGCTGGAAAGGATCTCTCTCGGTACTAGGTCGACCTGTTTATAGTATGTGTGCGATGAAGAAGTAAATAGTGCGAGCAGCTGACATAATGACGGTCATCAAATCCCTGGACTTCTAATGGCATTACGGAGACTCTCAGATATGGTAGTGTTAACACCATATTGAGTGTGTGAGCTACCAAAATAGAGAGAGTTATAGCCATTCTTACCACGTTCCACACTTACCACGTGAAGATACCAACATTTATCGTGTAGGCACGTGTTTGTTTTGCTCGGATTACATTACTTACGTCCCGACACCGTGTTTACGTCAAGAACCCTTGTCCATTTCTCGACAGAGCCGAGGCCTGTCTAACTGCGGCAAATGAGATGAACACTCTAGCATTGTTTTTACTCAACGTGATCATTTTTAAGATTTTGTATAAAACAAAAGCTTATTAACATCGATTCACTCTCTGTCTGTCTGTCTGTCACACGCAATTTTCCGAACGAAATTTGGTGGATGTATGGGAACTGTGAAATCCCACACATACAGTGAGTTACATAAATTTACGTGCAGTTTAAAGGGAGGCTCCCCATACATGTAAAGTGGGGAAGCAAAAAATTTTTTCATCGAATATAATCATCAAATGAAAAGTCTCAATTAGTACTTTCCGGTTCTGTTATTAGTTTTCAAGTGAATTGCAAAGTATACGAATAAGGAGTCAAAATGTACACACTTACAGTGAGACAGAACTCATTTTCGGAAACTACCCAGCCCAAAAATCCCAAAAAAAATCAAGGTGGTGCGCTAAGATGAAATCAAGACCTCAAAATATGTCCCATTCCGATATCTACTCAAATAAACTTACTAATAGTATGTTACTAACTTTTAGAAATTGACTAAAAAACCCTCCTGAAATTCACCCCAGGCGCACCAGCATAGAGGACAATATTTTATATACACGTGCCAAATTTGATGGAAATCTTGCCATTGACGCCAAAGTTATGGCAGTTCAAACTTATCAATTTCGCGCGAATTTACTGCTTCTAAAGCCATGCAAATAAGATGCCGGCATTATAATTAACGAGAATAGTTGACATTCGAATGAAATATTAAAATTCCGTTCATGAAGAATCTACTTCTCCCCAGCAAAATAAAACCTTTTTAAAATCGGTTCAATGTCTGTCTGTCAAGCTGTCCGTCTGTATGCCTGTCACACGCACTTTGCTAGGAGACAGCTACACCGATTGAGACGAAATTTGGCGAGAAGGTGGGAACTTCCTTCTACATTGAGATTAAGCGGGAGTGGGGGTCCCCATACATGCAAAAAGGGGGTGTAGAATTTTTTTCATCGAATATATGTGGGTATCAAATGAAAGGTCTCGATTAGTACTCTTCGAAGCCGGTCATAGTTTTGTGATTTGTTGGAGAGGCGGGGAGTGGGAGGGGTGGAATATGATAATTTCCTTAACGAACCCATTCTCAGAAACTACCCAACCAGAAAATTTGAAGCTGCATCTATATGGTGTCCAGGCCTGAAAATACTCTACATATCTTCTCAAGTTAAATTAATAACAGTATATTACCACATTTTCAGAGAAGTTGATTAAAACCCACTTTAAGTGTAAGTTAAGTCTGACTTCGAATGTGATCAAAATGTGTCACGCCACTAGTCCAACGCAACATCTTCGTCTACCACAAGACGCCGTTCGTTGTCTTTTATAGTGGGCCAACACTCAGAACTATAGAGAGCGGCAGATATTCGTTGATACGTCGATCGTAAAGAACACCAGTTGTGGAACACCACTTCATCTAGGTTATGTTAATGCGTGAAGCAATTTCACTACGCAGGGCGCCAGGTTACTGCCATTAACAGAACTGAGTGATTTAAATATCTCGAGTCAATGCTATCAGCCAATGGAGAACCGCGTTATGCTCCTCACATAGGGAAACACAAAACCTTACATACCTGAAGCACCAAGCTTCCGGTTTCCCGACGTGTTCATTTTTAACGACACTTAAAGCGTTTTGTTAGTTGGCCTGTTGTGGGACCAATCACAAAGAGAGATGAAGTAGAGTTTAGCATAGTGAAGAAGTGATAAAGTATATTATCACTTTCCCTGATTTCAGTATTTTATTTTGCCTCTTCCTCTTTATCTAGGCTTGGGATCAGCATGCTATATACGATAAATAACATCGCAGAGTTCACAGGGTCTTTCGCCTTACAAACGAGAAACTAAAAATCAAAGAGGACGTTGCTAGATATGGAACATCGCAATCGCAAATTGCCGACAAGTGATTTTAATAGGTAAAAATCTCACAACCCTTTGAAGATTTCCACCTCTTCAAAAAAGATCCTTGATCGAAATAAAAACTGAATAGTGAACAAAATAACTAAATGAATGACGTTCTTGCATACAATGATCCGAGAAATACTTAACCAGCATTCGCCCACAAAATATCCCAGCCACTGGTTCACCTTAGCAACCAGTCTACCTACAAGAACAACCAAAAAATTATGTTTGGTGCACCTCTAATTGCAATTGACCACTACTCTATGACAATATTCAATGATACCGTCCAAGAACCTGGGATTTGATGGTCTGGATCCTGCACAAAGCGCATCCCAGAAATGTGATAACAGTGCAACAGTGAGTTAACAATTCCTTCTAACCGGCTTACCTGATTGCAATAGAATTCGTTTCAATTCTAACCCAGTCCTTGCCCTAAAAATCTAGCGTTTTCATATTTCAAAGCTCAGAGGTTTTGCATATATATATATATATGTATTTAATGTACAATATACTATATAATACGTGTTTACCATGAAACATCACTTCCGAAATTACGGTAACCACTGAATTTCACTAAATCACAAATTATCTTCATATGGAACTGACGATCCGTCTAGTTTCCGATATTCTCATTTATACGGAAACCTCTCTTTTATGCAAAATGAAGTTCTGAAAATGCATGAAATTTATTTACATCATCATAGAACATCGAATTAAGGCCAGATATCCAAATTTAGGGCTTAAAATTATCCACACTCAGGTCCTGCAATTCCAGTTGGCTTCAAAATAACGTAATTTGATATTTCGCAACGGTCATAAATTACGCTTTAAATTTCCTCAAAAAACAACTTACAGGCTTCCCATCAAGTCATTTATTCAAGCGTTTAAGTTGTAATATGTAACCGAATTCCAGAACAGCAAAGATATTCTGCTTCAGGTCTTTAAGTCAGGCCAGACCGGGCACAAAAGGTCCAACCTTATCGAGTTCGGCAGCATATTTTGATCCAGTCCATTCACTATGTGCATATCCACTTGCTAAGCGTGTTTGGATTAAGGCGATTTACTGGGTTTCTTGAAAACCCAATTTTTTTTATTATTATTTTTAGCCCCACATTTTGCAAAACTTTTTGCATTTTGGTTTTTGGTTCGCGAATTATTCGTCAACTCCTCAGACCACCCAAACTGCACAATACGTGATGAAGTCAGAAGTAGGACTATTGAAGCATTTTCAAGTATCGTTACCCTGACTTTGTGCAGGGTTCTGCGCTTGGGGCGTTACTGAGATAATTATAGGGCCAATGGAAGAAGTATCTTTTCGGGTTACCACTGGATTAACGCTAACGGAGAAATCATAAAAAAATGTTCGTATTTAATACAAGTTATTCAGACATTCCGGCGATATCATGTTAATTGCTCTTGCATTCAGAATTATTGAATGATAAAATCGTAAAGGATATGGAGCTGCTAACTTAACTAACAAGGACGCATTTGATTTGAATTCCGATTTGTATTTTGTTATACATACTTGTTCGGCCAGTGTTAATATTTTCAGAAATGCTTCCACTTTAACTTTCTGCTACTTCTGACTTTCCGGAAAATTACGACTGGTAAATGCCTCGCTTCTTATCGGTCATTCGATGCAACTAATATCGATTCCATCGATATCTTAGCGGTGTTATCACCTCCCACAGATCTCATTTTCTCAGTTAAAACGTGACTGACTACTTCACATCGTAACCAGAGCCGGGCCAAATTGCCTGGAAATTGAAGAACTCATGTGAAGACTCCTTACTCAATAGCAATGGCAAAAAGGAGGCAAGGATCCATCTAGAACGTTGAGAAAATACTTGGGTTTACTCGCCACCAAATGGGCAATGAAGAGGGAAGTGCTTTTATTGCGAATATCGCTTAAGCGATTTTATTCATAATCATTTCAGTAAACAGACTTTCAATATTTTATCGCGTTCACCGCCGCCAAGTTATTTTAATGCTTATCTAAAGTGAAAGCCATTACGCAGTGTGTACACACTTCAATTCACCTTTCACTATGTCAAGCGGCTGGTATCTTGAGCTTGGAGGCAATTTCCAAGGATGGGATGGAACGTTCTTAGGAAGCATAGGGTAAAACTAGTTTGGTGACGCCATCTGATTTTTTCTCTCAAAATGAAAATATCTTCCCCGAAATTTCTAAGGAAAATATTAAAACTTTCCAAGGAAATGTCCACTGATTCATGCCGCTACGGAAATTTCGAAACTCTATGAACCCTTCAGCTCTCCTTTGATTCTCTTACCAAATAATAAAAACTTGCAATTACTTCACAGCCCCCACTTCCTGTACTTTCTACTGGAAATATCTCTCCAACCGAATCCCACATAAACTGAAATAGAGAAGATAAACTACTTGAGACGAGAAGGTAGAGGAGTTATGACGCCCCTAAAAGAAGAATATTGCCTCGGTTCGCTTCGGATAGACTCCATAATTTAATGGAATCCAATAAAAGTAAGCAAAAATTTCTACTTATCGGCGGAACTAAGAGCTACGAGCTAAGTGCCCTAACAACAAGAAAAACAAACCCAAGAACAACCCAAACCAAGAAGGCTGCCTGATTCAGTGTTCGGGGCTTACAAGGAAAAAACAAAAGGAGGAAAACTTTTCAAATTGGCAAATTACAACAATCGTTTGGACCTGATAAGATCAGCCGAGTAATTGGCTATTGGGGCCTCATGCAAAGCACAGGGTCGTAAACAGCAGCTCCACATCAGCGAAAAGGGAGAGAACAACACAAAATAGCGTCATCTGGAAAACTTGTCGTCGTGTAGCGCCATTGTTAGAAACAATGACGATTACCAAGCACTAGTACGAGCTGTGCGACGATAATATTCGCAAAAATGGCAGTGACATCAAATTAGCAAATAGCGAAATTTGCATAAACCAATCGAATAGTGTAAGCACTTTGCTATAAAATATTTTAGATGAGATTGAAAGTGGGCAAGATAATTTTTTCCAGTGGAGAGGGTTGCCAGGAAGTTTTGTATATATGTACATAGAATGATTGAAGGCAAAATATTAACCTCGACATTCCTTGGAGTGTTTTATACGTGGGTAAAACTTCAAGAAGGCCAATGTATATACAAGGCAAGGATGACTTATTACAGACATGCATCTTGAAAAATTTACGTACGATTCATCACATTACTTGCGCTCAATTAATCGAATTTCCATCGAGCTCAGTAAGATTCCAACCCTTACTTAACCCACACTAAAAATCTTGCAACGAATCAAAATGCTATTTTTGGTTATCCCCTGCATTTGGGTTCATTACAGACGGCGCCCAACGTGGGGCCCACACATTCGTTAGGTTGCAAAGTTAAGTCGACCTTCCTTTCCTTCGCTAATATACCATAAAAGTTTGTAACTTTTGACGGCAATCTCTCCTCTGAATCATTTTGAAAGCTTTTATATTCCCTCTTCTCGTACCGCGTAGATGCAGTTGGTACGCTATACTCACATACGAATTTATAACAATAATTTACAATTATTTGTGTAGGACCTAAGGCTGTCTATCTATATCTGCTATGTTTCTACCTTCTAGGTGGTGAAACAGCTCTCTCATTAACTATACTCTGCGAAATTTTAAAGTTATTTTACTCGTCCAAGGGATAGTGAGCTCCTTAGACAACTGGAGTGAAATTTGCCAATCTTCATCCTTCACCGATACACTAACTAAACGGATATTAATCACAACATTTTTTGGTCCAGTGTGCATACAATTTGTTTTCTGGTTCCCTCTACTTTTTATATCAGTAATTGAACACCATGCTTTAATTACCGCTTGGCAAGTATATCGACTCCCCAGTCCTCTTTAGGCCTTGGAATCTAATTAAGAGTTCATGACGAACTAAAACATCCTTCTTTGCATTAATAAAGGTTTTGCAAGTCTGATTTGGAATTTTCCAAACCAAATTCAAAATTTCCAAACTAATTTCAGACTTTTCCAAACCAATTTCAAGCTTTCCAAACCAATTTCAAGATTTTCCATTGCAAAATCAGGCTTTTCCAGTCCAGTCAGAATTTCCATTTCATATTAAGAATTTTTTCAATACAACAACAACAACAACTTTTTTCGTCTGGATAAGGATGGAACTGAGATTTTTTGAAAAAATCTGAAGGGCCCACCAATTTTCCAACATTATTTACTTTAATGAACCATTGGATTCGGTCTGGGAATGTGATGGTCCATTGCCGTTCTCTAGCATACTTAGCCGTTTCATACTTCAGGAAAATGCTATATACGGTTGTCGGATTCCACACTGAAATTCCGGCCGCTCCTTTAATCCATCTCGGCCATCTGAACTGTGTAATTCAGTAGTAACTTTTAGAGGAAAGACAACTTCAGTAGAAAATTCAGTAATGAAAACAGCTGATGTAGTTCCTAATTTCTCGTTTACGCAGGACAAAGTAATTAGCAACGCCACAATTCAAACTTCTTCACAATTGAGAAGTCTTCCCAATTGTCATTGCACATTATTGAGGTTCTACAAATAATGGGAGAATTAAATGCAGTCAAAAGTACACGACTTTATATCTAGAAGGGTAATTACATTTCCTTCCAAACCGAATAACATGATCCAGTAAAATAAACATTGATAGAAAATTGATAAGTAGCTCAGGTTTATTTTAAAAAATCTTAGCTTCATTCTTATCCAGTGGTGAAAAGTTGGCATAAAATTTTAGTAATATATTTTTAAAAAAATTTAATGTGAAATTGATTTTGGACTGGAGAAGTCCGAATTTGAAATGGAAAATCCTGAAATTGGTTTGGAAAATTCTGAAATTGATTTGGAAAAGTCAGACGTTAATTTTGAAAGTCTGAAAATTCTGAATCAGACTTGCAAGACCTACATACATATGGTCGGTATTATCCTCTAGCTAATGCAAAGGACCTCAACCACATTTGTGGATCATCGCGATCCTTTTGGAATATTACAATGCTGTTCGCCCCGTCGTAAATCCTCATTGATATTATTTAAAGATAGTTCGAACTGTCCTGTGTTTGGTTTGCCGGAGAAGTTATAATAACAGCAACCGGGTTACCAACGTACAACTACGTTATGAGAAATTATTTATTCATCAAATATGAAGTAAAGTCTGACAAAAGAACAAAAGAACCGACAGTTCATGAAAAATCTGAAACGCTGGCTCGCGAAGTTTCAGAGATATGGCAAAAAGCATTGCTGCCAACTGTGAGCATAAAAAGAATTCTACCATTTATTCGTTCCTACCGCGGTGAATATAGAGGCTTAATGAAGCCATATCAAGGCCGTTAAACTAACAAAAAGTACCCTAAAATAAATAATAAAAACTTATCTCCAGTTGCACTTCTACAAAAGGAAGAATAACAAAAAAATGATGATAGGTGGTGTGGATGTGGTTCCAACCATAAAGAATAAGAAAAAACAAGAAAGAAAAGAAAAAAGTTTATCGCGCAAAAGAGATATGAATTATTTTGACGAACCTTGTTGTTCTCGTTCTTTAAGGGTGACTTTGAGGGTGCCGCCCAGATCGTTCAGCGCATTTCTGCCTGAAGGATGCCGGTGCTGAGTACAAGGCCTCAATGGCCGCTTGGCTGTCGGTCAGAATGGCTATGTTGCGCTTGGGGCTGGGATCATACTCCAGCCATCGACAGACGTCCAGTATCACCAGTACTTATCGGCTAAGATATCGTACTGTGGCCATAGGGCTTCGCTGTCCAGCACCCGGACTGACGTAGTCTGACTGCACTGCACGCTATAACGTATTTAATTTGGAGGTCTAGCGAGAAGAGATGCAGGAGTACATAGAGAGCATCTGCCGGCCAGGACTGCAAAGCCCCAGTTGCACCTGCACACCCGGTTCTTTGAATCCTATTAAGCTTCGTTCTATTGTACTTTTTGCTCAAAGCCTGTCACCATACAATAGCCGTACGTTAGAATTGAATGCATCACAACGGTATACGTCCAAAGAATCATCATCGGCCGGAGATCCCATTTCTTTGCAAAGGTTCTCTTGCAGACATAGAAGGCTATACAAGCCTTCTCAAGTTCTATGTTCAATCTCCAATTTAGTTTCGGATCCAGGATAACACCCAGATAGTTTACATTAGAGGAAAGAACCAATTTTCATCATCAGCATCAGTTCCGTTTCGGTTAGGTTTATGCCGAGTCCGCGTCTTGCGGCCCACAGCCACACCTTTCGCAACGCTCCTTCCATGATCTCGCTCTTAATGGACGTAAACATCCCTGACCCCCCAAGGCCTCGGCATACGCCACTACCTCCACCCCGCTGCTATCCAATATTCGTAAAATTCCGTCTATCACTATTAGCCGGAGCACCGCAGAAATGGGGCCACCCTGGGGCGTGCCTCTGTTCAAAACTCTTGTCAAGTGGTTGCCTCTCAGATCCGACTGCATTATCCTGGTGCAGCATGGATATAATCCAATGCGTAAGATACCCCTCCAATCCAATGCTGGTCAAGGCTTCCTTCATCGCGTTGGTACTAACATTGTTGAATGGTTCCTCTATTTCTAAGAAAGCAGCTAGGGTATCCTGCTTGTACTGCAATGATCGCTGAACCTTGCAAATTACTCGTAGAGAGCGGTTTCTGTAGATTTGCCTTTGAGGTAGGCATGCTATGTCGTAGAGAAAGGCGTTCTCTCCTTAATCACCTTTAAGAGGATGTCTAGGATGAGCTTTAGAGTGTTCAAGACGAAAGGGGCTGGGCCTACCCGCTTTCGGTATGAAAACTACTCGCGCCTCCAGGACTGTGATACATATCCTAAAGAGATACCGCTCCAGTAAATCTCAACAAGCCAGGGTACAGCCCTTTCCTGCTGCTTCTGTAGCATGACTGGCATTATGCCATCTGGGCACAGTTCTTCGAGCTGGGGGAATAGAAGGTTGGTATACTGCCCATGTGGCACACAGATAGGTTAGCAACTCTACAGCTTTGGCTAACAATTATTATGTGTGTGTCCTTCATTCTTCATTATCAACGACGCAACAACCGGTATCGGGTCTAAGCCTTCCTTCATTCTTAACCAATTCAATGATGTCAGCTTAAATTCATTCTCGCAAGTACCGAGTTCTGGCCGGCAACTCTAATTGGACCCATAGCCATCCATGACTACAAATTTCCCATCCTACTATCAATTAGAGGACAAAAGAAACAACAATTAACAATTCCAATAAAACACAAGGAAAAGGTTATGAGATCTGAAACGCAGCAGTTTGCCGCTGCCGCCATCGTTTGATAAACAGTGGCTCGAGTCGTGACCGATGATATCGCAAATCAATATCATAACTTAAATTAGTCGGCAAATATGCTTACGTATGGATATGTTCGCATTGGAAGTTCGTGCAAGTTTCCATTGTAATCGAAATCTATACTTGCGATAATACAATGCAATGCAATCCGGAGTTTGTTGGCGTACTACGCTCTGAGTTCAAAGATAACACAGCAATTTAGTTGGGAACTAAGTATCTGAAATAAGCTGACCTCAAGGCTGTGTGACAATAAAAATACTCAAAATGCGATAAATGTGCGGGCGTTCAAATGCAATAATTTTCGATAATAATGAGAATGTCAGTGCATGCAATTATTGTAGTCATTATTCTGGCAGCTGGGCGAAATCAAAATTTTACCGCCTTGAATATTACCTGATTCTATGTTACTGAAATCATAGAAGAACAGACCAATCATTTCATCTAGAGTTATTTCTCGAAGCAAATATTCGTAACATTTCTTCCGAAATTATAAAAAATGATCCCTGAAAACTGCACTCAAAATCGATACCCTGAAAATCCCACTTGAACTTACATTTCCATTCCACTTTAAAATGATATTAACTCTAAAATCAGGATTTTGCTGTACTTTCTCCGTCATTAAATCCCATGCAATGCTATTGATCCTTACGACTGCGCTGCATAAAGTTCAACCTCCACTCGTTTAATCTGGAAAATATCAATGAAGATTCCGAGCTGAGTTTTTTAACCCATAACTCGGAATTTCTCACCTCTGCTTGCCTCTGATAATAATCTGGAAGACATGTCTCGTAAAGTTCAAGTCAAGGCACTTGAAACTCGCATGGAATCCTCGTAGACAGAATCAGAAAACAACTACGACAGTCGGAACAGAGCAAGGCCATTAAATAAATGTATTTTAGCATTCACAAGCACTCATCAGATTATGAAGATTTACGTTCGAAAGCACTTGGCAAAAGATGTGATGCCACAACGGATAATACTTGTACTTTTGGACATCATCTTGCTTGAGTTGTGGTCATCTTTGAACTCATCATCAACGCCAACTGAAGTCGAGAGTGTTCATTGCTTAACCCTTTTTGAAGTATGGTAATAGCGTCAGAACAAAACAATCACAAAGAAAAGATACAAATAATATGTAATGTTAATTGTAACAATTTGCATAATACTAAAATAAATGACTATAATTGGTTGGTTGGTTTTGTGAGACTTTATTTGAAGTTGACTAAATTTTTTCGTTTGTGGCTTTAGAGTTATAAAATAACTATTACTTTGCACAGACAAAAAAATCTTTTATTTCGCCGAAGAATCATCATCAACGGCGCAATGACCGGTATCCGGCCTAGGCCAACCTTAATAAGGAACTCCAGACATCCCGGTTTTGCGCCGAGGTCCACCAATTCGATATCCCCAAAAGCTGTCTGACGTCCTGACCTACACCATCACTCCATGTCAGGCAGGGTCTGCCTCGTCTTCTTTTTCTACCATCCATACGGATCAAGTGACCCGCCCACCGTAACCTGTTGAGCCGAATTTTATCCACAACCTGACGGTCATGGAATCGTTCATTGATTTCGTCGTTATGTAGGCTACGGAATCGTCCATCCTTATGTCGGAGGCCAAAAATTCTTCGGAAGATTATTCTTTCGAACGCGACCAAGAGTATGCATTTTTTCTTGCTAAGAACCCCTGTCTCCGAGAAATATGTGACGACTGGCAAGATCATACTCTTGTACGGTAAGTGTTTGACCCTATGGTGAGACGTTTCGAGCGAAACAGTTTTTGTAAGCTGAAATAGGCTCCGTTGGCGGCAAACAACCGTGCGCGGATTTCATCGTCATAGCTATTATCGGTTGTGATTTCCAACCCTGGATAGGTCTCAAAATTGTAGTCTCCTATCTTTATTCTTCCAGTTTGCTTGATTTTTGATGCCACCATATATTTTGTCTTGCTTTCATTGCTCGATCTGGATGAAGGCAGTTTGTACGTCTGCATAGGCTAGTAGTTGGGTGGACTTAACGGGGATCGTACCCCTTGCATTTACCTCAGCATTACGGATCACTTTGTCGAGGGCCAGGTCAAAGACCACACATGATAGGGCATCCCTTGTCGTAGACCGTTGTTGATGACGAATGGTCTTGAAAGTGATCCTGCTGCCTTTATCTGGCCTCGCACATTGGTCAGGATCAGCCTAGTCAGTCTTGTCAATTTCGTTGGGATACCGAATTTTCTCATGGCCGTGTACAGTTTTGCCCTGGCTATGCTATCATAGGCGGCTTTAAAGTCGATGAGAAGATGGTGCAACTGATGTCCATATTCCAACAGGTTTTCCATCGTTTGCCCACACTTGCTAGCTTTGAGAATGCAACATTACTAGGTAAGTAGCATTCTTCTGTTCCGTTGCTAGCTTACATTCATCATCAAATCAGCCGTTCCGAATTTTGCGGCGGAGGCCAAGTATGTTTGTGGCCATATTTTCGATAACGTTCTGCAGCTGATTGTGAGGATCATTTGTTGATGCTTCATCTCTAGGATCTCTGTTGACTGCGGTTATTGCGGCATCCATTTCCTTCTTATAGGTGTTGGGGAGGGCTGTGTTGTGGTTAGCTCTCACCAGATTGTCAGAGGGGATTCTGGGTGATGTTTTTATTCGAGCTCGGAGCACCATGCCAACGAAATAGGTGTGCTCGGACCACATTATTCTGCGCCCTGGCATTTCTTTTCCGGATCATAGGCGAAGCACCATCTCTCGCTACTCATTATTATTGAATTCAAAAAATGTTAATCATCTGCGATCATTTCGAACATATTTTTGGCGTGAGCGAAGCGCTGTTCCTTTCGTTGGACAGTTAACGTATGCGGCACAAAACACAGCCTACTTTTCTCTTCTTCAAATCTCCAAGCAATACGCGTTGAATAATGGTTTTTGGTATTCCCACTTTCTTCTCTATCAACCTACCCGAACATCAACGAGACGAATATCAGCTACACGAGAGATGTTTTCGTCCCTTTTTGGGCTCACTGGTCGGCCACTCCTCTCTTCGTCTTCCATGTTCTCTCTACCGTCGGTAAACGCAGCATTGCCAATGAAATATTGTTGCACGACACAGCTGATTCACCATACACTTTTCGTTCAGTTCATTAGCGTTAAACTCGTCTTTACAGCAAATTTCAATCGCGGCACATTGCTCAAAATTTTTCTCTATTTCTTTAACCACAAAATAGAAAAGCATTCGCTACAGAAACAACAATGTGGGAAGGTTCATAAAAAACTTCAGTAAATTTCATGAAGATCGCGTCAGTGCACGGTTTTTTTTTTTTTTTTTGAAGCGTAGTCTCCATACTTACGGCACGAAATAGTTCTAGTCGAAGTAAGTAGCATCTTTAAGCGTAACCACCGTGTTTTTTAAGGTCTTGTTGGAAACTTGTGGTCAATTTTTTGCAAGTATGTATACTCTATAGGTTACTTGAAATTTTGCACCTACTTATAATCACTCCCAAGTATTTGAAGGCCGGGCAGCGATGAAATGCCTCCCGATTGTAATGCATTTTGCCCATAGTGTCTAGACGATATATGTTTCTATAGGAAGATGGTTCACCAGGAGGTTCGAACAACTCAGCGAAAATGTCCGATCTGGATTTGACACCCAGCTTAAGGGCTCATTCTACCGTACATCTGCAGCAACTAGTCTCTAGTAACTTCCGAAATTGCCACTCTATCTTTGGAAGTACTCGCCTTATTATGCTGCTTTAGCCACACCTTTATGAATATTTTCTCATGCATTGCTTTTGCAGACCATCCTAAAATTATTTTCGTCTTTGACTTTCGCTTGTTGCTCTCCTGCCTTGTGGCTCCCTTCATAGTTTAAAAGTGACTGTCTGATGACCGCCGTATGTGTAGTCCTCGCTAATTTACCAGGACATATTACGCATCAGCGCAGGAGTGGCGAAACTCATGATGTCCTCTATGATGCCTTGGCTGGAGGACTTTGGGAGGTTCAATAGACAATGTCATCCTTTCATACCGCGACTATACTGATGATATCTGCTTGGTCTCTCATCGAGTCATGAACCTTGCACAAATGTCTTCGTCAACAGAATCTGCTTTGCGCTTGTGGGGTTTTCCTACCGGTTTTCGTACTTCCGGTCATCATTTAGGTATTCAAGTGCCGCCCATGCTTTGAACGTGGACCGCTCATGACAACTTCCGAAGTTTAATTAATTTGGAGACTTAAAGGTCGTCAAATATTTGGCACAATCCATGTTTGTATCTAATTCGCCATCGATCGCCGCCTCCTTTAGTTCCTATTATTCTTCTCAGGACCTCCTTTCAAAAGTATTGACCAGTTTTTCGGAAATTTGTGTTAGCGGCCAAATTTCACATCCACAGCATACCAAAGATCATATTATCGTTTTGTATACTCGAAGCTGGATTTTAAAGTCTGCAACACCCAGTAGAAGGTTCTGTTTGCGAATGGTTTCCGCATTTCATTCCATCAACTTCATTTCCACCTTTTGTCAGTAAATAAATCATCATGTTTTGTGTGGTGCCAGTCTATCTCCTTCTTCAATCCCAGACGTTTGTCTCAAACGCATCTGTCAAGCAATTAGTGACGCTGATCTGCGCTGCTATTTAAGACATTGTCATTCTGGTAAGGCTTACAAGTTTAGCAGGAATTTCCAAGTCAAACATTACTTTGTACATCACATTTCTGTGAATACAGTCATATATCCGCTTGAAGTCAACAAATATTTCATAGACGTCGCTCTTGAATTCCAGCATTTCTCTAACCGACGTATTTAGAAGCATTGAATTGACAGAAGTAGTACATGCAAAGTTGTCGTAATTTTTACTCAAACGCACCAAGCTTTCTGGTTTAAGAAAATAATGTTGGGCATTCGGGCCCCTAGACGTGTTGATCAGAAGGCGGCGGTGGCAATGGATAGGTAAAACATCAGGAAAGAGTGACAACTTTATTACGGGTAATGAAACCTACTGTCCTCAGTGGTTAGAGCACTTGGCTGTCGTACGGAAGGTCACGGTTCAAATCTCACTGGTGGCAGCGGAATTTGTATCGTGATTTGACGTCGGATACCAGTCGACTCAGCTGCGAGTGAGTACCTGAATCAAATGAGGGTAATAATCTCGGGCGAGCGCAATGCTGACCACATTGCCTCCTACAGGGTACTGTAATCCTACAGTGTACCGTTACGGTCTTGAATGAAGTGCTCTAACACACTTCAAGGCCCTGATCCAATATGGATTGTTGCGCCAACGATTATTATTATTATTATTAATGAAGCCTACTATCCAAGGGTGGCAAATGAGTCAGTCGATCTAGAACTAGGTCGCGTAAAATAGTGGAAAAGGAGTACAATCTTCTCAGAAAACGATGAAGGCAGTTCAAGAACTTTGCCAGGAACCAGCAGCGATAGTGCGTAGGTGTAATTGGCGGGCTCTCCCTCACATAACGGTTTATAGCAACCATATAAGTTAAGAAAAAAAGTTCAAAGTTACTGTGGACTAATCAGATTCACTTTAACACATGCATCCCGACTTGACTCAGCTTCCAGCACGCCCTAGATTTGGCATCCCGCATTGGAAACCACGTAAATCCTTGCCTTCCAAAATTTTCTCCCATTCTTGTATTTCAGAAATCTGATACCCTCTATCTCATCATGAGCAATAGGAGCTTAGACCGGTAAGGTCAAATTTAATTTTTCAAAGTAATCTCTTTAATAATTTTTCTAGGAAATTGTATGACGATTCAAACACCGTTAATTTCACAACTCGATCAGTAATAAATAACTTTCAAAATACCAGATGGAGAAACCTAATCTTAATTAAATCTCTTTTTATTACATCCTTCAGAAATCGTCCATTTACTTGTATATATACATTCAACCTAACTCTTGAGGGTTAAATTCAACACATAACTGCTGCCAACAGATATAATGGTTACACCAAGAAACAAACTGACTGAAACGTGAGGTGACGGTTAGCATTGCACTCTCTCAAGATGATACATCAAGCAATTCGACATCTTTAAAAAATATTTAACAGATCCAGTCGCCAAGCATGTCTGCGGGAGTAATCGCTGGTGCCGTCAGTATGTTCACTCATGTGTATCATGTGTCCACCTCTTCCTGACAAGATTTTCGAGCTCTGCGCTCGATGAATCAAACGTTCATAAAAATCCGCAACGAGATAACCTTTCTTACCAGTCATTAAACATTTATGCAATGTTCTGTAACAAGTTTCCTTAGAAAATTCACTTTTGCTGGGTTATCATTGACATGAAAGTGGAATAGAAAGGATAGCGATATATAGACTGTCTGGGGTAATAATTGGTTTTCTGTGGTTTTGCAAATGCAAAATGCTGTCCCATGCATTTCGCTGGAACCTAGCAACGTAATATGAACGGGAGCTTTTGAGTCAACTGATTTTGTGATATTACAGTAACGCAGAACTCTAGGAATGAACAGACGTCTCCAGTCTTTTGTATCGGTAACAGAAGGAATACCTGATAGAAAATCAACCTCTGTTAGATACACTTCCCTAAGTCGAATTGAAGATTCATTTTATTTTCCGAGTTATCACAATTTCGGCGGATGCCGGATTTTATCTAATACTAGCATTAAGTGCGGAGTGGTAGGTTTGTAACAGAATCCGTCGAAACCCCCCCCCCCCGCAACATCGCGCACGTATTCAGAATGGCATATTTCTGCATGGTTTCAACCAGACTATGCGAAAGTCCCAGGACATCAAGTGAAGCCGTGAAGGATTTAGGTACAGTATATGTAGCTGACAGTATTATTGGAACTACAACCACTTTCTCGAGACGCCAAATTTCTTTGATTTCCCGAGCCGGTGGCTCATAGTTCACCTTCTTCTCCGCATATTTCCGTTCAATGTTGCTACTAAGGGGGATAGCAGCATCAATAATATACGCGGAGCGACCCACCTTGTCACCTAACAGCACACATTCTGCACTGGTCGTTCTCCACTCACTCTTTCATCATAAGCTTTTTATAAGCTCGGCCATCCTGAATGGCCCACCGTCCCAGTAAAAAGCTCCCCAACACAGAGCCAGACAATTCACGTGTTTAACATGCATTGCCTTCGACTTTCATTCATCGATCCGCTCTGGGTCTAACTTCACTCCACTCAGGGGATTAAAATATCGATTCTTCAAGTTAAGTGGAGTCAGCCCACAGTCCGCCTTACAAACAGCCGCAAGCAAGGGACTCACCTGCTCTTTGCTGTAAAAATAAGCGCGTAGTGAGCCGACTTAACGGTGATATTGTGCCGAGACGTCAACCACGCCCCTACCTCTAAAATCACGAGGCAGGTACGTCCGCTCCACGGCAGAGTTTGAATAATGCTTTCAAAATTTGGACATAGTAGTTCGTATCCGCCACTGAATGTTTTTCAGTTCAGTTTTCGTCCACGGCAATACTCCGAATCTATATTGGCCGCCATATATATTTTAACATTCATAAAGGTTGAGAGGTGGCAGCATTCGATTAGCACGTGATTAATTTGGTTGAAAGTGGTCCAATGCGTAGAGGCTCACATATGTTTATGGACCGCTTTCCGCGTAAATCAAGTAATTCCAATAATTATTTCGTACGATACTGCTAGTTGGATAATCCGCAGTCCGTTGTTATTGGTAGTTTTGGGTAAGCTACGGGAGCCAACGTATCGTCTGTATACGGGCTACATTCCTACTTGACTGTTAAAGTTCCCAAATATGATTTTGATATCATACCTGCGGCAGGCTTCGACGGTTCGTTCTACTGCCTCGTAGAAGGTAACCTTCTGCGACGCTGCAGTCTCCTCTGTAGACGCACTAACGTTAATGAGGCTTATATTTGCCTTGCAAACTCAGAGGGCATAGCCGTTCACTTATGTTTTCAAAACCGATAAGAGCAGGTTGCATTTTTTGGCAGGTTAGGAAACCTGCTCCAAGCACATTGTTTACCATATGGCGACTATAATATGTGTGCCAACTGTAAAGGCAATGCCCAGACTGCAGCTGCATAAAGCAAAATGGAGCTGACAAATCTCGAGGTTAGGAGCCGATGGCTTTACCTAGATTCACCTATACTTGGTAACATTCTTGCCAACAATGTAGCCACCCCGAAAGCTTTGGTTGTTGAATTTTCAAAATAGGACTTGAATTTCAATCTTTGGTCCACCATGACTCTTAGATATGGAAGCGTTGGCTGCGACTGTATGTGTTCACCAATCCTGACCTTTATTGACGTTTGCTTTCTTCGATTGGTGATCAAAACTACATTGATTTTATGCTCTGCGAACGTCAGCTTCCTCTAGCTAAGACCTGATTTCAAAAATTGCTTTGTTTGTGAGTACCTCGATCTCGTCAATATCTTGTGCCACGATAGTCACTCCGATGTCGTCTACGAAACCAATGATCGTCACTATTTTGGGCAGTTGCAACTTTAAAATTTCATTATTATCCACAGAAGAGAATCGAGGACTGATCCTTGTGAACCATGCAAGTTGTTTTATACGTCTTAGGTCAATCATCCGAATCCTAAAATCTCCCGGAGAAATTCCATAACTATATGCACCAGGTATTTAGGAGCGCCCACTTTGGTTAATGCCGCAATTATTTTCCTCCATTTTGCCGTGTTGAAGGCTTTCTTCACGTCGAGGGTAATTACCGCGCAAGATCTACTGGCCTCCATTGCTTTCTACGCAATTTCTCTCACCGTGCTAATAACATTGATAGTAGATCTTACCTTCCCGAATTCGCACTGCCTGTCTGAGAGACCATCCTCCTTTTCTGTGATCAGTACAAGCCTATTGAAGACGACCCGCCGTTTGCCGATGCCGTTTAGCAGGCATATAGACACCTCGATGTTCATCCTGCCGAGACAAAGAGGGAAATTTGATTTCCGACAGAGTGGGCATATTGGAGCGATGGGTTGAGTACTTTGATGAAATACTGAACAACCAGAACATCGACGAGTTGGAAGTCTCGCCAACTGAAGACGACCGCAAATACTGCTACCACCAAGTTTAGGAGAAACAGTCCGTGCAATTCATCGGCTTAAAAATCAGAAGTCGCCAGGAGCCGATAGAATTACAGCCGAATTGGTTAAATATGGAGGCGACCAGTTACACCAAGTGGTCCATCAACTTGTGCTCAAGGTATGGGACACTGAATCAATGCCTGACGATTGGGAACGAGGCATTATCTGTCTCATATATAAAAAAAGGAGATATCACACAGTGCAGCAATTATAGAGTTTTCACTTTCCTGAGTACCATCTATAAGATATTCTCCACTATCTTGCTAGGCGGGACAACCCTATACGCTCAGAACATCATTGGCCCATACCAAAGAGGCTTCACTCCAGGCAAATCAGCAACAGATCAGATTTTCTCTATGCGCAACCGATGAAAAAACTGTTGGAATATGCGCATCAGTTGCACCATCTTTTCATCGGCTTTGAAGCCGCCTATGAAAGCATGGCCAAGGTAAAACTGCACACGGCATAAGGCAATTCGGTATCCCGACGAAATTGATAAGACTGACTAAGCTGACCCTGACTAATGTGCGAGGCCAGATAAAAGCAGCAGGATCACTCTCAATACCATTCGACAGCAACAGCGGTCCACGACAAGGGGATGCCCTACCATGCGTCCTCTTTAACTTGGCCCTCGAAAAAGTGGTCCGTGATGCTGAGGTAAATGCAAAAGGTACGATCCTCTTTAAGTCCACCCAACTACTGGCCTATGCTGACGATATCGACATCATGGGAAAAACGACCCCCAGACGTACAAACTGCCTTCATCCAGATCGAGCTGGCGGTAATCTTGGGCTGCACATCAATGAAGGCAAGACAAAGTATATGGTAACGTGAGCACCACAAACCAACCAACCAACAACATCAAATACACTGATCACACGGGAAGAATAAAGATAGGAGACTACAACTACGACGACAAAATCCTTGAACGATTTTTGGCCGCCAATAGAGCCTATTTCAGCCGACAAAAACTGTTCCGCTCGAAACGTCTCACCATAGGGTCAAAGCTCTTACTGTACAAGACAATGATCAAGTCCTCATGTATTCCTCGGAGACTTGGGTTCTTACCAAGAAAAATTGCGAACTCTTGGCCGCGTTCGAGAGAAGAGTCCTCCGAAGAATTTTTGGCCCCTTACATGAGGATGGACGATTCCGTAGCCTACATAACGACGTAATCTATGAGCGATACCATGACCGTCAAGTTGTGGATGAAATCCGGCTCAATAGGTTACGGTGGGCGGGTCACTTAATCCGTATGGATGAGGATGATTCAGCCCGGAGAGTCTATAAGGGCAATATCTATGATAGAAAAAGAAGCCGAAGCAGACCCTGCCTGGGATGGAGCGATGGCGTAGGTCAGGACGCCAGGCAGCTTTCACGGATATCGAATTGGTGGACCTTGGCACAAAACCGGGATGTTTGGCCTAGACCGGATACCGGTTGTTCCGCCTTTGATGATGATGATGATGATATATTATGTGCTAAGTACTAATGGAGTAAAATGCACACTCAAATGTCTTTATATAAGAAATACACAAAACCTTTCATACCTGAAGGGTCTAGCTTCCGATTTCCCAACTTGTGTTGTATGGTGGATAGGTCTGGTGTAAAGCACTTCGAGGAACGATTTGCAAGGGCAAAGGAAGAGACTGAAGGGAAGTGGTTGGTCGTGGCAGATAAATTGCGCGGCTTATCAACAACTTAGGTTAATAGTTGAACCGGAAACATAGTGAGATTGATTACTTCTTTAACTAACTTTTAAGCAGGCGTGGAGATTTTCAGCGTGTGCGATTCCCTGATTGTATGTTTTGTAATCCAATGGATGGCTGACGCCGATCACGTAGCTTTTCTTGTAGAAATTGGGATTCATCGGCTTTACACGGACCCAGGGAAGCTTTCTATGGGCAACAGTTGTTAGAAAAAGGGTGAGGATTACTGATGTATGGGTAAGCTTGGTGTATTATGTTCAGGTTCTTGTTGCGAAGAAGATAGAGCTCGATCGGTGGGGGTCCCGACGGTTTTCTGAACTAACAATTTTCTTCCTTCCCTGCCTTCCCTTTGGTGAAAGGAATTCCCTGACTTCCAGGCTCCCTAGTGCGAGATTGGCCCAAAATAATGTGTCAAAGGTATTCAATTGGTAGTCCGATGGCTTACCTTTGCGAAAACCTAACGCTTTGCACACGCAGCTACTGAGCTATAATAAGTCTCTAGTATATCCACCTGCAACAGCTCCTAACTTGTTCTCACTGAGTGAATACCCGTTCCTTCCTTTTCAATATCTGTCCATTTTTAGGTCAATTTTTCTTTCGTTTTAAGGAAGTCTATTAATTATATCCCTAGTATTTTTACACTAGGGTAGATAATTATCAATTTAATACAGCTTTTTTTCAAAGCGCCTCAACCTGATACATTATATCACTATTGAATTTTATCTTTCCTTCGGAAAACTAGGAAACATAACTTTAAAAAAATACTCAATTTTTCATGATTTCATTTCCCACATGCAACATAAAATGAGTTAAGCCTCCCTGTGAGAAAAAAAAATGGAAAGGCATACAATTCTTAACGACTATTCACCCCAGTTCAGGTTCAGAGGCACTCCTATGCTTTTTCTCACATGGCTACAAACACGAAGCTTTGAATGCTAGCAATTCGTCAGCTAATTCTACAACATGAATATTTTATCCCCCTCGAAAATTTTTCTCCAGATCTTGCACTCTTCAAAGTTTAAAAATCCGTACAGCAGTTCTTTATAAGAGTTTCAGCCCTTCTTTAATTACTAAAAGCGATGGTATGTAGAACTCTCTCCAATCGGATACTCTGCGCGCTTTTAATTCTTGTAGTGATGTCAGAAAATAAACCCTACGCCACTTCTGTCGCCAGATTCCTTGACAAGGGAGTTGTGATGTAGATTCTTCTCAAGTGGAAATGGATGCTGAATTTCACCTGATTTTTAACTATTGTAGTACGATACGCGGGTCATATTGTTCGTTCTGACTTTACGAGGGCCGATAATATTCACTATTAAGTTTCCAACCTAAAAAGGGAAGTGGAATTTTTACTTGCAAAACGAATAGAAGTGACATTGAATTACCAAACCCTTAAAAGTAGATCTAAACCTGACAGACTCTATTCATCTTTTATTCGCCACCATATGGTTAATCCTGAAATCAAAGTACATGATAATCCTTCACATTCCATCATGGTACTATCTTGTCAAATGTTACATTGCTTCTTTTTGGTAATGTATCCAAATTAAAATTAAATGGAAACTGTACCTAGCGAGGGGTTCTTGTAAGTCATAAAGAGAAATTACAGAATCTTTAGGGAGACGTGCTCTCCATTCATTTCCAAATCATGGACACTTGACTTTGGCAAAGTAGATAATTTAGGCAAAAGGAGACATTCTCGTTAAAATAATTGCACTTTGGTTATAATATATTTTATGAAATCATGCTTATTTAGGAATACATACATTTTTACACTTTCGCAAATATGGCTCTATAGTCTTTGGTTCCCAAATTAAAAACGCAAAACCACGCAATGAACAGCAATTTGTTTATTTACCTAATTTATCACCAGAAATGTATAAAGAACCTTGAACGCTGGATGATGATCAAAAAAGTTCCGCAGACCATCCGCCGATATGTGCTTGTGGTTCACTTTGCCAGTCAGTTAAGAAAGGCAAGCAGGGTCTTTGTTTATTCACGTGCCTTACGGCGCACTTAGATCTACACCTGGACGGTTCTCAAAACTTCCCAATTTAACCCGAAAATGAAAAAGTAGAAGAAAATAAACAACTCCATAGGGCGTGTAGAATCTAGCATCTCGAAAATTTGGATAACGCGGTCAAACCAGAGGAAACCCCGCTGGGTTATGTGCACATTAGATTGGCTCCTTAGTGGAATATATCATGCGATTCATACCCTTTCTTGATATCCCACGACTAACAGAATTGAATATGCTAAAATGTTCCCTTTCGCGCATCTCATGTAAGATGTGAGGGATATGATCCTCTAATTAAAGAGATCCTGAAGGGCGAACAATCACCATTTTCCAGATATGAGACAAAGTTATGCCTTTTGGGTTAATAAAAGCAGATTGATTCGTTCCACTTTCCCGAAAAAATCGTGTACCTATTTAGAAGGTTTTCCTCTATGATGCCCGACACTTCAACCTTTTTCTAGGTTTCTTCGGCAATAAAAGAAATCTAAGCTAAGCCCATCTTTTTATTTACTGCGATCTTGAATTATGACACAGCATTTTTAATTAATGAATTTGATAATCGTTTGTACTTGTTTTTGGCATTAAAAATGGAGCGGCTGGTGGAAAACTTATCTCAATTTATAGTAATCTCGAATCAAAAAAAACATTAAAATGGCGAGATTGTAAAAAAAACAAATCTTCAAAAATCACGTCTTTTTTTCTTGGAAAATGCAAATGGAAATAAGAAATTAGGATTAGAATTAGAAATCCTCCTTTACTTTTCTGCATCAAGTGTCCTTGGGGCGATCCACTCGCGACCACTTTGGGGGACTGGATTCCACTGCATGGCATACCGTGGAATGCAATTGTCGCCTCTTCTGTGACCATTCCATTGCCACTTTCATCTTCCGATCACATCGCATACTTGTGCAAAACCTGTCCGACTACCAAGTTGCTCGTTTAAGATAATGTCAAGCAAGCGTACTCCGCTAATAGGACGCAGACAAGTGTTGACGAAAGCTTGGAGCTTTTGACTAACAGTGGAGTTCACTTTCCATGTACTACCCATACATACAGCAACATTGATTAGCACATAACAGTTTGAACTTGATATTATTGTTGAAATAACTGCATTTCCAGATTTGAGACAGAGCAGCGAAAGCGGATTTAGCGCTGTTAATGCGTCGGACAACATCCAGTTCGGTGCCGCTCGCCGGCAGAAACCAGACTTCCTAGATACACAAATTTATCGAATCTTTCGATGATCTACCCATTAATGCAAATAGAGGGAACGCGATGACCCGTCAGATTAAAAACCTTGGTTTTGTTGCTGTTTATCGTCAGTCCAAATCTACTTGCCTCTCTTTCAAATCCAGAGTTATTTGGCCAAGGTCTATGATCCGGTGAGAAAACAAACAGATCCCATCCGCGAAGATGGGGAAATTTTTACCTCGGTTCAGGCCACACAGCCTATAGGGAAAACAACAACAAAAAACGTTGATGATCGTTTTTATATACTTAAAAATTTATACAAAAAATTTATTAAATTTGTATATCAAAGTTGAAAAATGTTTCGGAAAAAGTTAGGGGGTTCCGTGATGAAAATTTTCGGGGATCATTTTTGGATATTTAAAAATTTATATATCAAAATTGAAAAAATTTTCTGAAATAGTAAGAGGGTATCTACATACCACGAAACCACGGATGTGGTATCAGCAACTGCGTTTCTGAGGCCTGCTCCAGGAAGGACAGCTGAAGACCAAAATCGACATGCCTACTAAAAATGGGTTGAATGATGTATTCAACTTCAGTTGAAAACGCCTTAACAATTTCTGCGTTATCTTAGATTACCTAGAGAAAGTGGTGAATCTGTTGAATTTTGTAATTCGTAATACTTTTCTAATGACTGGGTAGCCTAACTATTTGCATTTTCCTTTTATCTTTCCACACATATCATACTTCAAACTTGTTTGCAGGATGACACTGGGAAAAAGAAGTTCTACCTTCCTGAAATATCTGGGGGGAGTTTGCAAAAATTTCTGCTAGTCCTAAATTGACTAAAGCCAGTTTTCCCAAAGAAGCCCTAAAACTTAATTAGTGCTACGTCTACCAAAGCTTTCTATACTGAGATGTCATTATGTACGTATTCCCAAACGTGTCAACAATGTCTGTATATGAATGTAGGCCCTCATGGTAATCTCAATTATGCATAGATGAATCCAACCAAAAATTAATGCGATGAAATTTATTTCAATTCACCAAACAACAATTTCCCATAGCTAATTCCTCTGAACACCGGACAGTATGACAAAAGGAAAGCCGCAATACTGCGGCAACAAAATACACAAGACCACTTTACTTTAGTTGATTGCGGGGCTCTTAAAGTTCGTCAACTTGATGCATTTTAACTGAACAAATTAAATGGAGAACGTGGTTCAGGTTATATTATTCCTACAGCATAAACAAGTCGGCATTGTTGCTGGTCTTGTTGGTGCTCTCCTTACTATTCTCATCGTACCGTACTTGATATGAACCATTCCATACATTTAATTCTTTAATAAAGCATGGCACCGTGTAGTGATTTCGGTGGCAGGCAGTAAACGCCATGCCCTGCCTATGGTGCTCATCTACTATTGATGTGGTCATCAGTTCCAGACGCTTTGGCCCGCTTTTGTGGAGTATTTACCTACCTAGCGGATACCATGCCTAAGTGCAATTTAAACACTTCCACTACTAAGAACTCTATCAAGAAAGCATATTTTCCCCCCAATTTCTACTCCCTCGAGGTACATACTCCTATACTTTGTTCATTTCGTTGTTGTGGCAGTTCAGCGCGTCACCGGTTAATCCTGTCGCATTGTAATCGTGGCTACTATTCAGAGCTAAAATTCGAGCTGACCAGTCGGACTATTTAGTACAAAGAAACTTGGAGTGTACTTCAGTGGACGCCGTCTGTTTCTGACCCGGGCTCCCGACGAGATCTCAAGAATTAAGTGAAACCGACAAGCGAATCTATTTTACCCTTTGATTCAGCGGTAAACAACCTTGCATCCCAACTTGGAATTCACTCCTCATTCAGATCACCTCATAAATCTCTTTAGGTATAAATAGACGAAATTCCTATTCATCTGTAACTTAAGTAAAACCGAATCCCAATTGTGAACAATTTTACCGAAGCTGTAGGACTTCCATTTATTAGAGGTTACCCCCAATTCGGGGTTCTCTATAATTTTCAGAAACTTTAGTTGGAAGTCCCTGAAGCAGTGATTGCCCTCATTCTTACGTAGCTTCAGCTTTGCAGTGAATTCGATACTCCTTAGATTTCTACAACCATCCTAGTGGCTAGCAGACCCCAGTTGGTAAAGTAAATTTAAGTCGTGTTAAAGTTAAGTGTCTCAAGATCTTAAAACCGATTATAACAAGAAGAGCAACAACAGCAACACGTTTCTCCACTCCACGGAGCCAAATGGAGCGTACTGTAGCCTTTTCTTGTTTTACTTACTCTCGCCTTGAATTTCAAATTGTTCGTTTCGTCTCTTTGCTATCTGCAATGAACTTTTGACCTAATACCATGGCAAGAATCCAGTTCGGACTCAGGGGAGAATTGTATGCTATACAATACGTTTGCAGATGGTATTCCTGGTCAGACGGTTAACTAGAAAGAATTTACCTGCGCAGCAAATCTATCTCAAAGTTATCCACAATCTTGCTAAACATAAGACTTGAATAATAAGACTTCCAACTGATTTTTAATAATTGGTGCATTCTCATTTGAACATGGCACTAAGTTATCTGTCAATTACTCCCTTCCCTGCAAAACTCAATAAAATATAACATCTGATTAGTCCTGACAAAAATGCCCACCAAATTTAGCCAAAATCGTACTACGTACAACTTGAATTATTGGGAAATCTCCACCAAACTACCGCAGTTTCCATGTACATACATAATGTCCATAGCCCACAGGGAAAGCAGTTTTTATTTTCAAGAAACGTAACACACACTATGGCGTGGTGGACCGGAATATAAAGACGATAAACCCTACTCCCAAGGACGTAGAAAGGTAGAAGAAAAATGTCGACGATATGAAAATTTGAGTAATTTTTCATTTGCATGCAACCCCAAACGACAACGCATTCTATTATGACTCCAACCGGTCGCTTTCCCTAGTTTTCCATTTCTCCACGTTTATCGTCTCCAAGAGTTATTGTTTCACGATGCGATGGATGTGGGAAATCTAGTGCTTATCGCAGATGTACTAAATGAGTCCCTGGGCGTAAATTGAATCTGACTGTTTATTAGTACTGTAAGTTGCTATGAATTTAGTGTTGACCGTTCTCTATACAAACATAGACAGCAATCGATTTCAATGAAGCCATGATTGCAGATTGCGACGGAAGTTAATTTGTGAGAAAATGTATTTGATTTGCAGTAATCAGCTCTTTTCACCACCCGGGCTGCGGAATTTAGCTTTCCATTGTCCATTATCGGTTGATATTGCCAATAATTATATTTCTGCTTCACACAACACTAATATTAGTTTAAGGTCTGTTTTTATTTTATGCCTGGAGGCGAAAACGTTCAAAAAAAGTACTGCACCAGTGTATGAGATTCACACCCACTGAAACCTCTCCCGGCTCTCTCTTTTCTCTCTCCTAGACGCAAAATATTACTTTCCAGAGAAGAATAGGCTTCAACGTTTGTCCTGTTTTCCTTGAGCGTTCGGCCCTAACAGAATCCTCCTGAATTCTCACTATACTTTTCCTGAGTTTTCACAATGATCGGACGATCCTATCTAAACAGCACGTCAGGCTTGTTGTGTGGTATGTGGCGATCAGTTAGAACTTGCCGGTGCCAATACATGCTGTAGGCAGAACTATTAAGTACTGCTTGCAGCTCATATTCGTAAACCGGACATATTCCCGTGACCAGCCCATGCTTGTATGCAAAGTTTCGATGAATCACATTACATACAGCATTATGCCTGTTCGTATATTGCACCGGTGCCATTAGAGTGCAACCAGAAATGAGATGGTCTAACGTCTCTAACACCAAACCACACATTCTGCACTCGTCGCTCTCCACCCGCTCTTTCATTATGAGCTTTTTATAAGCCCGCGTGGCGACCACGCCGTCCCGAATGGCACACATGAATCCCTCCGTCTCAACAAAGAGCTCGCCAGTACATAGCTGTCTGTTCGACAATTGCAGATCGACAAACGGCTGCCAAAGACAATTCATGTGTCTACCGTGCATTGCCTCTGACTTCCATTCATCGATCCGCTCTTGGTCCGACTTCACCCCACTCAAAGGATTGAAAGATCGATCCTTCGAGTTAAGTGAAATCAGCCCACAATCTGCGTTACAAACAACCACATTAAAGAGACTCACCTGTTCTTTACCACATCAACCACGCCCCTGCCTCCGATGTCACGAGGTTCATCCGCTCCACTGCAAAGTTTGGATGCAGCATTCAAACTTTGGACGTATCAGCAGTTCGTATCTGCCGCTGGACGTTTTCCGGATCGGTTCCCGTCCACGGAAATATTCCGAATGCACAACCCAATGAAGGGATAGCGAATACATTCAACACGCTTTTTTTAATCCTCCCTGAGAGACGCAACTTCCGTACCAACTTTACTCGTCGCAGGAATACGGACAGCAGGGCATCCTTCCGATCACCAACTCGAGCATGGTTTCCTTGTAGAATTGCTCGGTATTTATAGAAATCTGCCAATGGTGTGTCCGGCATGCGAATTCGACACTTGTCTATTGTCTAATCCAAATTTCATCCGAATATTACGGCTGAGCATGTCTACTACTCGCAACAAACTTCTAAACAACTTAATGTCATGTGCCATGCAAAATAAAATGCTAAATCCATTTCTCAATAGGGAAGACCAGCGTCTCTATCCGGTGATCTTTATAAGAATCATCCAACAGTTGTTTCCACTTCTTCCATGATTCTTGCTTTCTTATTTTTCGCATACTGTATCTTTTTAACCTTTGCCACAACAATCTAATTGGATGGCCTTGAATTGTGTTAGAGCACTTCATTGAAGACCGTAACGGTACACTAAAGGACTACAGTACCTTATAGGAGGCAATATGGTCAGCATTGCACTCGGCTAAGATTATTACCCTGATTCGACTCAGCTACTCATTCATAGTTGAGTCAACTGGTATCCGACACAAATCCCACTGCCACCAGTGAGATTTGAACCGCGATCTACTGTACGATAACCGTATGCTCTAACCAATCAGCTATCCAAACACTTCAGATAGATACTTTCCCCTTTTCTCACACAGATAATGCGCCTCACTTACCAAGAGATCTAAGTATCTTCCGTGATACACCAACGTTTGCCCCTTTCTCACAGGCGTGATCCCAACCATAGCAAGTCATTCACGAGATCGATCTTCTTCGTCGTGGAAAGGATGCGAAAAGGATGAATCCGATAAGCACTTAGCTCTGTGGAACTCCTACAGTAAAGGTGTACGCTTTAGGTTTTACATACGTATCACGTCGAAGACTTATTCCTTAATCAGATGAATCCCTTAATACATCTCAAACTTGTGATATTGAATACATTCTCGACATCCAAAGTTTACATGGCACAACATTTGCTAAAGAACACTGCGTTGCAAGGTAGTTTCAATATGACAAGTATAGGGTCGGCCGTAAAATAGGTTTGATGACAACCAAATTTTGAAAGCTTCGATATCATTCTTCTGTGTATATTCTACGCGTATATAAGGCAGAAAAGATAGATAGATAGATAGATAGCTTTATTAGTGTAAATCAATTCATGTTCAGATACAATCAATATTTAAGTGATACAGACTAACTCTTTTCAACTATGGTAAGTTGTGCAGTATAAACAATCTTAATAAGTGCAATCGCTTCAATTCTCAAAATTCCCTAGGAAAATTTAAAAAAAACCTAGCTTGCAATATAAGGCAGAAAAAGTGTTCAGTCTTTATTTCTTCTGCAATACATACTACGGACATGGGTGTGTGAGGTAGAGGAGATTCAAAGCATCTAAGCACTCAGACCCCAGTGGTCCATTGTACTCGGCGTTCAAACATAATGATATCCAGTTGAATTTGGTTACAACAGAGAGCGTAGTGGTCCTAGAGGAAATTAAAACTAAACCGGAGGCAAGTATTGTGATGATATCTAGTGCCACTGTCTATTATTTGTAGAAAGTGGCAAGTACAAGCGGACAGCAACTCTCTATAACATAGCCCGACCACGAGAGCTCCTGTACCAGACACGAGCAAGTGCATTCAAGATTACGGCGGTATGCACGGTGCACTGGCCCATAGGGGACCATGCCGCTAGGCTCGGCATACCCTACAATTCGCATTGGAAAAGCAGCGGAGAAGGAAAGGAAATCCTCATGCACTTTCTCCGGGATTGCCAAGCTCTAGTTAGAGTCAGGCTACGGACACTGGGTAAACCATTCTTTGGGGACCTCAGAGAGATTTCTAGCTGCACGGTGGGAGAGCTTCTTTCTTTCGTCAATGCTACGGGCTGGCTCTGAAGATCCGAGTTTGCCTCCCTCCCTCCCTCCCTGCTCCCATAACAGCAGTCATGCAGCAGTCTTATGAGTTTGTGGCATCGAAACGGCGCATCCAAGTACTAATTGGGCTGCTCGGAGCGGCCACTGATACCTACCTATCTAGCCTCTACCGTTTCCGAAATCAATTCAAATTTGCTTCACGCAAAGTTCTTTGAAGCATTCTCACTTGTTGATGCGCCTGGTCTGCTTATCCTACATCCTTATCCTTATCGTTCCACCAATCGTCTGATATGTGCGATGGATCGCATCCCTCCATTATGTGCCTTGTTATTTGCCTTTATCATTTTGAACTGCTAACAGCACCTCTACGAATGCACCCACCATTAAACGCTTTCACAGACCAACACAGTTTTCTACTACTCTTCCAGTGAAAAAGCCCTTTACCGCATGGCACAATGCTGATCTAAAGAAAAAATCTCTTGTGGTAGCTATGAATGCTCATCACCAAAATATCTCCCCCACCCTTATGTTAGATCCACGTATGTCATATCGACTATTAAGCCGACAGGTGAATGTATTCTTGGTGTTTTCAAGCATCAGATCTAGTACCATGGAACCTTCAAATAAGGCACGGGGCCAGATGTTTGCAGTTCGGCTACTCTGTTCTATAGTTCAAGTGTTAAAATTCGGTATGATTTTAAAATTACAACTTCCTTAATCCTAACGGAGATACCTAATATCTTCCCACAGTATGCCATCATCGTACTGATTGATCCGACCTCTGGGAACTCTAATATTTCCTAAACGGTTAATTTCCTCACGATCAAATTGTCACCTTGCCAGTTACTTCTGAAGTCTAGACCCGGCCCATACCCGCTTCAAGGTTATGTCCACGTCAACGTCTATATTTAAGATACCTGACATTGTGCTGCACCACAATGATTGAGGTTGGTTTGCATCGTTTCTTCATTATCTGCACCACGTCCAAAAGTCAACCCAATACTTCCCTTTGCCAAATATACCTGAAAAGTCACGTTGAATTGTCTTTAATTTGTGGCCTTTTCGTCCAAATTTTATTTTTCTTTCATTTGCGAGCTGTTCCTAATTTCATTTCCATGCAACTAACGCTTCCTAGTAAATGAGACTACATTGCACTTGGCTAGATTTGTGCGCAGCTGCGCCTGCAACAGTTACTAGCCTGTCCGGTAAATATGTTAACATGGATGTAGGGGATTGCGCATTAGGATGTTAGTTCTAATATAGTTGCCTATGATCTTCTCCATCGTTTTAAGTACGAACGATGTCAGGCAGTTTGGTCTAAAAGATTTAGAGTGAAAAGTATCTTCCCAGTTTCTTGCTCTCATGAGTATAATATTCTATCTATTTACGAGTTGCCCTCAATGTCAATCTAATTATATTGTCATCCGACATAGAGAGCTCGTCAGACAACCTCCAAAGCTTCACCAAACCGTTCATTAGATTCTTCCCTAGAGTTATGTCTTGTACCTCTTGCCTGGTGCTGGTCACGAATGTTGGCGTCTTCCCTACATTATGTATTTCCAACTTATTACTAAAGATGAATTCAAGAAGATACTCATCTCTTCGATTAATGCCACTGCTTTCAAGGATCTCATGGAAGGCGTTGGCACCACAACTGAGGGGAAGTGGTAATGCCTTCCTCTTGCAGAGTAACGATTAATTGCAGTGGGACCCGGTCGTTGTCTCCTGCGAAGTAACCTGATGGCACGACTACTTCTCGGGATCTTCTCTCGGTTTCCAATGAGACTTACACAGTCATGAGGCCCCCAGTCAGAGACCCTAAAAGACATCTACAATTTAAGTTTCGCTTGAGCATGATGCAAGCTCCTAGTTTTTCACAAGACAAATCCCAAATTACTTGCGTGATTCCTCTTTGCAGACCACGAATTTGCCACTGGTCCAGCACTATATCAATGTTATGCATGGAGCTTGCCCTTGCAATTAGTGCAGATGCAACTTTTCCATGGTGAAGGCTACCTCGCGTCACACAGTCCGACTTAAGTCCTAGACGGTTTAGTTATAGGTCGTTCAGCTTCTCCTCTTCTGTAGGCAGCAGGTCCACTTCCCTACTCGATCCTGCCCTTTTAGCCTCTCCGACCTCCGCGATGTGTCTTCTGAAGTATCCTTTCTTGCTTTCTGCAGCTGCACAGGTATGTTAGAAAATCTGTAATTGATAATCGGTGTGTGGAGGCCCATGTTTTGAGAGATGGAGAGGCACCGAAGCTTCCGCGTCTCAATCGCTGCGGCTTTGGAAAAGTGGAACGTTGCCCGTCCCTAGCATATGAGGACGGTCCGAGTCTACCCTGGCAATTTGAAGTCCTAAGTCAGTCCACCTTGTCCTCCGCAGAGCAGTCTGCCAGTATAATACCTGGTCGATAGAGTATACCGGTATACACGGGCTCTTTATTCAATCCCTCACATGACGGAGAGGCCCTCAATTATCTCCTGCTCCGCTTTCTTGGCTGTGATGCTTGAAGCTTACGTCTATCCTGACCTTTCGTAAGGGCCTCTTCTTTCAGGTCTGCCTCCTTCCTGACGTCTGATATGGTGACCTCAGATGTACCATTGCTCGTCTTGCTTTTTGAGCATTCCAGAACCTCTCGTATTATATAAACAACCTCTGCTGATTGCAATGGGATTTGCTTGACATTGCTGGTGTTTCAAAACTCAATTTCCACATTCTACGCACATAACATACATATGTTATGCTACCCAAAAGGCAAGGGAAGCTATGAAAATGCTATGGCTTTTCAATGTAGTGTAGCCACCAAGTTTAGACTTCTTCAACATAGACCCGGGCAATTTTGAAGGTCTACAGGCTTTCCCATCTTTCAAGATAATTATGTCATTTTTAGGGAGTTTGCCCTCTCTCTACTCCTAAGTTCCCGACCATAAAAACTTTTTCCACAGTGTGGACCATAACACAAGAGATTTCCAATACCCCTTAGGCTATAAACTTTCAGCCAGAATCTCGTGTATAATCGAATACATTATGCGCCCAATTGCAGCCGTTATTCGCTTTTCAGAAATTTACGGAGAGCCGTATAAGGGCGAAAAGAATACTGCCAAAAATATACCGCGAAATATTAGGTTGAAGAAGAGTAAACCTAAGTTCTTATTTCCAAGTAATGGCCAAGGGTCATTTATACTCAGCTGAATCCTCTTTTGCTTTCCATCCATTGATGCTGACACAACATTAACAATTTAAACTAATTCAGAAAGTTGAAAATCTAAAGTCCTTCATATCTTCTCAGTTTTCAACATTTTAAAGTTATTTCACTGGTAATCATTACCATTTCAGAATACATCATTTCCCAAGCAATCTTACTCCCACGAATATATCATTAAATTGCTCCTAAACTTCCCAACTGCAAAGATAAAATTTCGCAACCCAACCTGATTTCACTTGCTATCATGTTTCCATTCTTTCTTCATGCTCAGTAAAGCGAGCTGAAATGTATATTAAAAAATAAAATAATGCTTTTCAATGACATTTTGTTTCATCGTCGTCATTGTGGCATCCACGGTAGAGTTTTCCTTATAGGAAACGCAAGCAACATCCTATTGAGTGTTTTCTTGCCGTACCAAACCCCCACGTTCCTACTACATGGCTTGGTGAAATGTAAGTAATTATGATCAAGTATCAGATATACTCGTATAGCATGAGTGCATACATGCACACATAAATATTCTTGAAAGTTTCCATCTCATCTCCTCTTTCTAGCGATTATTTCAGCATATCCTTTTTCCATAAAAGATACCTAAACGTGACAACGTACACAAGGAAATGAGGGTTAAAAATTGAAGGAGCAAGTATTTCATGCAAAATCACCCGCACGCACACAATTCTAATATGCATGATTAAACAGCATAAATACTTTATTGTCCTTTATGAAAACAATGATCCTGGAAAGAAACATCTCCCTCAAGAATGGTTAAAATAGAGGACGAGTTGTTGCGAGAAGGAATTGGAAACCCTTAACCCATCATCAAGCACCCTCCCGTTGCGGCGTTCAGCTAGAAGTACCGTAGCTGCTTTCTTTGCAAGTTCTCAAGCTAATAAAACATCGCGGAACATTAGACTCTGACATGAAAGTCGCGAGATACTTGATGGAAAAATAAAAGATACAAGGGGGTAATGAAGAAAAGATAAATCATGTAAAGAGAGGATGCAGGTTGGGATTACAGCATGCGATATCTTGCATGGTACCAATGTGGTCCGTTAAATTTTCAAACGGATTTACAAATATATATATGTATGAACACAACTGCATTGATTGCTAAACAATTTTTGCCAATCATGATGGCATTATTCTATGTAAAATCGTGAGAACTGTCCCAGATTTGACCATGTTTGACTAATTGCTTTACTGGAAATCCCTTGAATTCAGCCTGAATGGATAAAATATTTCATCAGTGTCCGGAAGGATTGCACCTCCTCAACCCCTGAAACGACGAATAAAGTTTATTCTTCAGAAGAGGCCCGTTGACATAGTAAGTGCAACCCATTTATGGGAACGAGGAATTTGCTTTTTCCTGACTCCTTCTTCCTGATGTGCCTCTACATCCATTCATCCGCCTATTCTAGGATATGTAAGAACGAGCAGAAGCACTCAACGGCAACTATTCTCATGAAGGATTAAACTATGTATGCCTTGTTTTGCACAACAGAGCGGACTCTTCATCTCAAGCGCAATACTTTGCAATTAAGCCGGCATAGCCTACTTGCTATGTAAAATGAGGCACCTAACAGTTTGGTTGCAGAAATAGCTCAACTTTAAAAACGCGATATTTCGAAGAAGTGAATTGGAAAATGAATTTTAGCCTCGTGAAGAAGAGGATTAGCAGAAGGGCAGAAAAAAGCGGATAGAGTGTATGATTTTAAACACAGAAATTTCATCGAATGACAGAAGGGTCTTCAGTCATATTTCGTACCAAAAGCGCAGGATTTTCAAATCTTTAAATTCCACGATATTAGTTTCGCAGCATAGAAGTTCTGTCCAACTTCAACTGCCGATCAACTTGGAAATCAACCTCAAAAGATGGATGGCAGGCATCGATTCTAAGATCAACCAAGTTATTTGAGAGCAAAAAGAAACAATTCTGGGGAATATGTTTTGATAATAACCAGGTCAAGGATGCGATTGTTCTGATTGATATAGCTAAACCTGATAACGAAATACATACCCTTTGGTTCCTGCTGCTCATCAATTATCACGAGCGACGGAAAGCAACCTGCCGAAGTACGTTCTCGAACTGTGTCAAAATAAGATCTAAAGAAATAAGGCAGCTGTACATATATACATACGTCGTCTCCCACAGCTAACATAAAACTGCCTTTTTCAATTTCGTATTGTTTATCGGACGCTCATGCTGCCACCTCATTAGTCTAATCCGGAATCAGATACTACATTGTTTGACCGTCGTAACGAGCGTCGGGAATTCACACCATTCTGGTCACATGATCGCATTGCTTGCTCCTTCCATTACTACTATAAAATTCGTCAATTTTACTGTCTATTCTCCGAAATCTGCGTATGAACAACTTCGAGATCATTTTTCTACAATTTATACTTGCACTACTTCATCCTATTCCTTTTCAAACAAAGAGATCCTTCCATAACCAGCACACCTTCCATTCCTCTTTTCAATCCTTCCATTGTCCAATTTCTTACCATCAGCTTCGATGTTAAAGGCGGGGGTGAAAAAATAACATGAATTTCAGTTGAAGCGCTCAACTGTTATTAATTTGCTAGAGTTTACCATCTTTGTCGTAAAGTCTCTAACCAATACTAGTAGAAAAAATACTGCCTATATTGACTTCTCCAAAGTTTTTCATTCCGATAATCATACTCTACTTTTCAATAAACTCCAATCCTACGGCTTTTCATCATATTTCCTGGTTATGTTCGCACCTAAGGAATGGTACACCACACAGTACCCATGGGAGGATACAAATCCAAGCGCCCGAAAGATTGTTTAAAACTCACCGGGAAGAGGATGTCTTACTCTGGGCCACGTGCCTTCCTCTTGGCAGACGGCGAAGGTAGTCTTCATACCAAGCCTGGAAAAGATAAGTATTCAAATCCAAAGAACTTCAGGCAAATCAACTTAACATCATTTTCACTGAAATGTCTGGAGAGACTGGTTGAGCGTCACATTCGTTAAAAGGCGCTAAGGTCGCACCCACTAAATGAAAACCAACTTGCTTACCAATGTGAAAAGTCCTGTGAACCTGCTCTTCATTCATTCATTGGTTTCAAAGGTAGAGGACGCAATTCTGAAAGGCTAGTATGCGATGGGGTGTTCGTGGACATTGAAGGGGCATTGCACCCTTTCAAAAGCTCTGTGATGCCGCCAGAGAGCATGGTGTTGACGAAACTCTAATAAAGTGGATCTACGCTATGCTAACGCAGAGATTGCTGTGTGCTGAAGTGGGTATTGATCGCTACCTAACAACGGAAGCGACGAAAGGCTGTCCTCAAGGAAGTGTGCTATGGCCACTTCTGTGAAGTATGCTGATCAACTCACTATTATTCGAACTGCAAAACCTGCCAATACGCGTTCAAGCTTATGCGGATGACGTGGCTGTACTGGCTGTTGGTCGAGATCTCGAAATGGTGTGTAAAAATACACAACGCGCCGTTGCGTTTATTGACAGTTTGTGCCTCAGGAATGGAGTTTCAGTAAATCCAAATAAATCCGCAATGGTATTATTTACAAAAAGAAGGAAGCTGAATGTCTTTGCTTTCCAGAGATGAGGTGTACAACCCTTCAACTCTTCGAAGAAGTGAAATATCTAGGACTTATTCTAGACAAGAAGCTACTTTGGAACAAACATGCTGATGAAACGAGCTCTCACAGTTTATGGGCTGTGTAGGGGGACCTTTCCCCGACATGGGGATAAGGGCATCAGGTGGTAATATGGATATATGGTGGGTTAAGATGAAACAAAAGAGTTTTCGCTGTAAACTAGCCACACTGCAAAGAACTACCGTAAAGGAAGGTATTGTCCAGCTGTGGAACTAACATTTGGTGGCGCCGCACCTTTACACAACGCTCGAGTGTGGATTATTCTCACAGTATCACAGGATCAGTAAAGCAAATCCTCTAGTAGACCTGAGGTGAAACCGGTGGCTAAGTGGCCATCAAAACCGCAAATCAAAGGATGACTACCTTGTCGGACCAAACGGTCCATAGGGGGTTAAGGGCCGTGAACGGTGAAGAAAAGTTTCAACTAGCCAAACCACAGCCGCGAATAGAGCCAAGAATGAGGAAAAAACATCATCTAGGGCACTTCGACCTAGGCAAATTGAAGTTGCAGCGGTTCTCTGACGATACCAACTCCTCGACTTAAAGGGGAGCAAAAAAAAATATTGGGCCATTTCCAGCCAGAGCTATCGAAGTTGATTAGTGGGTATTGAATGACGATACCATTCGATCACAATGGTGAGCGGAGCGAGTAACTTGGGGAAAACTCTCCCTGGCTACAAGGGCTGCATTAAAGCTTACTTTAAGTCCGTAGGTGTATGCTGTAAGATCAGGTAGTACAGTTCATCCCTCAGCAATATGTAACCTCCATCTAGAGGTCGCTGGACAGTAAATCAGAAGATTATGCCGATAGATCGCAACTTTTCTTATCATTGGTGTTTCTGATCTAGTTATTAACAAAATTGGGAGCTGACTATTCTATTATGGGCTTGAGATTGCCATATTGCAAGTGTTAGCTCCTAAGGTCACCGAAGCGAAAGTGCAGTCCACGGCATCTTCATCTGATAGATGAACAATAATATTTCGCTAATCATATCAAGATATTTATATGCTTCACACAATGGTGAATTATTGTATATGATTGAAAGTGTTAGACCCCGCTCTTGTTAGAGAGAAAAGCAGATTTTTTGGTGGTCTACTAATTTTTCCTATGATGAATATTGATTATAGATATGCAGATACTACCTTAACGCCCGTCGAATATCACAAAATGATTACTTCGACTCTAGAAACTTTTTATCATTCCAGAAAAACTAATCTTTTACCAATGATTATCCCTCCCTTATCATACATGTACATATGTGCGTTCACAATTTTTCCACAAAGATTGTACTCATATGACTTCGCAATGCCTTATGTAGGATTTCTTTGTTTTTGTTTTTACTCCTCCTTATTCTCAAGTTTCCGCGAATAAATGGGTGGAAATGCATTGTTATCACTCGTAGTGCAATTATTCCAAGTGACTGATTAGACCTAATTCACTGACTACTTATTCATTTCCTTATTATTTTGCTTCAGTGCATTTCCCGGACTCCTCATAGAATGCCAATTAAAGTCTTTATGAAATGGTTCGCAGCTAATTATGTGCGCCTGCAGAGCATTGGCTGCCTTAAATTTCCATAATGATGGGAAAGTATTCAGGCGAAATGATCCTATTGACTTTTATTTTGTAAGTTAGTGTGCAAGATGAAATTATTGATGACGTGCTAATTTAGCATTTTGAATTTGCATTTCTAATTTGCATCTGCACATTTAAGGAATTGGAATATGTTCCAATAGAATTTTGATTCTAAATTAGAAATATTCTAATATTGTATCTGATTTCTCTGGTAAGCTTAAAATTTTCTCGTTATTTCATTATCCTTTTGCACAAGATCGACTGGCATTCAACTATCATTTCGAAATTCCAATATGATTTTAATGGAATCTTGATATACTCGAAAAAAGTTTTACATTAATTCATTGAGGATTTGATAGTCAAAATAGGTTCCTTGAAAAAAAAATATATCTTATAGAGAAAGATACAGCCTGTAGGCTTTTTGCAAAATGTGTAATCCTGCATATGTAAATATTTTTTCAAAAATAACAAAATGGCGAATTTGAAAGAAAAAAAATTCAAAATCATTGCTTTCTTTATCCTAAATAATTAAAAAAAAAAGAATTACTATTAAATTAAATATTTTTAGGATTGTACACCCCAGCATGGGTGTGTAGAAAAACGGATCCAAATTTCAAATAAATCGGTTCAATAGTTTTTTGTATGTGCTCCGAATCTATAAAAATGTGGTTTCGAATAACCCGCGTTAAAATTTTGGCAAACAATTTTTTATAACAGCACTTCAAAATCCTTACCCGTACACTGTGTCAAATTTTCTAACAGTATATACCTATAAAATAGGGTATTAGTTATTTTTTTAAATATTTCAAAACATATGCTTTTTTTTTAAATTTTTTGTTAAGCTTAAAAGTTAAGTAATATAGTGAATTATGTTATCCGGATAGCTGAGTGGTTAGAGCGGAAGGTCGCGGTTCAAATCTCACTGATGGCAGTGGGATTTGTATCGTAATTTGACGTGGGATACCAGTTGACTCCATTGTGAATGAGTACCTGAGTCAAATCAGGATAATAATCTCGGGGGAGCGCAATGCTGACCACATGGCCTTCTATAGGGTACTGTAATCTTGTAGTGTACCGTTATAGTCTTGAATGAAGTGCTCTAACACACTTCAAGGCCCTGATCCAATCGGATTGTTGCCCCAACCATTATTATTATATATTCAATTATCCACCTTAGGAAAGTATCGTAAGGTCAGTCAGTAATCAGATTGGCAACCAGCTGATATATGTAGGTTCTTTCAACACTGTTCCAAGGACTCTAAATTTATTATTGACCTGCATTTATTTTTTTTTTTTCTTATCGGCTGGTTATAGCAAAAAGTCCAGGAAAGAACCTTGGGATGAAGCTTCATGAAAACAGATTTGAATTTGAATCGGCAACTTATTTAGAAAGTGGTTTCTTGGACAATTAAGAACTTGGATACCTTTCTACACCTTCTTGACTAGAAATTTAACAGTATCGACGGCCACGCACTAAGAACAAAATAAGAGAACAGACAACATTGAAGCCAACGCATTCATTGGTACCGTATTGTTGACATCGATTTATAAATCAGCAAATGAATATGTTGACTGTGTTTTTTTTACGGAACCGTCCGAGAATAGTTTATTTCGCGCCGTTTCAAGGTTTGGTTTGCAGCTATAATAGTAGTTGGAGAATTCTGAAACAAGATAGGCGAGGTAGCAGAACGTTTTTGAATGATTTGTAAAAAACTCTCGACACTTAATTTTTCCTAGGAAATTGACGTACATTGATAATATGCTTGTTCCACTTAGAGGCCGAAGAAACTGAAAAATAACGCATCAAATTTGAATGCCTCACGGACTACAAAAGTCGTATTTTTCGGACAGTCATATATGCACATATATCATGGAGAAGACTGTACAAAATACTGAAAGGAGGTAACAGCGGACAATTGGTACACATCTTTTGAGTTATGCTGTGAATTCTGGAAGCGCGAGGCTGACCCTCATTGAAATGCATGACATCGTTAGGTGCCGGAAAACTGGAGGTTGTATAAAGGCCAGCACGATTTCTTGAGTATTTGCTGAGAACGCCCCCTTAAAATAAGTGACCTGTTTCTGATCCCCGCGATTCGTTCCCTTTGCAGCAGACAAAGCCAGTGCCTAATTTAGAAAGTACTAATTAAGACTTTTAATTTAATACCTCAAATGCCCATATTCGATGAAAAAGCTCATGCCTCGTCACTTGGAAGAAAGGTTATGTAAGATCAAAACACGCGATACGCAATCTTTTTAAGCAAGGGCAATCAAAGTTCATCGTTGTGAACTCAGTAATGAGTTGAAATCAAGAAAAATGAGCTGAAGATATGATTACAAACTCCAGACAAAGGCGTAATATCAGTTTTGCAAGTCTGATTCAGAATTCTTCAAATCAAATGCCGAATTTTCTAAACAATCTTAGATTTTTTTAAACTGACTTCAGACTTTTCCAAGATTTTTCCAAGCCAATTTCAGAATTTTCCATGTCAAATTCAAACTTTTTCCTTTCAAAATCAGAATTTTCCATTTCAAATTCAGAATTTTTTCAACGTTCTTATATGGGGTTTTACACCAACATTTTATCACTACATAAGGATGGAACTTGTGCAGTGGGAGGAATCTGAGCTGCCCATAATCATTTTTCGTTTCTATGGTCTGGAAAAAATGTAATTTAATTTGACTCCTAGATACAAAATCGTGTACCTGTGACTACAATTAATTCTGTCGTTTCTTGTAGAACCTCATTAATGTCCAATGACAAGTATTAAGAAATTTCAATTTTGGAGTTGTTAATTTACTTTCAACACTTACTCGAAAATAAGCCAGAAGTCGGTAGCGTTGTTGTTTTTCCCCTAAAAGTTACTTAATTAAATCCCCATAATATTTATCGTATTTTCCTCACTTCTTCTTCTTGTTTTCTATGACGCATGTCTTTCCCTTAAAAGTTGCTTAAAATGAAACAAAGAAGGCTTTGACAGTCCTCTCAATTGTCACCGGACGCTAATGAGGTTCCGCACAGAATGTCGGAATTAATTGCAGTCGCAACTACTCTCAAATGATGAAATACAAAATTATTGGTACGGTTTGGTTACAAAGAATATCAATTGAACTGGATTCACACCTTCACCTCAGCTCTGGATGCAGCGTGACTGAAGCGGCTTGCAGATGTTAAACGTTACTTTGTATAATTCAACAGAATACGACGTGAGTGCGAATTATCTGTGAACCGCTTCGGTCACGCTGCTCCCAGGGCAGAGGTGAGAAAGTCTCTGACGAGTTACCTCTGTCCTGTTACGAAACCATTGAGCCGTCTTCACTCGATCCTGAAAATTTGAATGCTAAGTCCGAAACGAGGAGTCCGTGGACCGAAAAAGAGGAAGTAAACTGGTCCCCATTTGGTCAAGTCTTACCTCACGTGGATACGAATTTAGGATAGTTGTAATATAGATTATAGAGCACCAATATAACTGATAGAAAATATTCCGTTTTTAAACAGGGCCGTAAAGAAAAAATCCCGGTCTGGGTGAACATCATCATCGGCAAAAACCGGACTCGGGACACAAATCATTGAAATTGCTATTCCGGGCCCCGAGACAATTGAGCACTTTTCGGAAATCCTCCTCTTTCTACCCCCTCTTCCCACGCCTACCTTAAAAGTAGACTCTATTTGCAGATAATTAAACCATTTTCTTCTATAGCGGATAAAGTCGAGGGACATTCTAAAAATATTACTTAAAAATTCAATACTATCCTCAGTCCGACTTACATTCTGGGAAGGGAGTAATCCCGAGTATAGCATGGTTACGCTCTTTCAGGACTTTCGGGACTCTTTACTGAACCTTAAGTTTCCAGTTTTTTCCTCACGTTCAAATCGACTTTTTCAATAGTCCTGAAAATGTCCAAGCTAATCTAAGAAAATTTCATACTTTTTTTAATAAGTCAGTGTTGATCACTCTACCCACGCTTCACTCTCTACATCAATTATTTGATGATTTCTACTATTCCGCTTTAACGTATCTTAATGTCCAAAACTATTTAAAGTAAAATTTACATTTTACTCTGCAATTCCGTCAAGCAAACTCACTATCCAGAGAGAGAAGATTTAACCAAACATTCTCGCTATGGAAGGGTAATATGAGTAAATTTTGAGAAACTCATATCCAAATTATTAATAAGATACTAAGCGTCAGGTTTGTAATTATGATATATCACCCCTTGAAGGTTGTTAAAGCATATCTAAGATTCTGTAGTAAAAGTCTTATGGTTTTAGCGAAACTGATAATTTCGAATACTATAACATAATTATATTTCACATGGGAACTGACTTACTTTATTGCCAATTATGAAATATTAACAAATTAAAGTTTACGACCATAGTCTGGATCTTCCACGGTTCTTAACCGACGAGATAGACACATAATAAAATTGCATATTTTAAGAGACAACTTATGCATTCAAATTACCACTGAAGTGCATGTACCACATTTCCTAGACCAAGAAGCTATAATCGTCACTTTCTCGAAGATTTGTTATTAAAAGTGTAAAATATGTGCCATTGCGATTTGTCTGCATGGCATATTTGCGCAGATAATATCTGACTACATACAAACATTAAATTAATTGTTATTGAGTTAGAAAATGAAACGGCATCTTTTGAAAATACGTCGAGAGTGATTCCCAAAAATGAATAGCATTTTATTTGTAATTGTACATATGTCTAAAGACATCTAAATAGATGCAAATTTAATGTTTCTGTTTTTTTATTTTCAGTTTCAGTATGTCATCCGCGACAGACACATTCTTGTTTATATGACTCTTATGAGCAGAATCATATTTTTGTTAATAGTAGGGATCGGTGGCACTGGCATAATGATATTGGTCGATGGTCAAATAGACTAGCCTGGGGAGACGATCAAAAGGGGAGAGCTAAACCAAAAACCCAAAAAAAAAGTTGACGAAAGTGACCTTGAAGGTCAGCCCCCTAATACGGGAGCTACATCGACGTGTCCCGTCGGCTTGCTTACCTCTATGCTGGTGAGGTTCGGGAATATTGGAGGGTCCTTTAAACACTTCGATCCCTTACGTGTCATTATACAAAACTTCACCTGTCCTTTAACCTATGCGTCAACAAGCACAGGACTTCGCACGAATCTAGCGAGCTAATCCTGGAAATGAAAAACAAGTCGAAAAAAGGGAAGCTCGACGTTTCAGGTATGACAGGTTTTGTATATTTCTTTTATAAAAACATTTGAGTGGATATTTATCCCGTTAGTACCTAGCAAGTAATGGTGAAAAAAAATTACACCCGAATTGCTGAATTGATGGGTTACCCCTACGATATAATACTGATTGTAGTTGCAAAGGAATCAATATTATAAAGGCTGGGCTAGAGAGCGCTGGACTAACAACACTTACAGTGCAGAAATAAAACAAAGATTAGAATTGGGAGTCATATAATCACCTTGAAGCCTGCCATTAAATACTCCACTTAGGATGAGTTCGGGATACCAATCCATCTTAGATGATACAGTTTTTGCAATATCGGTGGTGGTGTCGATCGAAATCTTTCCAAACAAGACGAGTAACATATACAACATAAAACCCATCTTTTCTTCATCGCAGACGAAGAACACCGAATGTTCAGAAAAGGACCTATACCTGCAGGGAGTGATAAACGAGAAAGAATGAGGATGTCAATTATACTCCTACCCAGTTTCCCATTGAGCATGGAGACTACCGCCAGTACCTATATATGTTTAAATTGGACGCATCGCCTGATTCTCCAAAGTGTGATGGAATCCCCGAAAATCCAGAGCACCTATTCTTCCACTGTGTGAGATTAGCGGACAACAAAGAAAAAACTTTAGCAAACTCTTCATTAATCGCTCTTACCGGGAGAATGCGGAGAATGTTCTCATGCCAAGTATGCTAGAGTGCAATCAACTCAATGATGGGATTAACATAAATTGAGAACAGCGGAGGAGGCTTGATAGTATGATTGCAAGCGCCACGGTTTGAAAAAAGAAGACCTAGCTAGAGTCAGGTAGCTCCACTCTCTTATAGCTGATTTAAAAGGTAAGAAGTGATTTCGTGATTTTATCGCACAGAGGCCATCAAGTGTGACGATTTTATTTCCACTGGAAGCATTGGTGGCCAAAATGGGTTCAGCTGGATACACTCCAATTTCCATGCGTGAACAATTGTTTTGTCAGCGTCCTTGGTGCAGTCATCGAAAGACTTGCGGCAACTGCAATGTTTTTAGTAATGCCACATACGAAACTGAAAATATTCTCATTGGTAACGACTACTGCTTCCCAATAAATAAATATCCTTTTATCATGGCGTACATGGTACTATGCTTCACAAGCTTGGCCGTATATCAGAATTGCCTCACACTCGATTCCTCCTACAGCAACTATCTCATCCCTTAATTCCTAGAAATCATTAACTCAATTCCATGTATTCATCCTTATCCATTCCCAACTTGGCGGAAAAACCCATCTGTACATTTTTAAACTTTTCCTTGAACCACTATTTAACAACAAAAAATTAAAAACAAGTCCGGAAACCCGAAGCTCAACACTTCAAGTATGAAAGGTTTTGTGTATTGCTTATATCCATAAGCATTTTTGAATGGGAATTTACCCCATTTGTACCTTGCTCGTAATGTTTATGCACTTAGTTTGTTACATCATTCACTTTAGTAAAATACTGACATTCAAAGTCTAAGAATGCAACAAAAAAGTGACAACTTTGAGTTAGTATAAACTTGTTGGTAATTGCGCAATTTAAACAAAACATCGTACACTACGGTATAGGCTTTTTTACTGCAAAAGTTGATAATTCTAGAATAAACTTAAGGAGTGGAAACTTGCTAAAAAAATACACTTATAATGAATGTGGTAATATACTATTATTAACTTTATTCAAACAAATATCGGTATGGAGAGTATTTTGAGATCTATATACCATACGCATGGATCACCATATCCTTTTGCAAATATTTGAATTGGATACTTTCTGAGAACGGGTCCTTGAAGTAACTGAACCTCTCCCTGACCCTGACCCCGGCAATCCTGTGAAAACTAATATCGGATTCCAAATGCATTAATCAAGATTTTTCATTTGATATCCCACACGGCTATACTTGGTGGGAAAAAATGTTACACTATCCTTTTGCATGTATCGGGACCCCGGCTCCTAAACTCAACGTGGAGCTATGTTACTCACTGCATGCAATGGAATTTACTGACACCACCTTTCCACCAAATCTACTATCAATAGGGGTAAACATTTCTGAGATAATAGGTGTGACAAACAGGCGGACGGACAAGCAGAATTGAATTTAATAAGGTTTTGTTTTATACAAAACCTTAAAACGGGCGGGAGAAAAGTACATTCTCCGTGAATGGAATTTTAATATTTCACTCGAATATAAATTATTCTCGTTCATGTCACGTGATGGCTTAAGGGGATAACATTTTCAAACCTTTTGCATTTTTTCATTTGATTTGATTTTAATTTTCCCAATAACGAACTTTTTAAAAATATTGTGCAAAAATTTGAGATGAATAAGCAAAACTATGGAAGATATCGCTGTTTAAGCAACCACGGTTCATACACGACTCACCGCTGATGTTTTAGATGCCACTAAGCCTATTTATGAAAATCTGAGCAAAGATGCCCTTCTGGAGCGTTTTAAGCAGAACAAGAATAAGTGATAACTTATTTGGAAAATCTCACCAAAGCACTTTGACGAACCTCTGCCATCGTCGGGATTATGTGGCAGCGTGTATCTTCAATGAAGGTTCTTTCCTCTACTACTCTTTATGGGAGGCGGGAGAATCAGTAGCGGACCAAGCGCCCAATTTTGGGCCCGATAAGCAACAAAGGCAGGATTCGTCGTAGACAAGAGCAGAAAGGTGCTCTAGATATCATGGATGATAGAGATATCCTTTATGGACATTGATCAGATGATTCAGTGGTAGCTAAGCCGATAAAACTCAGATATGAACGTTTAATTTCAAATGATTTAGTGTTCAAAACTTTAAAGAGTTATTGCCACCAACTTACGTTGTAGAATAAGTGTACTATAAACTACATTCAAAAATGCATTGTCACCAGAATTTTGAAAAAAATATTGTACAACAAAGTATGGTAGAAACACATATCGTTAAAAAACAATGACAAAAGCAACCAAAGAATACATGTTCAATATGAAAAAATATAATATCATCTTCTTAAAGTTAGATGAAAAATGTAAGTGGCTCTAATAATTTGGCCATCCTCTGTATTTTGAGGCCTAGATTTTATATAAGCGCATAATTTTTTTTTCAAAATTTTGGGTTAGGTAGTTTCCGAAAATGTCTCACTTTAATGTGTACATTTTGGCCCGTTATTTGCGCACTTCGCAATTCATGTGAAAACTAATATCAGTTTCGAAAAGTACTAATCATGAACTTTCATTTGATACCCCACATGACTATATTCGATGAAAAGAAATTTTACATCCACCTTTGCATGTATGGGGAGTCCCATTTTAAGCTTCACGTAAATGTATGTCACTCACTGTATACGTGGGATTTCGTAGTTCCCATAAGTCGACCAAATTTCGTTTGGAGCGATGTAGCCGTTTTGGAGAAAAGTGTGTGTAGAAGACAGACAGTGTATATAAAAGAATTATCAAACTAATTAACGTTTCTCAAAATTCAGCTCAGTACAAATTTGTACGATACATCTAATTCAATCCGCTCAATTGGCTTGAATTCGTGCGAAACAGAATCCAAAACGAAAGTGGTGACTTATTTATCAAATTCCACTTTATTTCAGATTGAATTTCACATAACTTCTACAAGCCAAAGGGTCGAATCGCAAACCAAAAAGTCACCATGAAATAAATGTACTCTCATATTATTTATGGTCACATTTAATTTGATTTTGTTTATATTTTCAACTGCATTTAAAACTTCATCTCTAAGACTCGCACCGTCAAAGCATCACGGCGAGTTTATGAAAGTTTCACAAAGAGGAAAGCAAATTTTCTCATCATTACTAAGTTTACTTTCTAGCTCTGCATGCTTAGATTCATTTGATTTTAATTGCGCTGGCAACCTCTGGCATTCAGAATATGTACGCTTCAGTGACATGTTTGGGAGAAGTATCCTGGCTTAACTTTCAAAGCTTTGTGCGTCAAAGGTGTTTCAGTTTGAAAGTGGACTTAATAAGGCAAAGCGTTTGATCATTATGGTCCTTGTACACTTTGCGTCTCACTTTTGTTCGAGTTCATTAGATTAGGGGAAGGAAGTGGAATGAAAACTATGCTTGCAGTTACCGTTAATATAATTTGATACAAAATGACGATGGTCAGAAAAGTCTTTGCGGAATAAGTACTATGTACTGCTGGGAAAATATGTTAGCTTTCCATATTTTAGTCCTTCAAAGAATTTCAAGATGAAATCAAATCCAGTAATTCCTTTCATTCTCGATAATCAGACTTCTAGCAGTCACTGTACAATGAAGGGAGGCATTGAGTCAGTTTGGTAAATGAAATTCTCAGTAGTTTGTGGAATATTATTGGAAAAATTCTTAAGAAATTTTAGAATTTAGCTATTCTAATAGGCTGTAATTCATTGTGATATAAATGAAGGTGCGAAAAGCGAAATTTATGAGCGCGAGCTTCTTGATTCTTATACTCTGAAACTTGGTTCCAATCATGCATGCCTCGATCCATGTTTATCCCCATCCTACAGTTTTACGCTTAACACTTACATGCAGAACAAATAAGAAAAATTCCAAACCCGGAATCAACATTTGCTGGAGCTGAAAAGTGATATTTTTTTTTTCACAGACTCGTCCACAGAAACTATCGAACTGAAAAACCTGGAAGAAATCACGAAGCTGCCACTATACGGAATCCAGGCTTTAAAATACCCTCCATGCCGACTTCTTTTTTAGAAAAAAAACAACTTTCTAGTAAAAACTGTAACGGGATGTCGAATAACAAATAAATTCTTCTCGCTTTCTCCACTTTTCCCGTCAAATTCCAATTACCCTTCTAAATATAAGTTTTCGAATAAGTCTTTGCTGAGAACGACTACAGCCTGCTTCTAGCATTTGATTATTTTTGACGCCATGTATTTTAAGTAAATCCGCCTTGGCCGTAATTCACAATCATTTTTAAACTAGTGGATAACATCTTGATTTTTGTCTCACTATGATTTTATACTAGCTAGGAGGTTCCTTTTTTAGGTTTCGCATAAAACAGAACTCATTATAATCGATTCAGCATCTGTCTGTGCATCTGAACCGCTGAATCTCTCGTCACGAAATTGGGCAAGAGCGTGTGGTCTGTCAATCTCTTTCCACGCAATGAGTGGCATGACTTGATGATGGATCTAAGGGAGGGAAAGGGAATGAAAGGAGTTAATTTACACAGTACATTTTTGAACTAACTTTCCATATCAGCTGGATGATAAGGAAATGAGGATCCAAAAAGGGGCGCCACAGATAACAGGTCTCGTTCTCAAAACCTATCCTACCGAAAAATCTGAAAATAGTCAAAATAACGCCTCAAAATGAAATCCAAGCCTCAAAATATTATATGTATATCCCATTCCATAATCTGCGAAACCGAAATATAGTCCGTAGCACTAAAATAACTCGAAAACAAGTCGGGAAACCGGAAGCTCGGCGTTTCAGGTATGAAAAGTTTTGTTTGTTTCTTCTGTAAGCATATTTGAGGATGGAACTATCCCATTTGTACGTAGCCCTTAATGTATATGCATTTAGCATGTCAGACTACTCACTTTAGTGTGATATTCATATTTAGAATTTTGGGTTGCAGTAAATTTATGCGGTAAAGACAACTGTGGGCTACTGTAACTTCGTTACTAATAGTACGATTTTGATCAAACTTGGAGATAACATGATTCATACTATAATCTATATTAATCCATATTATAGCTCTTGGGTAAACTTTAAGGGGGGATTCTAGTCAGTTTCCAGAAAAATATAGTAATATACTATTATTAACTTCATTTGGGCATATATCGATATGGAGAGTATTTTGCGGCCTGGACCCTATATAGAGGCAGCTTCATGATTTTTTTCAGATTTTTCGGTTGGGAAGTTTCCGAGAATGGGTCCTTTAAAGAAATCATCACTTTCAACCCCTCCCAGTCCCCATATTTCCAACAAATATCAACACTAAGGCAGTCTTCGGGAAGTACTTGTGAAAACCTTTCATTTAATACCCAACATGGCTATTTTTTATTATATCAATCCCTAAAAAGAAAGTGGCTATATTTATTGGAAAAAAATTGTACACCCACCTTTAGCATGTGCAAGGACCCCTCCCCCCCTTCCCCACCCTTCCCCCCCTTAATCTGAATGTAGAAAGATATTACTCACTGCATGTCTGACCATTCACAATTCCCACCTTCTCAGCAAATTTTATGTCAATCGGCAATTATTTTTTAACAGTAATAAAAATGTTCATTGAAATTTACCTTGTCGTTTAATTTCCACAATTAGCAAATAACTGTCCAATCCAAATAAAATTGACTGAGCTATTATAGTTGGAAGAGAAGAGTCCTTTCCGTAATCGACCTGAAGTTGAAACTTTAAACGGGTCCTTCATCAAATGACATTTTTGAAGCCTGTGACCAAAATTACTCGAAAATTAGTAAACTGATCGTTTATAGTGTTTAATCGTTCAACTTTTTTTCGATACAAAAAAGGACCGTTCTATAGCTCAAAAATGACCGCTCTTTACTGAAAAATAAAACGAATGACTTTGACCGTCCTTCAAATTATGTAAAATCCGCATTTTTTTTAATTCAAACAGTATTTTTTACAGGTACTTAACTAAATCCATCGATATTTTTTAATTGTATCCAGTTCGCCACAATTTTGGTCACCGCAAAAAATGAAAATAAAAATACTTTTTTACGGCCATTTGTAACATAACTGTATAACAGTTCTCAATAAAAATACTGGTGAAATTATTTAATGTGGCGGCCACCACTGTGCACTGACTATATGTAATATCTTAGTTTCTCAACAAATTTCATGATAACAGCTTGAGTCGTTTTTGAGTAAATTGTGAGTGACTGATAAAAAGGCGGAAGAACAGGGAAATAGACAGAAAGACATTCTTGAGTGTATGTGTGTTTTATCCTGTTTGCTAACTAGCTAGCTTTTGATAAACGACTATATATATCGGGAGTAGCCCGCTCCTTCGTAAGGATTCTGTTCTTCAAAACTTCTTCCCGAATCCAGCTTATGGGTCCACTTATTGAATTTTCAAGAGTATTTCAAGGTGTTCATTCTCGCCCTCAAATCGCGGGCTCACGAAAAGTATATGCTTATAGTTTTCATACTCAAAAGATAGAGTCTTCATGTCCAAAACGATATATATATCCTCAATGCCTGGTTAGAAACTGCAAGAAGCGATAATGCACATATTCCTGGACTTTTCTGAGCATTATCGTAACCTTCTTGCCACATCCTAATAACCTCATCGCCTGTCAACATACTAATCTACTACTGTTACAATATTTTCCGCATACTCCATGGATGGATTTAGCTTCGCACGGGAATTTGATCCATAGCCCATGGTTATGGTTCAGAGTCTAGAGTAATAAACCTGAAAACGGCGGCCAAATCCCGCTTGCTACAGCCGAGTAAGACCAAAATCTATCATCAAACGCACCGTGACAGTCGTTCGAGCTGGAATAGCGCCCAAGCGTCCTTCTTCTCGCCCGAACGGCGAACCCCACAGATTCAATATCAGTCCTTAAAGCACTCCCTCTATTACCAAGTATTTAACTGGAACTGAAACTGTCATATAGTAGCACTGACATCATGAGAGCAGTGGTAAACTCGTCCTCTGTCACATCTGAAATAGCCTTTAGGGGATGCTTCCCTACGTTAGCAATTATACACCTGTCCCTCTACAGATACATATTCAGAGTCAATGAAACTACCTCTTGAACAAATCGATCGTTTGCTTTCAGGCATCACTTTTCACAACTTTCTCCAGCAGGTTCTTCTCTTGTCAGTAATCTGTTCATTACTTACAGATTGGCAGTTTTCTCTAGCCTGCAGTCATTCAGCTTGACCTTTTCATTCCACTAGGTGGGGCTCTGTGGGCATTATTTTATCATACTGGCATAGGGACATTACAGGCTGTGACCACGCTACTGAGAACTATCCCAGATTCTATCGGTACGAAATTTTCCTGAATGTGTCAATGAATATTTCCATGTCGAATATCTTGAAACTCCACTAACTACCCCGACATATCTCGCGGATATACCAATTTCCTACTATACATTAAAATAAGCGATCACTAAATTCGTAGTATTCACTAACTTGGCAAACCATTTCCCTCAGTATGCTGGAGAGTTACCTACGACTGAGCACATCCTCCTATTACAAAAGATGTAGGTATTTTCGATATTAATAACCACAATATCCATTGACAAAAAGACTTCCAGCAATATCTCTCTGTCTATAATTCCCTGTAGTTTGAAACGTTACTTCTGCACTTGGTAAGCTATCGGTTGAAGTCTACCGCGATGACAATCCATTCACCTCCAATATTGGATCATATAACAGCTGCTCGAATTCCACAACTAGGTTAACTTCAGTTCTTTAAATGCGTTGGGGTTGTTTCTCGGATTATATAAATGACCCATCCGATCTCGAGCTTGCCAGCTTCTAGAAGCTCATTTACCCATGCAGCCAGCAAGCTCAGCGTTTAAAACTTGATTCGTCGAGGTCCCGCCACTCTACAGTTGTTTCCTGGGCCAATTACCTCAACATGACCTTCGTTTGCAAAGATCAACGTACCCGCTTCTGTTAATTTAGCCTCTATTGCTCCTATTTCCTCCGAGATTCCATGTAAGGTTCTTTTCTCTGCGTTTTCCCGATTCTTATGACCTTGCTACCTAGCCCCCTTAGCACTAGATCTACCTTGACTATCCGAAAAATGTTGACCTTATGCGCAATCAGTTCATCTAGATGTATCCACGACCATACAATAGACAAAACTTAAAAGACCGAAGTCATGTCTTTCCTTTAAAATTCTTCCACTTTGATTGGAAACCAAAACTCCAACAAATGTCCAATGGTTTGAAGTAATATATTAGGTTGTTGCACATGAAATGGCCGATTTGGCAATCAAGTGAAGTTAGTTGCTATTTTGCTGTATTAAACCACCACCAGTTGGCGCTGTTGGTGTCGGATAATGAAGTATAAATACTCCTACATTTAATCAAGGAGTCATTTCAGTTTTGACTATCGTTGTGATAACAGTGAATAGAAAGGAAAAAAGGATGGAAAACAGCCAAGAACGTATACTTTTTCTGTATGAGTTCAAACTCGGTCATAAAGCAGCGGACGCGACCAAGAACATTAACAGGGCATTTGGAGCTGATACGGCAAGCGAACGAACCACACGGCGGTGGTTCGAAAAATTCCGGTCAAGCGACGTAAACCTTCAAACTAAACCACGTGGACATCCAAGACCATCGATTGAGAACGACGAGCTGCGTTTGCTAGTCGAATCCGACACATGTCAGTCTGTGAGAGACATTGCAGAGAAACTGGGCGTAAACTATGCGACAGTTTCCCGGCACTTGCAATAACTTGGAAAGGTGAAAAATGTGAGACGCTGCCTCATCCACCATATTCACCGGACCTTTCGCCAACCGACTACCACTTTTTTAAGCATTTGGATCATTTTTTGGCGGAAAAACAACTTAGGAACGACGAGGCTGTCAAAATTGCCTTTAATGAATTTATCAACACCCGACAGTTGAATTTCTACGAAAATTTTTGTAAGCTTTACAGTCGTTTCAAATTTTAGTACTAAAACCGCCATTTCATTTCCAACAACCTAATATATTCGTGATAACATGCATGGATGTATCTTATGAAACCTTATGAAATAGTCTACAATCCTACTCAGTAGTAAAAGGAAATTTTGGGGCCGAGTAAATGGGGGTCGAAAACCCGTAACTATATACTTGTTTGATGCGTTTAACGCAAATCAATCCATTTATTCATAAACTACATTTATTTTAAAATAATAAGTAAAATTTGTATAAATAATACTTCACAGTGGCTTTAATGCATTAGCTTACTACACCCCCTGCAAAAGATTAATTCACTCAATAAATATGCATCTTCCATAAAAAGTCATGGAGTATGCAATCGAATCAGCACTAACTACGCTTAAGGGAATGTAGCGCTTCAGTTTGTACGTAATCTATACAAATTTAATCGAATAACGTGATTCGATTAACAAAATTTCTAATTTTTAATTTTTACAACCCAGATCCCAGCAAGACCTGTGAGCATTTCCAATTTAAAGTAAATTCCATTGCGATGCAAATGGAACTCGGCTCCCCAGGGATTTCAGACGCATATGTGAATAAATTCATCTGTATGTATGTATACGGTTTTCACTATCTACATGAATATATGTATTACATGAATATTTGCTCAGTTTTTGCCAGGCGGCGGCGTTTTCGTGCTGGTTGCCTAGTGGATTTTCCAGCTAATGTGGAAAAATTAAATTTGAATCCGTTCACCTAATTGGAAAGGCCCGCAATATGCACATAGCTGTCACGATTGTACCAGGATAAAGTGCCACATTAGAAGGACTTATAAAGGCGTATATAACACAGACATAACCCACGTGGCCACGTAAAACTATAAAAATGTTCTCGCTTCACGTAGAAATGCCAGAAAGGTAGGTGGATAGAACACGTAAAGATGAGAACACATTCTATAATTGCATAAAATATTCTAGGGAGTTGAAGCAAACCTCATTTAGTTTTATGAATGAAATATGTTGAAAGGCTCTCACAGGAAACACAGGAGACCTAATCATGGCACGAAGTGCAAATCTGGAAAAAGTTGCAGTTTGAACGAGGTGGGAGGAAATAAGTTGGCACCAAATAGTATTTGTTGGAAAAAACTAGAAATATTTTTTTGACAGTATTTCTTCCAGAACTTTGACATAAGTACTGAACCTTATTTTGACTTTAATTTTTGAATCAAATTCTGACATTTGAGCGAAAAATAATATTTTTAGTGCGTTGGGGGTCAAAAATTTGTGTCCTACAAGGAACATTCACTAAAACCGTCCCTTACCATCGTTATCATCTCCCTTAACCTATTTAGAAGCTATGGACAGACCAAAAGTGTGGTATGCATCTAGTCACTTATTTCTGTTGAATAGATAAAACACTGAGTTCATGTTCTACAAAGCTGCCAGCTACAATTCTCTCCATTTTTAAATAGAAGATCATATTGATAGTCCTCCTTTTTTCGCTCATCTCTTCCATGGTGATAACATCACATCATTTCGGTCCACATCTAAAAATTCAAATTAGCTTCGTTAGTATTCCCTGCTCTGGGTGACGTTGCAAACGTCCAGATAACATATACAGAACAGATTTATTCCATCGTCACCGTAACCGGCAAGGCATTGCTATTTGTCCACCATGGAAGGTAATAATGACTTTAAACAGTCAAACGTAATTTTCTTTGCTAAGTACGTTCACGCCTTAGTCAACATTTGTAGTTTTAATTAACAAAATGCATATCAAAATGGAAATGTATGCATGAAAGCTCTTTCCGCTAAGGATTTCATATTTGTAATCCCCCACAGTATAAGTGTAATATGTATGAAGTTCGTTGAACTATTTATCCCTCTACCGAATTCTTGCATGGAATATTCATACACATCCTTTCAAATTAAAGCAATCACTAGAAAAAGTTGTATTTGTATAAACGCATGGTATGAGTGATAAATTAAGGGTTTTGACAAAATCCATTAAAAAGTAATTATGAAAAACCAATCCCATTAACAATATTTCAGAAAGGGCGATGTCCTTGATTCCCAAAATTTAGATCTTTTGGTTTTAGGACTATATTTAAGACTGTACGGATGGGAATAAACTCTATACTAATGAAATTCTATATTTCATGGTAAGATCGATGAGGATACTTTGATGGTTCAGTGCATAATCATTCAAGTAAACATAAAAGAAGAAAATATTAAGAATAGTGGTTGACTCCTAAGTTTACCAAATAAGATGCCCATATTTTTGCTGTAAATTGCTGAGACCGGCTCCACTACGCTATCACCTTCTAGGACCGTATGAACTAAAAGCCTATAATGTGACAATCAACCTTCCGAAATTGAGATATGGGAGTTAGGATTATCTAAATAAACAAAAACTCCTTAGTCAGTCGGGTTCGCAGTAACGAGTTTGAGCTGTAAGAGTTCAAAGTTGTTCCTCGGTGAACCCGAAACAACAAATAGCTTGCATGAAACCAAGCTTTCCCCACTTTCTACCTCTTGCGGACCGATAGATACCGCCCAAACCAAATACTCTAAACTCTTGCCGGGGATACCGCACAACCGTCCCTACCCGCTAATTCCCTTAAATCTATTCAGGTAACCATCGCCTCTATCGAACCCACATCGTATTCAACGCCTCCGTCTATTGACGTAAACATTTGTTTGACCCGAACCAGCAGATCCCTCTGTGCGAGCCAAACCCGTCTAGCTGACAAACAGTGGTCCTTAATCTTAGGGGGCAACTTAAACGCCAGACATAACTCCTGGTTCGACTCCTATGTTGACAAGTCCCGCTATATGTTTCACATCTGCCTTTCATCAACATAAATTCTAACATGCCCCATGATACCCAAAATGATCCAGGTCTTAAAGCAATTTGTATGTAGATCTACTTTCAATTGATCCATATTGTCTATTTGAGGGACTGATAATTAGATCATCCATCGACCATTAGTTCACTGAGTGTCAGTTTTCCAATTTATTGAGTGCAGGAAGATTTTGAAAGCTACTATTGATTGCGGGACTTTCGCCTACTAACGACTTCATTTTCCTTCCACTCTCCCTGTAGGATGACCATATGGTATTACGTCATGAGGTTGGGATTAGTATTTATTTGCTCTTTCTTGTTCTTTTTTCTGCCTGACTTCTTTGTGCCTATGCTTTCTGTGGATAGCTGTTATCGCCTTTTTGACTTCAGTCCATATACCGTTACATATTCGTTTTCAACTTATGCCCCATGATGTCTTCGGGTGTTAAACGCTTCCCTGTTGTAGCTTCTGCCCCCTGAAAAAAGTTCATGTTGATTTCTCTTGCCCGGGAAATAATCCATGGATAATTTCCAAGAAGAGAGTAGGGCTCGGAGATAAAATGCCTGCGTAGGTAAAGGCCTCTAAATCGTCCCATCACAATTCTACGGAACTGTTAACCACATGCATGCAGGGAATGACATCGTTCTATATTATGCAAAAGGCCGAGAATTAAGCATTTTTTCACCAGGGGTGACCATGCAGAGCATCAGGGAGGGCGGGGAGTTATAAAAGGGCCACATAAATAAAACGTCGTTCTCAGAAACTTCCCAGCCGACAGATCCAAAAATTAATTGGAAACACCCCATGTATTCCAAATAAAGTGTAGTATCTCATATGAAACCTACGCGTGAAAAATGTTTTGATTTTCTGAAGTAGGAACCCACGGGTGCACAAAGTGGCATATGCACGTAGCCAGAATTCTCTCGATTGTACTTTATCGGAAATAGGTTGAATAATGTAGTGTTTGTTCAGATAGTTACCTTATGTGGGCTAGCTTCTAAAAGTTAATATAAAAGCTTTGTCTGCGATGTTCCAAATCTGCTCCAAGAAGCCAATTTCCCTGTCTGTTATGACACCGTGCGCACTGAACTTGTTAGACCGTCCGCGCGGCCACCAGGACCGCAACAGCATCTATATATCCGCTCAGATGCGATTCATCTGGCATCGCGAGTCTTACTATGTTATCGACAATGATGACTGCGTGCCTCAGGCAGTTTTCTCGTTTGGACCATTTCCTCAATCGCATCAATTATGGATCGCGGCACTCTGAGATCATATTGTTTCGATGAGAAATTTTAATAAGCTTCACAAGAAATTTCCCCACGATGTCCAATGTACAGAGAGGACGATACACTAACGGCGCCTCGGGGTAATATTAACCTTTCTTAATCTGCACGAACCTCGCCAAATTCCACCGGGAGGGAAATCTTCCGCTGTCAAACATACTTTGAATACGCTAAGTTGCAAGTACGACTTATATTAAAATAGTTTTCAGTTTAAGCACTTCACTAGGAATATCATCCGTACCTGATGCTTGCTAGTTACGTTACAGTTAAGAGTAGACATTCCTCGTCACTGCCCTTTCACCGACAGAGCCCTCTTCGAGTTGAGGAAAGGGTAGGCAGGTGCTTCGATGGAACAGGATGATCGACGAGCACCGATTTTTTGCTATCCAAATTACACCCGAAACCCAATGGGTCTCTGTTAATGCCACTGACTAGGTCCCGCCAGCAACATGCTTTTCGCCTGTCACTTTCGTTCATTTCTACTTTTCTGATATTCTGTCGATCCAACAGTTACTTGATTTTGGCATCTTGCATGCTCTCTCTCGAGAGTGGATATTTGCTGGACATATATATAATAAGAACGAAGGAAATGTACTGATGCACTGCTAGATCCGTAGCAAGGCTGACGTGAGCTATATTGGCTTCGCAACTAGGGCGTCAGTATATATCCAATATCCTAACGATCATCTCCAAAATCTCCGTTCCCCGAGAATTTGGTTGAGCCATGCCCAGAACTCCCTCTTCCGTGTTTCAAATCTCATCTTCGAAGGAGAAGAACCCATTCCATGGACGTAGTAAGCTAAAAGCTGGAGAAAGTGACTTCTGCACAACGAAGCCAAACAAAATCATCCTCTTGGCCATGGCTCCGCTCTTGCAAGATGACCGCATCTTTCACCCGAATGACAGAGCACCATAATGATGAACATCCATCTCGGTACTGCTCGCTGAAGAGCAACAAGTTCATTATATCATGAGCAGTTTCATCCCTGTCTTTACTTGAAGAGTATATATCATAAGGCTTGACTTTTTACTGTTGCCGACTCGTCTTTGAAAACCTGGTACCGCCTGGAACCAGGAACATTAACCAAATTTTCTTCCTGCTGATCGCGATCTATGCTAACAATACATCATTCTTCTGTCGAGCAAGCTTTCGCTTTAAGCCTGGGTTCGCCACACAAAGATGCTCCTGGGAGCCCCGACTATATGCCCGTAGGCTCAGCACTTAAAACAGCTATTCGGAACTCCCCTTTCCCTTATCCTGCCTTATCGATCTACTCGACATTTATTTACTCGCTATGAAGAAGTTGGCTTGTTGCCTTCCCGAGTTGGTGCCAAAGGCAAATTTTTGTTCTCAGGAATTAACAGATTTAACTCCCACTTTGAGGTTTCTCACATCTGGGTATCCCTTTTTATTGCTTGCTCCACTTTTTTCTTAGGGATGGATCGATCGAATACGCTGAACTGTTTTGCAGGGCATATTCTTCTTGTCTCTACCGCCGGTTAGAGTCCGTCGGATAAATTTGCTGTAAACTCCTGCTGGTGCTGGTATTGTTGAACTCACCTTGGCTACAGTTTCCGATAATGCTAAGACCCTTTGATTATCATCGTCATTGGCAATCTATGCTGTTTTCCCCTAGACTCCTTTTATCATGGACGCTATGGTAGCAGCCGTCGTTTTCCGTAAAACTGCTGCACACTTCTGAGTAACCGTTCTTCCTTTGCCCTTATCTTGCGGGTGGGGTACATCCTCTCCTGCGATATTACTTGCATTTTCGTCTGGTTAGCAAGTTCGTCAATCTTTTTTCCCGACAGAAGAGTGTCATGCAGCTCGCAGCTTGTCATCTTTTCTATAATAGTAGCCTTTTTTCAATCTCAACCTGAATGGTGTCTCTCATTTTTGGCCGTCAGAACTATTAACTTCTACAGTGCTACTCCCTCTCCATAATCCCTCCAATGAAGGCTTGTATCTGAAAAATTAGGAAAACTTCAAATATTTTCAAATGTCCTTTTGCTCCTATGAGTGCATTGAACTGTTACATGTAGGCTTCTAACCAAGTAATTTTCTAGGTCATGGACGTTTGGTATAGTTTTGTGTTTATCCCAGTGTAAAGAAAATGGAACTGGAGCAAGACTCATCAATAAAAATGAATTAGAAAAGCCCACGAAAGTATTCTATGCTCCACTGCTAATTGGGAACGAATTAGATGACATGTATATTTAAAAGATTAACTTTTCTGCTCTAAATTCCTATACGAGTATCTCAACCACCTTCCATCAATTTTGCTATGAACTCAGACTAAGAGAAATCTAAAAAGCATAAAAATATAGAATCCTAATCTTCGTCCTCGTACCTAATAATTGTAGCATTTGGAAGGAGTCACAGGGAAATTTAGGCCACTTTAGATTCAATAATTATTTCAATAGTTGCCCTAGAATTAAACTACATGTATACTATATACTATACTTATGTATGTATATACTTATGATTACTACTATATCCAGTATGATACTTGGTTTTAACATTTCTCGGAACAATTTCATTTTGGAATACAATATTTTTCTAAACTAAACGCACATAACATACATTGCCTACATTCTCACGCCAACGAAGTTCACGCGAAAGATCCAATAGCCCCACTAACTAGTAGCCAAAACGCAAAGGGAGCATCCGGTTGAGCCCTACGTAGCCAGCCCCGTTAAAAAAGAGCATCATAAATACTGTTTTGCAATTAAAGAAATTAAAAACATATTCACCTCAGTTTCACGTCTAATTTACGAGTATTTAGAGCACCAGCAACATAGTCGCTCCCAACATCGCTACCATTCATTAAAGCATGGTATTATCCGAAGCAACCCCCGACAACAATGCAATTACTTGTTTTTGTATTATACACCACTTCAGCACTGTTAAAAGTACACGGGGTAGAACAGCATGCAAAAGTACGGTGAAGAAATTTTATGGGTGGCGAAGAAAAGAGTTACTGAGTAATTTAATAAATTATGATTTAAATGGTGGGAGGGGTGGTGATGACTGCGGTTGTAAATTTGTATAGTATTAGGTGTACGGGCGCGCAATATTCACCCCCGATGACTTTTCACTGTTTGAAATTTGTGGAGGTAAGAATAATTTTCGTAGTGCGTTAATGGCTAGCTGCAGGGAATGTCGGGTAGAATCGAGCAAGTTTGTTTTTTAGACCCGAAGCCCTAATTTAACAGAAAAACTTTATAAAAATCAGTCAAGTATCCCACTGTCTTTTTGCGACTGCAAATTATTTCACAAGGAAAGAACCTTAAGCCACGTGATGATCCGATAATGTAAAGATAATTACACGTAATGTATAGGATGAATAGAAAAACAGTTTTTATGAGCGTGACTCCAAGTTTTGTAAGATCCTATCATGAAATATAGTCCTATAAAATATTTTTCCTAAAACGAAGTTATCAGTGGTAGGATACATCTTCAGACATTTACCAATTAAGATAATCTGCTTCTAAAAGGTGCGCTCGCGGAACCGTAACAAACAAAGTCCAAGACCAAAAACTAAACGTGTCAGGTATGAGCGGCTTTGTATTTTTCGTCTGCACTAGATGTGACAATTAAGTTTTGGAAATTAAGTTATAACAGGCGAAGGAAACAGGCAGGACTTTCACTCATAATACATGCCTGGGAGGAGGGGAAGGCTCCTTTAATTCCAGTCTAAGTTTTGAAGTGGATACCACGTTTGGTTTCTGTTTTAAGCCACTTTTTAGAAAGAAACCTTTTTAGTAACGTCATAAAAACGAGTGGTCCACTTTACAATCTACGTGTTGCTATCCAGTTTTCAGTGGTATCTGGTGGAAAGTTCTCCAGAATCAGTTCAAGGGAGGGCGTAAAGGAGCACTCATCACCTTTCATAACGCCGCGAATATCAACCATCTACAGATGCTGATCACATCTGACCGGTGGCAAAGCATGCATTATTCAACTACTTAACCAGTGAACAGTTCCTATATTGGCGTCTTTGAGCAGCTGTGGGCACACATTTTCTCGTATGCGATGCACGCTTGCAAGAACCGCTGGATCATGCACTACAAGAAACCTCCGACCTCGTTCATTATGTAAGAGTTTTGGCAAAAAAAAACATTCGAACGTTGCCGCATCCACTCTATGGCCCTGATACCCTCCCCTGTGAATTTTGAAGGGCAGCTAACTTTCACCAAAAAAGGACACGTCACTTCACACTTCACACCTCCCTCCCAAAGTCAATATGAAATGATGCCCTTCATTACATACGTGGGGCCTCATAGCTCCAATATTCGCATCCACTTTTCCTGTCAATAAGTACAACCGACCGGCGCCAAATAGGAAAAGGCAAAGGCTGAGTGTGGTTTATAGAACGGTAGCCCTAAGAATGCGTTCTGCATTTAGGACCAATGCTTAGCAAAGATTTGATAGACGCACAGGCTGATAAAGTCACGCAGGGTGCAGAGAACGCATGACGACTGGGACTCGAACCCAGAGTGGTGAAAATGGGAGGCTGACGCCCTCCCCCTGAGCCATGGCGCTTAAATAGGACGATTTTAATAGATAACAATCCCACACACTAACATCCTTAAGTCAGTCTCGTTCGAAAATACTCATCTCCCTAAATAAAAGGTAAGATAAACAGGTTTTGTTTTACCTGGATGAATTAGAGTGTAGTGAAATTGATTCCATGTTTTGAATCCATCACCAAGAATTTTGAAACTTGAGCCAATGAACAATATTCAAAATTTGCATGTATATTGGAACAAATTCCAACAAGCCCGCTCACAAAAAAAAAGCAGAAAAATTCAAAACTGTCCAAAATTTATAAGATCACCGAAAAGGTGCGCAAATTAATGGCAAATTATTCGCATAAATCCAATATAATTTAACAAATCCTGATGAAATCACACTTCCTTGCATGGAACCAAACAATAAAAATCATAAATCAAATAGTAATACACATAACCTTAAAAATAAAAATAGAACTACAGTTACCCAAATGATAATATAAAATAAAGGTTCATAAACTAGGATAATTTATCTAATTAAAATCAAAATTTACACTTTACATCTCACTTTAAGTTGGAATTTGAAGAAGATTCAAAATAACTTCTACCATAGTGACTGACAACAGCTCCAACTTCTTGTTCTTCTTCCTTTTCAGCTTTTATCCCCTCACAAAGGAGTCGGCTCATCGTGATCGGTTTCGTCATATTGGTTCATCAAAAGTCTAATCTGAATGCAATTGCAACACTTTCAAATCTCCATGCAGCGTATCAAACCACCGTTGTTTCGGCCTGCCTTTTGGTCGCTTACCATTGACTCTGTTCAGATCAATCTTGGCAAGTAAATTCTCGTTAACAGGATTTACGTGACCATACCATCGAAGACACCTCTCTCGCAATTTCACCACAATCGGTCCAATCCCATACTGATCACGGATATCCTCATTTCGGATATGATCAAAACGTGCCACGCCACTAGTCCAACGCAACAGCTTCGTCTCCATTCATTGTCTTTTATAGTCGGACAACACTCAGAACCATAGAAGGCGACAAGGCAGTTGAAACTGCGATAAATTTTATATTTGAGACGTTCGTAAATACGTCGATCACGAACTTTACTCTTCGAAACCTGGAAGAGCAGTTGGAGCCAGCGCGTGAGTTCTTCTATCGTAAAGCATACCAGATGAGTCTGTTTGGCATATGATCAAACGCTTTCTCCAAATCCAGAAATGCAATGTAAAGAGGGTGATGTTTCTCATGATGTTTCTCTGAGTAACCCCATAGTGTTTAATACGTCTGTGGTTCGGCAGTTATTGACAAATCCGGCTTGATTAACGGTTATTCAACGATTTCGCGAATAAGGTTGTCAAGAATGCATTCAAGAATCTTCATGGTAAGTGAAAGTAATCGAATCAGACGGTAATTTGAACATGGGCTACCTTTCTTTTTCTATATTAAAACTGTGGTATTTTCTTGCCAGTCACCAGTACCTTCCTCAATAATCGAATTGAATAATTCACTAAGCCACAGTGTTGTGTCGTCAGCTCCTGTCGTTTTCAACGACTTCATTCGTTTTATTGTTTCCTCGATTTCAGTTACGTTGACGGATGGAATTTCTCCAAATGTCAGCAATAATTGTGAAAGTGGAGGATGAACAAATTCTTCAGTTGAAATCTGTTCGAAATATTCTCCTCATCTATCCGTCACGGCACGTTTGGTAAACAAAGTGCCGTTCTTGTCATTAACTCAACAGAAGTGTTTGATATGGGTGGGTTGCTGTCGGCTTTTGGCAAGTCGATATAGGACTCTCTCGCTATTCTGAGTGTCCAGTTTATCGTAATGGGTGACAGCGATCGCTTTCTTTGCTTCCCGATTAGCGATCGTATAAATTGGCCAATTGGCCAGCCTTTTATTGTCAAAAAAGTTGTGGTAGAGACGTTTTTTTCACGGACCTTCATTTCAATATTGTCATTTCAAAACTCAGTATCTCGTTACCTGGGTTGGTGATGGTTGTAGAGTTTGTGAATCGTGTTTTTAAGTTAGTTCCACGATTCTTCCACATTCATAATGGTTGGTGATCGAGTAAATGAAATCATTTCTTCAATGCGTTCTACAGGCTGTTTTAGCGGTGACTTAATTCGCAAAACGGCAATCAACGGCTATAAAATGGAGGAAGATGAGACAATCGTTTGATGAACGATGTATTCATAAGTACAAAGTCATGGGTGTCCGCAAAATCGATTAAACACTCGTCATGCTCATTGCGCCTTCGGTTTTTTATAGAGCGCAGATATCAACGCGTGCGAGTTCCTCGGCCTTGCCAGTACGGGTGCCAACATTTAGCGTGCAGACACGTATTTGTTTTGCTCGGACTAATTCACTTACTTCCTGACGCCGACCATGCGTCAAGAACCCCATTTCTCCACGAGATCTAGGCCCATCCAGCCGTAGTTCATGCAAATCAATAAAAATTAAATAGATAGGAAATCGAATTCGAGTAAATATTAGCCCATCTTTTTGTGAATCTAATTTTAAATACGATGCTGAATATACTCAATAATTTGTTTGGTTATAATTTTACAACAGTAGTGGGTACGCCCCGGCTATCACTACCAAAACGGTTGTCACCTTCCAAGATCTCAACAATCAACCCCTATTTCCCAAATCGTGTGGAAGATTTGTTATAAATGACTCTCCTGAAAGACCAGTTCGCCTGAAAATGACGATCATCACAATTTCACGTTCATCAGTAGCAAGTATATGGGAAGCGGTTCAATAAGTGTCAATGTCCATGGAAAACTAAACACTTTATGAATACCTGTCCTCGGAAATTATGATTCGACATGATCTCAAGGAATTTTCCAAAAACCGTATAATCATGGTTAATTCATTATGCGCACCTAGTTATTAACCGCAAGCATATAAGCATAGCATTTCGAAATGTGAACAATGATTTATTTGCCAGGAATCGTTAAAGTTCATTGTTGAGTTGCTTCTTTATTACAATGATGCAACTAAATTGGGTGGTCCTCTAAATCAATCAACTTTCTTAAAAAAAAGCACTTTAAAAACCATACTTGTAACCCCCAGTTGACTCCTTATTTGTGAAAGCTAAAATTGTATTCTCAATCAACAAGCAGTACTTGATTCCTCATTCCAAGCTTTATTAGGTACTAAAACGGGAAGAAGATTCCAGTTTTTCATGCTTTCCTTTCCGAATCCAATTATCAGATTTCCTACTTTTTATTTAAAACGATCGCCCAACTTCTCCTGAAAATATCTAGGAAATAAATTAAAATCTACATGCATTTCTTGATTAAAATTTACATAACAAAAGCAAGTAAACTATTTTAGTCACAAATGTTCTTAAAATTCTTGAAAAATACCCCAGAATAACCTTAAGCTTAACCCAGAAAAAAACTAATTAATTAAACAAAAACTTGTTCAATATTTTCGCTTCTGTTTTCATCTCCATAAATCCAATTCATTGTCTTGCTAATGTGACACTGATTTGATTGAGGATTTGCATAAATATAACTTTAATGATGATCTTTTCAACAACTCATTTTGTTTCTTTCTAGCCGAAAGGAAGTTTCAAGAGTTTTTTCTTTCAATTCTCATCTCAATGAAAATTCCAAGAAATGGCTTATTATTAAGCCAGGCCAGCTTCATGATAGCTGAGACCAATACTGGAGAAATAAGAGAAGCAGAATTTTAATAGTTTTCCCATTTTATTATAGTTGGTTTTGTTCTCAAAAAGCGTTTATTACAAACTTGTCAAATCACGTTATTCATATTTCCTGCCCAACGCCATCATTGTTAGCGTTAAGGTGCGCTGTCTAGACTTTTAGGTTAGCATTTTTTCTTCTGCCAATGTAGACTGTGTTTGAACATATCTAGCTATATATTAATCCACTCCAGTTTTTGTGCGGCTATAAGGACTTTCACTTACTTAGATCACCAGAAGACACAGAGTTTGTTTCCTTAAAAAAAATGGTATAAAAAGGGATTATAAAAGTATTTATATATCGACTCTAAATACATGGACGACTGACATTTTTAAATACTTTAAAATATCCCATAAATCCATGAACCAAGAGTTGTACTACTTTTAAGAATTTCTCTAACCGTTACTTTTACTTTTAAGAATTTCTCTAACCGTTACTTTCACTATTGTAATGACTCAGTAATTAAGGACGACCGAAAAAAACAATCCAGGTTGACTATTGGCAACTACGAAAGTACAGCGTCACCATCAGTGCATTGCTTCTGTAATGCTGCCGTTGATACTGCCTTGCTCGCTACTTTACCAGTCATCCCGGTACGGTCAGTTGGGCCCTCGATGACTCTTCCGTTCCACATTATTGTCAAATTTCAAGTGCCCTAAATCCAGCACATCAAAATTGGCACCGAAATAATGTAAATGTAAGCTAACCCGAATATTGTTATCGGGGGAGAGAATAATAATTCAATACTTTTTCTGTCACACTCTGATGGAACAGAGACACGGTCATTAAGATCCCCTGACAGCCATACCAACTCTATACTTCGTCAATGGGTTTAATTTCCTCTAAGAAACCGTCTATATACGGTTACCATTTATTCCTTGGTGGAGAATAGTGCGTCAACCACACCTACGCGCCATCGCTTCACGGTTACTCAAAAAGTGCTTCAGCTCCTCTCACGATCTTCTCGGCCATCTTGGAAGACTAGATTCCACTGGCAAAGCAGATAGCCAGAAATGCAATTATCGTCCCTCCTTAATGTGTCCGCCAACTGCAAAAACTCAGGAAATCAACTAGACGACATCTGATTCATGCTTGTAAGAGCAATGAGCTCTTGGAAGTACATCATTCGGGAGAACTGGTGAAATAAATTGATCAGGGGGAGTTGGCGGTTCTTGCAGTGTGAATTGGAACACTGCGAGAGCGGTTGTTACCAAGAAAAAAGTAAGAGCTGCCACACTATAATTTGAACTCTTCAAAGCATCTGGCATGGATGGCATCTATCCAGCAATGCTATCGGGATATAGATCACTTAGAGCGACTGTTAAGAAATATTTTCCAAGCTAGCTCTCCATTCTTTGGTTTCAAATATAGACGAGGCAGCTCTGAAAGTTGAGTACATGATGGGGGTGTTCATGAACATTGAAGGAATGGTCAATTGTGCGTCATTGTGCATCTATCTGCAGGTAGGTAATAGCAGGATGTGATGTCAATGCTCACCATATGTGATCAGGAAGTTCCAACATCAATGCAAGAGGATTGAGACTACTGGACTATCTAGTAGCAACCGATTTGCAGACTCTTAGTTTAGGTAATGAACCCACTTTCTTCAACGTAGTCAGGCGAGAGGTCATGGACATCACGGTGGCATCCCCTGACACCACAGCCCTGGTCGGAGAGTGGAAGTATCAAACGATATCACACTTTCGGATCACAGACGCATTGATTTCGTAATGGGCATGGATCCACCTCTACCCACTTCATTTCGGAATCCGCGGAAGACAGACTGGGTGACGTACAAAATAGAATTGAGCGCCCGAGTCACGATCCCTGGCAAGCGCATCAAATCCATTGCTGGAATTGAGAAGACAACCCAGATGATCACAACTAGCATGAGAGAAACTTTCAAAGAAAGCTGTCCACTCAAGATGCCAAAGAAAGGTAAAACATCATGGTGGAACTCGGATTTGGCAAAACAAAGGAGAACGGCAAGGATGCTCCCCAATCGTGATTTGAAGTTTGATTCAGACGCTAACTGGAATCGCTATAAAGAGGCACAGAAAGCTCTCAAGAAGAGCATAAGAATAACTAAGCGATCATTATGGAGACGCTTTTGCGAAGAGACTAACTCTCTTGAGGCAACTTGAGGCAAGTGGATTCTTGTTAAAGAACGTAGCCAGAAGCTAGGTTATTTACGTCTACAGAACGGGAGGTACACAGAAAGCAATGAAGAAACGGACACCATTTGCTTGAAATACACTTCCCAGGCAGCACCCAAAATTCAATCTCGGGGCTAACAGGTGCTTACAGCCCTCAACCGAGAGACTGGAATCTGACATGCAAAGTAGTATCACTGGAGCAAGTAAAATGGGCATTTAACTCGTTCCGTAAATACAAGTCTGCAGGTCCGGATGGCATCATTCCTCCGCTAGTAATACCTACCTACCTTAGCAGGAACAGAAATCCAGCTGGCACAAACAGTCAAGTATTTAGAAATGCACTTCGACTCCAAGTTAACGTGGAAGCACCATATCCAGGAATAATATCAGGAATCCTGCAGATTGCTCTGGTGCTGTAGGAATGCCATAGGTAAGACCTGGGGGCTTTAAGCAATATGGATAGACTGGATGTGTAATAATAAAACTCATTTTGACGTATGCATGCATCGTCTCGTGGCCGAGATTAAACTTTGCTAACAGGAAGCTGCTAACGCAGATTCAGAGGCTTGATTGCCTAAGTATTACTGAAGCAATGAGTAACACGCCGACTGCAGCACTTGAAGCTATCCTAAATAAAGCATGATGCATATAGACTCGATACCATTGGAGCGTGGAACGGCGTCCAATCACACGATCATGCGTCTATCTGTAAATTCTTTGACAAATATGCGGTAGCTCTGATGCCGACCAATTATATGGTTTCCAGATTCGTCTTTGAAAAGACATACACTGTCGTCATCACCGAAAGAGAAGAATGGTCGACAAATAGCCATGAGTGTTTTAAATTACAGACTTAATAATCTTCACCGACAAATCAGTCATGGAGGACAGATCAGCCGCAGGGGTGTTCTCGGGGAATCCGATTATAGAACTGGCTCGACTCCTCGGAAACATGACCACCATATTCTAGACAGTCTGGCGGTATTATCACCACTAAACAGCAACGACATATCAGGCCAGTTGGTGTGGAGTTGTCATCACGTGCTGCTGAAACTTGACTGACTGAACGAAATATTCCTGATGTAGGTACCGGGGCACTCTAACCAGGGTGCTGACAGACTGGCTCGCCGAGGGTCTGGATCCACAATGGTGGGGCCAGAACCAGCTCTTGGAATTCGACCATCTAATGTCAAGTCTACTCTGAAGAGTGAAATTACAAGGATTCACTCAGCCAAGTGGAGAAATTGGACTCTTGCCGACAGGCGAAAATCCTTGTGAAAGTGCTTAGGGCCACTAGAGCGGCATTTTTGTTGTCCCTTGAGAAGTGGGACATGAAAACCCTAGTAGGGCTTTTAACGGGACACTGCTGATTAAACTACCATATGGAAAAGATTGGGGTGGTGGTTTCGGCTATGTGCAGCCAATGTGAGGAGGAGATGGCCCTGCACTTTTTATGTAGCTGCCCGGCCTCCTCAGATCTCAGACGAAGACACCTTGGCAAGGTTTTCTTCAATGAAGAATCTGCACACTCTCTGCCTTTGGAGAATGTTCTCAGATTCGCTAAAGCCGTAGGCGGGAAACCGTTGAATAGGCAATTTACGGGGATAATACAATGAGCATAACAATGGCCTGAGTGCTCGAAGCTGCGGCTGTCCCCAGTAAACTAAACTAACTAAAAGTGCATCTATGCTGTGCGCTGAAGTGGATGTTAATCGCTATGTAATAGCAACGAAAGGCTGCCTCACTGCTTCTGGTGTGCTGTGGCCACTCCCGTGTGCTATACTGATAAACTCATTACTATGCGAATTGTAAAATTTGCCAACACAAGCTCAAGCGTATGCTGGTAACCTAGCCCTGCTAGCTGTTGATCGGAATCTCGGAACGGTGTGTAGAAGTATACAACATGTAATTGGCAGTAAGTCTATCAACTTTCCGAAGAAGTGAAATATTTGGGAGTTATTCTAGATAATAAGCTTAGGGGCTGTACAGGCACGCCTTTGCCTCGACATGGGAACTCAGGCCTCATGTGGTAATGAATATACGTTGCTATTATTAGACCGATATTTATTTATGCATCCGCGATGTGGTGGAATAAGGTAAGACAAAAAGTTCAAAGAACAGAGTGTATGGGTATTGCAGGTGCCATGAGTGCAACATCCGGAGTACCTCTAAACGTATTACTCAATTTGCAGCTCTTCGATATAGTCATTGAAAGCACTGCACTGAAAGCAGCTCATAGACTAATTCGTTTAAATACAAGTATCTGAGGATGCAACGGACGTGGGCGGGCACAGAGTTTTGGAAGAGTTATCAGGAATTATTGGGAGAACTGAATCCAGCCCTTGCAATGCCTTCTAATTCTGAGGTGTTTGGTAGAAGATATGAAATTTTCTTGAAACGTATAGAAAACTGTGCAGTCCAAGCGTAATGGGATATACGGAGGTTCTCTACACCGATGGCTCAAAAAGCAGAACAGGTTCTGGACCCGGAGTCTACCTCTCGAATAAAAACTCCTTTGCGACAATATACAACGGTTTTCCAGGCTGAATTATATGCGATACTAAGGTTGGCAACCTGGGTGATTAACGAACAGAAGGCCGTTTGAATTCTATTTCTAGACTTAATACGGTGGAATCACTCTGGGTACCTGATGACTGTAATATAGAGGGATGTGAAATTTCGGATGCCTTTGCAATAACAACGATCGACCTCCACTTCCCAAAAAGAAAAATGAATGAGTCTCATTTTGCTTTCTCTGTTCAAGAGACACGAATTATTTCCCCTCCTCCTATTACAAGTAAGTTCGACAGCGGTCACCAGAGGTAAAGTAACTTGCTTAGATAGACGGTAATTTTTCTTATCTCTCTGTTAGTTTTAGACATATTCTGTTTTCACGCAGAGCTTAAAATTGGCTAGTAGAATTTTAAACAAGATACAGGCACTAATATGGTTTAAATGCATCAATCCTTTATTTGAAAAATAAGCGGTACTCAGAGCTCATCGAATTACATATACCGATGAAAATCTTTTCGATGGAATACAAGTTAACAAAATGTTACCGAAGGATTCAATAACACCCACTGCGGCCCAGTTGTAAAAAACTAGTAAAAGTAGATAAGGGAAGCTTCAATTGAATAAAACCTTTGCAGCCAGATGAAATTATCAACAAGTCGTAAAAAACTTGCCTTCACTTCATTCTTATTGAAGACAGTCGAATATATGCATGTATACGAATATATGTTAAGCATTTGTATGATATGATATGAATAGTTCCCAGACATCCTTGAGGCAAAGTGCTTTTCCGAATATATGTGGAGCATATCACTTCCCTGCAGAACATCGCTAAACAGATACCTAGAAACGGAGAAGAAATAAAGGCCCCTAAAAAATCTAAAGAAATTTGCATAAGGACAGAAATAGTAACGTTCTTTCTGCTTGAGGAAAAAATATCCATAAAAATGTAATAGAGGCATTCCAGCGAACCAACAATTCCTGTCTGCGTAGCACATGTAAGCGACACAGAAAATGGAGAGCCATCAACTTTGCTTGTCGTTTTTCATCGGGGACACGACGAAAAATGGGGTGGCAGTGATAACGCCATACTGCTATATAGATAAGATATGAAGCTCAAACCCTCACACCAAACCAAAATTTATTCAAATGCAAATTTCCTGATATATTTTTATTAGCATATTTCATTGTCATCAAAATATATGAACGTTTTGATTAAAAACCACCCATTTTGGCTTAGATTGTGATGGTCCATTTCTTTATTTCTCATAAAGTCTGGGTAATGTGCTTGTCATTTTAGTACCCTTAAAGGCGACAGTCAAGTAAGACTAACTGTCTGCCTTTTGGTTTCCCGAAATAGTAAAACTCATTGTAAAACACGATGACGAGGAGCGTACTACATTTTCCCTCTAATTTATTCTGAAAATATTGCAGATATTTCTCGCTGTTGCTTTGGGTTTCTTTCAAATTTACAAGTTCTGCATAGAACTGAATGGCATCCTCCTATTGTATTGGTCATATCATCTACCCTCGAATCATTGAAATATTCCCTTCTATAGGAATAGAATTACCCAACAACTATCATCATGTTTTCAATTTTAATCCTATTTCTTCTCCATTTCAGAAGCTGATAGACTACTCAAACCATTGACTGTCGGCTGACACAATGTGCAATGGAGACCTGTTTGGGTGGTCGCCGAAACAAACAAAAGCAACAACTTCAAAAAGAACAACAACAAAAATCTCTTCACAAAACACCATCGCATCAACACGCTCAGCAGGCACAGTTACAGTCAACACAGAAGCAATTGCAGCTGTTACAATTGCATCCATCAGAAGCTCATCATCACCATCATCACCACCGCCAAGTCCATCAGCAGCCATTGCAACCTCATCACTTCCATCACCAACAAGAATTGCAACAGCGATTCCCACACTTTCACTACCCGCAAAAGCCCATTATGCAAGAGGAGAGATTCGATCCCAACAATCCTGGTATGTTTCCCGGCTCAAGTGCTGGTCACTTTGGCGGGTCTTCAAGTCGCCATCACCAAGATGACTTCTCACCTTCATCTGCCCACGTCTTTCCCAATTTCCCACCACCGCCAGACTATCCACCCCCACAAATGCAGGTTGTGGGAGTGGGAGTGCCGTCGTCGAAATTCGCCGCCAAAACATCAGACGGCATGGGACATTTTTCAGGCGCCAATATTGATGGTGATAACAGTGGTATTGGTGCCGACATTGCAGAAGGGAGTCATAATCGAAGGATAAAGTCTGGACATGGGCTGCAACATCGATATCAGGACGACCTAGACACCATTGAAGTTTGTTTGGAACAAGAGCCCGCCAGCATTCAGCCAGGGATTATTTCACCTGTCGCCGCCACCGGAAGGTCATTCGGAACTAGCCGTGCAATTGATAGTGGGGGTGCAGGCAACAATTGTAACATGCGGAGTAATATGAGCCAGGCGAGTAATACACCTGCAATGACACCAGTGGCAGGGACATCTCAGGTAAATGCTTAACATCAAAATATTATAGATATTCATTAGAAACGAAAATGTTTTAGATGGTTAATTGATTTGGCTAATAATTGATGTTAAAGTCCTCGATAAAAGGAGAAAACACTTGAATGAAAATCAATGGAGCACGGTTACTAGTTTTCTCTGAAAATATTCACAAAATAAAACAGCCCTAAAGCTGAGGTAATGAAATCTACCTACAATGATTCATTTTACCAAATGCTAATATGAACTGGTAATGAAAGTGGACACTAATGATAATTAATTGCTCTGAAAGTGAGGTCGTTTAAGTCATGTAATTTGGTCTAAACGAGGCGAATCCTCCAACTGTTTGGACCCCTCGGTCGCATCAGAGTGATGTACTGCCTTCATCCTCGGAATCGGTCAAGCATTTCCTGCTACAAATCTCCGCTGCCTTATCACCCTTCAATCCTTTTGAGCATTTGAATACCGTCTGTATGAGGCACGTCCATTGAAACCTTTTCAGTCTGATATCCTGGAGGGCACTGATTCATCGAATATTTCACGCAAGCATGTTTCCATTCAACTCCTGCTTCTATTAGCCGCTCACTTCACCGCTGCACCAACTTCGTTCCATGCTGCATCCGATTCCACCATGTAGCTTACCAGATTTTCCACCATTAAATGGGATCCTAGCTTATTCCCGAGGTTTCTCCTTGTGTTATAATATATTGGCTGGTGAAGCAAAATATTCTGCATCTTCATTAGCACCTTCACACATGGAGGTACTTCCTGTACCTACCGTGTTCGCTTAAGAAGGGAATAGCTTGCCTCAAGTCGATTGCCTAAATATCCGCTCAGCTCATTCCCTCAATTACGCATATTGCCTCATACGACGTCGTCCTGTAGGCGTAGCATAATCGGAGAGGGCTTAGCCCGATATGTATAATAATAGTAACCACTAGCTGTGTTTCAGGCTGAATATGTTTGGAAGCATCCTTGCTAATATTGAGCAGTTAGTCGATGCTTTCCATCCACTTAGCCTTAAATGAGGTTTAAAGCTAAGCATTGAATCGAAAGTTATTCTCGGGTATTTCTGTGATGACTGAGAGCAAATAGGATGTGCACCGATATAAATTTGAGCAGTTTCCGACACTTTGTAGCAACAACTCTGTTTTTTGTTCAATAACTTCAGCGGAGAGTCTTTAAATCAAAATTTGATCGTCCACATAATCCCGATCGAATAGATTTCAACTTCATCGAGATGATAGGATGTTATGACCACTCTGTATGTGCGAATCAGCAATGAGCGCCTCAATGATTCTATTTCGCAAAATTATTCTTTCGTGATGCCAAGAGTCATCACTACCTAATACTTCCATTCATCAAAGCACCCGGAAGGTTAGCTCGAACACCATTTTATGATAGTAGCATCAGCTACTGTCCAAGCCTCACGGAAGCTAAACTCTATTCAGATAGGTTTATAGAATAGTGGCTCACCTATCGGCTTAGCTAGCTTCAAGATCAATGCAAGCTTTTGTAATTTACACCGTACGGAAAAGGACCCTTCTTGTAGGCATGCTTGGTGACATTCCAATTGCTACCTTCAGCTTTTTGTTAAAGATTAACCCAGAACTCGTCTGTAGTTGAAAGATGCATGTCTTCGGCCCTTATTGATACGGATGGAGATGTAGATTTCGGATATTGGGGGATCTATGACGAAACTATGTCTCACAGCAAACTGGAGCACATAATATGAGCCAGCTTTTCACCTTTTATTGCCAACGTAACCAACTTGTATTAACCCTGGGTTGTAGCCGGCCTCATACTAAAGTCGATTGAAGCAAGAGGAATCGTTCTACATACTTTGTCATGTTTCTCCGAGGCTGACTTCACTATCTAGTTTGCAGACGTTCGGTACAGGATTTCGCTATTTTCGCATTCTACCGGTCATTTGCACTGCACTTCTGAGAGTGTGCATATTTTGGCATGAATGCTTCACGCGCTCGATGTGTTTTTTGAGTCAACTATGGGCACTTTATCTATAACCATTCCAGTAAACTCGGTATTCTACCGCAATACCTTCAGAAATGTATCTTCACCAAATGATTTTGATAACCAACCTGTTATCTGATCTCTTCGGGTCAGAATTTCCTGTGCTTATCAAAGGTAATATATTTCGTTTAATGGTACACTCTTCGCTAACAGTTATGAAAGTAAGATCGACGATATAGTGTAGCTCTACACGCCTAAACGTATTTACGTTTCCAGCAATGGTCAAAAAAATGTTTAGGCAGGAGAAAACTTCGTGTAAAGTTCTACTCCTTTCGTTTGTTGCATTTCACTCAAGTTAGGTATTTAAAGCAATCCTGCAGGCTGGACACCTGGTGCTATCAGCTATACGGTTGTTATCGGGATCCTTGGTTGCTGTAGATAGAAAACGGTGAAAGTTCCTATTGCAGTCCTTAACCAAAAAATGTTCTCCTCCACATCTTCAACTCAACTTCTATCTCATGGTGCTTGCGCGATTCTTCGCAATGTGTCTGAACCCGAGACGTATAAAGCACTTCTATAGTGAAAGTTGTTTCCGTAGTCTAGACACGTTTCTTCCGATGTGAACATTACTCGTCGACTGTGCTTTCTTAGCTGATGATACACATATAAAGAGTTAGGGCGGCTATCTGCATTCCGCAGTTTCAATGCATCTCTGAATGCGGCGCCAATTTGCTCCTTGATGGTAACCTTGTCAATATCTTCGCATACTAAAATAACAAATTGCCGACGTACCCAAAAGGTGGCTTGTTTGCCGAGTATCGATATTTCTTTGTAGATGGTTGTAATCCCTCTTTCCTTCGATAGTTTGAACATCAGTCCTCTCCTTCGAATCAGGATCTGTTTAGGCCATTCTACGCAGGCTTAGCATAGAATATACCCTCTTTTGCTGTTATTACCAATGCTTCTTGGCGGTTTCGTTTCCAAATTATGCTCTCTTTTTCGCCTGGGTCCTTTCTTATTATCTCCAGAGTGCAATTTGGACTTTAATGCCTTAGGGTGTCGGTTTCTTCTACTCCAACACTGGCCAATGCTTGTTGATAAAAAGTTAAATCGTCAACGGCCTCTCTGGCGCGCTTTTGGGATTCTTATCTTACCTTTGACGAAACCCTCCGAGGGCGGCTCTCGACCAGACCCCTTCTGTGCACAAGCGAAGGTCGGGATATTTGATTTACTCTCTCCGTCGTCATCTATTTAGGCAGTGTTGAGAAACCCTTATTACAGTTCCTCACAGGGTTTGTTACAAAAACTCCGATGAGCCGCCCCTGATTTTTATGGGATGGCACATATTCCTTTTTGGATTGACGTAAGTACGCAAAGACTGACATCATTCTACGAGGACGAAGAATTGCCCATTAATCGATCTTTACCCTTCAAAATCTTAGAGCATAATGAAATGACAAATGAACCACAACTTAATTGGCAACCTAGTACATTTGTGTCAGCATCCTGGTTTTGCGCCGAGGTCCACCAATTCAATATCCCTAAAAGCTGTCTGGCGATCTGAACTACGCCATCGCTCCATCTCAGGCAGTGTCTGCCTCCTCTTTTTTTTCTACCATCGATATTACCCATATAGACTTTCCGGGTGGGATCATCCTCATCCATACGGATTAAGTGACCCGCCCACCGTAACCTATTGAGCCGAACTTTCTCCACAACTGGAAGGTCATGGCATTGCTCATCGATTTCGTCATTGTGTAGGCTACGGAATCGTCCATCCTGATGTAGGGGGCCAAAAATTCTTCAGAGGATTCTTCTCTCGAACACGGCCACGAATTTGCCATTTTTCTTCCTAAGAACCCAAGTCTCCGAGGAATACATGAGGACTGGCAAGATCATTCTCTTGTACAGTAAGAGCTTTGGCCCTATGGTGAGACGTTTCGTGCGGAAGCGTTTTTGTAAGCTGAAATAGGCTTTTTGGCTGACAACAACCGTGCGCGGATTTCATCGTCGTAGCTATTATCGGTTGTGATTTTCGACACTAGATAGGAGACATTATCAACGGTCTCAAAGTTGTAGTCTCCTATCTTTACTCTTCCCGTTTGACCAGTGCGGTTTGATGTTGGTTCGTTGCTTTTTGGTGCTGACGTTGGCGCCATCTATTTTGTCTTGCCTTCACTGATGTGCAGCCCAAGATCCCATGATGTCGATATCGTCAGCATAGGTCAACAGTTGGGTGAACTTAAAGACATGATAGGACATCCCCTTGTCCTCGACCGTTGTTGATGTCGAATGGTCTCAAGAAGGAGCTTCTTCGGTGTGGGCCAATGATTTTCTGGGCGTATGGGGTTATCCGGCCTAGCAAGATAGCGGAGAATATCTTATAGGTGGTACTCAGCAACGTGATACCTTTATAATTGCTGACCTGCGTGATATCCCCCTTTTTATGTATGAGACAAATAATACCCCGTTGCCCCGTTGCCAGGCATTGATTCGCTGCCCCGTACTTTGAGCAACAGTTAATGAACCACTTGGTGTAATTGGTCGCCTCCATATTTAACCAATTCGGCTGTAATTCCATCGGCTCCTGGCGACTTATGGTTTTCAAGCCGATGAATTGCACGGAATTTTTCTTCCATGCATGGTGGTAGCAACATTTGTCCGTCATCTTCAGTTGGCGTACTCAACCCATCGCTCCAATATGCCCATTCTGTCGGAAATCAGATTTCTCTCTTTGTCTCGGCAGGATGAACATCGAGGTGTATAGGGCTTCATCCTGTTGAGTTGTTGGTGAAACTTCCAGGCCTGGTGCGGTTGCTCCCTTTACTTATCTAGTTCACAGACTTGTGGATTCTCCCAGGCTTCCTTTTCCCGTCTGTGAAGTCGCTTCTTCGCTCGACGGAGTTCGTGATTAGTCTCTGCGCGAGCCCGCATTCTTTGAGAATGCAACATTACTCGGTATGTGGCATTCTTCCGTTCCGTTGCTAGCTTACATTCATCGTCAAACCAGCTGTTCCGACTTTTCTTGCGGCTGGGACAAAGTATCTTTGTAGCCGTATGAATGATAACGTTATTCAGGTGGTGGTGAAGATCATTTGTTGAGCTTCATCTCCAGGACATCTTTTAGCTGCGGTTATTGCAGCATCCATTTCCCAATTGTTTTCTATAGTATGTTTAAATAAAACTGTTAAGAGAAACAGAAAGTTTTCCGATTTAATATAAATTTATTTTTGAAAAATGCAAAAACATATTTCGGACGCAATATGTGTCCTTTTTCGGTGCTGGCTTTGTACTTGTATTTTGGGCTGTGATGCATACAAATAAGATACTATACATATGAAAAATACGAATTCCTTCATAGGTAAAGAGCCCAGGAATTTAGCCTATTTCGCATTAAATGATTAGTTGAGTATAAACAGAACGATAGACTCATGTTAATTTTTTTTTATTTCAGGTGAAATGGCCCAGGTCAACTGCACCTTCAAGTATGGACAAAATCTCACAAAAATCAAATAGTCCTGGAATGAATCCAATGCAGCAACAGCATATCCAGCAAGATTATTCGTATGCTTACTATGAACCTGGCGCAGCAATGCGGCATTCAAACATTCCTCCGCCTGAACAACTCCCTGTCACACGACCTCCACCACCTAACTCTATTCGAGCTCTCCTTTCCAAAGGGAAGCGCAATAAATTGCTAGTTTCTCCTTCAACTCGTCAATCCTATCAAACACGCTATACAACACATGAAAACTTCTATGAGGAGATCGCAAGTGACGATAGAGTGGCACTTCTCATGTCTACTGGTAACTCACTAGTTTCGATCAACCAAAATATGGTGGAGGAAGAATTTCGACGTGTACAAAATCACCACAGAAAAATTTTAGGAGAACTAAACCTTTCAGTGGAAGCCATGTTAATGCCAGAGACTACCTCAAGTGGTAGTCCCACCGAAGATGATGAAGAACACAACAGAAAAAGTACTGACAATATCACTGAAATGCTAAATGCTGTCGGTCCTACAGATGAGCTTTTATCACCCGTAAGCAGCACCAATCCTGCTTTCTGCGGTGATTTGGATAGTGGTTTCAGTGGAAGTAGTGGCGCTAGTTATATCGGTAGCTTACGCTATCATAAAACTAATGCGGCACTATCGAACCTCATGACCAGGAAGGGAAAAAGTGCGGTCACCGCAAGTGGTAGCGCTGCTGCTGGAGGAGCAACGTCTAGTTCATTTTACAGCGGAAGTGGAAGTTGTCGATCGTCACAAAGAAGTTCTCAAGAAGATTCGGGACAAAGTTCGGGATTCGTGCCGGGACGTTCTTCGTACAATTTGCAATCAAGTGTGTGTAAAAGTAATAAGAAGGAAAAAATTGAAGTGTCATCCAGTGTTAACCCCCAACCAGTTCAAACTGAATCTAAGGCTAGAAGCTTCTGGAATAAAAAAGGGTGGAAAAAGACACCCGCTTTTGCAAGTACATCGAGTATACCCCAAACGGGAACCGGTAAGTTTAGTTGAATATCTTACTAGAAAATATTAAGTAAAAGTCTCCGTTCAGTACAAAAAGTTTACTGGAAAGTATGAGACGAACAATATGTACACACCATAACTCTTATCATATGCCTGGCCTTGAAAAGAAATTCGCCCTCACATGGCACACTAATGACAGTCTCGTGGTACGGATTTTCAATCGTCTTATTTCTATGGCGGCGAATGTTGTCGCTCTGATGTATCCTCACAGTTCATGGGTACTTTTCTTATACAGATTTATATTTTCCTGAGCATATAAATTATTCCGAATTCGGATCTGTCGTGGCAAATATTTTACACATTCCGGTCTCCCGAAAACTTCCAGCACCACAAATAAGTCAATTTCTCGCTGAATGCTTATTAGCATATGTACCATAAACATCTTACAACCAAAATCTTGATCTTCCACACAATTTCTTCTTTTTACTACCGTTCTCATTCTTTGCCAAGGCACATACAGTAATGATGCCAAGACACATTGGATCGTAATCCTTGGAATCAATCTTTGAGCCACATAACTGTCACTAGACGCGCACAACAAAAGGGAGGCAATCCCGTTTAAGTGCGCAACATATATCAGGTGCCAGTGATGGCAGCAGCTCGTAAACTTCTCCTTAACTCCTTTCATCTTGACTTTAGACATCGTCTTTCGAGGTGCTACTCTGAATAACTTAGGATAGCTGTTCCAGTAGTGATGGTGGAAGCAACAACATTCGAGTCTGAGCTATAAAAGCGCGAGCTCCTTCGCTAAAGTTATAAATTATACGAATTTATTGTACTCAGGGTTTTACAGTAAATGCTCTTCACTCGCAAAGCTGTTTTGCATTACTGCTTAGTCATTTGCCCGTTCGGCGACTCTCACATCCATTGAAGGAACAACAAATAATGTAGAATCCATGCGTTTACGTAATATGGTGCAGAGGATAAAGTTATCTGCAAAGTATGCAAGAATACTCGAACTCATTTTTCTTGCGTATCAGCCTCCAATTTTCAAGTTGAACAAAGGACACTGTCACGGGGATGAAAATTACAATGAATGGACTTAGCTTTTCGTAATTACTCATATGGAAGAGTTCATTGGTATGCATCTGGATATCCTGTTGTACTACCAACCTAATAGTTGTATCATAAATCAATAATATAAATGTTCAACTCTGAATATTCAGCGAAATGAATGCCAGGAGTAAATGACCTTCGCCGCCTTCTATTCTCTACAAAATATACATTGTCGCTACTAAAATACTCCCACACGTCAATTCCAGTCTAGATTAACACATACCCTTGCACATTCACATATAGAGCAGAAATGCAGCGGTTTATTGCAACATCTAAATCTCTTTTTTTAGGATCCTTGCCTTCACTCGTGACTCCCATCGTCAGAGCAATAAAAATAACAGCAGGCGGTTCACAATATTCAATACAGTGGACACATATACATACCATCACCCTCCTAAGAAGACTCACGCAACAGTCCTCCTACACTCCTTGGCGTTTTTCGACATTGATAAATTTGAGGAAAGTGCTAATCCACAAAGTGCTGGCCGCCCGCTTGTCCGCCCCATTTTACCAAATGGAGTGTTGTAGTCATCAATCAGAAGATGCAAAAGGAAAATATCCGCAAGAATTTCCCGGCATAGACCAATTGATTTGGTCACGGTTTATAACAGTCGCGCAGGCTAGAAGCGTGTACATATAGGAAAAATATGTAATTGGAAAGTTGAAGAAAGGCTTCGACTATCATGAAACATGCGGAAGAAAGATGAGAAATGGATGGACCAAATGCTAATGCCTACTATGCTTTCTTAGGAGTAATGCTCCCGACACCATTTGTCAATGTTTATGCAGGATATTCGGTTCTTTCATCCATCAAGACCGATACAATACAATAGGCAAATTTTGTACGCTACTAGATTGTTCACAGATTCTTTGATTTATTGCCTTTTGATTCACAAATTGAAATCAAGAAACGTCCAAAACTGACAACTCATCCATTGAATGAAATCCTAATGGGTATTCAGTTCTAGCTTTGAATGGGTCGACTCATTCAGTTCTCCTAGAATTTGATAATGTCAGTGACTTGTAATTTCCAAAATTTATGGCGTTACAATATTTGCTGGAGGTCATATTCTATAAATCTGTGATAGCGAGTAGTATTCTTTAAATCTGCATGGTCAAATGGCACAATACCAGCCATGATCAACAACGAAAAAGGGTTGTGGCGTGCCTTGTGGAGATCTACTGGAAGCGCACCTTTTCGGATTTTTACCGAACTCCTGCAGACGCGCGTGTGGTTTTCATACCGAAAGTGGCCAGCGCGACCATGAGCCCGCGAATTACTTTCCGCCAATCAAGGCATCCTAGAGAGGACACCCTTCTCCATATCTCAGTGCACCCACTTCAAAGGTAAATCTACAGAAACCACTCTTCATGAGGATATCAGCACGGTTTGGCAGTCGTTACTCTACAAGGTATATACCCTAGCTTCCTTCCTGGATATAAAGGGAGCATTCAATAAACTAAAACCCAAGCAAATCTATTAAGAAAGTTCTAGCCAAAATAGAATTGGAATCAAATCCATGCTAAGAACCAGAATAACCCAGTCTGATCTGGTAAATAATGACTTGACCAGAGCTGTTAGCAGAACGACGCCTAGGGAGGCACCATTTCCCCGATACGCTAATTGATAGTTATGGTTGAAATTCTGTCCACATTGGACAGGAGTGGAGTGAAGACGCTGACGTGTACCGAGTTCTTGGTGAGCTTGGTACCAGATGTACTTGTGGGATGCAAGATGTGGACTTAGCCTTACTACAACCAAAAGGCTGCTATTTACTGCCAAAATAGGGGTATCCTAATTTTAGCTCCCGTAGTAACAATAACAAAGAATGATTCTTTCCTCCAATGTAAAGTATCTGGTTAAGATTTTTCCCATTGTCGACCCTCTTCTCAACGAACCAAAACACAGGTTTAGAAGGAGCAGGTCGACTACTTCAAATCTCATAATCCTTCTTTCTGATGTTCTCTGTTGAATGGAAAGGCGTGTCAAGTTTACGCAATCTATACACACCTGAGTAAAGTTTTAGATAGATTTGACCAATTAGCAAATTATCCAACTTTGGTTTATTCGGTCCATTTCTTAATTGGCTTCGGTCCTGTTTTCTTAATCGAATTTAATTCATTAAATAGCAAGGCCAAAAATTCAAAAGTGATTTCGTGTCTTCTGGAGTATTATATCTGACCTATCACGATTATTGTCGGATATACCTTTCTTTAGTCTAAGAGCCAATCCTTTGAACTGTGGTACAATGAACATCATCTATATCTTATATCTCAATCTAAAGAAACTCAAAACCGTTTCGTGTCTCTGTTGTTGTTTACCAAGGTAACGCCGTCCCACCACTCCTCTTTGTTCTTGTTACACGGGACCTCATACAAGAACTGTGGGTTTTTGGTGGGATAGTCAGGGTTTTTAGACCGCTGTTTAGCTTCCAACATGCTGACCTGTTGTATGCCAATAGAAGCGATCGACCCCGCTCCTGCATGGTAGTCTCAAAAGACTTCCAGGCTAATTTGGTTAACGACCTATGTGATGGTGACACCACATCGGCTAAATTAACCATAAAATGTCAACAGGGAGATAAAGAGATACTATGGTTCCCTGCATATTTCCCCTATGACGCAGAAGACATTCCCAGTGGAACATTAATCAGAATTATCCAATATGCCAAAACTAGAGGCATGGGAGTAATAACAGGATGTGATGTCAACACTCACCACATATGCTGGGGAAGTTCCAACATCAATGCAAGAGGATCGAGACTACTGGAGTTTCTAGTAGGAACCGATTTGCAGATCCTTGATTTGGATAATGAACCCACTTTCTTCAACGTATTCAGTCGAGAGGTCATCGACATCACGGTGGCATCTCCAGACATCGCGGCTCTGATCGGAGAATGGAGAGTATCAAACGATATCACAATCTCGGATCACAGACACATTGATTTCGTAATGGGCATGGATCCGCCTCCACCCACTCCATTTGGGGATCTGCAGAAGATTCGGTGATGTATAAAATAGAATTGAGCGCCCAAGTCACGATCCCTGGAAAGCGCATCAAATCCATTGCTGGAATTGAGAAGAACACCCAGATAATCACAACTAGTATGAGAGAAGCTTTCGAAGAAAGCTGTGTGCCCAAGATGCCAAAAAAGGGTAAAACACCATGATGGAACTCGGATTTGGCAAAACAGAGGAGAACGACAAGGATGCTACTCAACCGTGCTCTGAAGTGTGATTCAGGCGCTGGCTGGAATCGCTATAAAGAGGCACAGAAGGCTCTAAAGAAGAGCGTAAGATCGGCTAAACGATCATCACGTGGATGCTTTTGCGAAGAGATTAACTCTCTTAAGCCAACCTCCAAGCTGAAGAGGATTCTTGTTAGGGAACGTATCCCGAAACTGGGTTACTTACGTTTACAGAACGGTACACAAAAAGCGATGAAGAGATAGGAAACCATTTGCTTGAAGTGCACTTCCCAGGCAGCATCCAAAATCTAATCTCGGGACCAACAGGTGCATACAGCCCTCAACCGAGAGACTGGAATCTGGCATGCAAAATAGTATCACCGGAGTGAGTAAAATGGGCATTTAACTCCTTCCATAGATACAAGTCTGCAAGTCCAGATGGTATCATTCCTGCGCTAGTAATTGAGGTAATAGAAGCCTTGGGTCTACATATTCAGAATGTATATCGCGTAGACATGCTTATATTCTAATTAAATGGCATGATGTGAAGGTAAACCAGGGAAACCCACCTACACGGACGCAAAAAGCTTCCGACCAATCAGTCCAACATCCTTTCTACTGAAAGGACTAGAAAGACTAGTAGATCGGTTCATAAGGGACACGCATATTCCTAAGTGACCACTTCTCCATAGGCAACACGCTTACCAGAAAAGCAAATCCACGGAGACAGCATGAACTTACGGCCAAAATTGAAAAGGCGATGTTCGAAAAAGAATACGCCTTAGGCGCATTCATGGACATCGAAGGTGCCTCCAATTATGCCTCATTCGCGGCAATTTGTGATGCGGCAAGACAGCATGGAATCGAATCGCTGTTAATCAGTTGGATCTCTCACATGCTAAAGTGGAGAAAAATCCACATATTGGTCGGTCAGAAGTCTATTGAGCCAGGATGTCTTAGGGGCTGCCCAGAGTGAGGGGTTCTCTCTCCACTGTTATAGCTCTTGGTAATGGATACCCTGCTGTGGACGAAAAAGGCTTCGCGCAAGCATTTGCGGACGACCTAGCCGTAATAATTACCGGCAAGTTTGCGGACACAGTATGTGACCGCTTGAATGCAACTCTGCATGAAATCCACAATTGGTGCCTCCGCCTATTCCCTAGGAACGTCAGGTGGGGCAGCTATACACTACCCACCTTAGCAGGGGCGGAAATCCAGTTCGCATAAACAGTCAAGTAATTCGACTCCAAGTTAACGTGGAAACACCATATCCAGAAACAATATCAGAAATCCTGCAGATTGCTCTGGTGCTGTAGGAATGCGATAGGTAAGACCTGAGGACTTTCACCATATATTGATTGTATACATCCATAATAATATTGATTGTATACATCCATAATAAAGCCCATTTTGATGTATGCATGAATCGCCTGGTGACCAAGACTGAACTGTGCTAACACTGCTAACGCAGATTCAGAGACCCGGTTGCCTAAGGATTTCGGCATAGTTCTGAATGACAAATTATGTTTAAATCTGCAGTTTGATTGGGTATTACCACGCAAAGGAGTTTAAAAATGTCTTACATATTTGAATTTGCGTGCGTAGCTAGAAAGCCAATTCATATGCATCACCGCGATAAATTTGAGTTCGCTCAGAAACAACTAATTTGGCAGAGGTTCTCTCATCCGCATCCTAACCAAGTAAACCATCCCATCTTTTGTCTATTAGAAAAAAGAAAAAAGCCAATAATAATGAAATTATATTATAATTACTGAATATGCATTGTTTGGTTTGAAATAAATAAATTAAACTGTATAGCCTACAAGAGAACCTTTGTAAGAAAATAGGGTCTTCGGCCGAGGATGCTTCTTTGGATATACAGAGCCGACGTTCGTCCCAACCTAACGTACGGTTATATTACGTGGTGGCAGGCGCTAAGGAAGAAGTCCGGTAGAACCAATAATAGGATAGAATCGCGTGTGCAAGTTCTACTGGGGCTCTGCAACTCTGCCCAGAAAATGCCCTCAATGTACTACTACAACTCCACTGGACCTCCACAGTAAATGGGGTGGTCATTACGGCTTTGGGCTCAAATACGTTATCCTCGAGTCTGATGAATCAATGCAGATACCCATTGCACACTTGAGCGGCGCGACTTTGAGCAGTAATGTTGCAGCTCAGAAAAATGGGGTGGCCGATTATCTAGTCTTCATCAATTCCCCGGATGTGCTGGATTCATAAATATCATAAAAACGACTATAAGGAGACATTTGAAAGCAATCTCCAAGTTAACTTAGATTCCTTAGCATTGACAACTGAACAAATGGCTGTCCACCCCTCGGGTTGCTGTTGATTCAAAATAGCGCTGACACTTCTGATCGATAGAAGGAAAAAAACGAGGCCATCTTCTAACTCCTAAAATGTCTTCAGTTGTCTATTTGTAGCTAAATATACCTTCTTCATCCTATTACCTAACACCATCTATCCACAAATGGTATTCTGTGAAGTAGAAAGCTAAGATGCTTAGTCGCGAGTTATTTTCCCGTATTTCACCGCTTCAACAAGGGTTGTCTTTTGAGGTTGATTAAATCGAGAGGGTACTGTCAGTCGGTCTAAAATTAAATCAACGATAATGGGAAAAGCTCCGTTCTTCTATTTAAATTTTCTAGTTAATTGTATTTATATACCTAGTTAATTGTATCTTGTAAGTTGCACACTTAAAAACTGCTTCGTATCTCCGCCGGTGTTCATCAAATAAGCGACTTGTCACCGCTCCTCTTTGTCCTTTTTACTATACACTGCGTTATGCAGATGATGTTTTCCTAGCGTTTCATAGCGAATCTGAAACAACTTGTTTAAAAGTGAAAAGATCGCCTCATGTAACATTGTCTTAGACTGAACCTAAATAAAACATAATTTTTGACGACCGACCCCAATAAAAGAGGCACTATCACTATCAGTGGCAATGACCTACCCAGAACTTAGCGATTTAAATATATAGAATGAATCCCATCAGCTAATCATCATCATCATCAAAGGCGCAACAACCGGTATCCGGTCTAGGCCTGCCTTAATAAGGAACTCCAGACATTCCGGTTGTGCGCCGAGGTCCACCAATTCGATATCCCTATCCCATTAGTCAATGATGAACTGTAATCCGAAATTTAACAACGGATGTTTTTTATAGTCCTTGCATCCACAAATGTTTCAAAACCAAAATTTACCTCAATATCGTGCCCCCTGTCGCCCTCTATGGTTCTGAGTGTTGGCCGGACTACAAAAGACAATGAACGCCATTTAGCAGTAATGAAGGAAAAGCTGTTGCGTTGGACCAGTCCAGGCGGACGAAACCGTCAGTCAACTTTTTTTGGAAATCTAATATAATTTACCTGTTGCTTCATTATTTTCTGAATCACACTCGCTTGAGGGAGGTTTGTCTCTCACCATTGCAACAAACTAACGCTTATCAAACCCACTTAACATCAGATTTTCTGCTAAGTATTTCCAATCCGACTAATTACCTTGTTAGCAGAGTAAATTCTCATTGTAGTCACAATCATGAAAAAACACCTTTTCCAAAATCATAGTTACATCCTTCTCGTTGAAGCAAAATATCCCCATAAAACCTTTAATGAGGTTCCCACTTTCAGGATTTTGCAGTAAATACAACCGCGCCTTGAATCCACAGTCAGCTCTTAGTTATCCATGCACTATATCTTTTTATAACATTTCATGTTGGATACATTGTTAAACTTTCCAATTTCTTAGAAAAAGTGTGAAAACGACTAAAAGCCATTCTAAACTTTCTTGCCAACCTCCTTCAAGTAAGTAAGCTACTCAAATGAAATGTACATTTTTATGACTCTTTCTCATAGGTATGTGGGTTTATGTTTATGTTACATGGTGAGACGGCATTAAGTGAAAAATACATCAAAACTAAACTGAATTGTAAAGAGGAAATGGAGTGCCAGTTAGAAAAGCTTAAGCGAAAAATGTCGACAACCTGAGAGGCAGTCACTTACTTTACGGCTCTTTCACTACTCCTTGAGGATACGTAAAAATGTGCCCAGAAAAAGGATTTACACTTTCTGGGGAAAATGTAGAGCCCGATAACAAAGTGGGATTCACTTAAAAATGGCAATTGGAAAAGAGAGACAATAGAACACACGCAGAGAAGGGACTGCCTTTGGACTGGAACATCGAATTGCTGAGAAAACGTTATCTATTAGGCTATACGAGAAATTTAAGCAAATCGATATCACTATTTTATGGTAAAAGGCCATCTTCATTCATTCTCATTGCTAATTACGACGCATACGGGTTCGCAGCAAATTCCCCTTGGATCCTGTTGCTAAAAAACATAAGCAGGCACTCGGAATGATTTCAAGGACCTTTCGACGACAATTATTACAATACCGCTATTTTCTGCCATCCGTCTTCCGGTTGTACAATGTGTCAGTGTGTCAATGTGTTCAGAAAACCAGGAATGTTGGACCTCCATGCCACGAAGCGATTGCAAAAAAATATTGCACACCATCTGTCTTCTTCCTAGCCTGGACAAATTGGATATGTTGGAGAATTGTCGTGCCCAAAATTGCATAGATATTTGCGGTAGCCAGTATGGCCAGATAGCAACAGAGTTAACTGCTAGTTACGGTTTCGTGTAAACGATGAACTCACATATCAATGATTGGAATTATTTTATGTGTCCGCCGACCTTTCGTTGAACAATCCCATTGCGTCTGACGTTTCACCATTTCTCATCCTTGAACATTTTCACAGCGGCTTAGTTTGCAGTCTAAATTCGTGACATCTCTTCAGTCAAGATGTCTATCAAGTGACGCTGCGCCATCCGGCATCGTTTGAATGCCGTTAATTACTCTCAGAGCACATATTCTGTATGATCGCAACAACCGAAATGACATAAAGCAGACATAAAACTAATGACCAGAGAGAGAATTACTCCGCTGAAGTATCCACCGACATTTGGTAGTCTTCGCGAGAGAATTTCCTGTGATAATCATGCTTTTTCTCTACGTATTCCAAATGCACTTTAAATTTTAGTGCATTGTTAGGCATTACTCCTAAATATTTGACTGCTCCTTTGGTACTTATGGTCTGAATTCCAATTTTTATTTTAATATACTTCAGGCTTTCTTGGCTTGTTATCAGAGCAACTTCCTTTTTGTGATCTGCGAGTAACAGTTTAGCAATTTCGAGTCAAATCCTTCTCTTAGAGGCAGCTATCAGACTCTATCGTATATGATAGAAGAATACCGACCCCAGAGAACCCCAGCTGAAAATCGGTAGTAATTTGTGCTTCCGACGATCTTACATTTTACCTCGCCGTCAATAAATAAGCTGTTCCTCCCTCAAGGAATTTATCACATCGAAAGCAACTACTGCACAGTATAAGGTAATAACTAGACAGTATTCATTTGACCCCTGTTGCAGTTCAAGTAGATGAAGGCTCCACAATATACATTAGATAACTATCACAAAGGCAACTGGATGTCTGACAGACAACCTTCCTCTGATCTAAATAACGTACCAACTTTCTGAACAGATCGAATGGAGATGAAGAAACTTCGTTATCACACATAAGACTTCCATGAATGAAACATGGAGGGAAGTTAGATTTACTGAAAAGTAAGTATCCTCAGAGTCAACGACAATGATGGCCACAACATGAAAATGACAAAACATCTGAGGCAGTTTTCCATATTTTAACAGCCAAACGTGAATTATTCTCCACGGAAACCCAACATGAAATATAGGAATTACTGTAACCAGTTGAGTCTAGGCCTCAAGGTCCGTAGCATAAGTGGTATATAATAATAATAATCATCTTTGGCGCAACAATCCATATTTGATCAGGGCCTTGAAGTGTGTTAGAGCACTTCATTCAAGACCGTAACGGTACACTAGGAGGCAATGTGGTCAGCATTGCGCTCGCCCGAGATTATTACCCTGATTTGACTCAGGTACTCATTCACAGCTGAGTCGACTGGTATCCGACGTCAAATCACGATGCAAATTCCACTGCCACCAGTGAGATTTGAACCGCGACCTTCCGTATGACAGCCTAGTGTGGTATACAAGTTAGCTCAAAGACCGAAAGAAAAGTGTTAGAGTGATTCGAACCGTTTTATAGAGAAAGAGATTTCTATCCAGTCCTTCTCTTCATTTTCATCTACAAAGCCCCTGAACTCGCTCACACTTTTCAATCAGAGAACTTACCATAGGCAATAGTTAACACTGCCCCGGATATCTATCCACTTCAAGGATTGCACTTTGATGTTTCGTCAATTCACAAAATATTGGAACCACGACGATTGGTTAAATTTGTTTAGGACCGTTTAATGTTAAATCGGCAATGAGTTAAAAAACCAACTTCGACAAACTAGATATCGATTTATTTGAGCGGACGGGAAGTGCAAAAAAGCCTGTAATTCAAGAGCCAGAGAGTACCACTGAGGTAGTCGATGAAACAAACTTGGCTTAATTTGGAAATTGCGCAAAGCTACTTCCACTTCGTTTCAAAGTGTACAGCCTTTTAGTCTCTCTTTTGCCTTCCATTTCCTCACATTATGTTCTCGAGAAGTCATCGGCAGATTTAATATTTTTTCGCAATGCTGTGTTCCATTAGTCAACTGTTTTACAGCATCCACCTCTATCATCGAAAAAGTCCTTAGACCCCTACTGAGCTACATCTTACTGCCAAGAATTTCCTAAAATTTCGCCCAATTCTTTTTCTGATAGTATATGTCCCAGGGCGAAACGCGGATTGGTACCCACGATGGGGCATAAAACCTGGGAAACGCCTGCTGAACCAACACCCGCTCTACTACCAAACCCTGTCTCCACATCCACGTGGTGATCGCTGGGAGTTCTTTCTTAATGAAAAACTGCAGGCGGGGAAGGATGAAGCGGAGTCTTCCGTGCCTAAAAACGAGACAAATTGTACCAACGGGTCCTCCAAGTTGTGGGCTGGGTAGGGTTGACAACCTTACACGGAAAACCCAAGTTACGAAGCCACGGAAGGAGCTTCGGACAGGAAGGATTCTACAACCACAAACTCGGCAACGAAAAACGGATTAACGATTTGCGTATTTTCTCATGCAACGTGCGCTGCCTGTACAGACTCAATGCTGCTCAGCAGCTAGTCGATACCTTGCCCCAATATAAGGCTGATGTAATAGCGTTTCAAGAGATGCGTTGGACAGGGACCGCTTTCCTGGAGAAGAGCCACTATACCATATGTTATAGTGCCCATCTAGTAAACCATATGTTCGGTTCCCTAGTCATTCAAAAAATGAAACCTGCTACTATTTAACGGCTTTGAAAACATAAGCAAAAGACTATGCACTATGCGTTTGTGAGGCAAATTTAGAAATATAAGCGTCATTAATGTCCACGCCCATAAGGAGGAAACTGCAAGGTCCGAGAAGGATATGTTCTACGAGGCAGTTGAGCGAACCCTCGAAGCCTGTCCCAAGTATGATAAGAATTTCTTACTTGCAGATTTCAACAGTCGGGTAGGGACGGAGCCCGTATTCAGTCGATACGTCGGCTCCCATAGCTTACATAAGCATACCAATGATAAGGGACTGCGGATTATTCAATTAGCAATATTGCACGAAGTGGTTGTTGGAAGTACCTAGTTTGCGCAGCAAGCGGTTCACAAACATATGTGGAACTCTCCAGATGGTATCCCGACGAAATTAATCAGACTGACTAGGCTGACCCTGACCAATGTGCGAGGCCAGATAAAAGCAGCAGGATAACTCTCAAGACCATTCGACATAACAACGGTCTACGACAAGGGGATGCCCTATCATGCGTCCTCTTTAACCTGGCCCTCGAGAAAGTGATCCGTGATGCTGATGTAAATGTGAGAGGTACGATCCTCTTTAAGTCCACCCAACTACTGGCCTATGCTGACGATATCGACGTCATGAGAAGAACCACCCGAGACGTACAAACTGCCTTCATCCAGATCGAGCAGGCGGCCACGGCGCGAGATCTTGGGCTGCACATCAATGAAGGCAAGACAAAGTATATGGTGGCAACGTCAGCACCGAAGACGAATCAACAAACAACATCAAAACGCACCGGTCATACGGGAAGAATAAGGATAGGAGAATACAACTTTGAGACCGTTGACAATTTCTCCTATCTAGGGTCGAAAATCACAACCGATAGCAGCTACGATGATGAAATCCGCGCATGGTTGTTGTCAGCCAACAGAGCCTATTTCAGCTTACAAAGACTGCTCCGCTCGAAACGTCTCACCATAGGGTCAAAGCTCTTACTGCACAAGACTATAATCTTGCCAGTCCTCATGTATTCCCCGGAACTTGGGTTCTTAGCAAGAAAAATTGCGAACTCTTGGCCGCGTTCGAGAGCAGAATCCTCCGAAAAATTTTTGGCCCCCTACATGAGGATGGACGATTCCATAGCCTACACAATGACGAAATCTATGAGCGATACCATGACCATCCGGTTGTGGATAAAATCCGGCTCAATAGGTTACGGTGGACGGGTCACTTAATCCGTATGGATGAGGATGATCCCACCCGGAAAGTCTATATGGGCAATATCTGTGGTAGAAAAAGAAGACGAGGCAGACCCTGCCTAAGATGGAGCGATGGCGTAGGTTAGGACGTCAGACAGCTTTTAGGGATATCGAATTGGTGGACCTCGGCGCAAAACCGGGATATCTGGAGTTCCTTGTTAAGGCAGGCCTAGACCGGATACCGGTTGTTGCGCCGTTGTTGATGATGATCAACTTTGGCATCCTCTTGCCATCAGCCTGGCAGGGTTAGATCGCCACATCTATATGTAGATCCTGGACACAGAATTATCTGAACATGGTTGCTTCTAATAAATTTGATATTGAAACACAAATATCCTAGCCCCTTCCCTGGTCTAATACCAAACAACCCTGCAAATTCCTCGGACTTATTGCGGTGACCTATAAGTTAATTCGACCAAACTTGACGTTTGTTAAAATAAATATTATCTGTTAAACAAGTCGGGAAACCAGAAGCTGGGCGCTTCAGATATGAAAAGTTTTATGAACTCCTTTTATAAAAGCATTCGAGTGGAGATTTGTACCATTAGTAACTACCACGTAATATATGCATATATTATGTGAGAATATTCACTTTCGCGAGATACTTTTGAATTTGCACAGGAGCGAGAACTTTGATTTATTATCACTTTGTTAGTAACAGTGCGATCTCTACCAAACTTGATAGGGTCATGTTATAGCCTACATTGCTGCAACGTTTCGTAATTCTAGGATGAACTTAAGGGGGTCTTGCAGTCAATTACTAAAAATTATAGTAAAATACTCTTATGGACTTTATTTGAATACATATGGATGTGGAGGGTATTTCGGAGTCTAGGCACCATATAGTGGGAGCATCTTGATTTTTTTTTAGATTTTCCGGTTGGGCAGTTTCTGAGAACAGGTGCCTGAAAGAAATTATCACTTTCGACCCCCCGCACTCCCCACCTTTCCAGCAAATCTCAAAACTAAGACCGTCTTCGGGAAGTACTAACCGAGACCTTTCATTGGATATGCACATGACTATATTTGGTGATAAAAAATTACAATCCCCTTTTACATGTATGGAGATCCCCTTTAAATTCGACGTAGCATTCGCCACTCAACTTTCCAGCAAATTTGGTGTCAATAGCTATAATTGTTTCCAAGAAAAATGCGTGTGGCAGACAGACAGACAGACAAGCAGGCAGTAAACAGTGCGAATACCACGGAGTCTTCCATCAAAATCTTTGTCACCTTACGCTTGATTTCTTTCTAAATTACCGCCACCCAAGGCGTAATAACACAGCAGCCTTCTAATAAGGCCTACAATAAGACTTCACTTTTCAATCTTCTTCAGGACACATTTAAAAGCCCTAGCATTTAGAAGTCTTCCAGTATTCAGAAAAGATAACAGAAAAAACTTTGGTTCCACAATCCGATCTGATTGACTTTATGCTAAGATTGGACGAGCTGAATAAGCTATGAGTATATCCAAACTATCCTTCAATTTCGCAGTAATCAACTTGCTTTATCCCGGATGATTGAGCGGGTAGTTCGTCAGTCTCTCAATCTCGCTGTTCTAGGTTCGAATTCCAGTCGTCATGGGTGCCCATGTTCGCCTTGCATTCGTCTTCCTGCTGTGAGCTTATCACTTACACTGCTTTAAGCGTTAACTGAAGCACGGTATGACTATGTGGCTATCCTATACTCCACTAAGAAGTGAACAGGAAACACTAATCACCGAAAGGATGTAATATCAAGTCATCATCATTTACAATAGCATCCAAAGGATCTTAAGACCATAATACTAATAATTTTAACAAGAAGTTGGAGAAAAGGGGGAAGTATACTTCCAAGCACTCCCACTTCATGTATCAAAATCATTAGATCCATTTGATTATCTCCGGGATGTCTGCATCTCTAGCAGTTCCCCTTTTGCTTCAAAAGACAGAAGGCATAGACGAAGACCATTCTGAGGTCTCTTCACCCCAATATAATGAAGGTGGAAGTAGAATCGAACCACAAGAGTCTCCTTCTCTGCTGGTTCACTGTGATCTACTCTTTCAATTTCCAACCTTACTAGTTCCCTTATTCACAAACAAAAAAAACTTATTCAGCTTATTGACAAACATTTATCTGTATATTGTTTTTGAGTGACACTCTAGAGCCTTCCCATCCTATTTTTGATTTCTAGCACACTTACTCTTACTTACGTAACGAGCACTCCCTCCTACTCTAGAACTAAACAGGTATCAATATCCAATAGGCTCAGAGAATCGCCTCAGAGCGTATTGATCAACATTTAGTATTCCTTGAAACTTAAACCAGTAAATTCATTAGTAATTCTCTTCTCCCACGAGGAAATTCGGTACTATAAAACGCAATAATTCAATTATTTTAGGGTCGTACAACTTAAGCCGTCATGACATGGATTCCGTGATATTAGACATGGAAATATGATGTAAATTACAGGAATGTTCCCTTCCTTCAACAAAATATCCTTAAGCATAAGATAATTCACGTGATGATGTTAACAATGATGCGAGAAAGATAGAACGAAAATAGCTTTTATATATAATATTATGGTAGACAGTATGTATATTTGGATGTAGGAGCAAAGGTATGTCCAATAATATAATTCGGAGATAATTCAGATAGCTTCACGTTTCATTGCTATCATCACGTTTTTAATTAAGCTTACTTTTTGTATTAACCACCATTCAAGCAGAATGTATTAGGTTTCATGTATTAGATTAGAAGCTATTGAATAGTATCACATTATATTTTCTGTAGTTATGGTTCAGTGTAAACTATTCGTTCGATAAAGAGATTTATTTTTTTTTTGTCATGTGAATCATGTATTTTGGATAACTGAATCGGAACAATGGAAGCGAATATAAATTTTCCTTTCTGCTTGCCTAATTATGGTTAGAGCATTGCACCTTATCAATTCCTTCCCGTCACATACTGTCATAGATAAGTAGATTTAGTTCAGTTACGATATTAGAATAACTCACTTCTAACTTTTTCTAACCTTTTCTTCTGCTAACCAATTTGTTACTACGTTCACTAATGTTCGGATAGGTTAGGTAGTCGACTTGGATCACATAATTAGCAGCGATATCAGTAAATGATGTTTTCTAGCCAGATCGGTCGTATCCTGGTGTTATTATATTCTACCCTTGCAACCGGTTGAACTTAAAAGTTTAAATAAAAGCTACAAACCACTAACCGCCTTGCCCTTGACTGCACGAAATTTTGAACCAACATAATTAAGTGACTCAAAATAGACATTCAAGCCGAAAGTAAATGGAATATGCTCTTGGGAATTCCTGAATTCCATCCTGTAAATCGCGCGAGCATAGTTAAAGTAGTGACCGCTTCCAAATTTCCTGAAGTGATCAACGCAAAGGATAACCTCCCGCCAAAAATTGACGATTCAACTAGTTCTAGAACCACCGATCAAAATTAAAGCGGCCTACACAAATGGCCATGTTGTTCAGATCCTTCTTGTTTTCTCCTAAACGAAGTATAATTTTCATCCCACTCAAAGTATAATATATCCCACTCAGGGATGCAAATATTCCACAAAATGAACGTCATTGAAACAAGAAAAAATTCAAGTTCTCTGGAATGTCCATTGTGAGAGTGGTCACTTTGGTCGAAATTCATCTTGAATGGAAGCTCCTCCTGATGGTTTCCTTTACATCGACGAAAAGCGGAATTCAACTATAATCCATAAAGCATTCTTGGAATATCTGGAAGACGTTCCCAATCTTCCAGCCAGTCAACAATTGTTTTGTATCTCCAATTAATTTCGAACATTAACGGTAAACGTCCTTCTGGTCGCCGTATTCGCTTCTTTGGAAAAAGGCCAATCGTTTCGTTATAACAAATTTGCAAAGACCGCAGAGAGAAACATTATATACAGTCTCCAGCCTCTCCCACACTAGCACTTCAGTGCTAAATGACTTCTTCTGCTTCTCGACTTGTTTGCAATTAGCAACGGTCTAATACTTTTCCCTGCTTGATAAAGAAATCGAACTAGGAAAACCGTGATTGTCACTTGCAAATTCGTCAATGGTGCGATAATAGAATGATTGTCAAATATGCCATCCTCTATCTCCTAGCGAAATAAATTGTTCCTTATATTCGCTGATCACCTCTATAACTCGGATCATTACTAGTTGCCAACGAGGAGAGGCCTCTTCTATGGCATAGGCATGCAATTCGCGCTTATGAGAACTAACTTGCTAAGATCGGTCTGAGCATAAAAATCGATGGAAAACGACCAAAAGGCTAACCAAAACAGCAATGGCTTGATATTCAAGGTGGTGATTTGAGTGACCCGTGACTCCACCTGGACGAGGACTATGATCGAGAAAAGAAATCCGATCTTAACGGGCGGACCCAATACGAAACAAAGACTAAGCAAGGAAAAAAAGGGAAAACTGATCTCTAAAAATAACCATGAGCCAATCATAATCGACATTTTGTTATCCTTAGAATCCCCGTTTTTCTAAGAGCAAAAAGGTCTTCTCAGAGGACTTCTATGTACCACATTTGTTTTTAAGAAGTTGGAGCCTCATTATACCCATATCTCACCAAGTTATTAACGGGTTCTCTTGCTGATCTTAACCTTTTGGGTACAAAAAGTAAAAGCTTGCTTTTTAAGTTAAGAGCAGACCCTGTACATTTATTACATGCTTATGCTCCCTTCTTGAGTGCTTATTACAACCTTCTATTTTCAGTTTGAAAACAGTATTTGTTCTTTATATACTTGGGAAATTCAAAGGTTCAACACTATATCACCTTTCGGGTATTTAATCACGAAGTACGACAAAAATAGTTGGCCCTTTTCACATCCTATAGTGTGGTGCGAAATTTTTCGGCATGCGACCACGCCGTCCTGAATGGCACACATGAATCCCTCCGTCTCAGCAAAGAGCTCCCCAGCACACAGCCATCTGTTCGACAAATACAAATCTACAAATAACTGCCAAAGACAATTCACGTGTTTACCGTGCATTGACTTCGACTTCCATTCATCGGTCCGCCCTTGGTCCAACTTCACCCCACTCAGAGGATTGAAAGATCGATCCTTCAAGTTGAGCGGAGTCAGTCCACAGACTGCCTTACAGACAGCCGCCGTATGGGACTCGCCTACTCTTTGCTGTAAAACTAAGCGGGCAGCGAGTCGACTTGGTGATAATGTTGTACCGCCACGTTAACCATGCCCCTAACTCCGATGTCACGAGGCAGGTTCATCCGCTCCATGGCAGAGTTTGAATGATGCATTCGGAATTCAGACATAGTTGCCCGTATCCGCCGCTGGAGGTTTTCCAGATCAGTCTTCGTCCACGGCAATATTCCGAATGCATAAGCCAGTGAAGGAATAGCGAATACATTCAATGCGCTTATTTTATTCTTCCACGTCGGACGTTGGACAGCAGAGCATTCCTCAGATCACCAACTCAAGCATGGGTTCCTTGCAGAATTCCTAAGTACTTGTAGAAGTCTGTCTCGGTCATAGCTTCGATGTGGAGGTCACCAATGCTCTTTCCAGCATGCGACCCATGATGACCTTTGCCGATAGGTTGGATTCGACACTTGTCTAATCCAAACTCCATCCGAATATCACGACTGAACCTGTCATCTATTCGCAACAGACTTCTAAGATGGTCGTCAGTGCCAGCATAGAGCTTGATGTCATCTAAGTACATAAAGTGGGTCAGTTCGCATTTAGCACGTAGCTCATATTTCATAGCAAAACCAAGCCCTCTCGCATTATCAGTAGCCATGAAAGAGGGTTCAGTGCCATGCAAAACCAAAGAGGACTCAAAGAGTCCCCCTGTAAAATGCCCCTCAGAATATGAATGGGCTCTGAGGTATTGACACCCTGAGATAAAGGCACTCATAAGGTGGTATGACACCCTTTCATGATTGTCCCCAAAAACTTTATTAGTTTCGGATCAATGCGATACAAATACAGGACATCGACCAGCCAGGTATTCGGAACGCTATCATAAGCCTTGGCATAATCGATATAGCCACTAAAGAGGTTTCTTTGGCCTCTAGTTTCTTGTCCTACAACTACCGAGTCGATAATAAGTTGCTCTTTGCAACCCGTCTGCTCCTCCGACAGAAGGTAGGTAATCCCCGGAGTGAGGAAGGTGGAAATTCCTCCGGCCGATTCATGACCTGATTTATGTTGTGTGCCAACCAACTTTGTGAATTTCTTACCTCCAGTTCTTCGAGCTATTTATGGCTCGTCGATCTTCCTCTTCGGTAACATCCGGAAAATTCATGTCTTCGGTGGTGATCCACTCGTTCTTTGTCCATTGAAAATTTGGCTTTTCTCCTTTCTCTTTCACGATTAGGTATTCAGAATGTGTAAACGTTGAAGGTTCTGCAGAAAAGTATCATTTACTGATATCGGAGGGGGTGATCAGTAACAGATGAAGGCAGAAATTCAGAACCATCGAATATGCCTGAGTTGAAAGGACATATTCCACTGACACGACGACATCAATTGTTTTTTGTTGTTGACAGCCTGTCTCCTTCTTATCATTGCATCTATAATGTCGGTGCTGTATCCATTCTTTCTCGCGGTGTCTGCTAATAATGATGCGTTGGGTGGTTGTGGGCTTCCTGAAAATATCGAACTCGAAGTCTTCCCAGTTTCTAATTATTTTGATGTCCCGAAATGGTATTTTTCCCATTTGTTCAGTTTCCATGGTAAATATTATATATTTATGAAACTGATTGACCTGGAAGCATTTAGCACGATAGTGTAGACTTCTTGTACTAACCAATTTCCAATGCTATAGACCGGGGAATTAGTGTCCGCGATAATTGCCCGTGTTTCGTTACCATTTTTATGTACCTTGGGTTGTATTCTGAACCTAGGCAAAGAGGGATTAGGCCTGCGTGATGCGACTATATTCTTGACAAGGTCAAAGCATTCCCTTAGTGTTTTCTCCACTTTTTTAATCGACTCTGGTAGAGGATTTGTTCTTAGTTTGAAGAATATTGCCGTTATTTAATTTTTTGTAGAGTCTGGGTCTTTGTAGGTGCGAAATGCACCAATATATATATAGGCCAGACTAAGCGGTTGGTAAAACCACGATTCAAAGAATATACCAAAGAAGCAGAACTAGCGGCGAAAAGTCCATTCCGGCATATTAAGTCAGCAACCGCAAAATACATAGTAGAAGCGCCATAACATTTCCCGGAGCATCGTGGATATTATACAAAAAATACATAAATTCCACAAACTAGTCGCCACAGAAAGGCTGGAAATATTTAAACAGACTAACGCCAGGTTGTTGAACACCAATATTGGCAATGTTAATCCAGGTTATTCCAGGTAATTAGAGTAAGTAATTAAGGGACAACGGGTAGCTTCCTCCAAACTATTACTTTTGATTTTAAACGTAAATATATATTTCGGGAGCGACTTACCCCCTTCATCAGTACAAAGAGTAGCTTCAGATAGCTAGGGGGTATTAAAATTCCAGAAAAATTAATTAAATACTAGTTATCGCGTTATTTGGTTTAATAGGCTATAGAGTTAAGTGAAATAAATTATTACACAACCAGCACTGAAGGAGGACACATGTTGTGTCCGAAATACGTGTATGCAATTCTTTAAAAAACAATAAATCTATAGTTAAACTGGAAACTTTTCCTTTTAAATAGTTTTACTTCAAACAAGAAAGACCTCCATTCTCCCAAAAACTACTATCTTCCCGAACAAAGAAGCTCCCTCAACCAATTCACTCTTCCACGTGAGCCAAGCAAACGGCTCAGCGGTGCTTTTCGTGAACATTTCTCGCACATATACCCACAACAATCCTCCATCTGCTGTCCGCAGTAATTGCCCGAAGCATTCCGCAAAAAAAGTGCATTTACTAATACACAGCATGGGCAGGCATATGACTGAGATTTGAAAATTCCTTGAAATTGAATAATATTTATTAAAGGACGTTGAGGAATTCATAAGGAAAATTGCTGCATACAAGCAAATGCATCTGTTCATCCGCTCGTCACCAGAGAAACGCCAAAAATTTTCATAGTATTTTGGAAATTTAAAATGCATACAATAAGTGACACCCTAAATATACGCGATTGATGGTCGTTCGTGCGACAGGAGCGTATATGTCTTCGAAACCATATTGATAGATCTTTCACTATTATTTCAAGGTCGCCTTTTGTGAGTTTTTTTATAAACAGCGTTACGCGAGCGTATTGTAGTGATCCTAGGTCGAAATCAGAATACCATTTTGTGAATATTTCGAACCGTCCACCAGCGTACAGGGCCACGGGTTAGATATAAATTGCTTCCATGCAACACAACAATAAAACATCGACTAAATAAGAAGAGAATTGCTACGTAGAGTCCTTTCATTCTCACAACTTAGAAAGCTGGAAGTTTCACTCATGCTGCAGAAGAGAGAAATTCGAGAATGCCAGATAGCGTTATCAAAGAACCTGGGTGCGCATAAAAGTGCTCCTGGATTATAGTCGAAAGTATAATCAAAGAATTTGTGTTTTACGGAGACATAGGAAACACTTCCTGAGCAATGAAATTTCAAAAATTCTAAGTTACTGATTCAGGAATTTTATTTTTATTTTACATCAGTTTCATCATCATCATCATCAACGGCGCAACAACCGGTATCCGGTCTAGGCCTGCGTTAATAAGGAACTCCAGACATCCCGGTTTTGCGCCGAGATCCACCGGTTCGATATCCCTAAAAGCTGTCTGACGTCCTGACCCACGCCATCGCTCCCTCTTAGACAGGGTCTGCCTCGTCTTCTTTTTCTACCATGGATATTGCCGTTATAGACTTTACGGGTGCGATCATCCTCATCCATACGGATTAAGTGACCCGTCCACCGTAACCTATTGAGCCGGATTTTATCCACAACCGGACGGTCATGGTATCGCTCATAGATTTCGTCATTGTATAGGCTACAGAATCGTCCATCCTCATGTAGGGGGCCAAAAAAAAAATCAGTTTCATAGACTGAGATTACTTTGAAGAAACTCATCATCTCTTACTAATAGAACTAAATCACTATTCCAATGAGTTGCTACTAACTACGTAGCGATTCTCACGCCACCCGCCCCGAAACAGGCTCTGCAAGATATTCCTACGCAATTTGTAACATATTGCGCCTGTTTTATCTAAGATTGAAATTGACTTTCAATTTTATACAATCTTCTTTCGGTTTTCCTTACTTTGCTTAACTTTTGCAATTTAAATTCCTCATATTTCGAAAAAATAGTAAGATAAAGCAATCCAAATAGCCAACACTAAAGATCAAATTATTTTCAAATAAAAGACTATAAATATGTACTTCAAAATGGTTCTCAGGAATGCAAACAATCATGATTTATTTTACAGAAAAAAACTAATTCCCTAATTGAAAACGCGTTTATCAGTTAGCAACAAATTACTTTCCATTAACGGACAAAAAACACTTTCATGGGATCCGTATTGAAGATCATCCAAAAACTTTTTGATCCGATAAAATAATCATTAATTTAATAAGCCCGGATGTTGCTTCTTTATTAGAAAATCGGCTATCCATTAAAGCCAATAACTTCCATCAGAATTTAAGAATCTTACAGGTCCCGATTGTTATCTTGCCGTGAATCATTCCGATCACCTTCAATCTGGATAATTGACAACAAATTTCGAGGCGTTATCGTGAAATATCAAAATGGGATGCTTAAAAATTATTCAATAGAGAATCATTTGATTGCTTCCATGTATCTACTTTGGGAATATGTGAACGTTTTCAGTGGATTTATACCTGGTTTGATCAGATTAACTTCAGATATTAGATATTTCTATGACATGTTTAGTTGAATGCTGAAACTCGCTAATCCACGGCCATTGAGATAAAATATAATGCTGGAAGTTATGATACTCAAAAATTAATGAGTGATTAAAACAAATAAATTTTGAGCTTCACACCGCATTCTGATTTCAAACTTATGATAATTAAAAGATATATGGACACCGAAGGACCACGAACGTTCCCAGATTGGAAACTCGAAACTCAACTTGATAGTCGCCAATATATTTACAAAGCAAGCTAACTGTCACTTGCTTGGAAGCAATAAAGCAGGTCAATATTTAACTCAGCGCTAGACTTCCCCAATATATTGTCTTTTCGTTGCAGGCGTAATCAAATATCGATAAATTTTTAAATAGTCCTCAATTCGAGAAATATAAACAGCGCAAACATTAAACATTAAACCAACGCCGTGTTTATGGTACTGAAAGCGGATATCTATGGCTCGGATTGAATAAGAAATTCTCTGGTGATTTTATCGATCTGTATTATTAATGTTTCGCACATAATTCGATTCTTTCAGTACATTTATATTGCCATCGAATGATTGCTCCCCAGTCCCAAGAGAGCTTTCAATTTTTATTTTTAGCCTGTGAAATGATAAATGTTGACAATAAATGTGTTGTTAGTTCTAGAGCGTTTTAGGGCTCTGGGGCCCAAGAGAAAAATTTAATAGTTCAGATTTTCCATTTAATGTGAAGTTTTCCCATTATTGATTTAAATAACAATAATGTAATGCCGTCTTTATTTATACGTACACATATTATAGTTTTCCGCTGAAAACTATCAACGAACTAAGTATTTATTGCTGTAAATATTTTTCTTCCGGGGGGAAGTTAGGTTGTAATCTAGGAGATATAGATTTTGATTAGGTTCAACTTCCTAAAAAAGGAGCTGACATACAATAATTAATCTAGACGTAGACGGATACATGCAAAGTTTGAAGCTGTCAAATTGAAGTGGATATGATTTCCGCAGCTTTCAAGTAAATAAGGAACTTTCATAATTTCTCAGCATGATAGCGGCTTCGGATTAAAGTTGCATAATTCGGCAAATCCTCACCCGACCTTCTCGCAGTGGCCACTGGAAACTGACTTTGGATGGACTAAAAGTGTGGAGGGCCAGATTGGGAGTAGGCTCATACAACACCTGCCAGTTATGCGTTAGGAGGACATCCAGCCTGAAGATAGTAGCCGTCCAGGGCACTACAGTCGGTAACGGCCATAACAGAGACCTCCGCGACCGAGGCGGCAGACGGACTAGTGGTTTCCAGCTTAGGATCCTCTATCGTCGAACTAGGTGCAGCGAGTACCAGCTGTAGTACTCCTAACCCGAATCTCTCTCTCAAAAGAAAGAGCTGACAAAAATGGCGGTCACTTCAGTTCTGCTTAAGACCAGTACCAGTAATTTCGACGAATGGAATGAAATAGACCTCAGTAAATACCAGGCGATTAAAAGAAGCACAAAGACGACTACGGTTTCGTACTAGGGCAGAGGCAACTCATCAGCCGCTGAACCACCTTTCCCCCGCAGAGGTTATACGCTCCCTTTTATAGCTCCTCGATCCCGAAACAAAAACTGTCGAGCTCTGGCCATGCTTTGGTCCAAGCTATGGGCGAATTTACGTTAGATATAATTCACACCCTTGTTGTATTTTGCTTCGATCACGCTACTCCCAGGACAGAGGTGAGGCAGCGTCTAATTAGTTCCCTTTGGCCTGGGACGAAACCGTTGCCGTCTTTGTCCCTCTTTTCATTTTTGAACTTTGCGTGTTAAACCCAAAAAGAGGAGTCCGTGGATCATAAAGAGTGGCAAGAAGTTGCTCTCCATTTAGTCCAGTCCGACATAAAGTGGATGCAACTTGAAACTCCTCAATCCCTAAACAAAAATTGACCAGGAGATTGTTGAAGATATAACAACAAAACGCCTGGGAAACGAGCAGAACGCAATCGATCTCAAGACCTTCAAACGCAATCGATCTCAACATAGAGTCGAACAACAACACAAGCGGAGCACAGTCTGCAAGGGTTCGGACGCCAAGCTACCTCTGACAAAAGGTAAGCAGCGACAGAGTCACAGAATGCGAAACTTTTGAGCGGCGTGGCCAGGGGTCACCTACGTCTGGCGGTGGCGGCTGGTAATTCCGGTAACGGCAAACTAGCGCCGGAGGTGTAGACCAGTGTTGAGGCCAAACTGTGGTAGATTGTCATCGAACATCTCCTGGAGCAGCTCAGAAATCAACGAAAGAGGTGAGCCGTTCTTTGGTTTTATTATTATCATAACACAAATCGATCGGTATGTGACGTGAGCAATACACCCTTTCATTTCCCAACTCGGACTGTCTTAGTTTGACTATTGTCAGAGCATCGAAAGCACCAGCAAATCTGGGAAACTCAGTAAGAATCTGTCCAAGGAACATAAGAGTCCATCCTTTTTTAAAAAGTCCGAAGACACCTGGACAGAATCTTCTGGTGAAATCTTGCAGCTGCTGGTGCGGACGCACTTTCCTGACAGCGAGGAGGACTGCAAATCAGGGCATTGTATAGAGGGAGGGTTATGTGAAGCGATCAAGTCGGTCATTACCGAGGATGAGATCGACTAGGCTATAAACTGGCATAACGCCAGTCAGGCTTCAGAAGCAACAATAAAATGTTGTGCCGTGGTTTGGCGAGATTTATCGGAGCTGTATCTCTTTGGGATACGTACCACACTCTTAGCGATGCGCATTTGGTTTTCATACCGAAAACATACAGACGCGGCCATGAATCCGCGAAGGACTTTCGAATAAACCCACCTCTTTTACCAACATTAGCACGCCATTAAGGAAGCCTTAACCAGTATTATTGGCACGATTTAGCGGTCACTCCAGTACAAACAGTACACTCTAGCTGCCTTCCTGAATGTGGAGGGAGCTTTTACCAACGTCAGCACGCCATTAAGGAAGCCTTAACCAGTATTATTGGGAGTATCTTATTCAATGGATAATATCCATGCTAAGAACTAAAATAATCCAGTCTGATCTGGGAGCTAGCCACTTGACCAAAACTGTGAGTAAAGGTACGCCTCTCCGATGCTCTGGTTGGCAATGATGGATGGAATTCTATTGATATTCGCGGTGGCGCATGCCTACGACTTGCAGATACTGGTGACAAGAATGTATTATCTGTTATGATTCTAAACAAAGAGGGCGCATTGGGGAAAGCGTTTGTGTGAACCGCAAGTTGCGGACAGAGCATAAATCTAACCAAAACTGGTCTTATACTATTCACCACTATGTCAAAGATACTCTAATTACACCTCCCGTGGCTAAATACAATACATAAAAAACATAGATTGGCACTTTCCTTCATGGTAAAGTATCTGAGTGTAATCTTGAATTATTAAATTGAAGACTAAATAAAACAACTGTATGAACTGTATAGCTTTCTGTGCTGGAAAAAGGATCTTTGTAAGGAAATGGGCAAGGATGGTTGTTTTGATATGCATCGCCATGATTCGTCCCATCCTAATGTATGATGCTACTGTATGCTGGACGGCTCGGAGCAAGAAATAAAATGAAACCAACCTTAAAAGGAATCATAGAACCGCCCGGTAGATGTCCTCACTGTACTTCTGCACCCACCCCTCTGCACCCCATAAAATTCGCTATGGCGTGCAGGCTACGCAAGTCCCAATTTTGGACAGCTAAACCGTACAAACATAGGCATATTCTAGAGGAAGTGCCACGGTAGCAATTCCTTGCGAATTCCGCTACACACAAGCCGCGTTTTAACAGAAATTTTGCTTTAAGCTTTCAAACCAGAGGAGAAGGGAATACCGACGTTATGTTACAAAGTTATGACACAGTGTTCTTCTTCGAACGGATCAAAGAAGTATTCCAAGCAGAGGTACTAACGATATTGGAAGCATGTCAATGACTGGGTCATGATTCGCGGCCATTAAGGCCTTGTTCTCGGTGACGATATTCTCCAGACTGGTGGGGACAGCGCAGCACGTTCATAGTCACCCTTCTAGGTCCGCGATCATTGCACCATAGGAGGGAATGAATGGGCTAACGGACTAGCCAGGTGGGATTCTTGCCAGTTAATTTTTGGGAGCAATCGGTTATCCACTGGCGACTACGAAAGGTGGAATCTACTTGCACTTCTTAGCAGTCGCTGACCTCAGATGGTGAAGGGTCACGATAAGTCGTGCGATAATTCGAGAAGGGTTTGGCCCTCTGATAGCAAAACCCGACAGCGAGATCTTTTGACTCAGACATGTGCAAATGCGTACAGAATTACAAAGGTTTGCACGAGACACTGGCCTAGTTCCTAGTAGCCAGAGTTGCGGTAAGACGGAGAAACTCCCAAGCTAGCCAGCTAACTAGGGCTCAGCTAGAACCAGTCTGCCGACAAATTCTTTGAGGCATCTGAAAAATGTCTTTGTTTACACTGTTGAGGAACTGCTTTCCTTCGTAAATGTCAGGAGCTGACTCTGATTGGATTTCTGCTGCGTATTGCCCTTCCCACAGCAATCATGATCTTAGGAGTTTGTAGCATCACAACATAGCATCATAGCGCTAATTGCGCCTGTCATGGGAAATACTAATGCCTACCCTACGGCAGAGCAGATGTTGACTGAAAAAATATTATCAATAATACACAATAAGCTAACCGTTCATCCAGGAAGCTAGGGGAAATAGTTCCAATAAGTTTGCGGACTAGTTTAGGCTGCCAAACCGAGTCGAAAGCTTTTCTTGAATCTAAAATTTAAGCAATAGTTAAGACTTTCTTGTTAAGGTCTACCAAGTCATCCCATACATTTGGGGGCGACGACGAGTATCGTTAATTCGCCACCAACCTAATCTGATGCAGACGGGACACCTATAATTTTGCCAGTTTCCAAATCTGTAATTTGCGTTGCTATCCAAATTAATTAAGATAAAAATTAAGGTCTTTCTTATAACCATTTTTGGCTAAATTAAGGATCTTCCTTGGCAGTATATCGAGAACGAGAAATGCTGGTGATATATCGAAATACGTGCAAGCCAAACACCTTTGTTTATTCAGAAGTTTATTTGCCAACTTCCAAAAACATTCCTGTTTGACCGTTATGTGTTTTTCTTGTTTATTAATTATCTTTTCAATTTGTAAAACAATTTATAACGGATTTTGGTATGTTTCGCTTTAAGATTAAGTTATTTTTCTCTTCCTTTATTATAAATATGCATGGGTGATGAGTGTAAGGTGGATGTGCCCCTCTTCAACTGGTTGTCGTCACTCTCCATCTCTTATAAAATTATTTTCAGCCCGTATCCCCAGGGGGAGAAGATACGAGAAGAATATGTTGGAAAAAGAGCAGAGCCCCTCCTCCCCAACCTGTTCAAAAATTGCGACGTTCACTTCTAGAAAAAATAGAAATCTAGAAAGAAAGGACCGTCCTCTTACCCCCTCTCGCACCTGGGGAGGGATTGGTAAATCAAATTTCAAAGTCCACCCCCCCCCCCTTTTGAGTGCCATGATTTTTTAAAGGCGCTACCCGTCGCGATTTACAGCAGCGGCGGGGAAAGATGATTTGCCCCCTATATAGTATAAAATTTTACAAAATTGTTAAATGATTTTCACAGATTTTTCCAAGACAATTTTCAAAACCAACGAGAATCAGACAACCACTTTAATTCAGTAACTAATATTTGTTTTCCCCATGTTCAGGAATATCAGTTTTCCAGCATGCATTACCAATTAAGGATCGCTGTAAAACGAAACTCTTCATTATAATGTCAGCGTACACGTATCTTATGTATATTAAATCCCCTTGAACCAAAAATTACACCATAAATTTAAAGAAAACTTTCATTCGCATGTTTCACCGGAAAACTTTTTCTTAAATAAACTACGAAAAGAAAGCCACTGAAAAGAAAACTGAAGTAAATTTAACTCTATAAGGAAATTTTCCCAACATATTATGTTGTGCGCGTCGTACGTGAACAAGCTCTCATGAGATTTCTTGGGCGCTTTTGTTCTATTTTCATACTTGATATTTTTTTCATTCCTGCTCTTGTCTGGAGCAGAGGAAGGACAAAGTTACTCGAAACCGACTTGTGTACAGTGCGACCGCGATAAAGTCACAAATAATGTCACGGGTTATTCCGCGGTTAGGTTCTTTCTTCTTCAGTTAAATCTTACTTACCCCCTCGTCCTTCTGCATAGCTTTGATGCTATTGCGCTACAACATCAAATGTAATTAAAAATTTACTAGAGGAAGGAGCGTAACAGTTGCTTCCACAGCTTTCAGATCCAGTTTCAGGATGTTTTTATTTTTGTTGTTGTCATCGGGGTGGCTGTACTGTTTTTGTTCAGTTTTCGCCATTTACCGAGTGTATTTTTGCGGAAAACTACAAAATAGCAAAGTGAAAAAAGTTTCGTTTCGCAACGTGTCGCTCCTCGTTCTTTCCATAAAGCAAAAGTTTATTTTCTTCGGGGGGTTCGTAACGATGCGATGCGATATGGCAAAGAAAATTCTTAGAAACTAGCTTTCTACAGGCTTTACGGTTCCGAAACACTATACTTTCTGTTGCATTAGTAATTGTACGATGGCGGCTTCTTTTGCTTCATGTCGCATCAACTTCTGATTCAAACAAACTAATTGAAAACAGTTTTAGATGTCGTTGCTTCCTTTAAATTAGTAGTCGTTTTTGTTCCTGCAAATTTAGTGGAGTTTCATTCGGAATTTCAGTTGCACGTATGCAATGTTCCCAGCAGCAGCTAAGGGAAACAGCCCTAATGAATGCGCCCATAAATTGTGAATTATAACTTTTAGTTTTAAATCGTATTAATAATTATGAGAAAATTGCTGTGAAACTGATGTGAATTAGCTTTGAGAGAAAAGGAAATCCCGAGTTGTACTCAATTTATAGGATTTCTTCCTCTTTAAACCGGGTCACTATTTATTCTACATTGCAGGGAGATTACTTAAATCCAGAAAATATTATGAAAACTGGAGTGTATATTTCTTTTTAAAGTAACCAACCCTTAGTTCGGTGAAGAATTAAGAACGTAAATTTTTCCGCCTCCAATTCAGCTCAATTCGAAGTTACTAAGAGAGTAGCTAGATTGAAAAGGGGGCATCGCATCAAGTACTCACGGCTCAGGTGAAGGCGATTTCAGACTTTCGCTTTAGAACAACAAAATGTTGCATCCACCTTATTTTAGTACGTAATCCCTCTATTATTCACATATTTAGCTCATCCGAACCGAAAGTTGTTTAATTTCTAAATCAAAGAATGAATCAGGTAGCGCCTGTAATCAATTTTGCGTGAAGGCTTCTACGCCTTCTTTGTCGTCAAAGTGATTGAGTGGCCCAAACATGTAGTAGTCAGACGGCGACAGATCGGGACCTGAGGCAGATATTGCACTGTTTTCCGATGAATTTTCTTCAATTTTCTTTGGATTGATATAGTTGTATGTGGTCAAGAAGAATCACACTTCGAGCAGGCGTGTCTGGGCTTTTTTGACGATAGGCCAGTTCCATTCCTTCATGAAAAAAATCAGCCAACAATAGGCCCCTGCAATCCCCAAAAATCGATATAAGAACTTTCCCAGTAGAAAGACAGGTCTTGGATTTCCATGCTAGAAGTCTTTCATGCTAACAGCCAATCTGCTGCGATTTATCAAGAAGTAACGTCACTCACTTCATCTGGGGAGTTTTAAAAAGAAAAATCCGATTTTCTGTAGTTGTGTAGTTTTATTACATCTCCGTATATTGGATCCATTGTCCTACCCTTGATATATCCATTCAAACAGTGCGATATCCGCAGGCTTTTCCTAACTTTAATAACTTTAAGAAAGCCAACAGATTCTTCCAAAGTACTATATTTTCATCTAAGTTCTGAGGGAACCAGGCAACTATATGGTAATACAGGGCCGGCTCACTGTCTTCCTGACATTCGCTGCAAATAGTCACGCCCATCTCTTCTAGATGGTAGTTTAGGGAGCACTATGTCATTGGAAGTCCTACTAAGGTTTTCATGCGTACCTTCAATTAAAATGTAAATGTAAAGTGTACCAATCTCAGTTTTTGCAAAGAGTTTTTGCTTTGTCCGGAGTTCAAATTCAAGGGTCAAAAAGGGTACCGAACCAAATTCTAGCACACTACCTAGAGAACGCTATTGATAAATGTAGACACACTCACAGTTCGTAATACAAACGAAAACTTATTGTTTATCTGAAAAAAAAACTGGTTTGCCTTTAGTTTTCAATATTAATCACAAATGGGGTTGCAAATACCTGGCGCCCTCTATGCTGAATGTATGGAATACAATGCATTAAAAACGCTGGCTTTCCTGCTACCCGGTTCTCCGCACGCAAGCTATAAGGCAGGCATTAAGAATAAGCTGGCGTCGAGGCGTCGTTTTTCTATTCGCTAGTGACTTTGATTGTACATAATTCGCATGTACCGAAATTACCGGAACAACTTACTCGCTTCTTCAGTGCTATACGGACCCAGCCGCATTTGTGACTACGTAAATATGAAAGCAAGTCTTTGACTGAGACGGACATTCATTGGTGTTTTTGGATATCGTAAACTTACACAAAAAAGAACACACCAACTTTGTTAATAATAAAAGAATCTCTACGAGTCGTGCCCTGCATTGTGAATTAGATTATGCTTCCACAAAAAGCTTTGACGGGGTTTTCTTCTAAATTTCTAGTAACGTAATATTATTAACATATATTCGGATGGGATATGTTCTAAGCCCTAAATTGCGTAATGATGAAGAATTGTGAGAATGAAACCTGTTACACTTTATTGGCACATATTTTGAACCCTAGCTCCCTATTTGTTCCAACCAACATTAAAGGATCTGCAAATGTTGAACACAAGCTCTTTTGTTCCATATGACCTTATTTTTTATCTTTAACATTTGTTCATTTCAGAAAGTTGGTCTGCTAGTCATGATCGGCTGCTCCATCTCCCTCAATCGTAAATCTAATCTGGATTAACTCCAGAAGCTCTCAAATCACCATCTAGCGTACCAAGCCATCGTTGTTTCGGTTGGCCTTTTGGTCGCTTCCCATCAAACTCGATACTCAGATGAATCTTAGCACGTGAGTTCTCGTCGGGGCAAATCACACGTCCATACCATCGAAAACGCAAGTCCCGCAATTTTTCCGCGATCAGTGCAACTCCCTATCAATTGCGATGTCATAATTTCGGATGTAATCATAGTGCGGTAAGCCACTGGTCTAACACAACATATGTTTCCATTACCGCGTGACGTCGTTCATCGTTTTTAATAGTCGGCCAGCACTCAAAACAATAGAGGTCAAAGGGGCAGACGACACTGCTGTAAATGTAACGTTCGTTGATATGTCGATCATAAGGAACACCAGTTGTTTAGCACCACTTTATCCACCTTGTGCTAACGTGTGAAATAATTTCATAACGCAATTCGCCATTGATTGATGGTATTGCTTCTAGATACTTAAATCGGTTAGTTTTTGGCACACCAATGCCGCTGAAAGTGGCTCTTTCATTGGCGCAATTGTCAAAACTTTTGTTTATTTAGATCGAGTCTCAGGCCGTGTTACGTAAGGCGATCATTCCACTTTTGAACGAGCTGGTCAAGATCAGCTTGTTATAAGACCGTACGAAAAACATCATCACGGTCAAACACCTTCTCTAGATCCGAAAATTAAATGTAGAAAGGGATAATTCCCACGGTGAACCTCTCTCAGCAATCCAGCTGCGTGTATCGCTTAACTGCATATGGTTGTCAAGAATACTGGATCGGGGACTAATTTGATCATTCTGTTGGAATGCCTCTCTTTTTCCATATTGGAACGATTGTGTTTTCTTGCCAGTTAGGTGGTGTTCTATGCTCCTCAATAAGAAGAACTCACTGCGTCATAGTGTTAGGTCACAGGTCATCGTTCTCCAGAACTCAGTTGCGATGTCGTCAGATCCTGTTTCTTCCCCCTATTTCATTCATTTCATTCGTATGATTACTTCCTCAACCTCTGTGATACTCACTGGTAGAGGTGGTGAAACCAACACATCCTGAATGCATGGGCCGCCAAAATAGAGAAGTTTTCAACTACTTTTAGCTTTTGGTCCGTACCATGCAGTTTCTTGTAGAGCACAGATGTCGATAAATATGGGCATATCCCGAAAGGTTCTTGCTAGTTTCCCCATCTTTTCAGTTACGGTAACAATATTTAGCGTGATATGTCTACACCATAATGCTATTCATGAGTCAAAAACCCTCCTCCTCTTCTTTAAATATATGTAGTTGTATAGAACTTTATGTAGTAACAACGCTTAACAAGTTGTAGGAAATGAGTATATCTTCGACACCGGAGTGATGAACGGCTTCCAACCATCGATTATTGAAAATCTCATGAGGAAAAATTCCAAGAAATATAGGCAATGACATCCCGCATCAGCAACAGGGATCACACAGTCTGCGATTTCATCGAAGCTTAAAAAAAACGATGAAAGGGTTGAACATCGACGTGGTGCCATCGAATGGGATGCAACAATTCAAAAGCAGACTAGGATCTCCCAAAGACTTCAAATTAAAGCACGAATCCAGCGGAATATATAAAATGACGTATCCAGATTGCGAGAAAAACTATATAGGACAAACAAAACGACTGGTTTCAGTACGCTGAGGAGAGTACGAGGGAGAAGCGGAAAGCCCAGGAACAAGAAAAACAAGAGCACAACGCTGAAATCCATAGTAGTATGGCACATCATAGAGGAAGAATACAAGATTATATGGGAGAACGTATATATCATCAAGGAATAGTAGGTAGTTAGACGCGCAAGAGAGCTTGGCGATCTTGCGGGAACCACAGGGGAACAAATTGAACCACACCAGGGCAAGGAGAAGTGACAGGGCAGGAGAAGTTACAAAGGAACACCGGGCAATATTATTAGTTAAATTATTTTACCGCAATTAAGATCATCATCATCATCAACGGCGTAACAACCAGGATCCGGTCTAGGCCTGCTTTAGTAAGTCAGTTGTTTCAGCCATCTGACCCGGTTCCCGAAGGAACTGGCTCCTAATGCACGCGATCTTAGCAGAGCAAGGTCCACATCACCAACTGTTACATTGCCAAGGAGCAGCTGTTTGAGCAGCATGAAGTGAATCCTTCAGATCAACGTTCGCCAAATTAAAATATTCCTTAACTGTTTTCATACTGCCAACCTTTTTGACATGAAATAATAAAAACTTGTTGTTTCTTTTTCGTTGGTGTGAATATTTATTCTTGCAAATGCCGATATTTCGGGAACCACTTGTTCCCTTCCTTTGCATCAAAACTTGTTAGCACTGATGAAGGAAACAAGTGGTTCCCGAAATATCGGTATTTGCAGGAATAAAAACGAAAAAGAAACAACAAGTTTTTATTATTTCAGATAATTAATCGTTGGAAATACCGCATAATTTCACTCAGATTTTTGACATGATCTCTTATCTGATGGGTTGCTTCTTTGAATACGGTTTAATGATGGTGTTTCTGTTCTTCTTTACCTTCAGAAATGACTAGGAGGATCTATTCTCACTAAAGCAGGATTTTTGTTATTATGGAAAAGTCCGGCTCTATTCTTTCCAAAATCCGATGCAAGTTGGACTTTCATACCATTCAACATATTTCCATATTGTTGCCTTTCATGGAAACCCGGACGATAAGCATGCCTTTGTATCCTATTTAAGATTTATCTGGAAATTTCTTCAATTCCTGGTTGTGCATTAAAATTTCAGACTGTAAAAACCCCACGTAACAAACACATACTATAGTTTTCTACTCCTGCTCCCATCCCTACTAGCAGGAAAACTTTCTACACAGAACTAACCGTATAGTCATGCTTCATGAACTCCATTATCCGTTCTTTAACAACATCTGTTGCACCTCGGCTAAATGGGCTTTTAAAGGAATCCAACTTGGCTAATTAGCTATGCATCACGTGACACTAGCTAATATTTCGTAAAAGTTATGAGAAAACAAAGTCTCTCCTTCACTTAGCCTCGTGGACTAGCTCTAATTCAGGAAAGGCTGGTAGAGTATTGAAGGGTGGAAAGCATTTCCTTTCGATGTCGTACAATGGCTCAGCCATTTATTGTGCAGAAGTGTTTAATTGACTTTTGCTTGCTACAAAGCTGTAGAAAAAGCCATGCGAAATGCAGAGACTTTATTTTTAGAAAAAGGTCTTGGCTTGCATGCAATGTGCGTTTATACAGAAGTGGCTGATTAAGAAATACCACTTTAACCATAAATCACTGGAAATTTGTGCACTTGATAAAGAAAAGGCTTTCAAAACAACACCACCTATAACTTGAAGGGCACAAAGTGCATTTTCATTAAACATTGTGACCAAGCTTCGTTAATTTATTGAGAGAAGGAGGTTTTAAAATTTGAAAAAATATCCCTCTTACAGCTGCTAAAGCATCCATTCATTTCTGTAATTATGCATCTGATATAGCTCTGAAATGAATAAATATTCTTCTCTTGAATTTATCATGAAAAAGGCAGATAACAATCTCGCATTCAATGAAGTAATACTTTTACTGCGACCAAATTATCAATAGACTCAAAAAGTAGAAATAATGACTAACGGTTTCGTCGAGAGCAGAGGGAACTCAACAGACGCTGCCTCGCCTCTACCCTGGAAGCAGCATGACCGAAAGTGGCAACAGACGAAAATCAACCTTTTTATATAATCACAAACACGATAAGAGGGCGAATTATATCTCACTTAAAACCGCCAGCGATTTCTAAGCCAGGCTAAAGCTAAATTGCTTGTTTGTGAACTGGGAACCACAAAAGTGTAGCGATGTTGTCGACCAATTTACGCAGATCGCTGAGTCAACTAATGTCAGATACTCAGCCTATACTACAATTTCCTGTACCCTAGTGAGATTTGTGTCGCGAACTTTCATCGCGGCAACTCAGCATTCTAACAACTTGGCCATCTGAATCTGCTCTAAGAATCAACGCCATATACACCTGCGAAAATTTTCAGACTGTCTCTTCTTCATATATAGTATTTTCAACTTACTTCAATTTCATCGAGACTACCGTTTCATAATAAGACTTCGTTATGAAGCAAGATCGGTTCATCTTGATCGATTGCGCCGTTTTACTCGGTCATAAGCCTGATCTAGATGAAGTCGAGGGGCTCTCAAATCATCATCCAGCGTATCAAGCCATCGTTGTTTCGGACGGCCATTTGATGCTTTCCCATCGACTTCGATACTCAAGCCAATCGTAGCAGGCGAATTCTCTTCAGCCCCAGTCACACATCCATCAAAGATGGCTCTTTCGCAATTTTCCTACGATCGGTGCAACCAATATTGATCACGGATATCCTCACTTCAAATGTGATCATAGCCTAGTACACCGCGAAGCCAAGATATTTATCTCTACTACCGCGACGCGACGTTCATTGTCTTTGATACTCGTGCAACACAACATAGGAGGTAATAAAGTGGATGAGCCCGAGGTTATATGAAATTTAAATTTATAGAATATATTAAATACAATATGGATTCTATATAGCTTTTGTGCCCAAAAGAATTTTGCTAAGTTAGAATAACAAAAATTCCCACGATATCTCTTCCCGTCCACCGAGAGTCACCAACTGAAGGACAGACTGGAGTCAGTAACTAAAGGTCCACCTCACATCGATGATGCACTTCATTGTGAAATATGTGCGATCCCACAAAAATATATTGCTACAACCCACTGTCACAAATACTTTAGATTGTCAACGGACAAAACTTTTTGGAACATAGCGCAAGTCAAAGGCATGACGACTTTTTGTAATTCCATATATATTTCGTCTCTATTTTAGAAAGCGAAGTGTACTACATTACATACATTACAATGAGAACCCCTGTTCTGAAACAGGCTACTGATTACACGGGGTGTTGCTTCTAGAACACTAACCTAAACCGTTTAGCATGACACATTAAGCTAAACCTATCCAATTCGGTTGCGCGCAGGCCGTGATCAAGCGAACCTCAGCTACGCTACCGTTTCTCCTACCCATCTGCATTGCGTAAATTAATGGCATCTCGAACCCAGATGTATCGTAACATCACAAACCAACAAGTCAGTTCGTCCCTCTAATGTCCTATCAATTTATCAATTCGTAAGCATTTGCAGTCCTGCGCATATTCGTGTGCAACATGTAGATCATGCTGCCTTAGATCGGGCATTGAAAAGACGACAAATAATCACAGAAACATACGACTCCAAACTCACTTAAAGAAATGTCACAAATAATGAAGGATACCAAATTCAAAGACAAGCAAACCCACTGCGGTCTTGGAGAGTCGCTTCGCTTTTATACTCAATTCTACATCACTGTTCTGCGGAGAAGTACTGCTCTGTTCCTTGGGAAAGAGATTAGTTGTACTCTTGGTGAACAATGGTAGAGCCAAATTTCGATCAACAATCATTTGATTAAAATACTTTGCCATACTCACAGCCTAAAGCTATGCATTTTTTCTACTTCTGGCTTTTTCCAATGAAGTGCCTTCCCAAAGGCTACTTAAATGTCATTTTCAAAAATATCAGGCATGGTCATTTCAGGAAGGTCTTCGCATAAACGCATAAGGTGTGGGACTCACGCTGTTCCTAAACTGTAGCGATTTGGATTGCTCCAAACACTTTTCCAGAAGACTCCTGTCTGATCCTAATCAAGGTTACTTTCCCAGGAGGATTAACATTTTATAAAAACAAGGTGTTTTTGGTGTTTCGCTGAAAGCTCTTTTGATATAAATCATATCAATGTATGGTAATTTCCAATGATGTTCACAACACATCTGTGCACTCTTGGTGATGGATTTCGAAGATATGCTCGCAACAGGCGGCCAATCTTCTTTTGGAATTTGTCAGTAGTAGGTAGGCAGGTAAAATGCTCCTGCGGATACCTCTTAGACAGCCGAAACGTAGATCAGACTAGACCAGAATTGGTTTCTCAAGTAAACTTTAATTTTGAAATGTCTGGCCTATCGTCTTAAAGAATCTCAATATATTCCGTGAATGCAAAGTGGAATGCGGTTAAACCCTCATTGTGAGTTAGGTCAACATCTCCAGTTACTAAGCGTGACCTGACTACTACGTTCATGAAATGGCTTACGAATAGAATATTAGATCATTCATTTCTTGGAAAATTTGCTGCCTAGCCCGTATATTTTTCACTACCCCTCGGTACTTATTGACCCTATGTTCCCGAACATAACTTAGACGCAAGGAGCAGGTTATAAAATCTTCATGTAGTCGATGTCTGCGTCCTGCGGGTTTTCATTCTAAATCCCTAACACAGTAATAGGCACGGACGATTAAACCATACGACCCCGAGGTCTCCCGCCCGTGGTGGTTGACGGGATCACTGTCGAAACGTCCAAAAATGAAGAGCCACTCTAATTAAACCTATTTGGACGAATATCCCCGATTTGTTTCGAAGGGTATTGAGGAACAAATCAGGCCTGTAACATAAACCCACTGCTGCAACGCTTCCTTCAAAGTTAGGGAAGGTGTTCGGAGGGAAGCCTAATGGCCCTGAAATTTAACCTCGATGCAGCGTGGTCCTGGAATTATCAGATTTACAAACGCAAATTTATCCCACCCCCCTATCGATATGAAGGACTCCTCTAGAATGTCAAACCTATCTAGGGATCATTAAAAGTTAACTTATTTTAACGAATTTGATATCAATTTTTGAAAGATTTTCGACTTCGTCTAAAAAGTAGGAATATGCAGAGAAGGGCGCAATGAAAAATGACCACCTCAATTAAATCATCTCAAGTCGATGGCATAAAAACAGTCATCAACTGCAAAAACAGAAACACATTCATTTCTATCCATGAAATCGTACTTCCTTTTCCATTACAATGTAGTTTCCCTCACATTCTGCTCCCATATCTTCCACCACCATCATCAGTATAATTTATAGACACTGCTCCTTCTTTTTGTCTAATTTGCAATGCATCCACACAACAATAATTGATTTTTAATGTTTTCATTTCGTCCCTCACCAAACTACTCGTATCTCTTACTATGTAGCAGTTTGAATCCTGTCAACATCACAACCGGCTCGCTAGCGTGCCTCATCTACCCAAAAAGAGCAACGGCATCCAGCAGATAATATCACACTCGCTTCCTCCACCTGGAAGCGGAGTAGTCTTCCACCATCTCCGCTATCTGCGTTCGAGCAACGCCTTGCACTTTCTTTAAACATTTCCACACAAGCTAGCAATAAATCATTTTCTTCGCCAAAAACCCTTCAGTAACATTTCAGGCAACATCGGCTACCCTGTGATGGCCCCAATATATTTTAGCCTGTCGCATGGCTCTAAGACGGAAATAGAGGGCAAGGATGGGCAAAATATTTCATTTTGGTAAATGATGATGATATGTATTGATGAAGAGAAACGTTGAAAAACAGACAGGGCGTGCGAGGGGTGGACTCACATGTTGTATTCAGATGGCACCTCAAAGAGCAGCTTCCTTGCTACAGCGAAACTGAGTTGTTTGTGCTGGGATCACTTTGAAATCCAATAAACCATTTATTACATTTCAAAAATGCAAAAAGGAGCCGCCAAGTGAAAGCCAGTCATTGAATGAGTTGAACTATTCCAAGTCAGAAGAAAAAATGTCCTTTCCGTTGCTTGACACTTAAAACTTGGTTATTTATAGTGTGATAGTTTTTCATGGAGTGAAAGTGCACAGATACAATACTTGAGGCTTGGAAGGACGGGAGAACCGAGAAGCTATCGAAATTCGGTTTTTTACAACTCAAACATCGCGACCATGGTCCATGCACAAACGCCATTTCTCGAACTTTTGCAATGAAGTCGAATCGGGACTGATGCTGTAGTTTGTATGCTACCAGCAAGCATGAAGACCGAGTACGCAAACTTCAGTGGAACATTCAACGGCAATAGAAATGTCATTTTCAAAAAATTATGATTTAGGGCTCACAACCAGGTTGAAAGTAAGGAAAAATAAATGAATAAATGAAGTTCGAGGTTTAAATTATGATCATCAGGAAATTTTAATTACCGAAAGTTTAATACGGAATATTGGAAATTCCGGGCATGAAAAATCATTGGAAAGTCAGTTAAATAAAATAATTAATGAAGAAAGTTGGAGTTATGCTTATGGCCAGAACAGCGTTAACATTTTCAGAAAAAAAGTTTAATACTTAAATCTTTTCGCATCCACCGCATAAAATCATTATAATTATAATGAAAATTTTCGTTATAAGCTGCCAATATTATAAAACGTCCTCTGTCAGAAGCAACCCATTCAAAAAACGTTAGCACCTTAGACATCAAGGCCTGTCAAATAATTCCCTTAAACCTGCTGACTTCAAAGCAATTTCTATCCCCTGTCAATTCCACAATCACCGCAAAAGGTTCCCACCAATCCAACCGTGAAATTATTCAATGGCTCTTCCTAAATATATGTTCTATCAGAAACAGTGGTCAACGAACACCAAAGTAACTATTTTTGGGAATGTTACGAAGCCAAAACCTCCAATGCTTCGACAAGCAAAAAAACCTACTACTTCAGGAAAAAATCTGAATGAAAAACATGCTTCATATTGAACTTGTGAGGTCAAAGCCCGCCATCTCCCTAAAACACTCAACTGTCGGATAGTTACTCCTTTCGCCATCGAGCTTATGACACATATCCAGCAGTTTCGAAAGGTAGCAGCCACATCAAAACCGTTCAGTATGTCTGTGGATATTCACTAAGAAAGTCATCTGCATTTCTGGACCCTGGTTGGATAACAGGATTTTAGATTCCGAGCTGCTGGAAAGTTACTCTGTCGTTCGTTGTGACAGAGCCTGCGCTGTGCTTGGCAAGACAAGCGGCAGAGGTGCCCTAATAACTGTTAAGCCCCCTCTCCGTTCCAAAATCATCTTTTCCTCCTCAACCTCCACCTACGATTCCGTCACCATACGAGTTATTCCGCCCTTTATTTGCCCAGCCTCAGCCCCCCTTCTCTGCACAAGGATTTCTACGACAGATTGCAAAAAGTTCTAATCGTTTTATTCCCCTCACTTCCTTTCATCCTCTGTAGCGACTTTAATCTTTCTATGCTCTCCTGGCGTATTACTTCTGGTCTTCCCAACCTTCCTTTCCTTTATCTATTTTCATGTACACCTGTCCTGCCCTCCAGTTTAACCTTTCTAGAAATCTTTTAGACCGCACTCTTGATCTTGTCCTCTCTAACCTTCGTGTGCGTTGCCTTTCCCAATCCCCTCATGACTCTCTTACGTTGCGCCTGACGCCCCCCTCGAGTTTGATACTCAGACATCCCGACTTCACTCGCCTGTCGCGCGCAAGCCTACCAAGTTTCGTAAGGCGAACTTCAAAGGTCAGTACTGGAAGCAATCAACTGGGTTCTCCTCCTCTCTCCATTAACATGTGACCAATCACTCAGTGCCTTCTATACCATTTTATCTGATCTTCTTCCCTGTTGTGTCCCCTCCTCTCCTGGGCTGTGTTTCCATTCAACCAAACCTTGACACTCTGGTTCGTTGGTACTCTTCTAATGGTTTAGCGCGAAGCGTCAGAAAGTGTCACTCTATGTGCTACTCGCTTAGATCCTCACCCAGTTCCTTCTCCTATTCTCTTAACGAACATTTCGTATCATACCTAAATTCCACTCATGACCTCGGAGTGACTTTCTACAATAAGCTCCGCTTCGACACCCATTGCCTCGATGTCATCAGTCGAGCAGCAAAGTTGTCACGCTTTATATTTCGCTCCTCCTCTGATTTTGACTCCATTCGACCCTTCTTAGCTCCCTTTAATTCCCTCGTGAGAAATACCCTCGAATACTGCTCCGTGATCTGGTTACCTTCCCGTAACTGTGATTGTCTTGCCCTTAAAAATGTGCAACATAAATTCACCCGTTCCCTCTCCTTTAAGAAAAACTTTCCTCCTATGGACTACCCCTCCTGCCTCCGATTTCTGAACCTCCCCTTCCTACAATAGCGTAAATCCTATCTGGATTTATGCACATTTTTTAAACTTTCCTCGAGTCTGATGGACTACTTCGTCCCTAACGACATCACCTGCCGCCCCGCATCTTATAAGACACGTAACGCAGACACTTTCAACATGCCCTTCGCAGAATTCGAAGTCTACTACCATTCGCCGATTCCTTGACTTTCCCGAAATTACAACGTACAACAGCTTGGTCCTTTTAACTTCTCTTCTTTAATTAGTTTTAAGCATATGATAAAGATTGTTTTCTGCTTTCTCTTCTTCTAGAGGCCAATAAGTAATCGGAGTTTACTCTGTTTATTGTTCGTTAAATAAATAAATAAGTAAATGTCGTCACTTTTCTTCGTTTTTGTCACGAGCACCATTACGCGGCCATCCAAAGTCCAGCACCATATACACTATGCTAGGCGGATTGTCACTATCAGCCGCAGTGACCTGCCCAAGGCTAAGTGATTTAAGTACCTGCCGCAGAGTCGTTCTTTCAGTCACCCTTTATGAATCCGAGTGCTAGGCAATGAAAGCAATGAATTTAGCCTCGCGGTTGTGGAGATGAAGATTCCTTAGATCCGTGACATAGCTCGCATGATTATGTCAGACAGGAACACTTTCGCGATGGATTTGGTGTTACAACCATCATGTAGAAGTTGCGTGTCTTCGATGGAGCCATCATGTTATCCCAAAGCCGACTTAATAATGATGGCATGATAAGCTAAACAGTGGTTTGGAAACCTCTCGAACGGTAAACCAGATGGAATCGACCCGACCTCACCACCCCCCACACACTACCGAACGAGAAAAACGAGCGAAAGAGAAAAGCGGCTAAGCAACTGCTACTGATAATGACTTTATGGTCATGTTTAGCCTTCGAAAATTGTGCGCCCAATGATGAGAAAGTGAGAAATTCTCTAATTTTGAAGTTCCTGATCATTGTTATTGGTATTCATTGATTCATTTCCATTATGATCAGGAAAACACGGCCAGAAAACTTCCCGTAGAATACAGGGGTATGTTCTCAAATGGCCATCCTTCCTACGCCAAAATTTTCCTTGATAATTAGACAATTGCAGGCAATGATTTCCATTTTTTTGCCAAGGGCCTGAAATAACAATTTTAATAGCTAACTTTTAGCCCTGATTTCCCACATAATTTTCTCCGTAGGCATTGATTTTCTGTCTGCGATCCTGGTGTTATGCCTCTTACTGTTCTAAATCATCAACAGGGCTATGATATATCGAATCCCAAATAGCCTTTGCGGGATTTTCCATAACGTTACTGCGCCTGTGGGGTTATAAACTGTGCATAATTTTCTCCGAAAAAAATATCCGTCAGCTCGTCGGAATAGTATTAAAAACTTCGATCAAATAGGTCCAACAAAATAAGGGAACGATAGATCGTTAGTCCTTGAAAGTGCTCGAAGTCATATAGTTTCGCTGTTCACGCTATTGAAAACTATCTCGAAATGAACGAAAAACAAGTAAAGTGGAGATCTTAAGCTCAGCCACACTGCAACAGAATATGCGGAGGATATCGATATGGTCATTGTAGGAGGATCCGGAGCGAAAATCAGCCTGCTCTTTGTCGTTCAAACTTTCGAGATATTCCTTGACGCCATAAGCACCTTGAAGCTAATTCCATTCCTGGGAAAATCACACGTTAGAGTTCCCTCAACCATTCCTCTTCTTTTCGGAGTACCACGACCATAAACCGCTTCCCGACTACAGAGGGAGATTCTGGTCCAGAGAGTGGTGTTTTGCTTCCTTCCTGGCCAGGTCATGGAAACCATAGCATAGCATCTTATTGTACGGGCCCAGCCTATTTCATTTATTAATACATTCCCATACCAACCTAGAGTTCACCTCGTTGGAACTGAGTGCCTTAATAACCGTCTGGCTATTAGTTAAGTTCGAAATTTCCTGCCCTCTATATTACTCTAAACTACACACAAACTACCTTGAGGGAGTGATTGAGTATCCCTTTACGATTACATCATCCAGGATGACTTAAGTTTTACGTTACTTTTTGATAAAGTGTTTCATACCAACTTCGCCAAGCCCCGTTTCGCGGTTTCCATTGCACCTTACAAGAGAGTTATTAAGCTGTTCTTTATTGCATTTCAATTTATATTTCCAGGATGCTGGCATAACAAAAGGTTTTTCCCCTTACAAATTATTTTATAAAATTAGTAATGATTTCAAGGAGATATCCTCTATGTGCTACTATAGTATATAATTCTCCGTAATCCTACTTATTGTCCAACCTAACTCCTTAACTGTCGGGTTATCCAATGTCCTTGCAGAAGGCCCTTAAATTTAACATAATTCACGAGATCCACAATCATCACTTGGATCAATTGCTTTCGTAAATCCTTCCCTTTAATATCGCCATTTACAATATATGCTCGAAATTCACATGGATGCATCTAACCTTTCCACGAAACAATAAAATTCAACAATCCGATAATAGTCCAACTACTCTCTACGATATTTTTATGGTCGCCCAGTGTGCTCTTATTGTATGTACACAGCACCTACTTCACCGTGGTCCTTCGGATACTTGTCTGCATAGTCCCAATGTTGATGTTCTTCCTTACGAGCATCCACGCTTTCATCCCGAAGCTTTTGAACGACTTGAATAAATGCAAAAGTAAATATACCATGAGGTGGTTTGTTTATTTATTTGGCGTCTTATTCTGTCAGATGATATCCAATCCATTTGTCAATTTATTTATATTTGGAAAACATTTCCAACGACAGTCAGCCCCACCGTCAGGCAGTCAGTGAAGACATTAGACTTCTCCATTTCGAACTGCCAGCCTGGTACAACCCCTTCGGTCTTGCAACATTACTCGAGATGAATATAAGAGAAAATCCTAGTCGCAGCCAGCGCTGTTCATGGTTTATAAATGACGCTCTTTCTTCCTTCCGCAACTCTGTAGAATAATGTTACGATTCAGTCGGTGGACTTTTCCAGAAATATCACCAGATATATCTTGGGTGCTTAGGATGTATTGTTTGCTCGGAGGATTCAAATGTCCTATCGCCAACTTCGCTGCTCCGATTCCAAGAAGAACAGATATAAAAGTGTCCTTTGCACTGACTGCTATGGGAAATGTTGACAGGTATGAAGGATGAGAAGAGGAAATGAAATTATGCTATAAATATATTGCAGATTTATAAAAAAATGTGAATGATGAGTTAAAATTGAAAAGACTTTCACGGCCTTCTTTCAAAAATATCATTTTTCTGGCGTTGGAAGCTGGAAAGGTTCAAAACCTACCGATGGTTATGTGATACTTTTACTCACTAAAACCACCTCCTCCTTCGCATACCCCGTGGGACTGCCATTTCGGTATTACGTCCCGGGCAGGATCAGTTACAAACTGCGGCTCGTGCCGTTATTTACTGCTTTTCTCCATAGCTCCTCCTTCATCAACAGATTGTGGATCGCATTTCCATTGCCCTCCAAGTTTTCTCAGAGTCTAACATTTCATCCACAATATTCTCAGAGGACAACCGCCCCCTCGCATCAATATCTGTGGGGCGAACCTCGGGCAGTTAAAAGTAATATGATCCACACTCTCCGGAATCATCTCGCATGGCAATATGGGGAGTCGTCACGCCCGAAGCGGTAAAGGTATGATAATAGTGTCCGCTTAAGAACTGAGTCAGGTCTTCACTTCACCGTGCCTTCGTTTGATCCAATTGGCGACATCTGGAATAATCTTCTGAGTTCAGCGTTAGTTGAATCATCCCATGTTTTTTGCCATCCCAAAACCGCTTCACTTCGTGCTAATTGCCAACTGTAGGGACAGCACTCGCCAATTGCATATGATGGATCGTAGAGGCGTCAACCCTCGTTCGGAAGATGTCGATGGGGACCATGCCTGCTATCCCACATGCTGCTTCTTCTAATGTTGTAGGGTAAGTGCACAATATTCGTAATGTCGATATGGCGCTGAGATTTTCTTTCTATTTGCTTCTAGCTTTAATGTCGATGCCCAGACTAGAGCTGCATAAAGCAAGATGGAGCTGACAACTCTCGAGATAAGGAGTTGACGGCTTTGCCTAGGAATACTTAGATTTGGTAACATTGTTGCCAACAACGTAGCAACCCCGGAAGCCTTGGTTGCTAAATTCTCATGATGGGGTTTAAATTTTACTCTTTGATTAACCATGACTCCCAGGTATTTAGTATTGGTTGCAAATGTATGATGTGTTCGCCAATTCTGATCTTTATCGACGTTTGCTTCCTTCGCTTAGTGATCAAAACTAGTTCGGTTTTGTGCTCTAAGAGCGTCGGACCAGCGTCTTCTAGCGAAGACCTTATTTCGAAAATTGTCTCGTTTGTGCAGACCTCGATCTCCTCAATATCTTGCGCCACGATGTCGTCTGCGAATCCAATGATTGTCACTTCTGTCTGTCTACCTCTCTGTGTGTTTGTTACATGCTTTTTTTTCTCGAAAACGGTTACAGCGATTGACAAAAAATTTGAAAGAAATGCGGGAACTGTGAATGCTCACGCATACAGTGATTTTACGTCGAATTTAAGGAGAGGGGTCCCCATACCTACAAAGGGGGGGGGGGGGGTTAATTTTTTTTTTATTAAATTTAGTCATGTCGGGTATCAAATAAAAGGTCTCGGTTAGTACTTTTCAAAGTCGGTGTTAGTTTTGACATTTGTTGTAATGGTGAGTGCGGGTGGTCGGAAGTGACCATTCTCTACGCGGACCCATTATCAGAAACAACCCAAACGAAAAATCGAAAAAAATCAAAAGTTGCCACTATGTGGTATCTAGGCTCCCAAATACCTTCTATGCCGGTCTCTATTCAAATGAAGTTATTAATAGTATATTAGTAATTGACTGCACATATACAATAACATAGAGCATATTCCTACGAGATTTCGTGAAAATCGTACTATTACTGACAAAGTTATAATAGGTCAAAGTTGTCGCTTCTGTGCAAATTCAAGACTTTGAATGTCAGTATCACACAAAAGTGGATATTCTCACATAATATATTGTATGAATAAATTATGTGCTAAGTACAAATGGGACAAATGTCTACTCAATTTTTTTACAGTCGAACTACACAAAACCTTTCATACCCCAAACGTCCAGCTTCCAGGGCGAAACGTGGATTGGTACCCACGATAAAGCATTAAACCTGGGAAACGCCTAGTGGCTAGTAGTTTCCAGCTTAGCATCCACTATCGTCGAGCTGGGTGTAGCGAGTACCAGCTGTAGTACTACTAACCCGAAACCGTCGACAGTGAAAGTCTCCTCAAAAGAAATGGCTGAAAAAAATGTCGGTCACACTTCAATCTTGCTTATTATTTGCACGCTTGTGGTATTTCGCGAGTTATAAAACGGAGCGTATAACACCTGCGAGCTGCTTCGATTACCCTGCTCCCAGGACAAAGGTGAGGCAGCGCCTAATGAGTTGCCTCGGTGCGAAACCGTAACTTTGGGTGTTAAACCCAAAATGAGGAGTCCGTGGACCAGAAAGAGTGGCAGCAAGTTTCTCTCCATTTAGTCCGCTCCGACATAAAGTGGATGTGACTTAGGACTCCTCAATCCCTAAACAAAAATTGACCAGGCGAGATTATTGAAGATATAACAACAAAACGCCTGCGAAACGAGCAAAACCCAATCGATCTCAAGACGGAGTCTAACCACATCACAAGCGGAGCAGAGTATGCAACGGTTCGGACGCCAAGCCACCTCTGAAAAAAGGTGAGCAGCGACAGCCAGCCCACAGTTAGATACTAGACAGCTACCTCACTCCCCCTTGCCCCTCAAGGGGGGAAATCAGTGCGAGTACACACGATTTCAAATTGTTTTGCCCTTCAGCATGAGCGAGATGTATCAAAAACCCGATCAGCTGTGTTTGACATACCGCCCGGACTTGCCAATGGATTGGTGAGTTTGGCAAGTTTTTGCTTATGTATAAGTGAATACGCGAAACAACTTTTTGCTATATGGGTGACCACGCCGTAGTATCAGAATAGCAAAAGCTTACCGATCTCTCTCTTACCAATACGATTTGACGAAGATTATGCCTTTTCCTTGTTTAGCGTCTCTGATGTGTACAGATAAGCTTCTGCAAGCACATTTGCAAGTTGGGTCATTTTTGTAAAGGTACTGCCTATACTAGATCTACTGTGGTCTGACGGTAGCGGCAAACTAGCGCCGGAGGTGTGGAACAGTATTGAGACCAGATTGTCAGAGATGGTCATCGAACATCTCCTGGCATAATGGCAGTCATGCTACAGAAGCGGGAAGAAAAGGGCGTGCGCCGTGGCTTGGCGAGATTTACCGAAGCTGTATCTCTTTAGGATACGTACCACACTCTTGAAGACGCGCACATGTGGTGTTCATACCGAAAGCGGGCAGGCGCGACCATTAGTCCGCGAACGACTTTCGACCAGTCAGCCTTTTTCGTGCTAAAGACACCCTGGACATCCACATAACTGCCTTCCTAGATATAGAGGGAGCATCCAACAGTGGTAATACCAACGCTATCAAGGAAGCCGTAACCAGTATTGGATTGTAGGGGTATCTTACGCATTGGATGATATCCATGCTAAGGACTTGGATAATCCAGTTTGATCTGGGAGGTTGACCAGAAACTAAAAGTGGCGCCATCTCTCCGCTCCTCTGGTTGATAGTGATGAACAAAACTCTATGGATATTAGGCAGGAGCTAGATGAAGTTGGTAGCGATTAATTTGACGAAGTATGTCTTGTTAGATATAAATCGAAATTTGTAAACTTCAATATACCAACGTCCCCAAGCAAGAAAACTTTCAAACATTTTTCAAATAGTATAACAAATCTATTTTAATTTGTTGATAGATTCCAAAGTTGAGCAGAATCGTGTTGAAAAATCTGCTGGGTCTCTAACCTGGACCTTAAAATACAAATGAAAAGAATGCATCCAGGGGCGAATAACCGTAGCAAACCAAGTCTACCTTAAATCCTCCCCCAATGCGAAATTTCAATCCTTTCGCTTTACATGATAAAGAGTAATTGCGAATAATTAATAAGGAAACATTTTCCCGCAGTTGCCTAAGCGAAAGTTAAAAGCATCTGATGAGCTGCTGTTATTTTGTCACGAAACGAATAGTTAATTTCGAACCTCTCGATTTGATAGGAAAAGAGGTTTTCCATGTTTTGTTCTCGTAATTCTTAACCAAAACGAAGTACCAAATTTCTTCAGATGAGATTAGTGGAATTTTTAATATTACAAATAATACATGCTTAAATATCAATTGCTTTAAAGCAATTGTATTCAATCTCCATGTGGGTGAACATTATGATTCTATAAAGGAGAACTAATAAAGTCGCATGTTTTTATTCGCCACCGGAAGTCGACTGGCGCCATCTAGCGCAATATAGGTGTTAGAATTGATGCCGCCATCTAGCGGAATCTAGGTATTAGTTGACCAGGAGTCTTCAAAAGTGTTCAGTAATTAGTACTCGCACTCATGCCATCTACAACGGAAGCTCTCTAGACGATGTTTCTAGACAACATGAAATAGCAACTTAGCAAATATTTCCTCCGCAGTCGTGGTATGTTTCTTCAGCTAAGAAATCCACCAACCAATCTCATCACAGATTCTTACCTGGAGCTTCGAGTCGAACTGATATAACAGTTGAGCAGCTACATGAACCGTCGGTATAAAATCAAGACCGAAAATCCAAAATTTAACGAAAATTCACCGCGTTCATGCACCTTGGATACACTAAGTCCACAATCAACTGTGGGAAGAAAAACGGAAAGCTTCACATTGTGCATGGATTATCATCTCTAGGATATTCACTTTTCCCAAGATGCAGTTGAAAATAAAATGGCCTGTCCACATCTCTAAATACAAGTTATCTGGTGAATCTTAAATTTAGCACGTGACGATTTGCTTTTTTACTGATTTCTAATTCTGATGGCGGTCCTACTTGAACGGAAAATTTGTTGTGAAGGGAACGGTCGATTTTTTCCTGGGCCATCACCATGTTTAATTTGAGTTGTTGTTCTATATGATACTAGGGTAATTTGCGCAACTTTCGGGATTTATTTCATATATACGACGAGCGATTCCATGTCTTCGTCGTCGGATACTTAACTACTTTCCCCAGATACCCCGGTAACCGCCTACGTCTTTTTCTCCGCCAATTTAAAACCAGCCCTTTCCAACAAAGACTACTTCTCATAAATCTGTGCCATGGGTGTCACCTCAGGACATCGAGATGATACGGATGCTTACGGAACAGAAGCTGACGATCGTGATCTATTATGGAACCCAAAGGTAAAAATTCCATTAAACATAACGTTCCATTGTAGAGGACCCAGTACCGAGCCCTGCAGGACCCGCATTAGAATGGCGTATACCCGGAAATTAATGAGCATTCCATATCAAAACTCCTAAACGAGTATTTTCAATTTGCTGCTAATTTGCGAAATCATATTTGTCACGTTTAACATCAAGGCAGTCCAGCATTTGTCAAAGATGACAGCAGCAGTATAGCCGATTCCCATCAACAAAGAAAATTTTTATAAACCTCGACAAAAAACAAACGAAGTTGATTTACGAATTAATGAAAAATGACACTCAGTATACAAAATATAACGATTGACGAGTACAACCTGGAAAATGTAGATAATGTAGTTAGACGTACATCTGGCGAAAAATTGAAATGATTTTGCGGAAAAATAAAGTGACGAATCTAGCTCGCAAATAAAACCTTCTACTCGGTCCTAGCAAAGCTTCGAGTATACAAAAGTATAAAAAGACCTGTGCTGTGCTATGGATATGAAACATGGACCCTAATACGAACTTCCGAAAAACTGGCCAATACCTTCAAAAGATTCAAGAGGAGAGTCCTGAGGAGAATAATAGGAGCTAAAGACGAAGACGAACAGTGGCGAATCAGATACAACCATGAGTTATAACAAATATTTGACAACCCTGAAGTCTCCAAATTAATAAAACTTCGGAAGTTGCATTGGGTTGACCACGTTCAACGTATGGGGGACATTCAGTTACCTAAAAGGGTATTCGAAGGGAAGGGAGAGGGACGAAAACCCCTAAAGCGCTGGGCAGATTCTGTTGATGAAGACAGCGCATCACTGCTTGGATTTCAAAATTGGAAACCGCGATCGATGGATCAAGCTGATTGCAGGAAGGGCATCCTGAAGGCCAAGGCCCGACATGGACTGTTGTCCCTCGGCAATTCAAATTTGAAATTTCAAATTTGGGTCGTCAAGTATCGACCACGGAAGGAGAATTTTTCGTTGTGGCTGCCCTGCTCCGCTTTTCCGCGCTACATGGCAGCGGAGTGCCAAGTGTAAGGAAGAGAAATGTTTTCCAAAGGCGAGTGATTAGATGGTGTACGTGGGATTGGCACTCGAGGAAGAAATCCAAATCTCATATACTTATCTTACGTTTTCTTCGTTTAAATTGTTTTCGATAGTATAATTATTGTTGAAGACACGGAACGTCTTCACATCGCCTTTCATGGTTATCGTGCAAACGAAGGAAAAACTTTTTTTGTTTTAATTCATGCTCGATTTGCCATTAGGTGTTCCTGTCCACAGTCCCTATCCAACCGGTAAATTCGCTAAAATAAGTGCGGACTGAAATTAGTGACAAATTGACTGTTCTTTGGTGTCATGTTCATTTTGTGACAAGCACAAAGTTGCGAGTATCTCCCCCATTTGGTGTTTGGTCTTGTTGATGAGGTGAACGCCTGGCGCTCATCTCAGCACGTAAAAGCCTCTCCGACCATGCCACCATGTACTTCGTTTTGCCTTCACTAATGTGCAGCCCGAGATCTCACGCCAATCGCCGCCTGCTCGATTTGGATGAAGGTAGACTGTACATCCCATGATGTCAATATCGTCAGCGTAGGCCAGTGGTTAGATGGACTTAAAGAGGATTATACCCCTCGCATTTTCCTCAGCATTACGGATCACTTTCTCCAGGGCAAGGTTAAAAAGGGCGCATGATAGGGCACCCCCTTGTCGTAGACCGTTGTTGATGTCGAATGGTCTTGAGAGTGATCCTGCTGCTTTTATCTGGCCTCGCACATTGGTCAGGGTCAGCCTAGTCAGTCTTATTAATTTCGTCGAGATACCGAATTCTCTCATGGCCGTGTACAGTTTTACCCTGGCTATGCTGTCATAGGCGGCTTTAAAGTCGATGCAAAGATGGTGAACTGATGTCCATATTTCAACAAAATCTGATCTGTTGCAGATTTGCCTGGAATGAAGCCTCTATGATATGGACCAATGATGTTCTGAGCGTATGAGGCTATCCGGCCTAGCAAGATAGTTGAGAATATCTTATAGATGGTACCCAGCAACGTGATACCTCGATAATCGATATGCTGCGTGATACTCCCCTTTTTATATATGAGGCAGATAATGCCTCGTTGCCAGTCGTCAACCATTGATTCGCTGTCCCACACTTTGAGCATCAGTTGATGAACCACTTGGTGTAGTTGGTCGCCTCCATATTTACCCAATTCGGCTGTAATTCCATCGGCTCCTGGCGACTTATGGTTTTTCAGCCGCTAGATTGCACGGACTATTTCTTCTATGCTTGATGGTGGCAGCATTTGTCCGTCGTCTTCAGTTGGTGGGACCTCCATTTCGCCGATATTTTGGTTGTTGAGCAGTTCATCAAAATACTCAACCCATCGCTCCAATATACCCATTCTGTCGGAACTCAAATTTCCCTCTGTGTCTCAGCAGGATGAGCATCAAGGTATATAAGGCTTCATCCTACTGACTTATTGGTAAAACTTACGCGTCTGGTGCGGTTGCTGCCTGTACTTTTCGAGTTCGTAAACCTATTGGTTCTCTCAGACTTCCTTCTTCCATCTATGAAGTCGCTTCTCCGTTCGACTGAGTTCTTAATATGTCTCTGCGCGTGCCCGCGTTCTTTGAGAATGCAACATTACTCGGAATGCAGCATTCTTCCATTCCGTTGCTAGCTTACATTCATCTTCAAACCAGCTTTTCCGACTTTTCTTGCGGCTGGAACCAAGTATGTTTGTAGCCGTATCAATGATAACGTTCTTCAGGTGGTTGTGAAGATCATTTGTTGATGCTTCATCTCCAGGACATCTTTTAGCTGCGGTTATTGCGGCATCAATTTCCCCCTTATAGGTGTTACGGAGGACTGTGTTGTGTATGGCTTCAGTATTCACTCTCATACTTTGTGGTTGTAAGTGGTGTTGTAATTCGAGCCCGGAGCACTATTCCAACGAGAAAGTGATCCGAGTCTCTATTGGCCCCCCTATATGTTCTGACATTCATCAAGCCTGAGAGGTAGCAGCATTCAATTGGTCAATTTGGTTGAAAGTGGTCCCATCTGGAGAGGCCCACGTATGTTTGTGGACCGCTTTCCGCGCAAACCAGGTACTTCCAACAACCTTTTCGCGCGATACTGCTAACTGAATAATCCGCAGTCCGTTATTATTAGTATCCCTATGTAAGCTATGGGAGACAACGTGTCGCCTAAATACGGACTCCGGCCCTACTTGACTGTTGAAATCTCCAACTATGATTTTGATATCATACTTGGGACAGGCTCCGAGGGTCTGCTCAACTGCCTCGTCGAAATTATCCTTCTCCGACTCTGCAGCCTCCTCTGTAGGGGCGTGAACGTTAATGAGGCTCATATTTCTAAATTTGCATCGCAAACGCAGAGTGCATAGCCTTTCGCTTATATTTTGAAAGCCAATAACAGCAAGTTCCATTTTTTTGCTAACTAGGAAATCTACTTCGAACACATGGTTTACTGGATGGCCACTATAATATATGGTATAGTGGCGCTTCTCCAGGAAACCGGTCTCTATTCAACGCATCTCTGCAACGCTGTTACATCAGCCCTATATTGGGACAGGGTATCGGCTAGCTGCTTGACAATTACATCTCTGTACAGGGAGCGCACCTTCCTAAAACAAAATCGCAAATCGTTATTCCCTTGTCGTTGCCGTGGGTTCGTCTTTGTGTCGTCCATCCAGTCCAATAGGGTTGTCAGTCCTACCCAACCCCTACCCGGAGGACCAATTGGATTAATTTGTCCCGTTTTTAGCGGGAGACTCGCCCTAACCCTTCTTCGTCTGCCGCTATTCGTTAAGAAAGAGCTCCCAGCGGTCACCACGTGGAGGTGGAGCAAAGGTTTGGTAGTAGACCTATACTACCCTTTGACCACCATAAAGTTCCCTTCCCTGGCCGAATTCTAGAGATCCAAATTTGAAATTTCGAATTTGAATTTCAAATTGGAATATTCAAACCTCGAAAACGGCCAGGAAAATTATATCGACGTAACACTGGTGGGAAAACCCTGAAAGCGCTGGGCAGGTTCTGTTGATTGTCTTCATCAACAGAACGCATCACTGCTCGGATTTTAAAATTGGAAGCCACGATCATTGGGTCGAGATGGTTGGAGAAAGGACATCCTGAAGGGCATAGCCCGAAATGGGCTGTTGTACCTCGGTGACGACGACTATCGCCAGTGATTGTGATTAGCCCCTCCGACTCCCTGAAACACTTAAGTGTTCCAAGTCATTCAGACGAAACTGGTCATGCCTCCATCTTTCTTAAACATATTTGAGACCCTTTAGGACGTTTCCGGAAGCATAAAATATGGTGGAAGTTTGGTACTAATCTCACTTTTATTTGTATGGATTTCCTGCATCCTGAAACTTGGTAGCATCACGCTACAGCAATGTTCTGTCGCACTAGAATTGCGGGTATATCACAAACCTGCCTTAGAGTTTCTTGCATAAAAGAATTACAAAATATTTCACACCTGAAGCACTCAGTTTCCAGTTGCTGACTTATTTACCGTTGTCTTCCGCCTTATCAATTCAAAGTAATGCAAGATTCCTTCGCAGATTAGACCAATTGCTCATGAAATTAAATTTGAAAACAAACACTTGATAAGCAATTCCAATGCAGCCATCTCCGCTGATAACGGCGACCAGCAATTGCAATTTACCAAGTACACAGGATGGCGTTATGCTCGTACGATCTTAACGAGAGTTGTCAGAAGGGAGAAGCATGACACGATCTTAATCCGGATTATCCATTCTATGGTGTCGAGTGATCTGATATGGACAGATTGCAGCTGTTCGCCGTGGTAGTGGTGATTTTCTTATGCACATGGCACTCGTACGGGCATTGCTTCCAATGTGTGTAAATGACCGGTTCAACCTCGCGCTACCCATGTTCACTCCACCTTCGCCTATTCAAAGATACAATCGAAATATCTTTCCGATTCCCAGTAAGAAAGATATGCACATATTGATAGTGAGTGGTAAGGAGAAAAGTATGTAAGTCTGAATATGCACACAAAATGATAGATTTCTCATAAGCGTTTTGATATTTTGAAGTAAATCGAAAAAAAAGTTTTTTCGGAAAAATATTGATTTATACCAGGGGATTCCCCGAACAATAGAATTGGTACCTTAAAGGAGTTGCCGAACTAGACGCATCCTCTTTACATTCAATTCAATTTGGTGACTTTTTCAACCACAATTTATACTTCCCTGAAACTAGTCAGAGTACTCAACAGTCCTTTTCGTCATGAAAACGGAACCAAGCCCTAACCCAACGACCTTCCTATTTCCATCTAGTCCGGTACCATGCACTTTGTTTACAAACTTATCTTTACCAACACATCGAACCACTGCAGGGCCGCATTCAAGTTAATCACTCCGCCTGGCTGTGCGACCCTGTCTTGGAATTTTCAGTAAAGAACAGTAGAAGCGCACACTATTGGCACGATCGCTATGAAAAAATGTGAATCAGTGCCAACAGTGCCAGACGGCGAACTGTTCAAAGTGGATGTGGGTGGTTTTTTTCTACAACTTCCATGGATTTATCGATCGTTCGCACGTTTATGCCCGAGCCCAATATTTTCAAAGTTTGAATTTGAATGTTCGTTTGAATTAAACATTACTCGCGTCTGAGAAATGTCTTTATTTTTAACCCCCTGAGAGTGAGTGGTGAATCTGCTCGACAGTCCCAGGCTCCAGTAAATTGGAGGCGATCTCTCCCGAGAGTGTATTTTTAAGAATTTCCCATGGTGGACGTCGTGTTTGTGAAGTTGATAAAAACCAACCATCTAAATTCGGGAAGTTATCAATGAAAGCATTTCCAGAACCTCCTAAAATACTCCACACTCATGGCGAACAGTTAGATCAGATTAAAATTCAAGTAAAAGTGTCCCCAAGAACGACTGCCGTTAAAAATAACTTTGTGTACTAATCGAGTAAAATTATCACTCGGTACGGTTTGCATCAATTCCAACCGATTCCATGTTGCGAAAGTTATCTGTCCTCGAATTATGAAAAAAAAAGTTAAAATAATTCAGTGAGATCACTTCTTCCCATAAGGCAGCGTCTGTTTGGTGCAGTGTGACTAATTTAAGTGTGAAGATCAGTTAATTTATAGTTGGCCTGTGTTGTTGGTTCTATTTTGGTGATTTGAGTTTCCGTACGTGTATGTACGCCGCACCGGAACGCCAACCTAGCGTCGTCGACTATCATGCTCGATCGGTTTCAGATTTGGATTAGCGAAAATGAAATCAGCCGTGGATATGGCGCATAACGGTGTCGTTTTAATAAAATGTAAGTGAAGTCTGTATAGTAGTTTGTAGCGAATCGGGAAGCAACAGCCAGAGAAATGGGTACTTGCAAATATTTACAATACGCATCGATGTTCGCAGATATCGAAGACCATTCGCTTGGGATATCGTAAATAACAACACAATTAACTTTTCCACAAACTTTGTTACCATCATCATCATCACTTAAAGCACAACATTCCTTCCATCTCAGTACCCCTAACACAATCCTACAATCCATACCAACCATATCTTTCAACCGACTCCTCGGTACTCTTAGTGGCCGGTTGTTCCTTACGCTCCACCCTTTATAGCCTCTTCAACGGGCTGGTCGACCTTCATCCTGAGAGTAGTTCAAGTAGTCACTCTCATCAACCGCATATGTATACCATCGGTGTCCATGTCTCGCTTGAACGCCATTCAGAGCTTCTTAAGAAATCTGCACTACACGCCCCCTGTTTTCAATGGTGTAAGCTATAAGCTACCAATTCCACCTTTTAACAAGGTGAATTAAGACAGAGTACTCCGTTAATTCACAGTTAAACAATTTTGATGGAAATTTGTAGCGCTTTAGTGCCTGTAATCGTCACTTCCTATGTAACAACATAGAGAAAACATTGGAACGCAGTAACCTCATCCCTTTGAGTTTAGTTTTTCTTTTTGGGAGTAGGGCCTTTACGCACAGAGTGTTAGAGTCCCGCAACAGTACGCTGTCGGACTACCAACTAAACACCTCCCTGTCATCAGAGAACTAACTTGAAACCGTTTGACACATTACTTCGGGCTAGCCCTCCCGCTCTCCCGGCTTTGGGAGTCTTTAGGTCGGGGAATTCCTTTCACCAACGGAAGGGGAGGAGAGGAAGGGATTTGTTAGTTCAGGGAACCTCTTACCGTCCGATCCCTCCACCTGTCGAGTTCAATCTTCTTCGCAATAAGAAGAGCCCGATCATAATGCGTAATAGGATTTCAGCTGCCAGCGCTCTTCAGCATCTCTCTGACAATGTTGTTGTGTCTGCATAAAGCTGCTGACGAAAGCCGTCCCTCCTCTCGCAAGATAAAAAGGTGTGTTCAGCGTCGTCCGCCACTTCATTGCAGAACACACAATCAGGAGATCGTGCCCTCCCAATCTTATACAGGTAAAATTGAAAACCTCCATGCCCGCTTAGAAGTTGGGTAAGGAAGTAATCAATCTCACTGTGCGGTCCGTTCAACCACAGGCCTAAATTGTCGATGAGCCGCGCAGTCTATCTGCCCTTGGCTCATTTTGCCGAGAAAGTTGCCACTCGGTAAAGGTGGGTTGACGTTCTTCATGGGCAACCCCCTCTCTTAAGTTCTCGCCCTTACGGCGGTAGATAGCTTTACGCTCCTTGGCAAGGAGGGCAACGGGTATCACTACTGCGGTCACCATCACAGCCGGTTCGGAGACGGTACGAAAAGCAGACGCCACTTGCAAAGCAAAGCACTTGAACAAGGTGCTTATGATGCACCTCCTTGTCAAGGGCATCAGCTCATACCTCCGCGCATAGAGCAGAACAGACTCCGTTGCTCCCATAAGGAGACGTCTCCTAGTAAATATAGGGCCCCCAACATGTGCTATTAGCCCGTTCCCTCTGGAGTCTGACTGAGGCATGCCCCATTCAAGGGTCCTGGCATTAAAATCACCGACTACCAGGATTTGTCCCTCTGTTGTGGTTACCTCTGGACATTCACGCTTTATCGCCTCCTCCACTTCGAACTTTTCTGTGAGGCAGTCAAGATCCCGGATTTCTAGAGAACACATGGGCTCTAGGCTGGAAACAAGAGCCCTCTCCCCCAATAATCCCTTGACCGCTTCGCAGAACATACTCTTGTTGATCGTCTTTGTGCCCAATTCGACGAGGACTCCGCCCCTCCTCGTTTTCCGTATGAAAGACACCTCTGCTCCGTTATCTTCGGGTTTCATCCTGTAGCGGATTTCATTAAGGACTTCCGCAAATGTCTTGCCTTCTATCGGCTTAATGAGCCGTGCCGACGGTCTAGTCTTTCTTCGTTTTCTCGTCTTTTCTGCTGCTGGCTTTTGGTTGGCAGCCTTCTTATCTTTGGACAAACATGTCTCTGGCGGCGTAGTCGGTTGTTTCCTTTTTTCCTTCTTTTTTTGGGCCCTTTCTTTTCCGATTCCGCCATTATGCCGGTCCTACAGCTTAGTTATAAACCTAAGGTAAGCTATTTACTTACCCCTCTTTCTGGGGACAATACGTAATTAGAAATTCATTTTTATGTTTATTATTCTTTAAATTAAATATTAAATAAATGAATTAACCTGGTATTGGAAGATGCTCGCAACTAGGTCCTGGGACCAGAATTGTCTCAGCATATTTTATAGACAACTTGTGATTTCGTCCAGGGCAGAGGCGATTCATCAGACGCTGCCTCTGCTTCTGCCCTGGACGAAACCGCAAGTCGTCAATATCCTTTTTGAATTTCTAGCCTATAATAGAGAGGTCCGTGGTCCAAAAATCGAGAATTGGTCCGGTCCGCCATTGCGGGGATGGACTCAGGGCTCGCTCATTATAAAAATTCAGCTTGGTCGCTTCTAACTATTTTCTTGTTAGGACACAGGCCCTTGGTCCTGTGAATCCTTCATCCTAAAAGATCCTAGCCCATTAACTGATCCAATACCACAGTTACAAATTTATTCCGGGGCGTCACTAAGTTTCCCTAATAATCTACCGTCAAAGGATCGTCCAAAAATCGAAAATTGGTCCGGTCCGCCATTGCGGGGATGGATTCAGGGCTCCCTCATATTCCTATAAAAATTCAGCTTGGTCGCTTCTAACTATTTTCTTGTTAGGACACAGGCTCTTGGTCCTGTGAATCCTTCATCCTAAAAGATCCTAGCCCATTAACTGATCCAATACCACAGTTACAACTTTATTCCGGGACGTCACTAAGTTTCCCTAATAATTTACCGTCAAAGGATTAATCCCCTTACTATCGATATCTCTGATAATTGCAGCATTTAGTGATATTGCATGGTCCACTTCCTAATGTATGTTGCAATTTGGTGATGCAGCAAAGTCATTGTCCTCATTCATATTGCAATTTCCTCTAGTTTGTGTGAGCACACAAGACCATGCTTCTCACTATCCACACGAAAATGGTGCTCTACATATATAATACAATTGAATGCCAATCTTGTCAGGAAAAAGAGGAGCATCATATTATGACTGTCCCGGAGCACCTTCAGACTCTTTTAGTCTAGTTTGAACAGCAATCTGTAATCCTCCAAGTTTGTGGATTTATTCTTCCTATATCCGACATAATCTATCGTGTTCAGGTCCCACGGTAGCGATCATAAACGAGGCTACTACTTGCACATATGTCCTCTTCTATCCCGGTTTCGTGTTAATATTCCTATTGGAGGGGACAGTTTCGTTGAAATCTTTCTTGCTGATTCTATCACCCTCCAACATACCAGTCCTATTCTCCACAAAAAAACATGGACCACAAATGTGTTGATCCTATGCTTCTTATGTACATTATCGCCTACAGAAGCGTCTGCAGCGTAAGAGTGGATCCCACCGCGGTTTCCAGCTTGTCCCTCCTTCTATCGAAGATTCCACTTTCTTGCCATACCTGATGCTGCAGCTTCGTCCATGTTCTCATTCACATGGAGGTTCGTATTTTTTCGCAGTGCCCGCTGTTTGCATGACTTTATTCTCACATATCGGCATTAGATGATTGCGTCCACATTCCTAGCTTCCCTTTCTTCTGCTCTTATAAAGGTGAAAATATCGTTCTAATAGGCAAGATTTAATCTGTAGCTGCTGAAGTTTTCTTCAGCTGACCCTTCCTTCCCCTTCCGTTTAAAGGTCGACTTAGGAGTAATACCAAGAGGTGGGGTTTCCAGTTTTTTTCATCATGAGAATTGTCGTAACTTTTTTCCACTAAGTATAGGCTTCCATTGCTCATACATTCGACAGATTTCGCCGTGGGGGAACATCAGCGTCTCAGCCGTGGCTTGATTGCTCATTATCGCGGTTGCATTCGTAATCTGGGACTTCCTACTACAACAAGATGGTGTCCGAGGGAGAGCATCAGTTGGATATAAGCTACTATCTTCTTCTGCTATAGCCTTTATCGCATTCAATAGGAGGGTCGTCGGTTGAGTCATTTGCCCCCATTATAAGCTTAGTCGGGTTGGAGTTTAGAGCCTCTTAAATTACAATCTAGCGCATCAAGCCATCGTTGTTTCGTTCGAACTTTTGATCATTTCGCATCGACTTCGATGCTCAGGCCAATCTTAGCTACTGAATTCTCGTTAGCGTGAATTACATACATCGAAGTCGCCTCCTTATTTTTGATGCGCGCATATTCACTGATCCGGATAGCTGAATGGTTCGATCACAAAGCCGTCGTACGGAAGGTCGCGGTTCAAATCTGACGGGTGGCAGTGGAATTTGTATCGTGATTTGACGTCGGATGCCAGTCGACTCAGCTGTGGATGAGTACCTTAGTCAAATCAGGGTAATAATCTCGGGCGAGCGCACTGCTGACCACATTGCCTCCTACAGTGTTACTGCAGTGTATCGTTACGGTCTTGAATGAAGTGCTCTAACACACTTCAAGGCCCTGATCCGATATGGATTGTTGCGCCAACGATTATTATTATTATATTCATAACATCTTCGTCTCCATTGTCATTAGGCGCCTTTCATCAGGGACTGAACCCACGACCTTTGGCTATCGAAATGTTAGTTGTGTGATTAGTTTCTGGAATTGACGTACGTTTTTCGGCAACGATATCAAAATGTTTACTTTCTTCAACTTTAGGAAAAATCTTAGCGTAATAAGCTGGATATTCTGGGTCTAAACGAAGTTATATGGTAGGACCATGGTTGAGTGCTCATCTCCCTCTTACGATATTGTGCTTGTACTTTGGAAACCCAAGGCTTCACCTGAACAGGGATTACATCTGAAACACTTTGCATAGGAAAGTCCCGTACTGCATGGAGTTAAGATTCTAGAAAAATTTGAAGATCACAGCGGAGTCTGCCACAGTTGCATTTTATCACCGGTTATTTCGCCTCTTGTCATCGGTGGCGTTCTTCATTCTGCTTTGGCTAGAAGGCAGAAGGGAGTTAAATGGACGATATCGTCTTTCCTCAAACATGACATCTGCTCACTCTCATATCGAGTCATGGAACTTGACCAAATGTTTTGCGATTTAGAAAAGGAGGCAAGCAAGGTCAGAATGAAGATAAATATCAACAAAACTAAGACTCTCAGTCTGATGGGTCATCGCATCCCTTTTATTAATAGACAAAATATCGAAATCGTCAGACAATTTGTATATCTGGGTACCCTTGTTTCTCCAGGCTTTCATCAATTCATGTCCACGTCATTGTATCGGGGTATCCTCCCCAGCATAATAATGAATGAAGAAATTCATTATCATACCGACGGAAGTGTTAACGAGGAGACAGAAGTGGCAGTGGATAGGGCACAAATTAAGAAACGGTGACAACTCCATTGCGTGTAATACCATGCAATGGAACTTACTATCCCAGGATGGCCGACGAGTGGATGAAAGAGGGCAAGATTCTTTGGAAATCGTGGAGGAAGTTGACTCGCGGCCATGAACATCGATGATTCGTACGTGTGAGTGACGTCCTATGCCCCACATAGGGATTTATGGCAACCATATATATAATAGTAATGCAGCATCTACGGAGCGCTAATAACTATATGTATACTATATATTACCGTGTGACAGTAGCTTTTGATTACTATGGAATTGATTATATCACTTATTCCGTTCAAGCCAAACACATATTATGTGTAACATTTGACGAGAGTTGTTAATAGGATTAACGCAAAGAAAACCCTCATATGCGTACGAGTACACATAATCGATATTACGAAAAACGCATCCCATGACTTATTCTACTTATCTAGTTACATAACATCGCAAATATCGAAAACGTTGATCCTAATAATCCAACATGATATGAAACCTGTCAATCACCCGATAAACCTTATCTTAAGGCGACCCACACTTCAAGCACGATTAGCCTAGGTGTTCCCGTGAGTTTACACGTCTAATACCGAACTTGTCCACGCACTTGAACCCTAGGTTCTTATTGATTATCTACGCGGTCGTCACAACGTCCGGAATTTCCTGCATTGACCGCTAGCTCCGCTAGATATCAAAACACAATTCCACAAACGCGGTATCTCCCATATTTCTTTTCATATCGACCATCTGGCCTGTGAAGATATCCAACGCCTGTGGCTCTTTTCCTGGGTCTAGATAAATCAAGCCACCATTCCTCAATTTTTCTGTCACTTTAATGCTTTATTTATGTAATCCAGAAATCTTGAATCATTCAACTAAACATAATTCAATGCTTTCCATAAACTGACCTATTTTTTTCAGATTTTCCATGTAGGAGAAAAATGTACTGAAAGAAAAATAGTATTGGGAAGTGTGTGTAGGATCGGAAGTATTTCGTCACCGGATTTGAGTATTTAACTTTTGATCCAATTTTCTAATGAATGGAGTCTGATTCGCAATGTCCGCATTGGTAGCCTCCACACGGTTTGAAGCTGTATTACTCAATTTTTAGGAATTCGATGAGAAAATAAGGAGGAAACTAGGTCTTTAGTTTGAGCTAATGCAAGTTAGCTTCAATCAAGCTAAAGCTATAATTCTTCTCTTGTTTGTTTTTGTTTTGGAGAATGAGCTTATCCAATTTATTTATAGATAACCAATAAAAAATTTACTGCGTAATCAAATTATGTAAAGTACACTATGAAAAGGGCTATATATACTTTATTGTAAGGGCTGCAAGGTTCTGTGTAAGAGAAAACTTCAATGAAATTGATTCACCCACTTATCTGTGTGTATATTAGGTGTCATTCATTTGGAGATAATGAATACTACGGAGGAAACGCTATATATATAAAAAAGGGGTGTACATTTTTTTTTGCAAATATAGTCACTTGTATATCATATCAAATGAAGAGTTTTGACTATTATCTACGAAAATGAGTGTTACTCGTAACATGACTGATTGATTGTAATAAAGACGAATGTGAAATGGAAACATACTGAGCTTAAAGTATAACAAGTTTAGAAAGTACCTATAACAGACCAGAAAAGAATGGAAGATGTGGGCGGTGTTTTTACATGAGTGCCCGTCGTTTAGACCTAACCCACGGTCGTCTTAAAACACGGATTTTGTGACTAAAATCAGATTCCCGCTGTGACAAGAACAACGGTACCAACCAACATTGAGTGCATGGCTCAGGATGCATACAAGTGAATGTAAGACCTACCTATATCTCCACCGAACTTTGGAGTACGGCATCCGAATTGTAAACGCAACTACACTTTTGAGGCCCGAAGGTCGCTTATCCGCTTGGACGTAACCGACAACCTCCATGAGGGTCCCACTATGGAGTCAACCGAAAATAACCAGGTTGAGAGCACATGCATCTGGAATTCTCCTGGGACATATGAATTCAGAGGGCTATCCCGATTCTCATGGTACCAGTAAACCCCTGGTAAGGTTTTGTGGCCGAAACCACTTCAGATGAGTTTTCGTGCAGACTCAAATCTGATCGCCCACCTTAGAGCTCCAACTTTGGAAGCAGGTTTATTAATGATTACCAACTGCACAATGATTAATGATTACCACACTGCAATCTCCGTCTCGATTCGATATCTCCGAAATGCATCACAGGAGGCAATGTCATCTCCCCCTCCTTCCAGATATCGTTTATCTATAAAAAAAAATGTCCTGTGGGTTCGAAAACGTATAAGTATTGTGCACTCCTTTCTTTTTCTTTTAAGGAGGGTATATAGTGTAGAAGGGTCTAAATGAGGCCTATTTTTGGAAGTAAATCAAGGTTAAAATTTCCAAATTAGGTATTTATTATTTAAATACAATTATTGGCCACATCTTTGGCTTCGTGTCAAAAACGGCGGATACGATTGCAGCCCTCCGGTCGGCCTGAAGCATAAAAACCAAAATTGTTGGTACCCAGGACACTTGTAATTATCGCGTCAACCTCCCATTTGAATCCCCGACTTAAAAAATGTGAAAAATAACTATTAAAAATTTTCGAAAATTTTTGATTTTAAAGATTTTGATAAAATATTTGAGTAAAAACAGACTAATGTTAGAGGTTCACACGAGAATAGCATGTGTTCTTTCCCGCAACCGCATTAAATTATCTTTATTTTTACGCTCTGAAGAACGTTCGCCGCTTCAAATAACGGCATTTTGAGAAAAATCGATTTAAAAAGAAAATTCTTAATGAAAACTTGGATAAAACGGTTCTTACCAGTCTGAATAAATTCCCGGGCCGTATAGTACTTCATCCTCTTCGATGGCTTCCTCCTGGCTTCTCTAAGGGAAATCCTCGCTTCTTTTGTTCCAGCTACTGCTTGGGCTTTTGACTTTGCAATCCTTTCTGCATTTTTCTTTTCCATTGCACTGAAACAAACATTGGCTTCCTGTAGTCTCACCTAACTCTTCTATGATCTTCATAGGAGTGAAGTGCCCTTCATTGAACAGGCGGACAGCAATATTGCAACCAGTTTCAACTACTACTTTGCCAGGGGTCTTTGGTGCAATTTGACAAAACATGCTGTTGAAACTTTCATTTGCATTTTGATTGGAGGCTCCTACACATCTTGTCAGCAACTCTTCTCTTGTTAGGTCCTTATATAATAGATTCCATCCATCCACCCATCCATTGCAGCTATAACTTGAAAGGACATCCTAGTGCTAGTATTCTTCATTTTTCGTCATAACTGTGAGTGTACCTGAGTTGAACTGGGGCAAGCGCTGTCCTGATCACATTGCTTCCTGGCGCACAATTTTTATGTCGAAATGAATTATTCACGCTTCAAGGTCTTAGTTCAGATTGGAGGGTTGTACCGTCGGTTAGCCTGTACAGGACCTAATATTCGCATTAAGTTCAACAACTGGCGTGAGCCTCAAAAAGAACGATTCGCCGTTGTTGGGAACGAAGACAATTGGTATCTACCCCGCTCCCCCATCCAGGTGAATGTTGCGGAAAAGTTTAATTGCTAGCTAGTGTCACTTGGAACACCGACTAAAGAAGATAGAACAGCCTTCCCCATCAACATTGCAGGACTTAATCAAAACAAAACGAGTCTTGAATCTGACACCTTTCTATTTAACCTTGTGTATAACATCCTACCGCCCTGGTCACTAGCTAGAGAATGAACCTAAAGCAGCACCATTGCTATTTCCACTAAAATTAATGAATGTTGCTTTCCCGCATTTTTCACATGGTCTTTATATTCTAGTCGGAATTTATTGTTCTTTTAGGCCCACAGATAGTACATTATTTACCTTTGCAAAGTTCAGAAAGGACCATCGTTTTCTGTCCTTGTATATGAACTGTCTTCTTGTATTGCATTTGGTTTAAAGTATTGAATGGAAAAATCTTTAGCAAATTTCTTCCTACCGGGCCAAGCAGCTGAAGGCCCTCTTTATGTTCTCCTTCAAGTAAATACTAAATTTCGAAAACCTTTCGTCAATCATGTTATTATGAGAATCTACAATTTGTCATCTTGAAATTTCCCACGAATAAAACTATGAAGTGTATGTTCGTCCAAAAGATAACTTAATTAATTAATTGTTAATTATTTACAGTAACGTTTCGATTGCCGCCTTTAATGATTGTCAGAGCGTTAGGAACCTGGTAATATTTTCCAGGTTCAGGTGAGGGAATCACAATGAACGAACAAACGAGTAAATTTAACAGGTTTTTCATCCATTTACTGTACACAAGAATAGCATCCTACACAAGGGCCACCATTGATCTAAGCAGAAACTCAAATTAACTTTCACTGTAGGTGGCTCTTAACATTGTAGTCCTTTTCAATTACTATTAAGGAAATCGAGAAAGTAACGATTCCCTGTTTGCACATAACACAGAGAGCTTATAAGTATGCTCGCTATCTATCCCTAAATGGAGCAGCGTGCGTCAGTCACACATACGCGCCATCATTGACAATTTTCCGAAATAGGATTTCCCTATAGCCTTGCACTTCTCGTTCACTCTTTTGTGCCAGGTGTTTCAAGGCAACTTATTCATCGACCACCCTGTGAACAAAATTATTGTCCTTTCTTAATTTACGACCTATTAACTACCACTTCTGCCTTTTTTTTAACACGAAGGATGTTTTTTTATCAGGCCAAGGGACTCCGATAACGTGACGCAGACAACTATTGATAAAGGCACTTCCTTTTCCAAAAGGTCTGGGATCGTCTTTTTGCAGAGCCAATTAAAGCAGCCTCCTTACGGGATCCTCAACTTATGCTTCGTCAAATCAAGAACATTTACTAATTATTTTCCACTGTTTCCCCTGTTTTCCTCTGTGCTTTTGCTGTTGTTTTGTGTTAAACACAATGGTCTGCTGTCTGTCTTTTACACGCATTTTTCTCACAAACGGTGGGAAGTTAACATCGTTCTACTTTGAGCTTATATGTAGAAGGTGATTGTAAATTTTTTTTCACCGAATATAATCATGTGGAGCATCAAATAAAAGGTAGTAGCATTTTTCAAAGTTGGTCTCAGTTCTGACATTTCATGTAAAAGCGGACTGGGCTGGAGCTGCAAAGTGATTATTTCTTTCACGGAACCATTCCATGCTATCCAACCGGAAAATCTAAAAAATATCATGAAGTTGCCACTATACGGTATCTATTCTCGGAAATACTCTTCATACCAATATCTACTCAAATAAAGTAGGTAGGCGATAGGGCTCAAAATATGTCAGAGAGGTTAGATATTGTCTTCAATTTGTAGTTAAGTCTAAAATTGATAGACTAGTAGCTTACTCAAAACTACAATTTTATTTTGTTGTGTACTTAAGTACTTTCCGAAGCCAGTCTTAGTTTTGACATTTGTTGGAAAGATGGGGAGTGCGGGGGGCTGAAATTTGTCTTGATACAGTACATTTACAGGAGCTCAATAATAAATCTGCTTTTTACTTCTCAAACCCACATGAGAAGGTTTTTTCAGACCTTTCTTTTTTCTCCGCGGTTGCTGCAGGACAAAGGATGCCAAAAGGAAACCAACAGCAGGTTTCCGCGAGCAGTCTTCGACTGCGCACCTCATTAATTTTAGACACAACATCCCATCTATCTCACAGCAGCAAATACATGCATTATTCGTATTCCCAAAACATGCCGTTATGAAGAATACAGTCGCTAGTACACAACATGGGCATGTACGTGGCCAGTCCACGCAATGTATAGGGGAAACAACATCAATGACTATATTCGAAAATTTCTATATTAAAATTCAACAATATTCAAATAGGTGTCAGGGTTTTGTGAGGAAATTTAAAAAAAAAGTGATTTTGTGTCATATAAAGTCGGAATGGGAATTAGGAATTTTTAAGGAGGAAAGGAAAACTGTTTCATACAAGTAAATGGATCTTCTCTTCAGTTCGGCGTGGGACAAATGCAACACGAAAGAGTCGACATGTTGTGAAAGCACGGATAATGTCGACTCAAAAAACTTATATGAAGTCTTGTACGGATTCAGCTAAGAAACTCTATACCGGTACGGAAACTTCAGTTAGAACGGTGATATTATCCGAGGTCGCAAAATATAAGCATCCCAATCTGGAGGGTTGGTGATAATATAATCGGTCTAAAAGGAGAGAAAGCTCATTGAAAATTACACTGTAGATCGCGTAGAGTTGTAAGTATGTATTACATCTAGTAATGACCGCGAAATACCGAATTTTGGAGTTACCGTTTAAGGATCGGTCTGCTGATCTCTCTTTTTGGCTAAACACCCAGGGTTTTAAACAAAGCGCAACTGCCCTTTCAATTTATCGTCCAGTTCGATTATTATTCCAGAACATGAACATGGTTCATTCTTGGAATCATTCAAATTTCTGTGAGTCAAGCCGGGTTTGTCAAGAACTGTGAAAGCGCTGGCAAGTTGGCAATATCAGTGGTACAATTGCACTAACGTACATATTTTTACACTTACGTCGCGAAATGCTTGGGGTATCAAAGCTGTTCAAAATATGCAGAAAACCTTCAAGAAAGAAAAATTTATTACCAATTAAAAGATATGACTTTGTAAATAAATACAAAAGTATGCACATATGAGTGACGAAATTTAAGTAAACTCTACTTACAAATTGTTCATCTTGCTTTTCGGAACTTTCTCTTTGTAGGGAATATGAGAAGCTTGTAGCTACATAGATCTTGGAATAAAAGATAAGGTTTGATATAAAGACAAACATCTGTTATTTGCTCGACCTAGAAAAGTGTTCAATGCCCTTTGTAATTCCCTTGACTGGTAACATATTTGCACTGCAGCCCCAAGCTGTGCGTGTACAATTAGGATAAGTTCACTGCTACAAACTTTCATCTGAAACATACATGGTAGAGTAAATAAAGCTGCACATGAAGATATGAAGCACGTGTACATCGTCTACAGTTCCCATGTGCGCAATATGTAAATGAACTTAACTTTACAGAATAAGATAACGCTTGAAGGGATTAATTCACTAATCTTAAAACTTCTCTATTCAGAATCATCCAACTCTGAATGGCCGGAACGTATCTGACTTGGAATAACTTCTTGGGCTTTTCTTCAAGTAGTTAGGGAAGCTTCTAGATGATGAGCTCCCTTTTAATAGTTCAAAATAGCCATTTCAAATCAAAGAACTTTCATGTGTTTATCATTCTTTCTCTTGAACGACGGCCAGATGCAATACGAGAAGTGAAACATAAATTTTGTACTTTGATACTTTGTATCTGCTGTTTACCTACTTATGTGCGATAATAGCGTGATAGTAGTTACAGTATTTGGGGGATTTTGGATGGGAAGAAGCTGCGCGCTCGTTACAATAATGATGATCGTAAATGTAAAGCGTTTCAAGTGGCTCATAAATCCGTCGGGTTGTCTGGCAGATGCTCTAAGATTGATGGGTTTTTGAAAAGATTTCATTGTAAAGATGGATTACAATGAGTAGGAATGATTGGATATCAGTAAGAATTCATCCATAACGGACTTTCATTTTCTACAATGCTAGCAAAGACGTTCTTGGTAATAGGAATATAGAATTTTACAGTTAAGTGAACGTTAACGATTTTGTTATTGAAAAAACCAAACAACGTTCTGGATAACTACAGGATTACCTTCCAAAAATAGTTTCTTCTATACTTTCTTGAGAAATTTTGGAAATATATATAAAATATTGAAAGTCGTTCTTCTACGAAGGCATAAAATTAAAATTCCCATAATCTGAAAATCAGAGACTCTGTCTCACCTTATAAAATGGTAAAATTTCCAAACGTATGGCAAATGTTTTTAACCTTATCAACTAGAAACGTGGAAACTGTATTTTCCAAATATTTACCATATTCAGAAAAATCTTCAAACTCATACCATTCATTTTAGGTAATTACTTCAGTGTTTTGTGTCATGTCCAATGTCACCAGTGCGTAGTCCAATGATGTAAGTATGGACAATCACACTTTTGGTAAATGCTTTGTGAAATGCAAGTCATTTTGGACCGTCTACTGCTGAAGGTTCACACTTCCATAGCCTCAATGCACTTGCTTAAGGTATCTCATTTCCATATCACCTCAAGCCATATCATAATAAGTCAGATACATCTTGTGATTCACCGCAGTTATTTCCATTTATCTCTAATAATATCTGACTATCTTCTTTCCAACACCAACACTTGGCTGAAAAAAGAAGTTGCAAGTTCATTACCATCAATGGAAAGTAGAGTGGTTCGAGTGTGGCGATTGACAATGCTTGAAAAAAAAAAATAATAAATTTTTGGTTCTTTTGGTCGCATTTGAATCTCAGAGACTATGACGGATTACGCCTGGTTATTGTAGGAGTGCCTTTTGATTCATTTCGGAAGTTAAAAATGAGTGTTTGGAGCAGGAGTATGCATAAGATTATTAACCAGTTTGCAAACTCATTTGAAATCATACTTTTCAAAATATTTTTACATCTTTTTGATATATATTTTTTGAAGATCTTACATATTTTCTATCTAATAAACTTTTTGAGATATTATACGCAGATTCAGCTCCAATATGACTGGGGTTCAAGCTTTTATTCAACTGAATCAGTGAATGATCGGCGCAAAATCGGGACGCCTGGAATTACTTATTAAGCCAGGCCTAAACAGATACCGGTTGTTGCGACGTGGCCAATCCATTTGTATCCTCCTCTGCAAAAGGTTTATGCAAGCTCAATTAGGGCTATTACACCGTTTCAAAACAACAGACTCATTTGCCCTTCGTACATAATATGATATGGCGAGTCTAGACCTATAAGAAAAACTCCTCTGGTCCTATCTTGCAGTATCAATTGGTTGCGTTTAAATAAACGAAAAGTTCTATGATCTTATTTTTAGAAGTAGGGGTAGGTAGGTAGGTATCAGTGGCCGCTCCGAGGAGCCCAATTAGCGCTTTGGTGCGCCGTTTTGATGCCACAAACTCCTAAGACCTTGACTAATGTTATAGGAACAGGGAAGCGGAGTCCAGCTGGCTCGGATCCTCAGAGCCAGCCCGTAGCATTCACGAAGGAAAGCAGCTCTCCGACCCTGTAACTAGAAATCTCACTGAGGTCCCCAAAGAATGGTTTACCCAGTGTCCGCAGCCTGACTCGAGCCAGAGCCGGGCAATCGCAGAGAAAGTGCATGAGGGTTTCCCTTCCTTCTCCGCAGCTTCGGCAATGCGAGTTGTAGGGTAAGCCGAGCCTAGCGGCATGGTCCCCTATGGGCCAGTGCCCCGTGCAGACCGCCGTAATCTTGAATGCATTTGCACGCGTCTGGCACAGGAGCTCTCGTGATCGGGCTATGTTATAAGCGGGCCAAATTCTCCTTGATTTGGCACAGCTTGTAAGCCTTCGCCATCTCAGGCCCGCGGCTGCTAGGTAGTGCGAGTAGACTCGGCCCCCGACAGCCGCCAGCGGAACACCGACTGTGTTCCCCGAGGGACTGCCAAGAGCAGAGCCTTGCCTGGCCAATCCGTCAGCCCGCTCATTCCCTTCTATGTTCCTATGCCCGGGAACCCAGAGGAGAGTGATCTTGAGCGTGCCGCCCAGATGGTTGAGCGTGTCTCTGCACTGCCCCACCAACCGGGAAGATGTCGTCGTTGAGTACAAGGCCTTGATGGCCGCTTGGCTGTCGGTCAGAATGGCTATGTTACGCTTGGGACTCGAATCACGCTCCAGCCATCGACAGACTTCCAATATCGCCAGTACTTCCGCCTGGAATACACTGGCGAAACCTGGGAGACCATACGACTTGGATACACCGTGTGTATTCGAGAAAACCCCCGCGCCGACTCCATAGGCCATCTTTGATCCGTCCGTAAAGAATACCGTGTCATAGTCTTGCAACACGCCGCCGCTCTTCCACTTTGCCCTGGTTGGAAGGTCCACAGCAAAGTTTCTCGTGAAGTTCAGCTTGCGTGTGACATAGTCCGTGGGGGATGCCCAGATTTCTCGAGGTATTTCATCTAGAATGTTGCTGTGGCCATAGGACTTCGCTGCCCAGCATCCGGACTCACGCAGTCTTACGGCACTGCACGCTGCAACATATTTGATGTGGAGGTCAAGGAGGAGGAGATGCAGGAGTACATTGAGAGCATCTGCCGGGCAAGACTGCAGAGCCCCCGTAGCACCTGCACACGCGGTTCTTTGAATCCTATTAAGCTTCGTTCTATTGTATTTCTTCTTTAAAGCCTGCCACCATACAATAGATCTGTACGTCAGGATCGGACGCACTACAGCGGTGTACATCCAGAGAACCATCCTCGGCTGGAGACCCCATTTCCTGGCAAAGGTTCTCTTACAGGCATAGAAGGCTATACAGGCCTTCTTAACCCTCAGTTCTATGTTCAACCTCCAATTTAGCTTAGGATCCAGGATTACACCCAAATACTTCACATTAGAGGAAAGAACCAATCTTTGTTCATTCAGCCGTGGTAGATGGAATTCAGGTATCCTTGTCTTGGTGGTGAATAGCATCAGTTGCGTTTTGGTTGGGTTTATGCTGAGTCCGCATCTTGCGGCCCACAGGCACACCTTTCGCAACGCTCCTTCCATAATGTCGCTCATAATGGACAGAAACATCCCAGATACTAGTATCACCAAGTCGTCGGCATACGCCACCACCTTCACCCCGCTGCTGTCTAATGTACGTAAAATTTTGTCCATTACTATTAACCAGAGCACCGGTGAGATAGCACCACCCTGGGGCGTGCCTCTGTTCACAGCTCTGGTCAAGTGGTTGCCTCCCAGATCGGATTGGATTATCCTGGTACTCAGCATGGATATAATCCAATGCGTGAGATACCCCTCCAATCCAATACCGGTCAAGGCTTCCTTGATGGCGTTGGTACTGACGTTGTTGAAGGCTCCTTCTATATCCAAGAAGGCAGCAAGGGTATACTGCTTGTACTGCAGCGACCGCTCAACCGTGCCAATTACCTCGTGGAGGGCGGTTTCTGTGGATTTTCCTTTGAGGTAGGCATGCTGGGACTTAGAGAAAGGCGTTCTCTCCATAATCGTCCTTAAGTGAATGTCCAGGACGCGTTCTAGGGTCTTCAGCACGAAAGAGGTCAGGCTGATTGGTCGAAAGTCCTTCGCGGACTCATGACCGCGCCTGCCCGCTTTCGGTATGAAAACCACCCGTGCGCGCCTCCAGGACTGCGGTACGTATCCTAAAGTGATGCAGCTCCGGTAAATCTCAACAAGCCACGGCACAATTTTTAGAAGTATTTTTGAATCTTCCAGGAAAGCCCTGCCCAATGACCAATAGAATGTTTTTGCGTAGTCAGTGCACTAAGCCCTTCATTTTTAAGGTATTGTGTAAACACAAAACCTTATTAAAATCGGTTTACCGTCTGCCTGTCTGTCTGTCTGTCTGTTTGTACATCACACGCATTTTTCTCGTAGACGGTTGTAGCGATTGACACCAAATTTGGTAGAAAGGTGGAAACTGTGAACGTTCACGCATATAGTGAATTACATCCTTTAACGTCGAATTTAAAGGGGGAGGGGGGAGGGGTCCCCATACATGCAAAAGGGGGGTGTACATTTTTTTTCATCAGATATAGTCATGTGGGGTATCAAATTAAATGTTTCGGTTAGTACTTTTCGAAGCCGGTCTTAGTTTTGACATTTGTTGGTTAAGTGCGGAGTGCGGGGGGTTGAAAATGATCATTTCTTTAACGGACCGATTCTCAGAAACTATTTAACCGAAAAATCTGAAGAAAAGTCAAGAGGCTGCCACTGTATGGTGCCTAGGCCCCAAAAAACCCTCCATACCGATACCCGTTCAAATAAAATTAATAATAGTACATTGCTATAATTTTTAGTATTTGGCAGGAAAACCCCCCTTGAGTTCCCTCCTAGAATCACGAAATTTACAGCAAGGTAGGTTAGCATGACTCTACAAAATTTGGTGAAAAGAGCACTAACAAAGTTATAATAGGTCAAAACTGTTGCCTTGTGTGCAAATTTAAGCATTTGAATGTCAATATCACTTGAAAGTGGATATTCGCACATAATATATGCATATATTACGCGCTACATACTAATGGGACAAATGCACATTCAAATCTCTTTATAAAAGAAATAGACAAAACCTTTTTATACCTGAAGCGTCTAGCTTCCGGTTTCCCGAATTGTTATAAATTTTTATGATAGTCACATCTTCCTCGATATGGCATAGAGGACAGCCCTTGTCACTTGGTGTGATCTGTAAACATGGTGAACTCCTGCAAACACCATATGGCAAAAGTGTATTATCGCTAGGTTCCCGGTCATATATAAGGAGGAAGACTACTCCTATTGCGAAGTTAGGTACATGGCAGAAATTGGCCACGGCTGCGTTGAGTTTGAAATCTGCAGGTTGCTTCTTCTACTCCCTTTTTGGATGCTTCCAAACCTGCCATGAAGAACGTCAGCGAGTAGTACTCGCACTGCTTTTCCTCTGGGTATGAAAATAATTAATAAAGCCAGGAGTGTTCTTAGCTTCTTACTAACAAAAAATGTATTTGTTTGGATTGTTTCAAATGTGGGAGCAAAGTTTTTAAGTGCTTAGCGAGCTGTTAAACTGAAGATGAAGTAGCTCATCATCATCCATGTAGTTGTACTTCAAATCCCTCAGAGCTTTGTCAATGAATCTCTGGAACGTTTGCTCTGCATTTGGTATGTCGAACGTGGCAAACGAAAACTCTTAAGAGACGGTTTCTGTTTTGATGCCAACTTTCGGTATGTGTTCTTCTTCGTTACCGGGACATAGTTAAATGATTTTACTAGGTCTACTATTAAAATGACATTTTCCGTAGAGCACTTGAATGTGCTCGTCTGGGAACTTGTCGAGTGCGCGATAATCTCCGTATGGTCTACCCCCTTTTACGTCTTTCACACGCCATATGCAAGGACTATTTATTGGGCGCGCTAGATCCATTTGAATCATTTGGATATGTTTCGTTCGGTGATACTCCATTCCTTCGGTTCCGTCTGGACGAACTATTTCTGGAAACTCCTGCAAAATCTCATAATATGGGTTTTCACCAGTAATTATTTGAATAGTCGGTATTATATTATACATTCTGCCAAATCTTCTGATAGGTGAGGTGAGTTGTTGAATCTCGTAGACAACCGTGCTGCAGATCTGCAAGGAATCCCTAGTGTGTTAAGAAATACGTTCCAAATATGAATTTAGTTACGTTGGCTATAAATCTTCATGAGAAATATTTTCGAAAGCCGAGCTTGAGCGGTTAGTGATCCCAAATGTTGCAATGACTGAGCAGAGATCGTTTGTGCCCGAATGAAGCTCGTCCCACAAAATATCATTTCCTTGTGAATATTGTTTCGGGTCTTACTGTAACTAGGATATTCAACATGTCCGTAGATTTCCAACTTCGAATGCAGTGTACTATGTTGGTAACACAATTGGTAAACAGCATGCGGGTGTCAATTGAAACCGTCAAATTTTAATAAAACCATTAGTCGTGTTAAAAGCATATATTGAAATAAACTTTCCTGGCTGAGAATGGTAGTAGAATGCAGTCACTATATTATTCGTAATTACATAAAAAAATTCGGAAAATTATGCTCAGCAATACAGAATAAAAACTACAAGGACTGCATTAAAGCATGAGCATCCAAATGCTTAGCAGATTGTCTAAGGCTGTGCATTTTACGGGAAAAGAATCGTAGCACAAACTTGAACAATGGCATCAGAGAGTGCTGAAGGCGTTATCAACATAAGAACGTAAAGGAAACCTACATTGGAGAGATATCACTGATCTCGTCAATTGAAGTTTTTTTGGTGTGAAATAATCTGTTCTCATGAAGGATTCCATTTTGTGTCGATATCCTCCAAAGGATGCTACATATTAAAGGATACTAAAATCAGTGAAGGATGTATATAGAGCTACTGGAATTAGAAGTGGTTCGAATGCTGCAGAGGGTATAAAGGATCCATACAGCTAAAGCTTGCAAAAAAACGTGTGGGGTTAGTCGGTGCGTAAAATATACAAGGGAGTCCTACAATAAGAAAGCAAAAATATAGCCGGAGACCAGAGTCGAAGGAATGCTGAAAGCGCCCACTTTGTAAAATGAGCTATTCAGTCGATATTCTTGTACGGGGCGGTAGAGAGGACAATGGAACTGGGACCGGAGTGACAGTTGTGTGAATCCCCTATCATGACTTTTTTAGGAAAATTTCGGGCCCTGGGAGAATCCCGCCTCGTTCCCATCCTCTCTCATCGGTCCTACCCTTATTTAGTATAATATTGCGTTATTATTCCACCCTTCAACTTCCGAGTCCAAAATTAATTTCTACCAAAAACTGCCGTATTAGAGACAAAATTCAAAAAATTATCATAAATTTCTTAATACAGGACGAGGGTTAAAATGATTAGCTCATAATTTGACTAATATATGAGGCATTAACCAGTTTGTGAATCATTGTGTGAAACAAATAAACTTGTATCAAAGATTTAAACTCAAATCTTGTCCAAGATTACTGCACGCCACGATTTAAATGAGAAGTTGATTTAATATTCTTCGTGAATGCGTCACGAATTGAATAAATTTACATGCTTGGCTTTTTTCATTTTTAGGAGGAACATGGTAGAAAATCGAACCTATATTTCGGGGGAATATTATCAGAGGAAGAGAGAATAGAGTATAATTTGTGGTTGGTTGATCACCATCAAGGATGTTGTGTGGATACCAATAATGAGTATAACCACGGAAATTTTATTTTGTTTATAATTTTCCTGGGTTCTGATTTAATGTGCTATTATGAGCACCTTTGCAATAAACTTTTCGACTATCGTTTGGAGAAAAATTAAATGAAAACGAGCTTCAGATAACTAACTTTTTGCTTCTTGTAGGATCATTCAACTTTTATATTATTTTTTCATAGTACCGAACACCCACAATTAAGAACAATATCAAATGTTTTCATGGGTAAATTTCAATATAGAAGTATCTTTTTTGACAAACAAATTTGGTAGATTTTGGAGAAGACTTGGATAATCTCTTTCAATAAAATAGCAAAATTTGTATACTGACCCGGAGTGCCATAGTCCGCAAAAGGGTTACTTTGAAGTGATGAGAAATTCATTGCTTGATTAACATTTATTTCTCGTTCTAATTTTATATATTCTGATCACGTTTTCACACGGTCCATTTAAAAACGGGGGTTATTTCCCATGTTTTGAGGTCTTTAACCTGAGTTCATTTGCCGATCTGCTCAAATAACACAATTTAAATAATTATGATGACAAATAAAAAATTATCTAAATATTATTTTTTTTTAAAGATTACATTAGTTACGACATTACTTCTATCTGAACGTCATTGAAGGCAACTTGTAATAACAACATTTGGACAATTAATGTGTTTTTTCTTTCTATTCATATCATAGATGTAATAAAAATTCAATAAAATAATTTAAATATAAGTTAATAAATAAATAAATTAAAATATGCAAAATAAATAAATAAACGAAAATATGTGGTCATTCCTAATTACTAAATTTTTAATTAAATTGATTTAATTTTAAACCAAAAAAATATTTTTCTTAAGAAAACTCAATTTTGCCAAAAATACTACGATGGGATGTATTTGTTCCAAAAGATACGCATATGTGAGCATCTTAGTCATCTAAAGGCATGCACATGAATTACGTGCCAAATTGACGTAAAAATCCTGCAAATACCACTCTTTCTGCTTTATTTTCTTCAAGTAGCACAGTTCATTAAATTTTTCAGTAATAAAAGCCCCCGCCATTAATCTCCTGACTTGCATACATGTATTTTAAGAACAAAATGTTTCAGTAATACTGTAAAACATTTACGTAGTGCACATCAAATGAGTCTCCTGGTTTATTTTGAATTTCCACACATTTTGCTATCCTATCAAGGAACGAATTCATCTGATTGTCGTCGTTCTTTACTCCATTGTCGTCGTAGTTGTTGAAATCTATAAATAGTGATTACAGCAATGGCAAATCGTATTGAAAATAGATTACATGTACATTGTAACTTGTAAACAGTTGAGTTTAAAAATGAAAAATGAATTTGAAATCATATTTTTTTCTTTAAATTTCTCATTGCACAGCTGAGATTTTTAGATTTTTTAGAAAAGCAGGAATAGAAGAAAAGAGTTTTAAAAACTAACAAAACTGGTATTTTACAATTTTTTTTATTTGAAAATTGAACTGGAACCGTTTGGCACATTACTTCGGGCCTGTACCCGAGCTCACCTGCCTTGCGTGGCCTTCAAATCAGGGAATTCCTTTCACCAACGGGAGGGGAGAGGGGGAAGGGAACTGTCAGTTCAAGGAACCCCCCGGCATCCAGCTCCTCCACTGGTCGAGCTCTATCTTTTTAGCAATGAGAAGAGCCCGAAAGTATTGGGCAACACGGCTCCACCTGTCAGCACTCCTCAGCCATCAGCCCACTTAACGCCGAAACTCCAGCTGCATCCTTGTCCACTGCTCAAGAGTCAAGAGTCAGCCAGAGGTACTTTACCGCTGATTTTGACTCGATTATCGACTCACCGGCCGATATGGGACGCAAGGTCGGAATTCTCTTTTTAGTCAGGATGACTACTTCGGTTTTTTCCAGTGGAAGGTTGAAACTATGAGTAGTCATCCATCCGCTTACCCGTCGCATCAATATGCCGAGTCTGCTTTGCGCCTGTTCGACAGTGCGTCGAACAACAAGCGCCGCGACATCATCTGCATAACTGACCAGACGTGACTCTTCTGGCATGTCAAGTTTAAGTAGACTATCATAGGAAGCGTTCCAGAGGACTGGATCCTTGTGCTACCCCCGACGTGACCTCCATCCTCTTCAGACCCTCTAGCGTTTCATAGAGCAGAGAGCGGTTCCTCAGATAGTCCCTCAATATCCGAAAGAAATAGTTCGGCACATGGAAAGTATTGTCTAGTGTGCCTAGAATGTCTCTCCCTCTTACGGAATTAAAAGCGTTTCTGACGTTAAGTGTTACGAGGAGCACCACCCAGCGGGTTCTTGCATGACAGCATCAACTCTGGATCTCCCTGTTCAAAAACCAAACTGCTGGGGAGATAAATCTCCGGCAGCGCGTATCGCTTCAGCGAGTCTACTTCTGATGAGCTTTTCGAGCACTTTCCTAGCAGTGTCAAGCATACATAGTGGGCAGTATGAAGACGGCAACTCGGGGTCGCCTTTCTCTTTGCGGATTAGCAAGCGCCCTCTTTCAGGCAAGCGTTGAATGCGCCCAGCAGTAGGTCTACCCGGTGTTGGAATACCAGTTTGTATACTTCTGTTGGAATTCCATCGGGTCCTGGCGCCTTCTTGCTTTTGATAGAGAGGACTGCCTACTCCAACTTTTTTATAGAGAAAAGTGGACAGTCCTCTGTGCTCTCCGCGCCGACGTCATCATCCCATACGGGGTGCGCAGAGAATAGTGCGGTCCATCTGCTCGGCTTTAAGTGAACAAGGTTTCCGCAGATCCCCGATATTTCGGGTTACCAGTTTTTAACTGAGTCCCCACATTCATCTCGCCGACCAGCGAGCTTTGCTCTCGTTTATTGCGCTGCAGAGTCTCCTTTTGGCTGATTTGTACTCCGTCACTATGGTACATGCCTCCTCCCGGCGGCTTAGCCGTTGTGTTAAACGGCGGAGCATGTAAGACTCCTCCCGGAGCTCTGCGATTTCCACTGTCCACCAATACATAGAAGGTTTGCCACGTATCGATACCCTCCGGGGTTTACATGTACTACAGACTTATATAGCTCATATCCTCTTGGAATAGAATTGTCACTATATTTCTGCAGCAATGAAGGAAAAATAATCAGTGGGGAGCGTTTGCCTTTCAGTGATGATCAAAGTCAGCTTCATTACATATCCCCTTGAAATGTTCAGATTTTCTCTTCTTGATAGCTACTTGCAGCTCTACGCATTCAGGTCGATTTCTTCTGCGCTGGGTGCATCTCCTAGCTTTCCTAGAATTCCATCAGAATCTGGGATTTCGTCTTCAGAAAGCGCTACGTCGAGACATAGAGGCATTACATGTTCGCTGGCATTTTTCTGCGACCTGTAAGAATGTTTTCTTGTGTGCTTCCCGATAATAATGTGTCTTCAAGAAGTGCCTCTTTGAACATTTCTGCATCAAATTTCTAGTTACCCGTCGTTATTCCGATGCGAGGTTTGGAAAATGATAGCCCGATGATCGCTGTGTGTGTACTCCTCGCTCTCATGCCACTGCAAGTCTTTGATAGAGGTGTCGGTAACAGAAGTGAAGTCTGCAACCGATTGTAATTCTCCCCTCTGATATGTGTTGATTCCACCAAAGTTCGCAAGTACCACATTTAACCGCGAGAATGTCTCTAGCAGTATTTGTCCCCGCGCATTTGTTTCTCTGCTTCCTCATTCTTTTGCCCATGCGTTGGGTATTATTTTGGGATTGTAGCGACTTGCATTGAAAGATAGTTTCTCCAGCAATGAGGTGAATTCCTCCAATGCAAGACTCGGTGCTGCGTAACAGCATATATATACCTACTATTTGTTGCATAAACTTCATGTGAACTTGTTTTTGAAGGCCTTTTGGAACACTGGACATTTACTGCTTCCTACAATATAGGCGCTGTCGCTATTTTTCATTTCCACGTAGAACAGGCATTCGGGCTTCCCGTCGCAATCCTTCGCAAAATGGCCTCGTTATCCGCATTTGGGGAACAGACTGGATCTGTCTTGCGAGCTAGTGCAGGCTTTCGCTATGTGGCCGAACTGCCAGCACTTAAAGCATTTATGCACGTGATTTTGTTCTCGTATCCGGGAGACCACCCCTCCAATACATATTTTGCCCGTTGTAATCGCCTTTTTGAAGGTTTTGTGTCTGTCCGTCACATACATTTTTCTCGGAGACGGTTATAGCGATTGACACCAAATTTGGTAGAAAGGTGGAACTGTGAACGCTCATGCATGAGGTACATCCTTTTACGTCGAATTTAAGCGGGGGCACCATACATGCAAAAGGGGGGTGTAATTTTTTTTTCATCAAATATAGTAATGTGAGTTATCAAATGAAAGGTCTCGATTAGTACTTTCCAAAGCTGGTCTTGGTTTTGACGTTTGCTAGAAAGGTGGAGAGTGTGGAAGGTCGAAAGTGATCATTTCTTTAACGGACCCATTCTCAGAAACTACTCAACCGAAAAATCTGAAAAAAATCAGGGGGTTAGGATAGATCATAATCTTACCTAATTTTGTATAAATCGCAGTATTACTAACAAAGTTATAATAGGTCAAAGTTGTCGCTTCTGTGCAAATTCAAGACTGTCAATATCACTTGAAAGTGTATATTTTCACATAATATATGCATATATTATGTGCTACGTGCTAATGGGGCAAATGCACACTCAACTTTTTCTATAAAAGAAATACACAAAACCTTTCATACCTGAAGCGTCTAGCTTCGGGTTTCCCGACTTGTTTGCTGCTTCGATAAGAAGACTTATCTTGAGTTGTAGCACATTAGACTCGCGCGCTGATTGTAGTCCTGGTTGGGATTGCAATGCTTCAGATCCCGGACTTCGCGGCCACATCATCCATGTCCTTACACTCTATCACCATCGAATCCCTGCTCATTTTGATGGCCGCAGCCTCGCCTAGTGGCATTTCGATTTTTTTCTGGTAGGTCTTCACCTACATCTTCAATCGCTTTAAGTTCTAGTAACAGATCACCTTTCTGTGTACGTCTTATATGCGTGATATTACCGCTCAGTTCAGTCAAAGAGGTATCTGTTTTGATTTTACGCGTGTCCGGCCTGGCTCTCCTTTGCAACCGTTTGTTACTTTTTACTTTTGTCCAAGTGGAGTCTTCGGAACGGTTAGTGGCCTTTTCCGGAGATGCAGATAAGCTTCCGTCTCGGCATCGGTTTCTCCTCTTTTCATTTTGCTGTCCGTTGGGGAGATTGTACCTCTTCATTGGGATCTCTCTGACGCTTATTGCGCATTTCTGAGATGTCCTTTTCACCTTGGATACCTTCTTTATCAAAGAACTTCTTGGGAAGAGATGTTTCCTACATCGTTTGTGCTGCTACGGCACTATTCATTCTTCACGTGTTTTTTTGCCCTCTTTAGCCTTAAAGACAGACAGGACCTCTGTCAGACGCATTTTTCTCGGAAACGGTTACTGCGATTGACACTAAATTTAGGGGAAATGTGGAAACTGCTAACACTCACGCATACAGTGAGTTACGTAATTTCACGTCGAATCTAAGAGGTCCCCAAACATGCAAAACGGAAGTGCAAATTTTTTTTCACCAAATATAGTCGTGTGGGGTATCAAATGAAAGGTCTCGGTTAGTACTTTTCGAAGCTGGTTTTAATTTTGACATTTGTTGGAAAGGCGGGGAGTGCGGGTGGTTGAAAGTGGTCCTTTATTTAATGGGGCCATTCTCAGAAACTGTCCAACTGAAAAATCTGAAAAAAGCTTGCCTTAGTAAAAATGCGGGGGTCGAAAGTGGTCATTTCTATCATGGACCCATTTTCAGAAACTACCCAACCCAAAAATTTGAAAAAACAGGAAATTGCCACTATATGATGCCTAGGCTGCGAAATACCTTCTATACTGGTATCTGTTAAAATAAAGTTAATAGAAGTATATTACTATTAACATCCTAGAATCATGAAATGCAGTAATATAGGCTATAACATAGAGCGTGATCCTCGCAAGTTTGGTGGAAATCGCGCTATTACTAACAAATGTATAATAGGTCAAAGCTATCGCTTCTATGGAAATTCAAGACTTTGAATGTCAGTATCACGTGAAAGTGGAAATTCTCACCTATGTAATATATGCATATACATTACGTGCTAGGTACTAATGGGACAAATGTTTTTATAAAAGAAATACAAGAAACCTTTCATACCTTAAGTTTCCAGCTTCCTATTTCCCGACTTGTTCATAGAGTTTTGATAGTATTATAATTTTAGGTTTTGCAAATCCCAAAAATGTTCTTTCTTACCGCGTCCATAGTTGAACATGACAATAATAAATAAGAACAGATCAGTAAAAAAAAGTGAAATTACAGGAAAGCCTGAAACTAAAAGTGCACCCCGACCTCGTTCTCTATATCTTTTTATTTCGACTATAATTCAACTCGAAATCATACTCAAGTAGTGAAATACCATACGATGGTGAGAGAACGACATTGACAAAGTCACCGAATCGCTATCTTAGCAGGAGATAGCGGATTTACCCGGCATCTGGAAATAATGAAAAGCAAACTATAGTGTACAGAATTCATACCACATTTCATTTAGATGAGTGGAAATAGCCAATCTAAATACAACACTGAAAAACAAGACTTTCAGGAATAAAACGGGGAATGTTGAGTGAATCAGTAACATTTTTGTGCATGGAAAATGTGATATTGCATAGATTACATGCAATTTATAGAGCTAATCTGGTGAAATAAAAATATTTTGACATTTTTTTCAGATGCCTGGATTGTGTTGTTTTAAGTTAATACACAGGAAAGAAACTGATAATGTTGTGAAGTTGAATAATTGTATATTTTTTTTTAATAATATCTTTTCCTTGTTCAAGATATATACAGATGTAGTTACCAAAAAATTAAAATTTCTTTTTATCAATCTTTCAGGTAAGTCGTAGAAAATATCGGATCGCTCTGCGTTTGAATCGCATGGGTGTAAGTATTTCATTTGAAAATATTTTAATATTCTCCAATTTGTGTCCAATAAAGGTAGTTTGAACCAGGGTATAGTGAGTTGCAAGGCCTTACCTTCATTATGAATTGCATCCTTCTTCCTCATTAGGTTTATAAACAATATATAAATGCGACATGCAATTGAACTGCAATTCCATGTATATATCTACATATTGTATTAAGTGAATTCATAGGTAGAACGCATGTTGGTCGGTCACGCTTTCAAACTATCATTCCATATAAGCAGCCATCACTTCATTTACTTTAGGAAATGTTTAAGATTGAGCCATGAATAATAAATGAAAGATGAATTTAAAACGATCATGCATCTTAGTGATTCTTTTTGTGTGTGTGTCATTGTTAATAAAGAATAAATCAATTAAGACGTCGGTCATAGTGGAAATTACGCATGATTGTAACGTATGTTAATAAGTTGGAAGTAGAAGTCAAACTATTACCTAAGCACATCCTAAAATGGAAGTAAGTATGATTCAAAATTCACTACAAAACTAGCCTCGAATAATCAATCAATGAATTAACCATGAAAGCCGAGAGCGTAGAAAACCTCCACTTATAGAATTACCGTCTTGCACCGTTTGTTGTAGCGTCTTCCTAATTAACTGAGCCTAAAGAAATTACGATCTGAAAGTGAACCAAAACTTCACTTTCATTCTTAAATCCAGTTCGCAAATAAAGTTACCCATGAAAATGTATACCAAGAAAACAGCAAGAAGAGGGGAAAGTAATAAAAGAATTAATATCAAAAACTAGGTAAATTGGCACCGTTGTGTGCAGAATTCCATTGGGAAGTCAATAGCTTTCAGTTTCTCACATCATCCAACCCAACCGTATGCAATATGGTAAATTGGTTATCCGATACCAAAAGGTAAAATCGTGCGCATCAAATAGATATCGGATATCGTGCGAAATTCTGATTAACAGGCAATTTCGCAGTATTTTCATGCATAAAGGTATGTATTTTTCGAGCACAGTAAAATGCACTCATAAACAATTTATCATAACGAAGGCGCGCCAAAGCGATTTCATTGCCCAGGGAAGAAATGCATGATCATGCATCAATCATGATTCCAAGATAATTGCAACCTTGTAAGTCAGCTGATTTGGAGAGATCTTGAAAAAGTCTTTGACCGATTATAAAAATTTCTGTGAAGATTCCCCCGGGCCGCACAGAAGCGAATGGTCCTTCTCAAAAGTTGGGATGCATCGCATCTGGTGGTAATTTTCTCAGCATTTATGTTCAGAGCCAGAGCAGACTTGAAGAGACGTTGAGTGGATAGATTTTATCACCTGGAAAAGATTGTTTAGAAGTGAGTCATGATAGCATGTTTACTTCATTTTTGACTCGAATTATAAAAAAAGGTCGTGATGACGCGCATTAAGAAAACGCTAGACAGGATATTTCTAGGCCTTTAAATAGTAATTATTTGTGTTTATTTTACCATCATCTTGTGTAAATCACCGAGTTACTGTCGGGATGTTATGGGTCATTCTCCAGTGAAAAGATAAATGCAGAAAATTAGTGGAAGTATCGGAGGTGCGACAGCCGAGGTGGCTAGGTCAACAGCTTCAGGACTTCGTACCTCGGGTTCGAACCCCAGCCAGGGGAATGGGCGTTTGTAGTTGTCTACTGGGGATAGAATTCGGATAATCTGCCTATTGATGCCTTAAGGGTTGGAACTATGGTTACCTCTTAAAAAAAATTAAGTTAAGACTCAACTCCATTGGTATTGGAAGGGTGTCCAGGAATAAAAACAACTGCAAAGGAAAGAGCTCGAACTTCCACCCATCAAGTAGACCTTGAATAGTATCCCAACGTATGCCTAAGTAGCATTTTCATGAAGGATTGTAGAACCATGAATAGGAACTTTGGCATTTCCCAGAAAATTGATGAGTAGTTGAAAATGCATCACATTTTTTTATTACGAATCAAGCAATATTTTCAGGGCAGGTGAGTATGGAAGAAATGAATGCACGAGGAAAAATATCCCGGTTATCAAAAAATGTGAACATAGCTTGATTTCATGATACATCCTACAGATCATTATTCTAACCAATGACCAACCAACTGACAGATACGTATTCCGAGCCACAATTTCAGCCGTGTGAAAGGTGAATTTGAAGGCCTTGCGACACCACACGTGAAAATCAACTTAAAAATGCAATATCACTGTAAAATTTTGGAATCACGTCTTCTAATGGTTTAAAACATGTTTAAACATTTTGGGAATCTGGTAGAAAAGTGTACTTGTCATCATTAGTCACATCACCTGCTAAGCTAATGTTTCGCGCATATCTAATCGTTAGACCTTTATTTTATTTGGCGCTCTGTTATTTCTCAGTATTGGAAGAAGCAGATTGCTTTATGTTACTTTCTACTGCGTCTGGGTGTTAAATACTTCCTCGAAGTATCGGGCCCTTCGGTTTTTGATCTGGTCCTTGTTTCTCATAAGATTACCCGCTGTGTTTTTGTATTAACTAAATTTGGGGTTGAAATTTTCTGTTATTTTCCGGTTCCTTATTGATGGTTTAGCCTTTGCAGGATCCAACCATTTGTTTATATAAATCTTCTTCCTACTACATTGTAATGGAATTCTACGAGTCGACTGTTATGCCTGTTAGTTTTGTTGTCAAGATGTAATAACTTAGAGATTGGGCGGTTGGCTAGAATCCACCAAAAGGGAAAAGTTTGCGCTCGCAAATACTGAAGCCCCATTGAAAAGCCCCATCGACATGCACTTGCACCCCTCTGTGTTAGTCAGGCTTGCGAATGTGGGTCCTTCCTTTTAAACAATTTAATCCCTCACGTGTCATTAATTAAAATTTCACCTATCCTTTCACCGATGCATGGGACTGCACTGGAACCTGAAAAACAAACAAGGGGACATTGCAGATCGACGGCGCGCATGAAAAGAGGCGACTGTAGTGAAGTACTATGCCCATTCCCAATACTTTGTATTCAATTAGCCTTTTAAATCCAAGCGAGTAAGAAAGATTAGAAATAAAACGTTTTTATAGTATCTTGGGTTGATGTAACATAGAAGACGGTATTAAGTTGGGTATTGGTTCGGTTCTCATGATGATTAAAGAGACGCCCTTTCTTCACTGTCGGGAGGAGGATCTTGATAAGTAGCGATTACTCAGTTGAAACCACTGGGCTGTAGCTAAAGGCTGTGCCTAACTGCCCCCGATACTTCCACTCCTGTCAACTTCAAACAGAGAAGGTTAGATTGGATGGGGTTTTTCGGCATTCGTTATCATTTTCTCTCTTTATAGGGAAGAAGGAACGGATGGTTATGCAGCATATAGTTAAATAACACCGGAGGTATATGTAAAAGTGCGTGCACAATTTTTTTCACAGAATATGGTTATGAGGGGTATCAAATGAATAGACTCAACTAGTACTTTTCGAAACTGATCTTATTTTTGATATTGGGTGAAATATAAGGGAGTGAGGGTTCAAAATATATGCCTCGAAAAGTGTAATAGGTCTTGTTTTCAGAACCTATCCAATCGAAAAATCTGAAACAAATCATAATGGTACATCTACACAAAATCGAGGCATTAAAATACATCCGATATCTGCTCAAACAAAGTTATCATATTACCATATTTTATAAATTTACCCGAAAGAGTTCATCATAGAAGTTCAAAATGCACCACTATAGGTAATAATATACTACTCAGTTTTGGGAAGTTTAAAGGGAATGCAACAATAGAAGGTGAAAAATTTTGTATTTTACGTGAATTTATTGCAATCTAAGAGATGTATATCACATATACGTATATAAAGTGGACTCATATGATCAAGGAATATTGTGACTTTATAGTTATGTACGAATGGAAAAATGTGAATATAAAATTGCATTCACATAAAAAGTAAAAGTTTCATCTTCTATAACTTTGTTAATAATAGTTGGATTTCCGTCAAACTTCTCAGCGTTACGCTTTATATTATTCCCTATATCACTGCCAATTTTGTACTTCTAGTATGAACTTAAGGGGGTTTCCGGCTAAATTTCTAAAATATGCTAATATACTACAGTAGAATCCGGATAGAACGACTTCCAAGAGACCGGCGAAATTCGGTCGCACTAACCGGACGGGGGGGATGGATAGCTGATTATCAATAGCTCCTGCCCAAACGCTCAGCGGTATGTCATATTCTTCGTCAAAAGCATCTACATTTGAAATCATGGTACAGGCTACAGTTACTAGAACAAATCCAGCGTGTTTATAATAGTTAAAAATGTCCTTTGCGTGAGTTTGGTGCAGGCATCTTGAATCATCAAAATAGCATCGAGAACCGTAATTTGTGGGTACTTATGGTTGGCTCCAATGTTAAAATACTCGATAATTTCAAGGACAAGATTTTTACGAAAGTTTGATTTTAAAGCTCTGATAATCCCTTAATCCATGGCTTGTAATACTGCAGTGGTATTAGGAGGCAGAAACACCAGAGTTACGCATCTATGGTCAGCAATATGGACAGTTAACTACGCTACCAAAAGTAGGATCTTCTTTTTCACTAATTCGCAATCCCAAGCACGTAGCCATTTGGTGAAAATATCAGCGGTCATCCAGGCCTTGCGATTACTCTCATAATCTGATAATGAGAAGCTTTTTTTTTAACTGTACCACTCATGTTGACTGCCACTATCACATTTACTCTTTCTTTTGATAATTTTCCTCCCGTGCATGTTTCGCCTTTAAATTTCAACGTCTTGTCTGGGGTTGGTTTATAAAACAACCCAGCCTCATTAACATTAAAAATTTCTTCTTTCGTCTTACTTTAGAATGGTTTATCCAACTCATTGAACAATTGAAGTTAGAGATATTCTCCTCTTCAGCGAAAGGGTTAGTTTTTTCACCTTTAAATTTTAAAATATTAGCATTAAACAAGGGTTCTATCTTATCTTTATTTTTCTTTATCGTAGATATTGTAGAATGAGACACACTGAATTCCCTCGCGAGGGCTGCATTTGATTCACCAACTTCTACACGGTAAAATGTACTTTTTTCTTCAATTGAGAAACTCTTTCGCTTCGCGGAACTCAGTTTAGCTCGTAACAGGTCCTTAATCTCAATAAATGATAAACACACTGGCCGTGATTTATCCGTACCAAACAATTTACGTGTGCTAGGGGGTGCAAGCGGGGGATGCGCGTCATTCTAACCGGATAATAATTAAAAAAAAAGCAGTTGGCCGCTTAAACCGGAGTCGTAATATGCGGATAAGTTTTCATGGTACGTTTATATGAAATCTAACCTGAGTTTGCATTTACGTCGCTAGAAACGGTTGCCCGTTGTAAACGAAGTCGTAATAAATGAGTTCTACTGTATTATTAACTTTATTTGTGAAGATATGTATTTTGATGCCTAGATTTCGTTTAGATACACCACTGTGATTTTTTTGAAATTTTTTGGTTGGATAGGTTCTGAGTACGAGAAATGTTACACTTTTTGAGGATCATATTTTGATCCTTCACTCCCCTATATTTCACCCGATATCAAATATGGAACCAGTTTCGAAAAGTACTAATTGAGCGTTTTCATTTGATACCCCACAAAAAAATGTAGCAGCCTCCTTTCGCATGTAGGGAGAACCCTCGCCCCCTTAAATTCAACACAAAATGGCTGCACTTGCTGTATATAAAGGGATCCATAGACGATACGTTCTCACCAGCTTTCGTCACAACCGGTCCAGTCGTTTCCGAATAAATCGGGTGTGACGGACAGACAGACAGAAAGTCAGCCGGGCAGACAGACATCGATTTTGGTTTTGTTTCACAAAAAAACCTTAAAAAAACTTTTCCAATTGGTTAGCAATATTAATATACCATCACACGTATCCAAAATAATGGGATCACGATTAAGTGCCAAAATTTAGAGTTATATCACTTTCTTGACGCCAAAAACGAACAAATTTGAAAAAAGCACTATTTTTTCTTTTTTTGGCAAACTTTTTGATTCTACGTCATTCTCTGGAGAATTTCATACTGGATAAGTCTCCGTCTTTATTTTTTTTTTTCAGACTACGATAACATGTGTGCAAGGATTTATCAAGATATCTCCTTTTTTCAAAATAATAAAAATAAAGCATTTGAAATGAATAAAGTAAGGGTCAAATTTTAAGTTCTGTTGTGAGTGATCCGGGTGAAGTCGACATGCTTTCAAATCATTTTCTAGTATTTCAAATTATCGTTGTTTTGGTCGGCCTTTTCGCCGTTTCCCATCAATTTCGATGCTGATCTCAAAATATGAAATTACATCAACGAAGGATATGCTGGGTGACACATCCATGGTGACTCAGAATATTTTCAGTGTTCAAGAGAACATTTCCTCTAAAAAGTTCCCAAATCGTTGAGTTTTCTGTCTCAACCGAGGATACTTGGAAAACGTTTTAGGATTTTGTAGAAGAAAGATCGAAATCTAGTAGCGTATCTAGTTACATTCATTCTTAAATCCTATTCCTCCGAAGATAAGTTACTGACTACGAAAGGAGCATAGCCTTTTTAACCTGAAGTGGCAAGCTCCTGATCTGTGACTTAGTTTATTGGAATCCTGTTCTGGCCATTCTGCTATTCATTTCAGCCCCAATGAATTATAGCAAGAATAATTCGTCTTTTATCTACTTATTGATTACAAATATAAAAACAGGAACATATATAAATATATATAGCCAATTCCACAAGCTCCTCTAATAACCATCTTCTGCATTTATAAAAGTCATGAAAGCAGTCAGCAGCTCTTTTTTTGGTACCAAATGTTTTTCGCTCGTGCTTGCTCCAATATCTTGGAAAACGAGGCAAGTATTCTTATGTTTTGTGGCATGATTCGAGGACCTTAAACCTCCAAGAATCGTGAATTCTGAATAAATTCATCTGTCGGCTTAACCAACGATTAACGGTTGTAAAGTTGTAAATCAGCCAAAATTACAATGCTTGTACGAAAATAAGGCCGCATACAATAAATATGCCCCACGGTCACTCTACACAAGATCAGAAAGCAGCGACGACAGGATGAAATAATTCAATACCTTATCCGAATGCAACAAAGAAACGGCGACCAAGATAAGGTTAGTTTTTTATGCCTTGATTTCTACCCTGCCCAAGTCCTCAGCTGTGATATTGAAGGCAACCATAGCGAACTCAACATACAACGTACATATGTATATACTCATATGCTCCATATCAGACCTACTTTATGTAATGGGGTCTGGTATGATTTTAATTGTTTTTTTCCTTGTAGTGCACTTACAAACCTCTTGGATTCTGAATAAACTACTACTTTCAGATAAAAACCAGATTTTCATTCATTTATCTGAAGTTGTCGAGTTGTAATTCTCATATCGGAAGATAAAGTTCCAGTCCCGGTACGAAAGGACCAGGTGTCAACGGCAATGAATTGATCAATGTACCTGTGAAATTACGTAGTGTATGCCCACGTGTGTTTTCTACATCAGGAACCTGTTCTTTTTGAGGTAAAATGCAGGTAGAATGATTGAGTGCACTTTAAATTTTGACGGGATTCCCAGGGTCTGGTTGTTAAGCACATGTGTGCCGTTGTACACTTCGCTTATATGGATTTTATACTTTATGAGCAATTAGATCGAAACTATATTGTTTCTGGTATTTTTGAACAGGATAAAACCCATCTAAGAGTGGTAGGCCAATTTCTACAGTTTCGAAAGAAGCCTTAAAATTGTAGTTCTCATTTCTCATATCTCAACATTTTTATTTTTTTAACACCTTTTGGGAAATCCAACCTAAATATAGACAATTTTTCTAAATAACAGGAAAAATATAAATGCTTGCGACATACGTCAGAAGAACTGGTTAGTCAATGCATAGGAGGCCGTTTCCGCAATTTAATTCACTTCTGAAGGAATTATGCAAATAGGGAATGTCTACAGATATCTCCATTTCTGGAATTTACATATTAGATGAGTACATAATACTCATACTATAAAAAAAATTGAAAAGGATTTTCAAGGAACTTTCCTTCCTCCACTTAACCATTCATACCCTGCTACAAATCTGAGGCATAGCTAAGATGTATATTATGGCTGCAACTATACATATAATATCTTCATTAACTTGTTCTCTGCTCACTATCTTCGCGAATAAATGTCTGCATTACCAAGCGGACCGAACGAGCACGCTGACACGCACTAATTAATTCGCAATCTAAAACATACGAGTACACGCAGTTATTAGAAATTGTCCTGAACGTTGTACAAAGTGGTGTTTTATATGTGGGCCGGGGCATTCAATTAAGTGAAATTGGTAGGTACAGCAACAACTTGAGAGATATCTTATTGCTCGAATCTCGACTGAGATTGACGCATATCATTCTAGTACTAAGGTAACCGCTAATGAACATTGATATGGTCTCGGTGCCTCTGTCGGTAGATACGAGTACATAAATGAATGATAAATTGTAAATGGAGCAGTGTTGTCCATTCTTTTCGAGAGACCGAGGAAAGAACATACATAGACTATCATAAATCAATTGCCTCAATCATAAACGTAATAAAAAGATGTCCAACGCTAATGTGACATCCAAGGATAGCCCCAGACTTTTAATTACCACACTAACTTCCAAATAGTTAAAAATGCAATTAAATAACATATTGGAGATTGAGAGACGGAAAGATTACACTTTGGAGCCATCAAATATCATTATCAATCCATTGGTAAATCTTGAACTTGAAAGCATAGATTTTATTGTTCTTATCACAAATACACAATAAATATTCTATTAGTTATTATAGCTAATCACTTGAAATTCCAAGAATTTTTGACCTAGGCAAGTTGTCTCATATTTCGAGCGGCTTTATGATTCCAACCGAACGTTAGATAACGAATCGTTCAAGCAAGCTTCCTTCTTTACTTTGCCAGTTTATAGGACTGCCATTAATAATAAGGAAATTATTATATACACACGATTAATTTATATATATTTATATATTTACTCTATTTATTCATCTCGCTTTTCAATTATTATTATTACTTCAATTGTCATTGGGTATTAGAATCTGGGAAATTAAATAATACGGAAGTGAGATGTGGGTTATGAAGAGCAAATTATAATACTCTAAAGAATAAAAAAATAATGCTGACCTTATTCAAAAATGTTTGAATTTCTCTTAGCATTCTGAGTTACATTTATTGTTGGTAAATACCATTTTTACACCACTAAATACGGCCTAAAACTGGTTGAAGACAGGAAGAGTCTCCACGGACAAATTGGCTAAAAATTAAGACGAAATGCAATTCTGCAATAGCACAATTGACATTGTAAAGGTAATTTCAATACAGCAAATAACCCACTGAGTTAGTAGGCTTCTAGCATCTTAAGGAGAATCCTAGTGGGTTTATTAGAGATTTTGCCCATTCGTCAAAAAACTAGTAAAGTAACGTCGACCGGAAAAAATTTCTTTTTCAACTGCTACTACTCCAAAAACGTCATAAGTCATTCGATTTGATTTTAATTTTAAAGTCTTTGACAAATAATTTACCTTTACAAGCATTTCAACCTTCAGTTACTTAAGGGGGCCCTCCTATGTGACAATCGTCGATATTTTAAACTTTTTTAAGAATCTTTTTATATATTATTCAGAATCTTTTTATATATTATTACCGTAATATTTATTCGAAACTAAACTTGTCAGTCTACATTTCAACTCATTATTGCATTTTTCTATTAGATAATCAACTATTTAAATTTTTCAAGATATGCCAATCACTATCGCCATCAACGGCGCAACAACCGGTATCCGGTCTAGGCCTGCCTTAGTAACGAACCCCAGATACCCCGGTTTTGCGCCGAGGTCCACCAATTCGATATCCCTAAAAGCTATCCGGTGTTCTGACTTACACGATCGCTCCATCTCAGGCAGGATCTGCCTAGTGTTCTTTTTCTATCACAGATATTGCTCTTATAGACTTTCCGGGCTAGATCGTCCCTCATCCGTACGGATTAGGTGACCCACCCACCGCAAGCCGCGAGCCGGATTTTTTCCACAACCTGACAGTCGTGGTATCGCTCATTGATTTCGCCATTATGTAGGCTACGGAATCATCCATCCTCATGTAGGGGACCAAAAGGAGGATTCTTCTCTCGAGCGCGGCTAAAAGGGAATACATAAGGACTGGCAAGATCATTGTCTTGTACAGTAAGAGCTTTGGCCCTATGAAAAGACATTCGAACGAAACAGTTTTTGTAAGCTGTGTGATTTCCATTTGTTTTCGAAGTTGAAGGAGCTCCTAGGCGGTCAACGATTCGAGACGGACGACGAGTTGCAATGCGAAGTTTCCAGGTTTCCCAACGGGTTGTGACTTCTTTGAGGCGGGAATGCAAAAGTGGATTATTCGTCAGAAAACATTTGTGGAAAAATATGGCAGAAAAACAGTTTAAAGATCAACGTTTCCAATAGTGTGTTCGTTTTTTTTTAAATAAAAAATTTCTTGTGCCTGAAAGAAAATTTGGGAACCTTATTTTTGAAACAGCTCTCGCAATAATCGGCTTGAAACCAAATCCCAGGCGAAGATATATGCCATTTTATTAGCAGCAGAAGAATGTTTGCCACAAAAATAGAGGGTTCGCAACATTCGAATCTGCTCTGACAATCGGGCAGCATTATCAGCAACGACATGTCAAGCCAGTTGTTGTGGAGTTGTCAGTAGGTGCTGCTGAAACTTTGCCGGTTGAACGAAACATTCCTGATATATGTTCCAGGGCACTCAAGCATCGCTGGTAATGAGAAAGCTGATAGACTGGCACGCCAAGGTTCACAATTCACAATGGTGGGACCAGAACCAGCTTTGGTATCCGGCCATCTACTGTCAAATCTACTCTCTAAATTGTAGATTTTGTATTTGCTTGCTTTCTGTTATTGCGAAGATATTAGCTAAAATCATCCTTGAAGGCTTGGCTTGCAGAGAGCAGGCTGGTTTTCGCTCTCTAGCCTCCTGTATTGACCACATTAACACCCCTCGGATCATTGTGGAGTAATGTATGGAGTTTAGTTCACCACACTCCACTTGATCTTCTTCGATTTCGATAAACCTTTTGACAGCTTGAACAGGAAATATATATCTGGAATGCTCTACACAGGAGGGACATTCTGGAGAAAATGGCATATATCATCAGAGTAGCCTAAAATGTCATATGCGTTGGAGGATTTCAATGGACTATGCGAACTTTTCTTAAGGACCTGGGCTACGGTGTTGTCATATATTTACTCTTTCACCGAGTTATGGATCTTGGCCAAATGGCTCTGGATTTGGAAATAGAGAAAAATAAATACTAACATAGCAAGGTAATCATTCTGACTGGTCATCGTTCTATTTACATGACTAGGCAGAGCTTTAATCGAAAACGTCGACCAATTTGTATATCGAAGTAATGTTGTGTGTGCGACGGCGGCATTGTATTTGATGTTGTTCGAAAATGCAACAGCGCTACATCCGCTTCTGCTGTTCTGCCCAAAATCTTGAAATGTAATTATCTCTGCACTAACATTAAGTTAAGACTAATCAGCGCCATTGTTATCTCTCGCTAATATATGGGGGTAATACATGGAACTACTTACCATCACTTGCATCAACTCATGTCTGAATTGTGCCATTGGTATATTCTTCTTCTTCAATGGCGCAACAGGCCAAATTGGCCCTTGGCCTCCAGGATAGACTCCCTCCAGCCATCTTAATTCTTCGATCGCGTCCTCCAGTTTGAAAATTCCAGCACCTTTTTACTGGCCCCGTCCGGTGAGTCCTCCCACCATTTGCTAGGCTTTCCCACTGGGCGGCGGTTCTTCGGGTGTGCCTTTGAATACCCCGTAGGGCATCCGCTTGTCATCCATCCATTTTACGTGACCAGCTCGCTGCAGTTTTCGTAGCTTTACCACCGCCGATATTGCTGGGTCGTCATAAAGCTGGTACAACTCATGGTTGTATCTAACTCGCCAGTCAGCTCCATATTTTAGCGGTCGGAGTATTCAAGGTAGAACTTTACGTTCGAATGTGACGATGGACCGGTTTTGCATCTGTGTGTTCTGACACGAAGAATTTCATCGGCACACGGGCCAAATGAGCGGGGACAAGTTGATCAGAAAGTGAAAGTGACAGTACAAAGGTCACACATTGAACAATGGCGAAAACTCCAATGCGTTATGCCATGCAATGAAACCCACTACTCCAGGATGACCAATGAGTGAGTCGCTCTGAAACTATGTACATATGTGACGTAAAACAGTGGTGAAAGAGCAAGCTTCTCGCAAAATCGTGGCGGAAGTTAAAGCACATGGCAAGGAACCCGCATCGATGGTGCATAGATGTAGTTGATGAGTTATGGTCCACATGGGAGTCGATGGCAAATATATAAGTAACAAATTGCTGTATGTACCCCAAATGGGGTGTAATTAACATCACACGCTGGACTTCTGTACTTCAGCATGTGGGTGATGCTATCACACTTTCGCAGTATTATGATTTAAATGAAAAGATAAAAGTAAAGCTCATCAGAAATAATCACAACAAAATCACAAGAAAATCCCGAAGCACTACTTTTTCTTCCCTTCCGAAAGGAGGTGCAGAATGCTTTTTCTCCGAAATTGTATTTATTCCACTCTGTAGACGAAAGCAAGGATGGGGATAATGGTTATTATGAGAATATTAAGTCGACGGTCCCTGTTGAAACAATTTTTATTCAAAGTTTCAAGGTAAATTACCGAAAGACTGTGAGTTGTTGAATGCTACAAAATAGCTTGAAATGACACGGTTTCACCTAAGCATAGTATCCCAGGATATTGCCTATTAATGAATTGTGGGAGCTATGGTCCCTGATAGCATTTAAAATCAAAGCGGCGGATGCTCTCCTAGCGGCTCTTATGTCTATTAATCTTCCATTGTAGAATAATCTGTCTAACCTGTATCAAGGCTGCGTCAGCTTTATATAATATTCGGTGAAAATCATTTTCAGCCTCCAAGCATAGGAATCTTGCTAATCTCATATCGTCGCGTCATCCAGAATAATTCCCAATTTGTGATGAGTTGTGCCCACTGCTTCAGGAAGTAGAAAATTATGCTTTTCTTATCGACAACACCCAAAGGCTCAACATACCACAAAAATATTCTACTGCCCACATATGCGAACATCTATAATGAAGACACAAGGAAAAAAAGCACAAAAACAAAGAAAACATACTCCATCCAGTTAATCGTAATTCTAACCAAGTTTATATCTTTGTCGGAATTATTTATGGTGAATTTGCATAATGACGCAAGTTTCGCGAGAAACATGAAACAATTGGGATGGTGGCTAAAAAGATACCTATTTTTACCAAAGATATTCTCAGTCGTTGTGGCTTTCGAGACATCCTGTCGGCACTTCAATTTCATTCTTAGAGCATTTGTACAAAAGAAGCTGTTTTCCGTTCGATGTGATTATAATAATTAAGATGCATGCTTATGAATAAAGATAGAGGTTGATATTCTTGAAAATATACACCAACTTAATCAGTGATGGTGGCAATTAAAAATGAAAATCGGTTAATAAGCAAGTTTGATATGAATATTTACTTTTCTTTTCTAGTAAAATAAAGCTGGTGATATTTGAAATTATATCTAAAATTACGCATTTTGAAACCGTAGCTAGCGTTAGCTAGAAAGTTCCCCTACACTTGGAATCTGAATGAGTGGCCCTAATACTCGTGGTCTGACTGCCTAGATTCCAATGGTTTTGTATCAAGTGGTGACTCAAACATGTATTTATTAAATTTTTTCCATACTAGTAATCCCCAAACAAACGTAAATATTCAAAATCAGTAAAAAACATTTCATCTTTCTCCAAAGTCTGGTCAATGGTAATAAAATGCACTCATCAGATGATTCATCCGTTCCATGAGTAATCCAAAATTGTCACCTTCCTTTCTCTGTTATTTGACATCATCTTCAATGTTTTGACGATCACATAATTAATTGCTAACTCTAACGGAGCATACAATCTTTTTAGTAGAGACTGAACACTGCTTGGTAATATTGTAAAAAGTAAATTCTAATTATGTTATATTAAGTTCGTTGATCTTCCTAAATTACGTAAAAATAAAGCATCCATTTTTCTTCCCTTGATACGAAGGGGTAAATGATAGTATCCCAGGCCGACGATGAACATTGATCATTCCCCTAATTGAGTATGAAGATAGTATGACATCCAGCTTGTATCTTCTTTTCCAATAGTCTCAAGTCAAGTTCAAGGATTGTTTCTCAATTCAATGTCGACTCCACCATTAACTTTCTCTCCATAACCTGAAAGATTAGTTAATTTCTGAGCCAATAAGTCTTGGTTCAAATTTTATGTGCAGCAATCAGTTAGACTAGCTCAAGGTCGTACAGGTCAACAATGATTCACCGAAAATCTTTTGTTTTGCTCCTCGGACTGCAGATAATGACGGTTCCAAATTATCTAAAAATTACCCAACTGCAAATGTGGCAGGTTACAGTCTAGCTTGTACTGGAGATAATTTGTAGCACTTCCAACAGATGCACTGTAGAAATATGTAATTATTTCAGTTTAGATTTAAGATTTTATAGTTTGATATGAAGGGCTACAAAGACTTGGGTGAGGAATAAATGATGATGCAAGAGCAGAACGAATTGAAGGTTTGTATGAACATAATCAATCTCCCTCGCAACTTCATTAGTTGAAGCGGTTTTCGAAGAGACCATGGTTTGCCTGAAAATAGGTAGTTTCTTCACCACCAGGTGTAAGCATCTTAGAATGATAATTTGATATTTGTATTCTGAATTATAATATGTAGGGTAGAAAGATCCTCCAGGACATATTGATCTTGTAGCACATATATTTTTCCTTCACATGCCTATATACATATGTCTGTGCTTGTTTTCAATTTATTCCATACGCACTGGAAAACACTTAAAATCTACCTTATCTCAAAGTACAGTTAATTCCGCCCTCTTGCATAGATTCATATCTGGATAATTTCTATAGTCATCATAATCCCAACGGTCCATTGAAGTGAGGCATCTTTAAAACAGGAAAATGCACTTATGTCCATTTTCCTTCTTTTATTTTTCCATTTCAAGTATGCCAACATAAATAAATTGTGGATAAGTTTCAAGAGTGCCCATATGAAGAGGAACAAAAATCTGAGTGAGTTCCACATATGTATTTTTGGAGATAGCTAACATAACTTTTTTGTTTTTCCTAAATGAGAAAAAAAGAAGACTTCTGAGTGACTCGTTAAACGCCACTATTCGAGCACATTTTACACTTCTACCCTGAAGAAAAGAAGCCAGAAGGAGGATCAGAAGTGTCAGCTTACAACATGTACCTATGTGGTTAAGTTGCATGGTTTTTTTTGTCGAACTGAATAAATATTTTTATAATATGACACCAGGATTTAAGGGGAAGAAATGTCGACAAATAATGCAATGCTTAAGTTAAGTAGGTAATTATGAGTTATTGCTTCCGGTCTATGAGTCGAAGTGCGAAGATCCATTGAATGTGATATGTAAACTGATAATAAAGCTGCATGGAAGAGAAAAAGGATGCAGGGAATGGAATGAAAATCAGCAGTGGTCAATTTTTAGAAAAAGAAAATAAGTAGCGGAAGCAAGTTTCTATTCACATAACAGCTTTCACAGAGCTAAAAAATTGACACACTAATCTTACGATTACATCATCTTTGTATATCTCAAATTTACACTTATCCAGTAAAACCGATTCTAGTGTCGAGACTATATGTTTGGTTTCACTACGAGACACTTTTTAAACTTGTTACAATCGGCCTGGGAGAATGAGGTTAGACTATAGGTCGCAATGCTCTCATCCGTCTCGTAATATAGCCCGCTATCAGGGAAGTAGTTTTTCTCGATACTCAGTAGGTAGAGTGGCGGGTTTATTTATATATAGCTAAATCAAAGGCCGTGGATGGCGCTACTTCTCCCTCGAGCTTCTTCGATAATATTTCCAGTGACCTCTATCACCGTGTTGATTGCGAAGAGTTTAGACCATGTTGTTCTGAACCGGCAATTATGATAATTGATGTTTGATTCCTGGACTCTGCTTTGTCTAGCTTTTTTCCTTGCCGACTTGAAGTACACGCCAAGCTGGTTATGTACTTCGTTTACACGCCTTTCTAACGGAGCTCATCAGTGCCAGCAGATCGGACTAACTCGGCAGCTCTCTATGAAAGTTATCTTTCGTAATCCAGATCTCCCCGCTTCAGTATTGTCTCCTCGGTAGCACTTGATAGTTGCTTCCTCTGCGAAAACATTTCTGATTCGGCTTTGTAGATTCACTGTTCTGCAGTCTCTTTCAGTTGTGATAGCAGATCGGCCTTCTGTATTCTCCTTACTATAGTAACAGCCTATCATATATACCTTAATTCGAAATGGTACATAGCCTATTCGTCTGTCCGTGTTTTTTTTAATTTGGGAAATGAAAAGCTACCGCTGGTTCCTGCCAAACCATTATATGGGAGGGGCTTTAACCCATTAAAACCACTTTCTTCTCCCTGCACTCTCCTTACCGGACTGCCACATGGCATTACTTCTCCGGGCGAAATCAGAATTTATCTGGTACTCGTGCTCAAATTCGCATTGTTCTCTCGTTACATTCTTCAGCTGACTTGCTCCTGCTTAGCTGACTTAAGGATGACTCTTATTGTCTTTCTGACTTCAACTTATATCTCGTTCGACTTCATCATATACTTCATGAAGTTTTCTGACTCGTTTCATCTCTTCTGTCAATCAGCGATAGTTTCTCTCCATGTGAATCTTCGAGAGGAGATTCTCCGACGATGCTGGATCATAAAGACGTTGTTGTTGTTGTCCTTCCAGCGCCAGAATATCTATTAGGATCATCCTTGCTATCACACAGGCCACTTCGTTGAATATTGTTCTGAGTGCACTTAAGTGATATACAGTTCCAAATTTTTCTTCTGTTGATTTTCTCTACCAAAATATCTGCCTACACTGGGGCTGCATACAGTAGGGATAGTTCAACATTGGGTCACTTATATATGGTTTTATAATCCATGTGTGATTCGCGGTGTTTCTAGTTGTGATTATTTTATTAAACAAATATCGATATTTCGGGAATAACTTGTTCCCTTCTTTAGTGCACGAATGTATACTGGCTGATATGAACAAAATTTTCATCAGCGTAAATTTCGACCTCTTCATAGAAGCTTGCAATAACTTTCAGCCCAATATCATACGCTAGTGATGACTAGTAGTGACATCTAACGTCAGTGCTCCCTGTGGGCCTTATAAGTGTTGCGGGTGCTATCCAAGCAAGGAGCTTTATTTCCGGCTGGCTTTTTCTTGCAGTTTCCAGAACCTCCTCATTTACCATTGGATGGCTTCGATGAGGTCTATCTGGACAATGGAAAATTAGAAGTACTCACATTTTGCAGGAAAAGGTTCGCTACTATTTCATGAAGCAGATTAGGGCAACTAACCGGCGTTTGCCTCTGATTTTCAACATAGCTGTTTTGTGTATATTAAAGTGTTCGCTTTTATTTTCATTATAGCCACATGCAATTCTGCTCCCACTCGTATCCAGATTGGTTTCTATTTCGCTGCATACTTCTTCTAGTATTGCAGTAATCATCGGTTTCATAGTTCCACGAAAAACTTGATGATCATTCTGTGTGTAGTCTTCAGCAAAGTGGCAAAGAAGATCTTTAGCAAAAGTGTCATGGAAACAAATGTGACATTTATCACCGACCCCATTTCCATCCTTCGAAAAGTGTCGACGTATCCAGCGCTTGAAAGTACAAGATTCAGATAAGAAAGAACTCCAAGTAGTGTGGGTCCTTTTGAATTTGTTTCACAACTGCCCCATTCTTTCACCCATGAGGGTTATGGCTATTTGCATCTATCACTAGCCCCTGCGCTATTGATTTAAATTCATCTACCGTAAAAATTGGCACTGTATATCAACTGTAGATGGATATACCACCTTTCTTTCTTTTTAAGCACTATTTAGTTTCACTTCTGCCTTTTCCCCCAGGGTCGATTAAATTTTCTTTTGGAGATCTTTTAAATTCTGGTTTAAATTCACGCAATAAGTCGCCCTAGACTTATTTGGTGACTCACTAAGGCCATGCAGAGTTAGTAACTTGCTGTCAAGAATCGCAAAAAGTTTAGTGATCCATTGATAGTATGGAACTTGGAATTACGTGGTGGCTAGAGAACTGGCTCTTCAAGAGCTCGAAAACTAGACTATGCCTCCAAAAGTTCATCAAAATATATTGGACGTCGTCTTCGTAAAGAATAAAGAAAGAATTCCGCCTTTTAGATAGAGTTTCAGTGCGTCAATGCGTCACTATTAGCATCTATGTAGACTTGAATATTAGAATCTACATACCCCTGAATTAATATGTGTGTATTTCATTACCATCTACTTCGATTTCTTCCGGTTACTGGCAATTTCTTCCGGTATAGAATGTTTATCTAAGCGAATGTGGTATATAAATTTCTTGGTGGATTCGTCACTAACTTCCCCCGCAGTTGTTTAGGGTTCAGCCTAGGCAGAAGCGAAATTTTCTTCCATCAAATTGAATTTTCATTAGTATAGCGTTATGATCAGTATTGCTCTCTATTGCGAGCCTAGAGAGACTTGCATCATCAATCCACAAACTCAGATAGGAAGTTGGACAATTTCATGTAAACTTTATACATTTATATATACTCCATTTGATGTTGTGCTAGCTAATATTTGAGGAATAGTCCTGGGTTTGTTCATGTTGTTCAACTAGGAAGCATGTATTGAATTTGAAACGCGGTAATGTTGTAGGAAGTATACAATCTTTTTAGTTGAAGTATCCTAGACAAAGGAGGGAATTCCTCCTTAAACTTGGATCTGCTGTTTTTGATTATGCAGGCTGAACGAATATACAAGTCCCTCTTTTTGGTGATGGAGAGAAAGGCTTCAGATTAAGAGCTATTGAGCTGCTTGAATCTGGGGACTCAAGTAAAGCCCCCCAGCTCCACGATTTCATCAATTAGCTCTGTCATTTAAAATGTTTGAATCAATAGTGTGCTTCAGATTGAGGTCTTTGTCCTACTTAGATAAGGGGAACAATAGGGGCAGCTAGTTACTTATAGAATAGTTTAGTTGTTAGTAGAAGTGACAATACTGTAATCGAGTTATGGTAGTTAAGGGTCTCGTGCCATGAAACGGAAACTATTTCCTGTTCTTATATGGAAATCCTCAATACGACTTGGCTGTTCATAGGATACTCAAGGGAAGTCCCTGCCTTACTTTGGCATTCTCAGGCCATAATAATTCAGGATATCCCTTTTAGGTTAAGTGAGTTCATAAAAGTCACCTCGGATGTCATTCTCACCATCCCGTAATTGTATCAGTCATTACACAGAGGTTCTGACGTCATCTCATCCATTGCATGCTTGACGCCAAGTAGCTTATATATTCTCTGGATATTTGATTAATATCCTAATAACTGCTTCATCTACATAGCCTCTTTGAATGTACATATGTATGTTTTCACTGAGAAGCCTGCTTTTTCCGGGCCCACAATTACATATTTTTGGTGCATTTACAGATCTACAGATCATTTAAATTATCGATAATAATAACAATCCTCCCTCTAAACGTTTTGCTAATAAAATAAAAATAATTTAAATTATTGGTATCGTTTTCAACGCCACAGACAAATCATTTGCTGTTCCAATACAAAAGTTTTCCCTTTCAACTGATCGAATCCCCCGAAACCGAATACCACACAATATGTATACCTAATCGAGCGAATCAAAATCGATCAGTTCTAAAATATCATTTCTTTGTTTATGTTTTCCTAATTTGATGATGGACAAAAATAACAATTGAAGGGCAAACCAAGTAACTTCAATGAATTCATGTCTGCTTTTAATGGACCCTCCCCGCGTTAATGATAACTATTCGCTCATGCGTCTCATATTAAACATTGGACCCCTTCGTATTCTAATTATGTATTATCAAAAGAGCGTGTGTTGCGTCTGCTTCGAATTCGGCTGCCTGTAGAGTTTTCACAACAATACAGTTTTTGGGTGTATGGATTTATCAAGTATGAGAACATACCAGCCGGGTACCCATCGATACCACCGAATTGTATGACAAACGATATCACATTACGTCAACTTCCGTTTGAACTGTGCAACACGGCCCAGAGTAGTGTTTACGTTATAGGGAGCGCCCTCAACTTTTCGTCGCATACTTTTAAGTTGGGCATATGTACATCATGAGTATAGGTTATTCATGGATGAAGATATTTAAAGGGAGTCATACACTTTCAACTGATGATGACGGTATTGATATAGGATTTTTCAATATCCTGTATGATCTGCATATTATGCCAAGCATCGGCCTCTTTTCCGAAGAAAATAAGGGAAAGCCTAAGCGAAACGGGTTTTCAGAGCCGTCATTAGTTAAATTTTCATAAATATGGCTTATAGCTCTAAAGCAAATTAGTATTTGTATCTTTCAGAGATAGCTTCACTCCGGCAAGCTTTATTTATCATATAAAACTGCGATGATCGCCTTCTTGGAATGGCTACCAGTTCAGTCACCTGTACTAAGGCAAGCTCTCCGCAAAGAACATGAAGAAAACATTGGTAGATTTCTGTCTGACTTATCCCCGAAAACATCAAGTGACTACTCTTTTTGAAAAAACAGCAAAGAAAGTGAAAAAACTGAAAAATACAAAAAAATGTCTTCTCTACAACTTCCCAATCGATGGTTTAGGTTTTCAACCTGAGGAAAACAACTCGAAACTTCCAGCTAATTACTGGTAATATGGTGTATTATCTTGAGTTTTGGTGGAGTACTATAATTGCAGAACCTGTTAAGGATCCCGTACAACTCTCATTGTGCCAATCAATCAGTGTATGCGCGAAAATGAAGCCTCACCTTTTCTTTTAAAAAGCGTTTGAGTGGATATTTGTTCCATTAGTACCTAGCAAGTAATATATGTGAGTATATCCACTTTTGTGTGATACTGACATTCAAAGTCTTGAATTTGCACAGAAACGACAAGTTTCATCTTCTATAACTTTGCTAGTAATAGTGTGCTTTCCACCAAACTTGGTAGGATCATACTCTATGTTGTAGCCTACATTGCTGCGATGATTCTAGGATGAGCTCAAGGGGAGTTTTGAAGTCAATTACCAAAAATTATAGTAATATACTGTTACTAACTTTATTTGAACAGATATTGATATTTCGGAGACTAGGCACCATATAGTGGCAGCCTTTTGTTTTTTTCAGATTTTGCGGTTGGGCAGTTTCTGAGAATGGGTCCGTGAAATAAATGATCATTTTCGACCCTCTGCACTCCAACAAATGTCGAAAATAAGACCGGCTTCGGAAAGTACTAACCGAGAATTTTCATTTGATATCCCACATGACTATAGTTCGTGAAAACAAATGTACACCCCCTTTTGCATGTATGGAGAAGAGAGATGAGGGCATCGGAGAAAACGAAGCCTTGTGGGTTTCCAGGCGCTGAGGTAAAATAAGTGTCCGCCACGTTAATAATAACTAGGTATTATGATGTTCCACTTTTCGGCTAAGTGAGGAGTCGTGGCAAAAAAATAGTAGACAATACATTGTCCCCGTCTTTACTTATATGTAGGAGGCGAACTTCGAGTGCTGCAGATTTATCTAGGTTACACTCAATATGATCTGGTTGCGTGGGGGGTTTGTCAGTTCCCGTCGGACCGTAGATCCTCATCTCCAGCAACAGCTCGTTGGCGGTGATTGGCGATTGGATCCAGGTCGTATTGCAGAGCGGAACACTTTCACCTTTGCGTTCTCCACTCCGTTATAGTCAATCTTTTTCAGTGCCTCCCGGCATTCTCCGTTTGTACGGAGCAGGAAAGTTTGGCTGTTTGTCTGGGGCTCCTCCTCCTTGATAACAACCCAGTCGACCATGGGAATCCTGAGGTTTTGAGGACGCAGGGCTTGGACGAGCTTGTTCTCCATGCGAATCTTCGGCAACCAGATACGAGCGGCCGGTCTCCTGAGGATCTCGTCGTGGGGGATGACTTTGAGATTTACGCCCTCTCAGGCGTCGCTGATCTTGGCGACACACGAAACGAGAAAGTCCTTGGAGAGTTGGTCCTCGCAAGCTATAATGTAGAACCCACGGACTACCTGAGAGGAATCAAAGGTAGGGATGAAGTCTGTGTGTTTGCCTTTGGCATCCAGGTGATGCTTAATGACCATCTCCGACAGTCTGGCCTTAACACTGGCCCACACATCCGGTGCTAGTTTAACGTTAGCGGAATTACCATCCGCCAGCGCCACACGCAAGTGGGTCCTGGCCACCTTGTTGAAGGACTTCGCAGTTCGTGGCTCGTCGGCTGGCTTCTGCGTACTTTTCTCTAGACGTTGCTTAGCATCCGAGCTCTTGTCCACTCCGCTCACCTTGTGATCTCGTTCGACCTAGCCTTGAGTTCGATTGCGTTTGAGGATGGTAAGCTTCACCTTCTGCTCATCTGCGAAGTGTTTGCTGTTGTATTCCTCAAAAATCACCTGGTATTTATCAAGGTATTTTTTATCCCGCTCGTTGACAGTACCAGCCTCTTTATTCTTAGCAACCTGCATGTGCATGGCCTTCTGATGCAGGCTCTTGGACAGGATATCAGTGGATCTTCGATTCTTAAGCGGTTTCCGTTTACTTTTGAGGGATCCCCCGACGTCAAGGGTTTCGGGTTAGGACTACTTTGTTTGCCTGCCGCCTTGCTCCGGGAGGCCCCTGCAGTTGGTTTCACCACAGCGGTGCTACAGCTGGCACCAAATGTGCTGCTCTCCACGGCTACTGTCTTCTGGTTGGATGCCAGCAGCTCGTCCTTCAATGATGCGCCTACCATCACCACCTCTTCTTTTATCGTTAGTTTATCTGTTTTTTTTTCAAAATTGTGTCCATGGATTGATCCCACAAATAATCCGGCAAGAATGTCTTCCCTGGGTGGCCCGGCCCACAGAGTAGCGGTCTGAAACTGAAGGTGCCCAAGGTATTCAGAGTTCGCATACTAAAGACCAAGTTCCCGATTGATCCCACAAATAGTCCGGCAAGAATGTCTTCCCTGGCTGGCCCGGCCCACAGAGTAGCGGTCTGAAACTGAAGGTGCCCAAGGTATTCAGAGTTCGCATACTAAAGACCAAGTTCAGTGTATGCTGCTCCATCTTGGCTTGGGGTCCTAGCCAAGCGCTTTCTCCAGGGCAGGGAGAACGATCTCCGGACTCTGGCTTCTGCTCATCCTCCCGCCAGATCCTAACACATGACCAGAAAACAAGCAGATCTTCGTCAGTTTAATGAGTCTACTCCCAGCCCGGTCCGACACACTCTTGGCCCGTCCGAAGACGTTTTCCAGTGGCCACTGCGGGGACGTCGTGTGGGGACTTGCTGAGTTATGCAAATTTAACCTGAAGCATAATCAGACCAGGCTGCCAAAAACGAAAGATAGCAACTAGCATAATTTTACTAAAAAGCCTGAGTTGTATCTATTATTTTTCGCATATATGTTTAATTGTTATGTATACTAAGAAATTACAAATATTTTTTCAGCTTTTTTAGTTTTTAATTGTGCTACATATTATGCACATATTAACAATTATATCCGTATATTTATTCATAATTCCTGATTAAAAGAATCTGATCATTGGGCTGAATACAATTTTCGACTAATTACAGTGTATAGTCCGCTTAATTTTCCGTAAATTTTTGCCCCATTTCGGTTGCCTGTTGCGTGTCTAGCAGCTATTGCTGATTATATTCACCGCCATTTCATTGAACTGAACCCCAATTTTAGTTTAGTTTGGCTTGCGCATCTTGTTTAGTTCATTCGTGGGTATTGTTTTGATAGTACATACCTTGTCCTAAGATCCTCATTTCTTTATACATACGTACATGTACAATTGAGGTTCTCAGTGGTCCTCCATTGAAGAAATTTCATAGAAGTGCCAGACTTGCGGTTAAATTTCAGGATGTATGGTCATATCAGGTTGTCCACAAAGTTTTCGCACAAATCAAAGACAGAATTCAGCAGATAAGTTTATAAAAACCTTTAATTATTTAATCTAATATATAATTGCCTCCATTAGATACGACTTCCCTCCATCTATCGGGCAACTTCAAAATCCCCCCTCTATAAAACTCTTCCCCCTTCCCCTCAAAGTACGTGCGAAGTGCACTTTGGAGGTCAGCTTCAGAAGTCATTTTTTTACCATCCAGAAAATGTTGGAGGGACCTGAACAAATGGTAATCAGAAGGAGCAAGGTCGGGACTATACGCAGGATGACTCAAAACTTCCCAGCCAAGCTCACTCAATTTTCGCTGAGTAGTTAAAGATGTATGCGGCCGGGCGTTATCATGATGAAAGACAATATTTCGCCTGTTGACCAATGCTGGTCGTTTCGAACGTAGCTGGGTGTTTAATCTGTCAAGCTGCTCGCAGTACTTATCGGCGGTAATGGTCTCGTTTGGTCCCAAAAGCTCGTAGTGTATGGGGCCACGAACGTCCCACCATATACTGAGCATTCGCTTCTGCTGATGAATAGACGGCTTTGCTACCGATGGACCCGGTTGATCTCGATGAGTGTAGGCTCGTTTCTTCGCTACGTTTTCGTACACAATCCATTTCTCATCGCCAGTTACCAATCGATTCAAAAAAGGGTCGTTTTCGTTCCGTAAAAGGTTAGCGGAGCAAATTCTCACTCTATCGGCCAGATTTCGCTCAGTCAGTTCGTGCGGTACCCACTTTGTGCTCTTCAAAACATATCCAAGACGCGTAATGGCTACTGCTACTCCTGATTTTGATACACCGAGATCCTCTGCAAGCACACGTGTTGAAAGAAAAGGATTCGCTTCCAGTTTGTTGCGCAGGATATCGTCGTCAATCGTATAGGGTCTTCCTGAGCGAGGTTCATCTTCAAGTGTCAGGTCTCCGCTGTAGAATTTTTCGAACCAATCGTAAACTGTCCTGCGCTTTACCTTTCCTTCACCGAATACCTTCGACAAATTTTCAATCGCCTTCGGCACCTTCGTCCCCATTTGAAACTCGTACAAAATGCAATGACGAAAATGTACTTTGTCGAATTCCATGTTTATCCTTGAATATCCTTTACAACACTGATCCTTCAAGGATAATTTACCATGCATTTTATAGTTAGGACTCTGACCTTTCCATTGGGATATCACATGTTGTACCTGCTGTTTTGGTTTGTCTGCTAATTGCTTTTTAATTGTCACATTAATATTTGTGCGAAAACTTTGTGGACAACCTGATATTTCTTTGTTAACAAATCAGATGAGATAACAATCTTTATTAATGATAGATTACAGGCAGACGTATTTCGCTCACTAAAGAAAACAATAGTCACAGTGTCTAGGGGCAAACGATATATAGTTGCCTTATGATAAACCATAAAAATTGGCTAAGACTCGTCTAAGGTCGTCAATAAATTCTATAACCTACGAGTATGTACAATGCGAGTATATGCCTTCAATAATCACACAAAACTGAAAAAGTTTGCAAAGCTGCATACATTACGTTTACAAAACAAGTAAACGTAGGATCGTCTGTTTGAAGACCACCTTTCTCGAGCTTGACGACACACTTTCATCACTTGGAATTCACCATCTATATGGGCGCATATGTAAACGTTCGTCGATGATTCACAAGAAAATCATTTTGCACTCTTATGAGTCAAATAGGTTTCATTGCATCCATTACATCTACACAGCATAAATCTTCAGGAGATTTGTGCTAACTCGTCCAGAATGCAAATATTTGCTGAATCAACAAAATTCCTGCGAGATCAAACACAAAACCACTAGACTGTAGAAAAGCACACCCCACATGAGCGTTCGCAGTGCTTCAAGTGTAAGATCACCACGTTGCAATGAGGATTCCCCTAGGACGACAACAAGGTAAAGTCAGCACGTCGAAGCCAGGAAGGCTCTTTGCAATTCTAAACTCTGCGGTAGGTCAAACTCTTCCCGAAGATCGTTTCATCTATTACACCATAAGTACTGTATGTACATCGTGTAAGTACACTTCTAAGTGTATTGAGTGCAGCAACGACTGCGCTAGCAGCGTCGGCATGATCCTCTTGTTTAAGTGTAGAGAAGAAGTACAAATTCGTGCTGCACTTGCACTTGGCATCCAACTGTGCATTTGATATGTGTCTTCTCTGAGGCAATTCTACTTCTTTTAATTCCGTCATATTTTCCTGTGGTTTATGCAATGGTTGATGATCGTCAATGGTCGCTGATCCTTTGCACAGGGGGTTCGAGTACTATTCGGTGTTGCTTTGTTTTCTTTCCTAGGGTGATCGTTGATATAATCGTGGATTCCTAATAGAAAGTGCAGGTCGCCTATCTCGCCAATGCATATTTTTAACTACTTGCAATGAACAACGGGGACCCAACTTTAGTACTTGAAAAAACCTTTTTCTCACCGTCATAGGACGTAGGTTTCAACACTTTCACCATCTGCATCTAAAACAAAACATTTCGTCAAAACTAAAGGAAATTTACCACTATCTTACCAGACAAAGGGATATAAAAATCACATGGGCTATCAAATTACATAATGCATTGAGTTGTTCCCTGATCTATACCCTTTTTCAGGGTAACTCATTACTTGCATGAACGACCCCTCAAAATGAGGGATATCACATCGTAAGACAGTCTGTGTGGTATTCATGGTTTTCTTTCAAAGTGCTGGAAGGTATGTCGTGTGTCGTGCATCAGTTTTTATTATAGGCCACTGTACTCGATCATCATAATCTTAATCATATATGGTCGAATACACTCATGCGCCATGTATAGTCCCAGCACAGCAAGAATCAAATGGAGACACGAAGTTCACAAAAGGGTTTTTGATGATCATTTCAATCGGCTGAAATTCTCAAATCGTGACACAATAAGATCATTGCCTGGCAATGGAAGTTCTTGGAATCATACCAGTAGTAAGGATCGTTGGGATTATGTTTAATGTATTCTTGGAAAGATTTGGAAGTGATTAATTATTTCACAATTAATAATGAAATGGAGTGGATGGAAATTATGAGGATTATATCAAGAAAGAACAAAGAAAGAATCTTCAATAAAGGTCAATCCACTTAAGTAGTAACAATTGTCATTAACACTTAAAAAGAAAGACTTATCAAACGGTTTCACGGAAGCAATTATTTGGCGTCAACGCAACAGAGTTGGCGCCCAACGTGGGGCCACAGTTGTTGCGTACATAGTTCTAAGCAGAGCTCTCCTAAGCGGAATGGTTATCCCTGCTCGCAGCGCATTGAGCAGTTCCTTGTTGGCCAAGAGCGTGGATAAACGGTCTTGCAGCTGTAGGACGGCCTGGAAATACTCGTCGAAAGGCTGGCCCTCTCCCTGAAACCGCTGTTCATGAATCTCCGTCGCACATCAGATTTCAGCGCAGAGGACCAGCCCTCCGCAAACAGCGCCAATACCACTCTTCAATATAATTCCTGTCAACAATAAGTGAAAATGCTGACTCAGCAAGTGAAACTGCTTTCCCAGGCCTTCTTCCGTCAGCATTGTCACTCCATCCAGGAAACTGCCTATTGGCATCGAGACAGGAGCTCCCCAAAACTTCGTCGTCTTCCGAGTAACTCCCACCTTTGGAGAACCTGTTTAGGTCGTTAGTTAGTCTCCGACCCGAATTCGCAGATGGCAAATACGATACTTCAACTAAAGGAGTAGAAGAATTAGGGTACGACGGGGGACCCGGCGAATTGCCGAAGAGCGAACCGTGCAGTGCTCCGGGGGAAACTTAAGTTCCCAGATCTCCTCCCGCCGCTGCTCAATCTGCTGGACGATCGCAGAGGATCGTTTCGTGTGTATGTTACGTTCGCTATTAGTTTGTCGAGGGTGATGAGGGGCATTTTTAAGTTAGCGCTGGTAGATTCGCTGAAGCCGCTGAAAAGGATGCTCTGGCTCCCCTACCAATCTTATGTCGAGCGGTCATTTGCCCTACAGGAATTTTGGGCATAGTCGGCTTCGACTCCACCTCCTCATCCTCCGAGATAGTTACGAGATAAAGATTACAACAAAAAAATTGCGATCGAAGTTCGCGGTATTTATGCTCCTTCCCAACTCCTAGAAAACGCCAGTCCACATGATTCTCTCATGAAGAAGAAAGTCGACGTGTATTCGCCGACTAAGTAGCCCAATCAATTCAAAGGAAAATAAAAAGATAGGATTGGGAAACTCTACGTTTTGTGAGGAATCTTATCGGAATCCCAGACTTAAGTTCTTCCCAAAATAGGGATGGAATGACGCCACGGCGATCCTCCCAACTTCAACTAGTCCGGTCAAAGCCACGATCGAAACCAGATCCCCATAAAGTCAATAAAACGCAGCATTGAACTTTACTATTTGATAAGTTATTGATTTGAGCTAACTCCTTCGCAAACATTTAAAAAGGTATAAGTCCAGGGATTCGGGTGGACAAGTGAATAGACAAGGTCCATTCTACTTCTTTCTACATCCTCCACTCTGGTATCTTGGCAATAATTTCAGCCGGCTATGCAGAGGAATCTGCTGGAGAGCCTTGTTTTGAGCGTCAAACTCGAACTTATAAAAGGATGTTCACCTGGTGAACAAAATCCTCCTAAGTTCTTTTAGGCATCAGAATATTCGCAAGCGAAGGAAACTCTGATCTCAATGCTAGCAAGCCCAGTGGGTGTAAACCCCAAAAAATAGCGGGAATGTCACTTTCGGTCCCTACGTTGGGGGTTCGCAACAGAGTTCGCGTCCAAGTTGTTGTGTGCGTAACAGCTGTCTATGGCCATTATTTAATTAATTGAATTCTTTTCTTTTCATTTCAAATTCAGTACGTTCACATAAAAGACCACAAAAACATAGTACTAACTGATATAAATCATTTCTAATTCTATCCTTTCCAGGCCATGAAGTCATCCACATCTGATTGTTTGCCAATCTCTTTGATAGAATTTCGCCTTTTCTTGCAACGATTCAAAGGATAATCGATCGGCGAACAGTTCAATTTGAACTTAAACCCTGGAAAGGTTCGAACGTTTCGAAGTTGGTGGTAATGGTAAAGCATTGCCCTCGCCCCGGAATTTTACCCTGATTCAGGTCTTTATTCAAAGCTGAGTCGACTTATATTCGAGATCTAGCCTACGATATAAATCTGCCTGTCACCATTGAATTTGAACCAAAACCTTTCATTGCGAATACTTAGTGACATTCTAAACATTCAGAGGATAAACTGCTCCTAGAATAGCACCTGCATGTGTTACTGCCGCTCTGCAGTACTGCCCAGCGAATACCTTTAATATGCTTCTACACATCCCCTCCCTAGATCTCAATATTAAATACATTGCATCGTGAAGTACTCTCAAACTCCATGAGTCCGGATGTTACACACTGAAATGCCAAATTACGTCAGGAAGTCTGGGCATACCCAATGGACTACACCACACACAAGCCGAGCTCAAAAGGAATTTTTCTGTGTGATTTCAAACCAAAGTAGAGTGGAAGAGCCGCGATATATTGCAATGTTGTGACACAATATTCTGACTGAGCAAGAGTGGTCTGTGGAATCATGGCGGGAGTATTCTCGTATACACAGAGTAGCGAAGTCGGACAGTCTTGCAGCTTGTGGGCCAATGCAGAAATGCACTGAATAGTGTGAGCAACACGCTAGTTGTCACCCTCCTCTAGAGTTGCAGACATAAGAATATAGGGAGGAATGAGTAGGCCGACGGACTTGCCAAACACAGTCCTGATTTTGGCAATCCTTTCGTGGGTACAACCTGTACTTGGATTACTTGAAAGCAGCTAACTTCTAAAAGCAAAGGCTCACTACCAGCAAACCTTCAAGGAGATTCTGCCTCTGGTTGTAGGGTGGGGTAGCTGCAATCCTTCATACAGATCTAAGTTATCTAGATTCTGCTCCCCTTGTCTTCCTCCACAAGTGACGGTTCTATAAGTTTGTGGCATCAAAACATCGCAGGATAGTGCTAATTGGACAGACAATACAGAGCGGCCACTGAACAGATAACAGCCACTTGAATTTTGATTGAAATCAGTTTACTGTCTGCCTGTTTGTCTGAAAGTGGAAAGGTTCAAAGTTTGCAGCTGGACGTGTTAACACACAGGACATGTTAATACACAGACATACAGGTTTTCCTTGTCTCCTTTCTGGTTGCGCTTTTCAATCAATCACCGGCCACCTGAATAGTCCAAACTTACAAGCCTGTTGAAACCCATTCACGTCCTAGCCGCGTATCAACTGCGGACTGTTCAGACTTAACTAACAGTTTGTGCTAGGAGATCCTAAGCCGCATCGCAGTGAATGATAATTTCAGAGTACTCCTATTTAAGACCTTCCTAAAAACTGGACATTTAGCCAGCTATGTAACTAGCATTTTTGATGTGGTCCTTTCTACAGAACATACACATTTGTGTTTCGCAATTCTTCGCTATATGGCTTTCACTTTCACATCTCCTGCATAGTTTGTAGCGATCCTCCTCATTTCTGCTCTTATTGGCCAAATGCGCAGCGCTCCACTTATGCCCGGTTCAACATACCGATGAGTGGTTGCCATTAATAATCGTTGGCGCAACAATCCAATTGGAACTGGGCCTTGAAGTGCGTTAGAGCACTTCATTCAAGACCGTAACGGTAAACTACAGGATTACAGTATCCTGTAGGAGGTAATGTGGTCTGCATTGCGCTCGTCCGAGATTATTACCCTGATTTGACTCAGTTATTCATTCACAGCTGAGTCGACTGGTATCCGACGTCAAATCATGATACAAATTCCACTGCCACCAGTGAGATTTGAACCGGGACTTTCTGTACGACAGCCAAGTGCTCTAACCACTCAGCTATCCGGACACTGGTTGCCATTGCAACTGTCAAATACTCGTGTTATGAAAGTTACATAACGATACCACCAAATATTATGTGCTACACCGACATAAAATTTCAGAGGAATTTGACATACGAAGTACAGATGTCCTTCATGCCGCAGTTTTCAATGCATGTGTCACCTCTCCTCGAATACTTCGAACTGTCAAATAAGGAGATGGGACAAAGAGAGTCGAAAAGAAGATAAACATCGCCAAAATGAAAGTTCTCAGTTTAACAATTTATCGCACTCTTCCTCTCTGCATTAATGGATGGAGCATTGAAGTCACAGATTTTTAACCTACCCGTGGACCAACTAATTTTTTTATCGGAAAAAAACATTTCTGTGAAATTTAAGCCTGGAAAGATGCCCTATTTCGATATCTGCTCAAATAAATTTACTAATGGTATATTACCAACTTTTAGAAGTTGACTGGAAAACCACCCTTAAATTCATCCTAGGAGTACTATTCCGGTATAGAGGACAGCCTTGTGCATACACGTGCCAGGTTTCATAAAAATCTAACTATTAGTGTCAAAGTTATAGCAGTTCAAACTTATCAATTTCGTGCGAATTTATCGCATCCTAAGCCATACAAATAGGATGCTCATATCATAATTAACGAGAATAACTGACATTTGAATGAAATATTAAAATTCCATTAATGAAAGATCTACTTCTCCCCAGCCCTTTTTTGTATCTATTGTAGGTTAAATTCTTCGCAATTGCTAGTAATATTAAACTCAGAGTGTGAAGCGTATGAGGTTGACTGTTATCAATACAGGGCTTTCCATCAAATGAATTATTTAAATCGCTTTATAAAAAATAGAGGGCAATACAATTTTTAGCTATGTGACACGGAGCTGCCATGCACTCGTCGCTCCTCACGTCTTCTTCTTTTTCTTCAGCCTTTGTTTCATTCACAAGCGGCGTCTGCTCGTTATGATCGGTTGCGCCATTTTATTTTGTCAAACGCCTGATCTAAATGTAATTGCGAGTCTTTTAAATCCCCATCCAGCGTATTAAGCCACCGTTGTTTCGACCGGCCTTTTGGTCGCTTACCATTGACTTCGATATTCAGACCAATCTTAGCATCATTTCGGATGTGATCAAAACATGTCACGCCACTAGTCCAACGCAACATCTTCGTCTTCGTTTCCGCATGACGACGTTCATTGTCTTTTATAGTCGGACAACAATCAGAACTATAGGCAGCGGTAGACGAACGACATTACGGTAAATTTTAGATTTGAGGCGTTCGCTAATACGTCAATCGCAAAGAACACCAGTTGTGGAATACCACTACATCCAAGTTGCGTTATTGTGTGAAGCAATTTCATTATGCAATTCTTCATTGGCTGATATCATTGACGCGAAATATTTAAATCGCTCAGGTTTGGGCATGTTACTGCCATTGACAGAACTGAGCGATTTACATATCTCGAGTCAATGCTATCAGCCAATGTAAAACTGCGTTATGCTCCTCACATAGGGAAACACAAAACCTTTTATACCTGAAGCGTCAAGATTCCGGTTTCCCAACTTATTTTATATTAGCGAACCTTGTTCTTCGTGTCCATATTCCTTAAATTTACTTTTGGAAGTTATGTGTATGTTTTATTGCTTGTAAGGTTTGCTATTGATTTTCATCCTATTTATTACTATCTTTACAAAGATTCGCTCCTAGATAAATAACGTGATCCAGATTTTCTAGGCTATAACCTCAATCAAATACTATACATATTCGGAGCGAACCCATCACAATAACTCTAAACACTCGTAGGAATACTTGGTACTCTAAAATATTTATAAAAGGATCATTTCTGAACAATATCATGGTGTTGAGCTAATTTTCTATTAGCTTCTTCATCGAAACTGATATGAAAAGATTTATATAACGTCATTTTTTCAGAAAATCGATGAATGTGTAAAAAACTTGTACTACCCCAATATGAAAAAGTTTTATTTTCCGTCTTCCGATGGCATTTTCCCCCATGCCATAACAAGTGCACAATGATTTCTTACAATAACAAGAGCACGCGAACTATCACACATGCTTACATAAAAACGCCAGACTATCCCAAATAGGAAAGATGAACTCGACAGAGTATCCATTTCAGAAAATAAAAACAACTGGATAAAAAATCTTGAAGAAAGGATAACATAACAAAGTAGTTGAGCTCTTGCATCTAGTTTTGGTTAAATGACATAGCTCCGTATATTGTACTGTAATATGTATCTAAGCAATATACGTCAAGAAAGACCGAAAAGGAATTGTTGCAATATCCAACTGTGCCCAGCATCTGTAGAAATAATTCGAAAGAAGAGATAGGTGGCGCCATTGAATTTATGACAGAGCGACATCAGATAAAATAGACAGAAGTTACAGCAAAATAGACACCGAAGGGCAATGAATATAATCTTCAGCTCCTGGGATAAGGGATGGCGTACGAATTTACTTGAAAAATTGACAAGAAGAAAGTGAAAATCAATAATGAAACGTGTGGAGTAAAATTCGGTTCAAATATGTAAACGTTTGAGTACATTTGATCTCTGAAAAAGTGAACCAGTTTAGAGGGTTATCTCGGCAAAGAGGTTACAAATAATCAAGACGCATACACATCTACGTAACTAGGGGTAGAGGAGTGGACAAGGGAGCAATTGTCAACCTAGAAAACTATTCCACATGCATCTTACAGATCGAAAAGAAAGCTTCAGTACAAAAGGAATATACAAATTTGGAAATCAAATGAATGTGGAGAAAATTTTTCCCTGCGGATTCGGTTTGAAAACTTCAACAATAAAGAGATTTGGGTGCAAGTGACATCTGAAAATGTTCACAGCATGTTGCAATGATAGGCAATATTGGGCATAAAAGGTGAAAAATTTGATTGAAGATATTGTTACATTTTTTTTTTCGTTTTTGAAGAGGCAACAAACGAAAGGTAAAGTCTCTCACTCTCTATGCAAGCTTTCTTCCAATTTCGGGAAGAGAGGAAGCAACCGACATGAAAATGGAGCAGAAAATGCTAAAGACCTGATAGACCATTTATGACAAAGTATCTTGATTTTTGTGAATTGGGGATATTATAGAGCTCTACGAGTAGAAATTGAGCGATTCAATGTCAAGGACGGAACGTTAGGACTGGCGGGGACACAAAAGTCAGCTCAATGGGTCTGACCTCGAAATTGTCTGGGATAAGTATAAAGTAATGAAAGCTTGTGAAACTCGAATGTTCCGTTGGAGCTAAGGATGAATGAAACCTAACAAGAAAATATCCGCAGTTTCTCCCTTAAAATGCTAAGTGGTTTTTCCTTTTCTTCATTCTCAATACTCCACGTGCAAAGTCTTTTTCATTCTACTGTTGTTTGTGTCGTTTTTTCCGGCTTGGTTACAACCTTTTTCATGTAAAATTTGTTGTAAAAAATTCTTTGGGAGTTGGTATATAAAGTCCCTATGTTCTTAATTACTCGTAAATATCTGTAAATACTCTTTCAAGTTGAACTTCTAGAAATAGCGCTTTTCGCAGTTTTCCCTGAATCGATGTGATTATCGAGTTAATCACATCGCAGTACTCCTGCGTATAATATATAACATATCCTCCTCCGTATAAAATTTTCCGGTAATAGCATTCCACATAGTTCCATCTAGGTTTCTGCTTTCTTCCACGAATCTCGAACTATTCGGAGAAGTGCCAAATTTAAACCTGTATAGGTTCGAAAGTTATCCCCCCTGACCTGTGAGAAACTAAGTTAGATTATAATTGGTCTCCCCATACTTTTTCTTTCGACACTCGCCGCCGTCTGCTCGTCTACTTATCTGTCTTTCTTTTTTTTTTTTTGCTACGGAGGTTTATCCACTAAAATCACCCCGGCATCAACTCCTACCCCAAAGAACCATCGTAATGTATTATATCCGGGGTCCGAGTTAACTTATTCTAGCTTATTCTCCTTCTTTCTACATTAATGCGGATTTCGTATTCACATCTTCCTGATTCACTCCATTTTTCTCAATTTACACCGGATAGAAAAACTGAGTGAAATAATAATTGATCTACCCATGTCATCTCTCCAATCATTTTTTGATGTTAACGATCAGCCGACCCTTCCTCCGCTTCTACCATCTATTTATAAATTTCTGCTTTTCTATCTTCTTTATCTGCATTAAAGGAGAATGCTGCATCCTCTGAGATGGTCCGGAAAATAGAACGCACCCATCACCCTTAGGACTGCCTTTCTGAAGGCTGCACTAAAATTATGCATGTTAGATGATATTTGAAGTGCGTTTGCCCACATTAGAACTGCGTAGAGCAGAATCTAGCTGACCGCTCTGGTAATGCAAGTACAACGCGGCCTTCCTACGTGGATGATTTTCTGCACGTATTGTTTAAAGCTGAGGTTTGTGTCTATCATCAAGTATTTAATGGCCTGCTTCGAAAGAATGATATGATTCCCAATTTTTATGTGAGCGTAATTTCATTTACAGGGCTTGATAATGATAACCGTTTCCATTTCTTTACTCCGTGAGTGTGGTTGCTTAGAGGTGGCGAGAGGCAGACATAGCAGCAATCCTATCATCTGAGTCAACACCAACTGACCAAGAAGAACCTCCAAATGGCGAAAACGAAAAACGTATTATTCACATTGACCTGCTCATAGCCATGCAGTAGGCGAATGCTCCAAGGCTTTAGACGATCACAGCTAAATCTACGCGAGACTCATATAAAGTGGCCCCGGCCGCGGCGCCTCATCAAAGTTATCTGATACCATTGGAAACAGGATAGCTCTCGGAGCTCATATGTGTCATGAAAATTCCTGGGGGATGTGTCCCGTTACTTGCTGTTTGCTCTGTTACAAGAGTTTCATGGACGCTGTTGTTATGCCTAGATCGCGAGCAGAGCTCCTTGTGGGCTCAATCGTGGAGTAGCGCTGTACAACTAAGGTGCCGTCGTCCTTATTTGCGGTAGAGGCTCTAGGTAGGTCTTGCAACCACCAGTACGAATTCTGAATCTGCGCTCAGTATAAACCAATACTGGTGTGTAAGCTCTGATTGTGGTCTTCAAATTAATCCGTGCCGTGGAGTAAGGCCGACACGACGGATACTCTGCAAAACCGTCAGGACTTAACTCCGTGAGTAAGAAAGAAACCGTTAATGTAGCTTTTACAGACACCATATTCTCGATAACAATTCCCGGTATTCCTTTAAGATCTAGCGCATTGCTCCTATATACTGTAAATCTGTAGTGTACCTTATGATCTTGAATGAGTGCTCTAACACACTTCAAGGCTCTGATCCAATATGGATTGTTGCGCCAACGATTATTATTATTAAATTCTAAAAATCAAATGTGAAATGACAAACAAGGCTATATAAAAATCCTTGCCCCTGCGGAAAAATCTACATAGAGAGATCAGTAGGACGAAACGACAAGGAACACGAAAGCGATGTAATACACAACCGCTTCACAGAGTCAGCCCTAGTGGAGTACAAACTGATATCGGAGCATCAATCTTCCTTCGACAAGACCGAGGTACTGTCGAAAATTGCCGCACCAAAAAACTATCAACAGGGACCAAGGTTTTCCATAAATTTATTATGGAATATTATAATTTAATTAATTAAGGAACGCATCGAATGAAGGCTTAAACACACAGGCGCTGAGCATCACTCTCAGGTCTACCTTGAAGAAGTGAGCCAGGCTGCTCACGAACCATTGGAATTAGAAACAAATTACGTGGCCGGAAAACCAAAGAATACCCAAGAAAATTACAAATCACCACCATAGAAGAACCATAGAGGGCTAAAAAGACCAACAAATCGGTTCATAAAGGATACGTATATCCATAGGTGGCCACTTTACTGTAGCCAACAACACTACTATGAAGGTAAATCCACGGAGACAGCACTCCATGAACTCACGGCGAAAATTGAAAAGGCGATGTCTGAAAAAGAGTACGCCTTAGGCGCATTCATGAACATCAAAGATGTTTTCAATAATGCCTCATTCGAGGCAATTTGTCAGGCTGCATAACAGCATGGAATCGAACCGCTGTTAATCAATTGGATCCTTCACATACTGGAATAGAGAAAAATCCACATATTGGACGGGCAGATGTCTTGGAACCCACAGGAAGGGGTTCTGTTTTCTCTGTTATGGCCTCTCGTAATAGATTCCTTACTACGGCTCCCGGAGGGCACAAAGGTCTGCGTGGAAGATTTTGCGGGCGATCTAACCACTGGCAAGTATGTGGACATCCACAGTTGGTGCCTCTGGGATTGACTCACGATGAACGCTAGGAAGACTAAACTAGCTATGTTCACTAGGAACGTCAGATGAGGCAGCTATACGCATCAGACGCTGTCTCACCTCTGCCCTGGGATCAGCGTGACCGAAGCGGTTTGGGCTTGTGTGACGCGTATGGATATAAATAATTCCGAATGATGGATTAGTTTTCAACTATTTACACAAGCTGCTAATTTACTCTAAAGATTATTTCTAATTTTTCAACATTAACACTTTGTTCCTGAAAATTTCTCCATGTTATTCACGTATGAGGCTTTGTTATCAGATCCAAACATTAAATTTATTTTCGAATCCTTTCGCCGAAATCTATTAGCTTTGAAAATACAAAATTGCAATATCGTACACCGCAACACCACAAATTAACCTGATGTATAGGCCATAATCCAAAAACATTTTCCAGATCTTGGTTTTATTCCAAGGAAAATTCTGAAGTGTTTCAGAAATCCATTTATTCTGAACATCTTTCACTATTTCTCAATTGGATTTCCGTTGAATTTCCATTATACGTACATACGGGAAACCAGGTATTTATTAGTAAACGAAATTGTAAAATTTGTGATTTTCCAGAATAAATTGTTTGGTTGCGAAATTGAGTAAATGCACCTTGCTTGCAGATACCCAATATTATGGTTTGCCAGATAAGCAACAAATAGTTGTAGTAAGCAATAAAATTTGGAACAAAGAATTTCTGCGGAAAATTTGTGGAAATCAGTTCAAGTGGGAAATGAGTCACACCCTGCAAGTTCCTAACCATTACAGTATCCATAGACAATGACAACGGTGACTATCATTATAATATAAATATAATGAAAACACAGTTGGCATACATCCAAAAATTCCAAAAACTTAACGAGCCTTGAAATGTGATGTGTAGTAAACTTGGCATGATTTATAAATATTATGTGTATGTGAAGACGGCATGTGAAAAGCGAAACACAGCTAATTCTGGTGGCGAATAGGGAATGCGTAATAAAGTTACATAGTTTAAAATATTTTTTGAGAAAAACGCCTGGGAGCGGATAATCTTGAAATTTTGAAAAGCAAAATGAATGTTTGTGCAGACAAAGATGCCTTACTTTTCAGGAAAAATGACACGTGAAACATTTTTGTTTGATTTATGTTAAGAAATAAGTTTTGAAGGTTAAGCACATGAATTTGAATTTTTTGGTGATTTTCTGGGTTTTCTGTGATACTATTTATAATAATCAAAACATTGAGGGATTTAACTTTGGAGTTTCACATATCCCCTCAAGCCCTTCTCTTCGACCATTCTTTGGAAACATAAAGGCATGTTTTGAAGGTGGCGCTAATTAAAAAAACTAACTTGAGGTTTTGGAATACACTTTAAAATACTCAATACTCAAATCGATTTAAGCTACATTTTCTGCCTTTTTTTTGTGAAAGACGAAGTAAGAAGTTATTATTCAATTATGTTTTCGGTCATATCTTATAGTAAATAAAAATTCGTTTAGGTACAAATGATGTTTAATGAGAGGAACCTGGGACACGCTATTTTAAAGATATGGTTTAAATTCAGGGTGAAGATCACATTGACATGAAAAGATTAGAAAGTTTTTGGTTTAAGTTTTCTACTTCTAATCTGCCATTCTAGGACCATAAAGTTGTCTTTTATCTAAATATTCCCGCTCGTTTTTTTTTTCTTCCTCGGCTAGTGCGCGCCTCTTTTGCTTCATCTGCCAAAAAACTTTTCGATGTATCGGTCTTGCATCGGGCTGGCGATAGGATTCATTTAATTGTTTGCAGAATGTCCTTCCCGTACCACACAATATTTTTATCATTTTCGTAATTCCAAATTCTATTTCCTGTATCCATTCTCGACTTCATTAATATGAAAATTAACATCATTCTAAAATGTTCTAACAAAACAGGATATTAACCTTGCTTTCAAAATTCATTCATTTTGCCTAGCCGGGACTGGTTCAAACCAGTATACAGGTATGTGTACCTGTATGCTCATTAGATGGAGCACATACAGTAAATTCGAATTCCATTTTGCACCTGAGCAAGAACTGGCGATAAAGGAGGACGGTTCGGCGGACTGGAAAAAGAATAGCTATCTGAGTGAAATTATGCGGTGTTTCCAACGATTAGTTATCTGAAATAATAAAAACTTGTTGTTTCTTTTTCGTTGGTGTGAATATTTATTCTTGCAAAAACCGATATTTCGGGAACCACTTGTTCCCTTCATCAACAAGTTAGCACTGCTGAAGGGAACAAGTGGTGGATTGAAATTTGCTATGATCTAAATTTCTCGGTGGACAATATTTTCTTTTTACTAGGGTCACCACGGTTTATCATATCGGCAAGCTCACACCACAGTTTTCTTCCTCGAAGAGGAATTTCATGCACAACTGATTTATTGGAATAGAATGTCGCGCTAATTCGAATCGCAGAAAGTAGCAGTTGTGTACTTTGGACCACAGATAACCGTCTAACCATAAATTAGATAGATTTCCATCAGTCGGTGATACCTATCAAGACAGCTGTTGCTGCAACATTTGAAGTAGTTCGAGAGAATAATACGGTGCTGATATTTTTTTTTTGGTGCGCTTGGTCGAAATCCAGGTTTTTTTTAACTATTAGTACGAATTTTACCCAGACGTGAATCAATTTATCTCAACTTCCCGTCTCACGTAACAATTGTCAAAGCCCGAACAATGCGACTAGGATTCGTATCAACTGTGCGAGCTCTGCCTCCAAGGTAGATTCACTGTAAAACAACAACGGATTTGAATCGAGTTGGCGCGTACCACTTCTCTCACTCTTCTTTAGTGACGAATTATCCAGCCAAATTTCTGATTAAAGTGTCCGAGCTAAGACTGTGTGCCCACCAGATGCACAAATGTGTAACGTTAGTTAGGAGTTTCTGGCGTTGTCTGGACGCAGGGAATACTCTCCATTTTTCTGTGATCAACATCTAAAATTTCATAAATAATGATGGGTAGGTAGGTAGGTATCAGTGGCCGCTCCGAGGAGTGGAGCCAATGGCGCTATTTTGTGTTCAGTTTCAGGGGAAGGCATGTCGGGGGGGCAGTGCTAAATTCTTTTCACCAAATGTGATCATGTGGGGTTTCAAAATAAAGGGCTCGATTAGTACTTTTCGAAAATGATCTTGTTTCTGGTATTGGGTGAAACGTAGAGGATGGGCTCAAAATTTGTGCCCTAAAAACTGAAGCAGGTGTCGTTCTCAGAACCTATCCAACCGAAAAATCTAAACAAAAATTACAGTGGTACATCTCTATGAAATCTAGAGCACGAAATACATCCGCTTCCCTGTAGCTGAATATCATGTGTCTGAACCAGTTTATCTATCGCTTTATAGAAAAGAACTTAGCAGATTTCGAGACGAAATTCTGAGACACATCTTCTTCACATCTTCTTCTTATTTAGTCTCTGCGTTTAGAAGCGGGTTCGCCTCGATTGATTACGCTATTTTCCTCGATTATAGGCCATCTGGATGGAGCCGAATAGCTCCCAAATTATCATCTAGCCTGTCAAGCCATCATTGTCTCGGTCGGTTTTTAGTCCCTCCCCATCGACTTCCATGCCCAGACCAATCGTCGCAAATGGATTCTAGTCAGCGCGAGTTACATGTCCACATCATCGAAAACGCCTCTCTAGCAATTTTGCCACGATCGATGCAACCCCATATCGATTGCGAATGTCCTCACTCCGGATATGATCATAGCGTGTTACAGCATCGGCTTAACGCAATATCTTCACCTCCATTACCACGTGACGGTATTCATTGTCTTTTATAGTTGGCCAGAAGACAGAACCATAGGGAAGAACATTCCGGTCGAAACTGCGATAAATATTGGATTTGAGACGTTCGTTGCCTGTAGTTTTGCAGTTCTGGACATTCGGCTGAACCACTCTTCCTTTTCGATAGTGGAACAACCGTATTTTTTGATTGTTAGATGGTATTCAAACTTTCTCAAAAACCCGATTGAAAAACTCACTGAGCCACAGTGTTGAGTTTCAGCTCTTGGTTTTCAAGGGTTCAGTTGTGATGTCGCCAAGTCCTGTTGTTTTCTGCGATTTCATTCGTTTTATTGCTTCCTCGGCTTCAGTCGCGCTTACAATTAAGCCCTGGTGGATTTATGTGAATTCCTATCGTAAAAACTCAACCCCATAATCTTTTTAAGACACGGATTAACTTTGGGACCACAATCACAGCTCCACTGTTACAAGAACAACGGTGGCAATCTATACTGAGCACATGGGCCAGTATTCATTGTGGGCTATCTCAGTTACCATTGTATCGTTATACCCCTGGTAAGGTTTCTCGGCTCTTCCGATGAACCTCCGTGCAGGCTCAGGTCTGCTCGCCTTAGAGCATTCATCTACTACATCACGACCAGCAAGTCATAGTGATTGCAATGTCCAGCATCTGGAGATTCTTCTCGGCAACTTGGTTTTGGCTCGGCCGACAGAGCCGGAGTCCGTAGTGCAACGTCAAATGAGCATTTCTCCGACGCTTTGAATTCAATGCAGTTATTTTTGTTTTTAATGACATTTAATGAATGTTCTTCGTCGGCCTGTCATTTGAGCTGCCACCAAGGGAGATCAGATAAGATTTAGCATAGTGGACTAACTCCAACTATACTTCATTTAACTCTTTTCCTGATCTGAGCATTAATTTTTGTTTTACTGAGGATAATACAAGGAACATTGTCTAAAACCCTTCTTCTTTATCTGGGGTTGAGATCAGCCTGCTATATAAATAACAAGATGGAGTTCTGAATTTTCTGCATCGGAAATGAATCATTCTGCCAAACGGATGCCCCTTTATCATATCGTGTGTATATTTTCATTGCCTCGGCCCGCCTTCTCTATACGAGGATTTCTTCGACAGATTATCAGAGTTCCTAATGGTCTTGTTCCCCTCACTTCCTTTCATCCTCTGTGGTGACTTCAATCTTCCCATGCTCTCCTGGCCTACATAACGACGACATCTATGAGCGATACCGTGACGGTCCGGTTTTTGATAAAATCCGGCTCAATAGGTTACGGTTGGCAATGTCAGACCTGGCTGCGGTGGTCTACCAAACCTCTTTTTGCTCAAAACTGTAAGTCGGTGTTTCTCAAAGTGTGGATCCGCTGCCACTTCCGCCTGATCAACACACTGACGAAGTCCTCCATTTGTTATTGTCTTAGGCCAATGACAGAGATTCCGAGTAGCAATGCATTTTCCACCCAAAAGATTGAATGTAATCAACTTTCAATTGTTGGAATATTACATTGCTCTGTTTTTCGAAAGCCTTACAAAGAAATAGCTTCGCCATTCAAGTGCGAATACAGTACCTAACAGCATTGCCCTTTCAAATTTCGGCTCAAATAATTTTTAATTCTCCCAAGCACATCACATTTAAAAGCAAACAAAGGAAAGAACAAACAAATATGAATATGACTCAAAGGGTGAACAAAGCGAGGGCGTTCTTAAAGTCAATTGCGCCCGATCCAAGCAAAATGACTTGGCTCTCTACATGTTGCACTTAATTGTGTGACAATTCGATGCTATAGAAACGAATTGAAGCTACCAGCATGTGAGTTCTAACGCTGCATGAGTCCACCATTCTCGAGATAAATTTTAATAAAGGGACATTCAACTAAGATAAGAATCGATCGGTGTTTAGTTGGTCAGCAATTTAGTCCAAGCCCAAAAGCCGAACGGAAGCATTTAAAATGTATACTTACACGTAATAGTTCGTTAAAAATCCATTAAAATCTTTAAAATGCATTTACGAGGGACAGTAATGCTATTATAAAGAAAATGACCACCATCTTCACTGGCATAAAAGTACATGTCAGGATGCTGGAAATGAAATTAGTAGTCTAGTGGAATAGTTTATCGAAAGAGAGAGCAACAAGGGTGGTGTATCTTTATATAGTTCGGAAGTATTATAAAACAGAATCTAATTTTCTTATTGTCTGTAAGCTTTTTGTAGACAAAATTTGTTTATTATGATTTATATGATTTTCTAAATTTATGGTTAACGAGCTTATGAATATTCCATTTGTTTAGACAATTTTTTTGCCGATGGAACTAGACAATCACCGAGCAATATACACACAAATGTCACTAGAATGAAAGTCGAGACCCCTTCTGCAGATTATTTATTGTTAGCGGTCTACAACAATAATCGAAACCATTGTACCATTCACTTTCCAAGGTTTGTAAATGGTTGCATACTTTTAGCACTTCGCATGTAGTATTCACAGTTTGTTGTCGCTCCCGACCATTAACCCCTAATAATATTTGTATGGAAGTTCGCTATGCATGGGGAGTGATTTGGACGCAATCAATTAGCTTTAACTTAAGTCAGAATCATCCAATGGCCGTTGACTTCAATCACAAAGTAGGCGAAGATATATTTTTTTCAAATCATCCATATACATATATCTACAGAGGAATGTGAATTCTGTGGTTATTGGCACATTCCAAACTTAAAAGGAAGTTTATCCGTAAAATGTATTAATTAGTTGTCGAAAGTAAGCCTATATATACATAGGTATGTAATGTGCTAATTCCGAACTATTGCATGTTTCACAGGAAAAAAAGACATGTAAGCCGCATATACATATGTGTATAGTATGCATATGAAAACAAGTACCCTTAATTCTGCAGTGCTATGAAAAACAATAATAGAATTGAATGTAAATAAAATATGCGTCTACAAATAAACGACCAATTAAGGTAATCAGAAGATTAAATGTTAAATCACGACTGGCCACATGCACATTACACAATCACGATAAATGGTTCCACACATGAGAGTGAGATTCGCATTTATCCATTTCCTCTGAGCCAATCAGTCGGGAAAACATCTGCGTTTATGCGAATGGGGAGATCCCAGTCACTGTACCCAGACATTTTAACAATGGAGGGTTTTAATTGTGAACAAGATTTTATCTAAATCCGGGAAACCACCTGCCAGAATAAAATTTTGGGCGATTATGTTATTCCCTGCATCACATGATCAGTATAATGGGCTGCTCAGTGAAAGGACGTTCTCATTGTTACATACATATATGCCATCAATGATCCTTTTAGCTGTGCAAATAAATTTGAAAAATGTCCTGAACATAGCCCAATAGGTCGTCGATGTCACCTTTGGGCTAATTGATTAATTTCTGCTGAAATTTCGTGGAAGGTGTAGGTTTGAACCTAATTCATTGGTGCGCAGGACTTAGTGATACGATGTTATTAAATTAATTAAAAATATTGCAATCGGGTGGAAAGTATGCCTTCAAGGGATATATATGAAGCTATATAGCTAACAAATGTTATATGATAAGATCAATTTATTAATTTAAATTATCACTAATAAACTGTTTCTCTCATTTATGAATGAACAAGTCCTTTATTATTCACTACTCACTATATATAAAACATTGAAGTGTTCGTAGGTGGTGGAGGATTCACACTACTAGTGAGCTTGTTCCAGAATAAACCAACAAATCTATTGTCTACATTTCCTTTTTGCTAATAGCATAGCATTTGCATGATTCTTTCTGTCCCAAATTAATAGTGGGGGAAATGGGAGGTATCCCATTCCCACCCGCCTGCATGTCCTGCGCTAGTCAGGCTCAAGAATGTAGAGTTTCTCCTAGACCCTTTAGTATCTCTCGCAACATTTACGAAATTTTTCACGTGCACTTCACCTGGTGCATTGGGACCGCATCAGAATCCGGAATATTGCAAGAAGGATATCGCGAGAATTTATGGGAAAGTTACGCGATGTTGAAATTGGAAACAATCAAAGGAAAATGTAAGGTAGGGCGTGCAAATGGAGTCACAAAATTCGTGACAGAATACCACGATCAAGAGCGAAAATTTACGACAGGTGACATTCTCATTCTATGTCCATTCTGCCTCTGATGTTGAAGACGCGCGACTTTTGGTATCCCCTCCCTTGGTACCTTCAGACCCCTGCCCGGGGGAGTTAGGAGCGAGTCCTCAAATTAAGCATATTTTTCAAGAGAATTGATGATACGATAAAAGAAAAGTAAATGATAATAAAAAAATTAAAGTATTAAATTTTTAAAAAGATAACCTAAATAAGGAAAGATAAAAAAAAATAATAGCCTTAATAACAAGTCAAAGGGTTTTGCATAGATCGAAATAAATAGTAGTCGGAGGGGATGAGTTCTAGGCTATAAGGCGACTAAGTCAGAATTTCTCATCCAAATAGTTTTTAACCCGAGCAGCAATACGAGGCCAAGGGTTGTCATAGTCAAATATTATAAACTCTGTCTAGTCGCAAATGCTGGACCTTTTTCGATTATAGCTTGTTTAAGCTGATCGATTATTACCTTTAGAAGCCTCGCATGATGGTTTGACCCGGTTTTAGAAATTCACCGTAGTTCACACCCTCTTGATCCCACTAAATATAGGGCATTACCTTGACACCATAAATATTGGGCTTTGGCGTTGATGCTCTCGGTTGGCCGGGATTTACATACGACTTTTAGCGTTTCACGTTGTCGTACTGAATCCGTTGCGGAAACGACTTTCCTTTAAAATTTTTTTTAAGAATCGAGAGATTCCTAAGTCCGCCATCCACTTAATGGCGGACCGGACCAGTTGGAAAGCAACTTGCTTTCATGGGTGTGGTCCACGGAACCCTCATCCTTGGGCAAGCATCCAAGTTGCAAAATTTATGATTTGCGATTTCCTCCAAGGCAGAGGCAACTCATCAGACACTGTCTCACCTCTGCCCCGGGAGCAGCGTAACCGAAGTGGTTACAAGGTGGTATTTGCTCCCTTTTATTCGTTTTGTGTATTCGTCATGTGTATGAATTATTATTATTACATAAAAAAAATTAGTTTAGCCTTAGGTTTAGGCCCAAAAATCTAATAAGGCGGATTTTTGTTCGTTGTAATGCTGTTTCTATTTCACGATACACCAAAAGTCAGCTGTTGCCTCAACCATCTATAGAACCTACATTTGGAAAAAACGAATTAAGTTGTACATTCAACAATTTTTGAAGCTTTCTTTTATGAACGTGAATGAATAAAGTAATCAAGTTAAACCATAAGCAAATTATATGGTAAATATGCTAACATCCACCCGTCGGATATTTCACGTGAAGTTATTGTACTCTAAAGCCGGTCATTCACGATCGGGTCTGTCAATCACGCCCGAGCAATCCGCAACCTAACCAGCAGTCTGTTAGACTGGAAGCACCATCTCCGTACCGACAAGCTGAAGCACATTTCAGGTAACCACGAAAAATAGCGCGTGGGTGTGTTTGACGCGCTATACCCCACAGAGGGGTAATTGTAATAATGATAATAATCACCATTGTTGAATTAGGTTCACGTATAATCAAGTCCCTACCTTGAGTAGGGAGGGAACATCACAGGCTTCGCCCCATTTTGATCTGAGGTAGACTGAAGCGTTAGATACAGATCTAACCTTTGATCTCTTGACCACTAAACAGTGGCAATTTTTATTCTTTATATGGAGCCTAAAAGAAAACTGACTGAAAAAAATCTGAAACTTACGATGCTGACTAGATTTTAAGCTAAATTTTTAGCAAATTTTTCTTTCTTATATACATAGAACGCGAACTGTAGTACAACTAGGCCAGTAAAAAAGGAAATGATTTCACAGAAACTATCATGTAGCCATTGTGTTTTTTCAAAACTTTATTTTTTAACGTATTTTAAGACATTCACTTTTAAATGCATAGTTTCGATGGGAATTCCTTCCTCCAAATGTACCAAGAATCAAAACTTGTGAAATTTCACACAAAACATGTATCGACACCATCCACCTTCACCTGGCTAGTAAAGAGACATACAAGCAATCATACCTAGATGCTTCAAGGATTTCTTCGGTCAAATTTGGCTATTTTTTATTTTATTAAGTCGTTCTGCACTCATAATTGACAGCCATCCAGATACTAATTTTTGCCATCTATCATAGTTATTAAAAAGTTCGTATTTAATATGCTTTAGTCATAAATCTAAATAAAGCTGATAGCTGCAGTTCCATTTGATTTTTAATAACGAAAATAAAATGAAAAGTAAGAAAGCCTCCATTATTAGAGTTAGGAAACATCCTGATATAGGTGCACTGGGCTCGATCTGCTTTGTCGCTATTCTCGGTCTTAAGCTTGGTGTGGATGAAACCAAAGATTATGAAATTACTATCTAGCCATTAATCTTTCAGTCCTTCATCGGTTCGTATCGCCTTGGATCCTCAGGCCAGCTCAGTTATTATCTACACACTTTTCATAATCCGCCCTTCTCACAACTTCTTCACAATGGATAAAATGCCACATCGATTGCCAATGTTAATTATCATTTCGTTCAAGATCCTAGTAATTTATGTTTTTGTTCCAACGCAACATCTTCGACGTCCTTAGCGTTAGGCGGCGTTCATTGTCATCGGCCAGCAATCGGGCGAACGTCCCTGAGGTAGATTTAGAGCATTCTTCGATACTTCGATCCCAGAGAACACTCTCTAGAAAACAATTTCTTGACGCAGTTTGCCATTGGCTAAGCGCACTGAGCCACGGTTAAGTATCGTTAGTTCTAGATAAATGACAGTGACCATACTAGTTGCAATTCTATTTTATTCAGATCCAGCCCCACGACAGTATTCATAATAGTGTGTTGTAATGGTTGTATTTTTCTACTGCGTTCCCTTTCCTTTTAACTTTTACGCTAATTTTGTTTTAATTTCGCAATTGCAGATGATCTTTTCTAAATTCCGAAGACCTTGCAACCTCTTACTAAACAACTCTGTTTTCTGGCATTACATTTCCGGAAGTCATCTTACATGATCCGCGTTTTAAGGGCTTTTATCCACATTTTAACAGCTTTAAAGTGTCATTCGCTTTTTAAAGGTGTTGCAAAGTTATATGTTTTTATAGTACTATAGTGTCATTCCATACAGATTTCACACAAAAAGTTTCTTCTATAAATTTGTATTACATCATAAGCAGTTCAATTCGACCTCTTAGTCATATCTGACATAATAAATAAGATGATCGGATTAAGTCACAGGCCTCGGAGAAATGCTAGGGCGTCCACCTCAGTCGACGCGGCAGGACGGGCCCCGGTCCTGTCGAGAAATGGGCAAGGGTTCTTGACGCATGGACGGCGTCAGGACGTAAGCAAGTTAGTCCGCACACAACGAACAAAACAAATACGTGTCTGCACGCTAAATGTTGGTACCCTAACTGGAAAGACCGAGGAACTCGCAAGAGCCCTTCGGAAAAGGTGCATTGACATCTGCGCTCTGCAAGAAACCCGATGGTCTGGTTCCAAAAGCTGCGACATTGAACGCGAACGCGGTAAAAATGGCTACAAACTTCTCTATTTTGGTAACCCACACACTCAATATGGTGTTGGCATTGCCATCTCAGAGGGTTTCCGTGATGCCATTAAAGAAGTCGAACGATTTGATGATCGGCTGATGAAGCTCACCATTATATCAGCTGATCGCACTATTCACTTCTTCACCGCGTATGCACCACAGGCAGGTCGACCTGATGCCGAGAAAGATGCCTTCTGGCAACTTCTCGATGAAAAGACTTGTCACGTGCCTGCTGACGATTACATAATCATTGCCGGCGACCTTAATGGTCATGTGGGTGAAAAGGCAGACGGTAACAGGTGCCATGGGGGAAAGGAGTTCGGAGGTGGAAGGTGGCGAGCGTATAATCGATTTTGCGGACACCCATGACCTTGTACTTATGATACATGGTTCATCAAACGATTGTCTCATCTTCCCACATTTTATAGTGGGAACAATAAAACGCAAATCGACTATATTCTCATAAGACGCCAACATTTTACCACTGTCACTGATTGCAAAGTCGTTCCCTATGAGACCATCGCACCTCAACATCGGCCGTTGATTGCTGTCCTGCGAATCAAGCCACCGATAAAACGGCGTGAGGAACGCACTGGCCCGCCGCACATTAAATGGTGGCGATTTGGTGAGAAGAAAGAAGAAGCGGTCTCACTCATACGATTGCCAACCATTACGAATGTGGAAGAATCATGGAACCAAATGAAAGACACGATCCACAAAGCGGCCTCTGCAACCCTCGGGGTCACCAAGCCGGGTAAGCGGTACATCAACCGAGATACTTGGCTTTGGAATGATGATGTTGAAATGAAGGTCCGTGAAAAGAAACGCCTCTACCACAAATTTCTCGACGATAAAACGCCTGCTAATTGGCAAATTTATAAGAATGCCAACCGGGAAGCAAAGAAAGCGGTCGCTGTCACCCGAGCGAACCATTTCAAAAATCTTTACGATAAACTGGACACTCGGGATGGCGAGAGAGATCTGTATCGACTTGCTAAAAGCCGTGATGAACGCACACAGGATATCGAACACTTCTGTTGTGTTAATGACAAGAACGGTACTTTGCTTACCAACCGTCGAGCCGCAACGGATAAATGGCGAGAATACTTCGAGCAGATTTCAACTGAAGAATTTGCTCATCCTCCACTTCCACAATCATTGCCGACATTTGGAGCAGTTCCACCAGTCAGCGCAATTGAAGTCGAGGAGGCAATAAAACAAATGAAATCGGGGAAAGCAACAGGACCTGACGACATCGCATCTGAGCTCTGGAAAGCGAAGAGCTGGGACCCAACACTGTGGCTCAGTGAATTCTTTAACCGGGTTATTCAGGAAGGAAGAACACCATCTGACTGGCAAGAAAGTACCACTGTTCCAATATGGAAAAAGAAAGGTAGCCCAGCAGAATGTTCAAATTACCGTCCGATCCGGTTACTTTCCCATACCATGAAGATTTTTGAACGCATTCTTGACAACCGTATTCGCGAAATCGTTGAAATAACCGTGAATCAAGCCGGATTTGTCAAGAACTGCGGAACTACTGACGCAATACACGCTGCGCGGTTACTCATGGAGAAACACCGTGAGAAGCATCGCCCTCTTTACATTGCCTTTCTGGATCTAGAGAAAGCGTTTGACCGTGTACCACACGAACTCATCTGGTATGCTTTACGACAACACTTCGTGCCAGAAGAACTCGTGCGCTGGGTTCAATTGCTCTAACACGATCCGAAAAGTAAAGTTCGAAGTATGGCGGGTGTATCAAAACCGCTTCGTGTCTCTGTTGGAGTTCATCAAGGAAGTGCCCTCTCACCACTCCTCTTTGTCCTTGTTATGGACACCGTCACACGGGATATCCAACGTCCAGCGCCCTACACATTGCTTTATGCAGATGATGTTTTCCTAGCATCTGATAGCAAAAATGATCTCGAGCAACTTGTTCAAAAATGGAATGATCGCCTCATGCAACACGGTCTCAGATTGAATTTAAACAAAACTGAATTTTTGACGACCGATCACCATGAAACAGGCACAATCACTGTCAGCGGCAGTGATCTGCCCAGAATTGAGCGATTTAAATACCTCGGGTCAACGCTATCAGCCAATGGAGAACTGCGTTATGAAATTGCTTCACGCATTAACGCAACCTGGATGAAGTGGCGTTCCACAACTGGTGTCCTTTGTGATCGACGTATCAACGAACGTCTCAAATCTAAAATTTACCGCAATGTCGTCCGTCCAGTCGCTCTCTATGGTTCTGAGTGTTGGCCGACCATAAAAGACAATAAACGGCGTCTTGCGGTAATGGAGACGAAGATGCTACATTGGACTAGTGGCGTCACACGTTTAGATCACATCCGAAATGAGGATATCCGCGATCGTTATGGGGTTGCACCGATCGTGGAAAAGTTGCGAGAGAGGCGTCTTCGATGGTATGGTCACGCAATTCGTGCAAACGAGAATTCACTTGCAAAGATTGGTCTGAACATCGAAGTCGATGGTAAACGACCAAAAGGCAGACCTAAGCAACGGTGGCTTGATACGCTGGATGGGGATTTGAAAGCCTCGAGATTGCACCCAGATCAGGCATTCGATAGAGCCAAATGGCAAAGCCGATCACGACGAGCCGACCCCGCTTGTGAACGGGACAAAGGCTGAAGAAAAAGAAGAAAGAAGTAAATTTATTTGCATCTATGCCACTAAATACTTAAGCGTTTTAATATTCAGAGCTAAGCAATCGGTCGAAATACCAGCAGTAGATACACGTACATATACGATTCACCAATATCAATTCTCAGCTATCTGATACATCTTTCGCTAGAACCTGCGCAGAACAATTAATTCCATTCAATCGGCATACGAAAAATGATTCTGCAACAGAAAAGTAGGTTACAATGATAAGCACGGCAAGCTGCTATCTATTTCTCCCCGGATTCTTCGCTCCAACCTTCACCTTTTATCAATCTATCTACTAGTATCTTATCTATACACAGATATCTTTTTCATGAGAAATTATGTATGTCAAGCCAGGAAGCGTGGTGACGCATTGAATTCAAGTAGTGACGAAGATTTAGGCTTTTGGGCGACTTACCCAATCATCCGTATAAGGGCAGCGCTGACGTAGCAATAATCCAAAGAATCAGATTGCGTACTAGTCCTAGTCCTATGCGTCAACAGAAACAGCACTATTTAAATAGAGGAATTGCTCAGCTCAGCCTTTTCCGAATCCAGAGTCATTTGATCAATATCTATGACGTTATGAAAAATAAAAAAATAAAACTAATTAAATTGAGTTGTTTAAAGACATCATTCTCCATTGTATATGAATACCTTACGATTTAAAGAGTTCAAAATTCAAAAGTCATAAAATGAATTTGGAATGCGCAGGTCCTTAAGAGGGGGAGATTGAAATACTCGGAATTTCTTTTTTAAATTATTAATAACAGTTGCAAGTACGTAAGATATAGTTCACTTATTTTTTCAGAAATTTAGGTATTTCTCTACCCTTCAGACTGTAAGCATTTTTCTCTCTTCGTTATTTAAGTGGGTCTGTGATCGCTTTCGAGGGTTACAACACAGCTCATCCGTTCTTTTTCTCTACAAGATTCTTTCAAGGTTTTGAAATAAAAGCATATGGGGCCCCACATGGATCAATGGAAGGAAAATACGTCTATGTATCTTTGGATAGGTGAACTTACTTGCATATTTACCATATAGTTAAATCGTTTTAAAGAAATCGATATTGTCTCATCTTACCACCTCTTATACCATAAAATGTTTTTGACTTACTCTAAGTAATATCTCAATGTCATTATATTAAAGATAAGAGTGGTTTGGTGGTTTCCCCACAGCAAAAAATTAATAAAGACGTAATCTGAAAGAGTGTAAAAAGACGTTCGAAACCCAGCAAAAGTGAACATTTTTGTGGTTTTCTCTTAATCGATACCCCATTGAATAAGCCGATCTGCTGCGCCTGTTACACTATATGGTGGAGTTTAAGAAAGAAACCCCATAGGGAGCCTAGCTTTTACTTGGATCTTCTGACGTACACAGACGACATAAAGTTTAAAGATCTTTGAATATATAAGAAACAATATCTTACCAAGTGAAGATTTTCACTTCATCAAATGAATATAGGCAAGTAAGTGTTTTTGTTACGAGCTTAGAAAATGCCATGCGAAAAAGTGAATTTTCCAGTGTTATTCAAGTTCACTTCATGAACTAGTGCAGAATGTGGGCCTTGACAGGCTTCTTTATTTACACCACAATATTGAATTACAAGAAGGTTGTTTACTTTGCGTGAACATCGAATATATAGATAAGCTGTTAACTGTGCTACGAATCATCTTAGAGGTGTATCTTATATAGCTTTGCTGACAAGCAAAATAGTAACTGTAGAAGTATATTTCATGTCAATTACTAAATATTCTAGCTCCTTTTATCGGAATAATTAAAATAAGAAAACACTTAGAAATATACATTCTAATTTTGCTTATTCGATTTTTAAAGTATTTTTGAAAACATCCTAAATTAAGGAATTCATGATGTCTCTCCACACAGCTGGGATTCCCGCCAACTGAGGGCCGCGGAGTAGAGGCTATCAGAATTAGATTTTTATTTTGGTAATATAAAAGGGGCAATATTCACCCTCGTGTCGATTTTTTTCTTTACGCTCTTGCTCATGAATGAATACTTCTTTGAGTTATGCAAAAGGGCGTCAATTCCACGCTGTTTGGAAAAAAGAGGGCTTCACATAATAACCACTTTGGTGCTACCGCTAAATACCCGGGACTGAGGTATGTAGTTGTTAACTAGGACAGAAAAATAAAATTAATTCATCCTTAATTTTTGAAGAGTCACTCTGTGTTTGCATTCGCTGATTGCTTCCGAACTTACAGAAATCGTTACAATGACGTATAGCTCACGGATTAGGCCAGTAGAACTGCAACATAAGGGTTCAGTGGCAGCATTGTATTAGCTATCTTAGGTGACCTACTATAATATATATGTGTACTGCTACGCTCCTATAAGTCTTATTTTGACAGAATTTAAGAAGATGCATCAGCAGCCTACTTTGCGACTGCCCTGATGGCTGATGACCAGCGAAAACCCAAGAAAGCGTGGTTCATTGTTAGCTGCTGTGATATACACAGGACAGAATATCCAAAGATAGTGTGGTCCAGAACAGGATTATATCGAATAGGGAAGGGATACTGTAGACATAGCCTGAGGAGAGGAGGCAAGAATGAGGAATAATAGAGGGGTCAACATAATTTTCACTCCGGCCTAGATTTTTTCTCTAAAGCATTTAAAGTTTCAAGACTTCCAGTAAGTTTTTTTTCTGAAAATTGTTAGAACATGAAGTTAATGCCGCAATTTTTTTATAAGGCATTATCCCAATTACGAAAATATTAGATATACATAATATATCTCACTCCCAATGTTAGGACTATTATCCCAAGAATTACTATTTTCCCTCTCCCCAGTACAAGTGCGAGTTTAATTCTTGAAGATGCTGGTTGCTGTCATCTTGAGAATAAGTGTTGGTTAAGGATTGTTGGCAAGCGATATCTATTGAAAAGTGTTGACTCCTGGGAAGTACTAATGTTGATTACTACGAGGAGTCATGTTGAATTTTTGGTTAACGGCTGTTTACTTTTGTATTTAGCATTTATTGCTGCTTGACTTGACGTTTATAAACCTTACACAACTTTTAGAGAAACGATGCCAATTTCATAGATTCAGTTTCCTCTGGATTTAGTGATGATCGGAAAGCGGGACTTATTTTTTTAAGTTATGTGTCTACGCGCATGTCAAGATATTTAACAGGTTTGATGACCAGGAGCTCTTAATTTTTGGTAGCAATGGGTTTACATTCCATTCTTCTAAAGCTAAAAGTGATCTGCTCAGTTTTAGCTTGTTGCGAGATCCTCTGTTATTGCAGAATTCTTCATGCTGTAAGACATTTTTTCATCATCATCCACGGCGCAACAATCGATATCCGATCTAAGCCTGCATTAATAAGGAGACAGTTTTCTACGTCAATTGCAAGAAGCAGTTTCCAGTAATTTAGGGAGCTAAGAACTTTCAAAGATACTGGAATAAAATTTCAGGAGAAGGGATTACGAACGGAATTTATATCCATGATCTACCAATAGGGACTTATTTTTTAATTAAAATCTATTACAGAGGCTTTACCGTTTACGGATAAAAAAAGCAATGTTAAAGGTCCATCGTGCCAACGTCTGCAAACGTGGAATTTTTTAACAAAATTTTCGTGCGAATTTCGCATGATTGTGGCTTAATTTTACGGATAAAAGACCGCGCTCTTCCCCTAGCATGTAAATCATCTACGTTTTTTGAACTCCCTCTTGTGTCTGCAGGGAAAAGGTAATGCTGTGTATAAATTGACGTCACCGACTAGGACCTAACCCAGGTCGGTTCAAATGCTAGCGAATTGATTTTACTTTCCATATGAATTTATTGCAATCTTAATCCTATTAAAATGAGAGAACCACGGCACCATTGCCCCTTCGCGGGTTTACCGATTCCTTGTTCGCACTATGCTTTACTAATCGTTACAGTTTCTATTATTACAACTTGGCAGTGGAAAGAGATCCCTCCCTATTGCAACAATGTCTTTGAAACAGAGTATTATATAGAAAATTATGAAGGGAGAAGGTATATATTACAAAATTTGGTCACATCTTTACTGACCTTTACAATCCCTGGCTCCTCTTGGATCTAGAGGGACAAGAAAAGGATAATGTGATATGTAAAGGTCCAATATTCATTTTCTATCAGCTTTATCAACAGCGCGGCAGTGAGGCTTGCCAAAACCCCAAAAATCCCGGTTTTGCGCCGAGGTCTACCAATCCCCAATTTTCGCGCTTGGCCCTGGGGCGTATACTGTCTTTTGCCCGCCAATATTTAGAATTAATTATCGTTAATTTTTTCTGGTGTGGCAAACTGCCGCTGCAAGCGAATCGATACCTAAAAAAATTAAATGATAAATGAAATTTCCAAACCGACTTTGACGGTTCTGACGGTAATCATAGAAACTTGAAGCATCAATTAACAGCATGATTCTAATTACAACGATCAATTAATATTGTGATACTTGGATGTAGTAAATAAGAGGAAGGTCGGAAGGAGGTAGGTCTCTTGAAACTGGCTATCGAGAGCGAGAGCGCTGTTAATGCCGTCAAAAAAAAGAGCGCTACCAAGGTAGACAAATTGACCGAAGCCTTCGATGTTCGACACATTAATGTAGATAGGAAAAGTGCTTGACTGAGAACCTTGATCTTATTGGTGCCTGTCGTCAGTCAGACTGTGCTTTCTTCCTTCTCGGTATAAAAGCGCATTGATGTCATCAAAGTAGGCACATTATCTATGGAGGGTGCCAGACTGTGGTTTGAGTGATTGGTCGGTCCGGAAATCGCCCACGAATGGATCCTCCGTAACGAAAATCTATCAAGTTACACAATGCTTCTCGCTCGGGAGGTTTTGACAACAAGCAAAATTGGAACGTTACTACACCCTCCTTCCGGTTTTTCTTGTTCTCCCGATTGGTCTATCCGTGTTTCAGTCCTGAAGAGCATTCCTGTTGTCAAGGCCCGCTAGTCTGTCCAGCTTGGGATAACCACTGGCAGCCATGTATTAACGAGCAAGAATGTTACTTTATTGCGATAACAAAACTGTCAATAAATTTCTTGCTCTGAGATCGGTTCCGATACTTTTGAAATTCGCCCTGAATCTCTAGGAAAATTATCACCTCGATATCTTTTTAATTTCCTGGAACAAATGCGCTTGCTCCGTCGTAAAACATATTAAAGTCATTTCCTGAAGCAGGGACCGACGACAAGGAAGACTAACTCATTCGCTGATAAGCACTCAGCAGAACCCTACGGTTATAAGAAGACCCTATACGTTTTAATTTGGAATCTCTATTTTTGAATCGCGGAGAAATGACACATCCAGTTTTTAATTTTTCTTTTGATTCCGTTCCTTTACCAGTAGAAATCGCACTTTTCTCGAGCGCCTGTTGCCGTTAGTGTTTAGTATTAGCCAATAAACACATTTACAAGATCTTCAGGTTTGCCAGCTGGCCTTGCCTATCGAGAAAGTATGGACAGAGTATCATGCCTCTGCCTACATGACTGCGATTATTCAAAGATTTCCCTAGAAAATTCATTTCTTGTAGTTAGTGAAATTCTTCAGAAAAGTTCACTCTATTTTTGAAAATATGTTCAAATTCATTTCGTAAACAAAAACAAAGAAGACAACAACGAAGAAGTCGAAGATGTTTCTCCCATCAACTGACACGTTTAAGTTCAGAACGATTTCATCTAATTGTAAGTGACACTAAAAGTAAACGCACATTTCCCCGGTTCAGATGGGTGTATTAAAGTTGAAGGGAAAAAAGCGAGAAAGTAAAGTATTGGCAAGCAGTCAAGAATTTCCTTGCAATGCCAACGGATTACTCAAGCAAACATAAATATCTATGGGGATTTTCAAAAAGACACAACATAAGCGAGTATTGAAATTCTTGCTGTGACTTTGGTGAAGTGCGTTCACCTGAATTTTCAATTTAAAGGAAAGTTTATTCTCTTTGAAGAAGGAAAGTCCCAGTCGCTGTGCTGATATTCCGGGAAAAAATTAGATGCAATATTTTCTGAATTTTCTGCTTGCCTGCTTCTGGAATTTAAAGGATTGTTCTGTCAAATTAAGGTACAAAAACGGCCATTATAATTTATACTTCACAAATATCGATATTTCGGGAACCAGATGCTCCTTTCATCAGTGCGATTACAATAAAAAATTAGACGTAGTTTAGATGCTTTCAAAAATTATAAAAAATGGGTCAGGTTCTTTTCAGAAATTTGTATTTCGAATATATCATGAGAAAATGGACTGCTTATTTTCTGGTATTAAACATATTTTTTTGGGTAGAATAGGTGAATGCATTTACGCACAGAGTGTTGGACTCCGGGTTCGGTACCTCATCAGACTACCAACTAAACACCTCTCCATCGTCAGAGAGCTAGCTTGGAACCGTTTATCACATTACTTGTGCAAGGAAGTCTAAAAACCTCCATGTCCAGTTAAGAACTGAATAAGGAAATAGTCAGTCTCATCATGCTTCCGATTCAACCACGAACCTAAGTTGCCAATAAGCCGCGCAGTCCATGCCTCTAGTTTAATTTTGCCAAGAGAATTGCCACTCGTCTAGGGTGCGTTGCCGTTCTTCACAAGCAATCCCTTGCGCTTGTATATGGTTTGACATTCCTAAGCAAGAAGGGCAATGGGGTTCACTCCCGCGATCACCATCACGGTCTATTCAGACAGTGCGGTACGCAGACGCCACCCGCAGAGCTCCCCGTCTCTGTACTTGTGCGAGACGCTTATGATATACTTCCTTGCCAAGAGCGTCAGCCCATACCTCTGTGCCGTAGAGCAGGGCAGACCGCCTAGAGCTTATCAGGAGACGTCGCTTGCTAGACGTAGGACCCTCAATATTTGCCATTATCCTACTTAACGCCGAAACTCCAGCTGCAACCTCGTTCACTGCTTCTTTGATTTGCTCAAAAAAGCCCATCTTTGAGTCAAGAGTCAGCCTAAGGAACTTTACCGCTGGTTTTGACTCGACTATCAACTCGCCGGGATAGGGATATCGAATTGGTGGACCTCGGCGCAAAACCGGGATGTCTGGAGTTCCTTATTAAGGCAGACCTAGACCGGATACCGGTTGTTGTGCCCTTTGAGCACCAGGATGACTACTTCGGTTTTTTCCAGTGCAAGGTTGAAACCATGAGTAGTCATCCATCCACTTACCCGTCGCGTCAATATGTCGTCTGCTTTACGCCTTTTCGACAGTGCGTCCAGCAACAAGTGCCGCGCCACATCTACATAACCGACCAGGCGCGACTCCCCTGGTATGTCGAATTTAAGTAGACTATCATAGGTAGCGTTCCAGAGGTCCGGCCCCAGGATGGATCCCTGTACCAACCCCGACGTGACCTCTACCCTCCTCTGACCCTCTAGCATATCATAGAGCAGGGAGCAATTCCTCAGATAATCCGTCAATATCTTCAAGAAATAGGTCGGCACGTGATATTGAACGTATTAGAAAATTATTGTAAGGACAAATTAAAGGATAACAATCCTTTTAGTCACTTTATAGCATGCATATGCTGCTTCCATCTCTTATCCCCTAACAATGAATTAATTCATTGTGAAATATGGAACGGACGTCGATTGAACACTATTCTCCAGTGTCTTATGCCTTATAGCTAGCAGTATAGAAAGTTCCATTCAATTCTTTTTCATGGTATTATTGCCATTTAATTGATGATTTATTATGCATTATCACTATAGTCGGCATTTGTTGTATGCCCATTGACCCAAAACTATGAGCGAAGCCTAATCAATTCCGATTCGAGATGCCCTGCTGCATCTTAAACACTTCCTCGCTCACCCTCTTAATGGTTTCACAATTATTGCCTTCCATTATCGTCTTCGTCATATGTGCATGTAAATGGTGATAACAACATCAGCGAAGTAATTACAACATTCATAAAAGTATCTTCGTCTGCAACTTGTTAAATCCAACAACTGAGAAGTACTACACAATTTTTAATAACAATTCCACTGTTTTTAATTTTTGGGCTAGGATAGTAGAGCGTTAGTGCAGACGTCTTGAATGTTTAGATGCATATGAGTTTAACCCAAAAATGCCCGAAGCTGGTGTAAGCATTTTGTTAGTTTAATTACCAGTCTTACTCTTTCTTGGAAGCAACTGATAGTAAGTATACAAATGTCCTGGTTCCTAGTTCCACTCTTATTCTCGTAAAACCTACTCGTTATCTCTAGGTAGCATATCTTATCGTATTAAATTTGCCACCAATAAGTAAAAGCTTAATTAAATCACAAATCCGAAAACGGGTTAATCCAGCCTTATTAAATTCATATGCCACTTCTGAGAATAATAGCCATTTGTGGCCTCGCTTATAGACAGGCCCACTTCCGCCCCGTCTGTTTAACTGACGATAGCATGGTTCTAAACTTTTCTTTTTTATTTAAAAACGTATCTCAGATGAATTCTAAATTGAAGATGATTTTATCAACTTTTTTTTGTTGTTTTTGTGAACAGCAAAGAACATTAGCATTCAAAAGCGTCACTCGTGGGGCTCAAAATTACTGGTTTTTACGATGAGAACTTTACAGAGCTCGAAATAGTAACGACTGAAAAAGTTTTGTGACGGGGAACGCGTCCAGAATATCATCTGGTGAAATGTTTAAATTCACTAAAGTTGCTTGAAAATTGGGTGGTCAGCTTGTCACGATCATACATAGTAGGTCATCAAACATGGGTTTCATGGACACGAGGAACCGACAAATTGATTTAATTTATGTCTGTTGTATGTTTTGTGACCGCTGCGAACTATGCACTGCAATTTAATTGCTGACAAGCTTTATGGCGCCATATGATTTCTCTTGTTCAGGGATAGGTGAAAGATTTCCATTTCTTTTCCATATGGAGACGTATTTAGACACTTTTAAAATGCATTTTATTATGCTTAAGGTTGTTATTTATAACATAAATTAAAAATTTCATATTTACTACGTTACACAGAAATAGCTATAAACTTTCTGACTTTGGAAAGCAATTTAAGTGTATGCAATCACATGGCACCAATCTGACCCTTCCATGACCAATATTTTTTTTCGCTAACGATATCGTTGTGGATACCAATTTTAAGCGGTCTCTCGATCAAGGATACTTTATTAGAAGAAACAGACCCTTATTCCTTATTAGTAGAAACCTTCCGCGTCTTAGAGTACAATAAATTTAAGTGAATTGCAAAACTTTGAACGTCGTTAATAATAGCTGGATTTCGTTCAAACTTTCCATAGTTATGCCTTATATTATCCATTATACCATATCTTGTACTATCAGGATGAAATGAAGGGGGGTTTTCAGGTAAAATTTCAAAATATAGTAATATGCTATTATTAATTATGAATTTTGTGGCCTAGGTTTCGTACAGATGCACCATTGTGATTTTTTTCAGATTTTTCGGCTGAATAGGTTCTGAACACAAGACGTGTTTCACTTTTCACATTTTGGGTTCTCACTCCCCTATGTTTCACCCAATATTAGAAATAAGATCATAAGTACTGATCGAGCCATATCATTTGATACTCCATACGACCATATTCTGTAAAAAAACACTTTACACCCCCTCTTTCGCATGTTTGGGGAGCACCCCTTCAAACTAAAAACACAAGATGACGGCACTCGCTGCATGTAAAGGGAGGTGTGAAACAAAGGCAGCTCACAGAAAATAAAAGGATGACGAAACTGTACTGCGAACTTTTCAAAAATGTTAGCACGACCCTTGATAGGAGAAATTATCAACGTTCTCAAAGTTGTAGTCTCCTATCTTTATTCTTCCCGTTTGACCTGTGCGATTTGATGTTGTTGGTTGGTTGGTTCTCGGTGCTGACGTTGCCACCATATAATTTGTCTTGCCTTCATTGATGTGCAGCCCAAGATCTCACACTGCCTGCTCAATCTGGATGAAGGCAGTTTTACGTCTCGGGTCGTTCTTCCCGTGATGTCGATATCATCAGCATAGGCCAGTAGTTGCCTGTCGCATTTACCTCAGCATCACGGATCATTTTCTCGAGGGCCAGGTTAAAGCGGGCGCATGATAGGGCATCCTCTTGTCGTAGACTGTTGTTGATGTCGAATGGTCTTGGGAGAGATCCTGCTGCTTTTATCTGGCCTCGCACATTGGTCAGAATCAGCCTAGTCAGTCTTATCAATTTCGTCGGGATACCGAATTCTCTCATGGCCACCCTGGCTATGTTATCATAGGTGGCTTTAAAATGAAAAATGATACAGCTGATATCCATATTCCGACAGTTTTTCCATTGCTTGCCGCATAGAGAAATTCTGATTTGTTGCTAATTTGCCCGAAGTTAAGCTTCTTCGGTATGGGCTAATGATGTTCTGGGCGCTGTACGGCCTAGCAAGATAGCGGAGAATATCTAATAGATAGTACTCTGCAACGTGATACCTCTATAATCGCTGCGTGATATCTTCCTTTTTATATGTGAGGCAGATAATGCCTCTTTACCAGTAGTCAGGCATTGATTCACTGAGTACCAGTTGATGAACCATTTGGTGTAATTGGTCGCCTCCATATTTAATCAATTCGGCTGTAATTCCATCGGTTCCTGGCGACTTATGATTTTTAAGCCGATGAATTCATCATCATCATCATCAAAGGCGGAACAACCGGTATCCGGTCTAGGCCTGCCTTAATAAGGAACTCCAAACATCCCGGTTTTGCGCCGAGGTCCACCAATTTGATATCCCTAAAAGCTGTCTGGCGTCCTGACCTGCGTCATCGTCTTCTTCTTCGATGAATTACGCGGACTATTTCTTCTACATTTGGTGGAAGCAGTATTTGCCCGTCGTCTTCAGTTGGCGACGCCTCCAACTCGCTGATGTTCTGGTTGTCGGAAATAAAGTTTCCCTCTTTGTCTCGACAGGATGAACATCGAGGTGTGTAAGGCTTCATCCTGCTGACTTTTTGGTAAAACTTCCGCCCCTGGTGCGGTTGCTCCCTGTACTTTTCGAGTTCACAGACCTGTTTCTTCTCAATCCACGTTTGGCCCTAGGACCTATGCTACCCTTTGACCATGATTTGGGTTCTTAGAAGGAAAAAGTGTGAACCCTTAGATGCGTTCGTGTGAAGGATCCTCCGAAGAATTTTTGGTTGCCATATAGCGACGAAATTTATGGGCGATACCACGATACCCGTACTTGTGGATAGAATTTCGGCTGGGTATATTGCGGTGGACGTGGTCCAGCCCGGAAAATTTATAAAGAAAATATCTATAGTAGGAAAAGAAGATGTGGCAGACGTAAGTCAAGACGTCAGACAGCTTTTAGCGATAGTGAATTGGTAGATCGCAGTGCAAAACTGGGATGTCTGCTGTTCCATTCTAAGGCTGGCCTAGAACAGATACCGATTGATGCGCCGAGTTTACAGCACCTAATCTTGTGGTATCCTTCAAAGCTTCCATCGATTTTTAAGGAGTAAAGCAAAAGTTTACTAAAATCGGTACTCTTTCTGCTGCAAGCGTAGCCTCAAATCCAGCTAACGATATTCACCTGATCTTAATTTTTGAATGGGCGAAATGAAATGTGTCATAAGATCCAATAAAAATGTTTATTGGTGATAATAGCAATTTTTAAAGAATTCCTCTCCGGAAGAGCCATTTTCTGAAGTATCAAAAAGAACTAAAATGAGATATAATGTCTTCTAGAAGTCCAGAAGAAGTTTTATTTGCCGCCGAAATATTACAAACATCTCAATAATCTTTCTCAATAATTCAACCACATTCAGAAATATCGTGGTCACGTGCTGATATCCTTGCTTTGTATTTCCACTTAGACCTCACTGAAGAAAGCATACAATTCTTTTTTCATTTTTAAACTCAATAAATGAAAACTGCTTCCCTTCTGTAAAGGTCTTAAGACAAATGACAAGTACGTTTCTACCTCTCATAAATGTGACTCAAAGAACTGCAGAACTATCCTGGCAAGATTTACTAAACTTTACAAAAATTAGTATTCTTAAAATGGTTGACACAGTTCACTCCCACTTTAAATCTTAATCTTATTTATAAGTGGGGGTTTGACGGAGGCTCAAGTCTCCGGTCACCAATTCTTCCACAAACACCGTCGATTTTTTGTTTGTGATTGGCTTAGTGCCTCTTAAATTGAAAGATATAAATAACCAAGACCTATGGGTAAATCCTCATTGTTGACAAGCCAAAGTCGGGATATGGCTCCACAAGTAATGGGAATACTGCTAGGAGATTTGTCAGTAACTCTGAAATTAGCTCCCAAATAGCAAACATTGACATAAATTTAATATATAATAATTTTAAGAGTTTTACCTTGTGTCAATAAAACAAACAGTCACATTTAGCGTGCTGTAGAAGGATACTTTGGAGCTGAATTTGAATCTATATAATTGGTATTATGTGCCAATCACTGTACATAAAATACTAATTCATGGTTGTGACATAATACAGTTTTTCAATCCTCCGATAGTCGTACTTTCTGAAGAAGCTTAAGAAGCCAGATATAAAGACATTAGACATAATTGGTTATATCATACTCACAAAATAATTCGGGAAGATACTGATAAAGATCTGTTAAATATTTCACTCCTCACACTCCTCCTCCTTATATCGGGTAAACGTAAGTCAAAACCAAAAGATATTAATCGCGCTTATATAAAAGATATCGAAAATTAGCTCGAATTCGTCGCTGATGATGAAACCATAGAATTAATAGAATCTACTTCAGGAAAAGATAGTGATTATGAGTATGATGACGATATCGATTAATGTTTTATTTGCAGATTTGAACAATTGCCTTATTTTACTCTAATTACATTATTTTGTTTACTTTATTGAACTAGTTTTGTTATTATTTGACTGAGATATGAATAATATAAAAGTTTGAGCTCAGAAAGTAAATTTAAGTAAACAATTTTTGATGGTCACAATTATAAATTAAACCTAAAATAACAATGCTTGGAGGTTTTCTATTATATATATTTATAAATAAAAAAAACTTAGTATTTAACAACCAATTTCAATTTTTGTCCCAAGACCGCATTGACCGGCCGCACTGTCCATCATTTTCATTCAGAAGTGACAAAACTTTCACTGCGAAGTTTCATTTTATTGAATGAACCAATTACGCAAAATCTGCAAATGGCAGCAATCAATCAATCTATTAGGTTTATTTCGATGAAAAGATAGGATTCTATTCTAGAATGTTTCTCTAGATTTTGTTTTTATAACTTGTTGTGATGTTGAAAATCTAGATATAGGCGAAGAAAACTATTTACAAATTGAATAGGAGAAGTATGAGCTGGTATTCGGTGATTTACGATTGTTATTGAATTTGGCGCTCAAAGTATAAATGTTTCAAATGACTGTGAAACCAAATGGCTATACTGTGTGGAATAATTGGGTAATTGTGATTAAATTTAGGCTGATCAAATCGGAACACCATCATAAAATAGCTATTTTCGTAGAAAGGTGGGAAGTTTCATGTTAAAAAACGGACAAAATTAGTTTACTAGCAGGTACGCAAATACTATTTACATACTTTCAAATATATTGCGACTATCGCCAAATGGTTTTTCAAAGAAGCCGCAATTTTTTTTTCTACGAAATACAAGACAAAATGCATCATGTTCCGCAACTTAATTTACCAAATTTATATTCGAACCTCAAGTTTTTTTCTTCATAGCAAATCTACTTAGCAAATTCAAAAACAATTCCACTTTAAACTTTTGCAAATGAGATCACCCTCCATGACTCACAGTTGCATAATTTTTGAATCGGCACGATGACCATCATCATCAACATTCAATCATTCTTAAAGCTTTAACGGTTTTAAGTTGGTCACATATGTACATACGAGTATGTTGGCGCACCATCACCATATCCATATATCCATCGCCAGAAGCATATAGTCACACGCACGAATGTCAACATGATTATCCATAAATCGATCCAAATTAATTTATGCCAATGCCTCAATCTCGTCCAAAGCAATCAACTAAATCTTGGGACTCGCTCATAAATTACAATTAATAAAATTTTACCTGGCATATAACGTCGTGCCAAAAGTAGTTAACAATACCGTAATCTTGTGAACGCATCTTCTCCTTTCCTTTTCTGCGTTCAAATTTCGCCCGTAGCCTACTTTGATGAACTCTTTATTTTAATATCACAAACACATTTTGGCATGTTGAAGCTAAGACGATTTTGATGAAATGAGGTTTTATCAGTGATATTCGCATATTCGAAAATTTCTGTTGAGGAACCGTGGAAGAGCGTTTCTAACAGATTTTTTTTTTTTGAATAATTCAACACATTTCATTCACATTTCTTGGATAATTCATTCACAAGTGGATTCCATTCTAGCATTTGTGAGTAAAAAAGTAGAAAAACCAGTAACCAGTCGAGCAATAAATTTCGAATATAGATTTTGAACACAATGAAACACTTCGTTATGGAAAATTGTCAACTATAACGCCAATTTTGTACACCCCCAATTTAACAAATCATTACAAATAGTGACCAATGATGATGATTTTTGGCATTGTCATGTGAGGGGCTGAAGTCCTAAAAAATCAATTAAGGTTGCTTGAACTCGATTTCTTCTTACTGGATCCATACGCACCTCAACTGGACTGTTTCACTCACAAAACCCCCCAATAAGTCTGGAAAATTAAAAAAAAAAAATACCCAATCGGACCGAAGGTTACATACTTAAGGATAAGATGAAGGCAATACCCAAAAGATTCAATTCCCAGAATATTCCTTGAAATTTTATGGAGACGATAAAGTCTTACACACGTTCGAACGCGACGGGAGTTACGCGGACAAAATTCTGTGCATAAGAGCTGGTGTTAGTCCCGTGTATGTGATGCAGTGCATTAGAATGCGCCCACATAGTTCGAGGACATGACTGCGAGTTGCTGGGAGCACGTGGCAGCATCTGTCAGAACAATAGCTATTGCACAACTGTTTATGGCTTCGCACATCCCAGCGAGAGCCAAAAGCAGAGCTTCTTTAGAGATTCATTTTGGATTACTGATAATGGAATCACTGAACGAATGATGCTTCAAAATTCATCTATAGGAAGCTCAGTGGAAACAAACACGCGCAACATTCTCGGTAATTGATCCACGTTTGCTTCCCGAGGAAGTCAGGAGGAAATAAGTAGATGAATCCAAGATCAATCTTTTTGAATCATCCATTTCCTGCTGGGATAGGGTAAAGAGCCACACACAAAAAAACCTTCTAACATCGACACACCATACACCAACAGCACTTACCTACCTCGTCCCTACCAGAAAAGTGCACAATGAGGTCCGCAGAATAGCGATAATACGTTTTTACCCCTGCTATGCGCGACCTTATCGTACTGCTGTACTACTAGCTCCACGATTGTCGTGACACCCTTAGCTGGTAATTAAAGGACAGTGCAAATATAAAAGAGAACCCATTAGGCCAGGCTGTTATAAGACAGAACCCTTCAGACTATATGAAAGGATCACAACTGTTTGCATCTCCTTGTATAGTTCGCCCCTCAGATTGATCGTCTTAAGCACTTTATGTAAATCTTTTCGGGCCAATTCCGTCGCTGAAATTACAACTGCGAATACTTGGATCTTCGGTAGCCTTCGTAACCGTTCTGGGTTTTGTTCTTCCTATTTCACAGCTTTGTCCCGGCCGAACGGGTCTATCTCGAGAAGCAGAACTACAGCGGTGTTCTTTGCTGCTCAAATTCAACATAGACAATTTATTATCTACCATGATAGTAGCCTCATATAATTGGCTAGAGGATTGTTTCTCAAAGAAAAACTCACGAAGAGAATATGCTTGATTGTAGTACAACGTTTTCCAATCAAGAACCCCCCTTCACTCTTATGACGTAGGATAGGGATCCTCTATTTTTCGGTAGCTCTACGCTCATGTTGTTGTTTGCAAGACCCTCTTTGTTAACAGACTCTAAGTCAGTGTTACTGGATATGGAAAAGCTCAGCTTTCAACAACTTAGATTTGTTAATTGTTGCAGCAAGTGTAATTGCTTACAATATACCGAGAAATTTGAAAACGTCGTCCAAACCCAGGACTTCAATATAGATTTCATTAGCGCTGCATCTTTCTTTATTTATGTGTTGTCCTCATATTTGCCTTTATTCAAAAGATGGTATAACGATTTCGAGACCAAATAAAGCCACAGTGGGCTTAGAGAGCCTTGGAAAATTCCACGCCTGATTGATATCTCTGTTGTTTGTAAGAATATCGAAAGCTTCGTGCTCCAATCTCTGATCAGCGCTTCATCCAATGGTTGTGAATCATATCAACCCCTGGCACGTTCCAATTACTTGCTTTTTTTAGGGCTATTCCAACATCAGTTTCAGTTATATCAAGGGCAGTCATTTCGGGGAGCGCACCTCGTGAATGCATGTGGGAGCCATGCTGCTTTTAAATTGTAACAGCTGGGTTCGCTCCAAATACTTCCCGAACGTCAAAGTCTGATGCCTGATCGAGAATGATGTCGCCTTCCCGACTGAAGTTATTGAGATTTTTATAAAATGCTCTTTGGTGTCAGAAAAACAAGGTGTTTTCTATCCTTCGCGACGTCTTCATTATTTTGCTCACCATTTCTAGGATCTTCCGCTCTGCAGCGCGAAGAGCGATCGGAGTAACTCGGACTACCACCATTAATGTTGACTCCGAAATGGAACGATAAGCGGACGCAACTTGCAAAGCTCCGCACCATCGTACCTGCAATGGGCACTTGCGGTATTTCTTCTTATTGAGGCGCCAAGCTATACTTTAAAACCGTGTAGAAAGTAGGATTGAACCGCACTGATCAGCAAACAACGCCTACTGGATAAGAACCTCCGTAATTGACTATCAGCCGAGAAATAGCAAGCATTCTAGCTGCAGCCTTGTCTGCGGTGTTCCGAATTTGCTCGAAGAAGCTAATCCTCGTGTCTATCATGATGTCAAGATATTCACCGCCCGTTTTGACAAACCCATGGTCAGGACGACCATTTCAGTTTTCTCCAAAGTTAGAGAGATTCCACCCTCAGTAATCCAATTGCTGACTCGCCAAAAGACCATTCCCAATATACGCTGAGCTTGTTCGACCAATGCCGCAACATCATCCCCGTATCTGACAAGATCCGATCTCGAGTCGTATCAGACTTTCGTATAAGGAATTCCAAAAGTGCGGACCAAGTATAGATCCCTGACCCGCCGCCGATGCGACCGTCATTCTGCGCTATCCTTCCCGGATCTCGTGAAGTAGGGGGCGGTCCTTTAAATGGTCCCTCAATATCCGCAAACAAAAGCATGGAATATGGAAACAATTTTCAAGTGCTTTGGGCTTATTATGAATTGAAGGCGTTTCTTACACATAGCTTCACTCAGAACACCACTTGTCGGTAGTGGCGAATGTATGCTTGTGGATCACCTTGTTCTAAAACCATATCGTTCTGGTAAGAAATCTCTCCTTGCGTCGGTCAACCTCAGCTTGATGAGTTTCAAAAGCAGTTTCCCCTGCCTTTGCTTTTGTTTATCAGAACGAGCCTTGCCATCTTCTCGCAGGAGGGAAAAACGCCGGCTGCAAACATACATTGAACGCGCTGTGTCAGTTTATACTAGTCCCAGCACATCTTTGTCCTCCATGCATAAGACCGCCTTTCTAACCCCCCTACAGTCAAAAGTTGGCATTCTTGGTACTTTCCCTCTTATAGGCGACATCAACTAGGACGGGTTGGACAGAAAAAAGTATTGGTACGGTTTTTTCCATCATTACTTTCATGGAGTAGGGTTATCGATGAGCACCAAACTTTTGGTATCCAGCTTATACCTGAAGCTCTTTGGGACCCTGTTAATGTTACTAACTAGCTCTTGCCCTACCTCTTGCCTGGGAATTTCGTGCTTTGCTGCATCTCTTATCTTCTACGGATTTAAGGGTCGCCTCATCTTGGCCTTTTCCGCATTGTGCAGTCCGCTGAAATCTGAGGCTTTCCCTCGTGGACCTGCAATTTCAGAAGTCCACCAATTTAACGGTGACTCCTTTTAGGCGCCGATCCATCACAAGCTTTACTGATGAGATTCATTGTTGACGTCACTAACGCTTTGGTCGCAATTCTTTCATCCACGGTTTTCCCCTGAATCTTGAGAGAGCTTCAGCAAAATTTCTAAACCGCCGGTTTTTCGATGTGCCACTTGGTAGCTATTTAGCGGACCACAGAACATTAAGAGGAGCGGCCAGCTACTTCGAATATACACCTACAAAGCGCATTGGTCAACTCATATCTTGTCAAATCAGCTCTTTTTAACCTTATTAGAATCGATTCGATGTCAGTCTGTTCGTCTGTCTCTCTGTCTGTCTGTTACACTCGATTTATTCGGAAACGACTAACCCGATTGTCATGAGAGAGGGTGAGAGGGTGTGGTCTGGTGTTCTCTTTACATATAGCAAGTGGCGCCATTTTGTGTTAAGTTTAAGGGTGGACTCCCCCATACATATGAATGGAGGGTGCAATTTTTTTTTCACAGAATGTAGTGACGTAGTACTTTGCGAAACCCATTCATTGTCTAAACACAAAACCTTATTAAAATCGGTTTACTGTCTGTCTGCCTGCCAATCCGTAACACGCATTTTTCTCAAAGGTGGGAACTGTGAACACTCACGCAAATAGTGAATGACATCCTTTGACGTCGAATTCAAGGCAAAAGGGGGGGTGTACATTTTTTTCATCAAATATAGTCATGTGAGGTATCAAATTAAAGGTTTCGGTTAGTACTTTTCGAAGCCGTCATTTGTTGGAAAGGTGGGGAGTGAGGGGGGTTGAAAGTGATAATTTCTTTAACGGATCCATTCTCAGAAACCACTTAACCGAAAAATCTGAAAAAAATCAAGAGGCTGCCACTGTATGGTGCCTAGGCTCCGAAATACCCTCCACACCGATACCTGTTCAAATGAAATTAATAATAGTACATTACTATAATTTTTAGTAATTGGCGAGAAAACCCCCTTAAGTTCATGCTAGAATCACAAAATTTGGTGAAGGTCGCGCTATTACTAAAAAAGTTATAATAGCTGAAAGCTGTCCCCTCTGTGCGGGGGGTCCTTGAGGTTGCTCGAATCTAAATAATCCCACTTTATCGCTTTCCGCTCCTCCTCCTTGTTCGCGGGACAGTGCAGATCCGCTATTTCAAGGGTACATATGGGTTCTAGGCTAGAAACTACTGCTTTTGTGCATAGAATGCTCTGAATGGTCTTGCATATTCTTCTTGCCTATCTGCGACCCAAGTCCAACAAGTACACCGCCGGTGCGATTCCGCCGGATAGATTTGACATCTACTCTAGCGTCTTCTGGTTTGTCGTGATTGCGAATTTCTTGCAAAGGTTTCCCTTTGGCTTGATGAAAAGAACCTCCGACCGGGGTTAATCTCTCCTCTCTTCTCTTTTCTTTGGCGTTAATGTTTTTGTCGTAGTTGACCCCGACTTTGCCACAGTGGAGTGAATATCATCGATATTCATTGTTGTTGGTATATTTTCGCTTTTTTCGACGATACTTGGTTCATTTCGTCACCACCTCATGGAATTCTATTTGCCGCTTCACTGCCAGCAGATCTGGTCTATTTTTCCCTCGTCTCCTTTTACCAATTCAGCTCCCTTTCTGGCAGGCTGAGGGCTCGGTGTTCTGTGCAGCTAGGGACTACGTCAATGATTTGCTTCTTCCTCATCTCGTTTTTGTTGGTCTCCCAGGAATGCCGCTAGTGTTTGATAAGGTCAAGGAGTTCCTCCGTCTCCATTATACCATTTTTGACACACATCAAGATTTTTAGCTTGACGATGTTGTTGTTGTTGTTTACACACAAAAAAGGACAATCACAGCACTACTCCCAGTTTAGTTCGCCCGTACGTTTAACATGCATGGTATCGGTATCATATTCTCATAGTTACAAAGGGTCTCATCTTGAAGTTACTAGTCGAGATTTCACTAGAACTGGAGCTGGACGTGGAAGTTCTCCGAATTTAAATGGAAGCGAAAACCAAAAAAATAAGGTATTTCCCATTTTTGTTGCAGAAAACAATAATTTATTTAGGCATTACCCCTGGCCTTGTGACTTACTTTCCTTGCACTAACTACATCGCTTTGCATATGCAATGTTTGGACCATGTTGATCAACATTACAATGCAAAAGTTACTAGTATGCTTTGCGCTGACTATCTCTGTCCGCCTGCTTGAGTAAAATCCTTTCAGTGAAATGCATTCCGATCAATAATCATTTTAAGTAAGATAGGCACGTACCGATACAAGTGTTATGTTTTCCCAAGTCTACATTGCAGACATCAATTCCGTATTATCTGCTCCCGACGAAATTTATTGATTCCGAAATGAAGCAATCGACTGGCCTCTATTGATTATTACACCGAGACGAAAAACAAGAAAATTACAGACAAATGGAAACCGAGAAATATCTTATGCATGGTATGCATTTTCCTCTTCCATAGATGTTTTTGTTTGTCTTTTCTTTTTTGCTTTTTGATCTTTGGTCGCCTTATCCGGCGCGCGAACCACAAAGAATGCAATGCCAACGTGCATCCATCGTCATGGTCGCAGTCACATTTTTGTCGGCGTCCGTCTGTGATATTTCATGCGGGTGTCAATGAATTTCCTCGCGCTATTGCACAATTCTCTGCCAATATTCCAATGCTTCGTGTGATCATGGCAAAGAGAAGAAAATGAAAAGTAACTTATTGATTGGTTCACAAATTGAAGTTAAGTATGAACGAATGGACGCAGATCAAAGCAGCGTTGAGGGTGACTAGGTACGCAAGAAATAACAGGAAATTGAGGAAAAAATTCGTTTTTTTTTGAAAATTTTGCAAACAATCAGAATATGAACAAATATGTACAAAGTCCAAAAGATGGTTCGTTCCCAAATTCAAGGATTTCAAAAAAAAATTGACATATTTCACTTTTTATCGAGAACGAAGTATCTGAATATAGCAACCAATAATCACGATAAAAACTAGAGCTACTCCAAGAAATATACTCAAAGGAAATCCTATTCCTCAAATAATAAAAATTATAATGAATACCTCGTTTCTAATAAATATCAAGTTGATTGTGCCTTTACCTGGGACTGCTTCTGGAAACGAGGCTAATCCCTAGCTTCCTAGATGGGCGGAAATCCCAAATCAGCATTCAAGAATACACTTCATTGCCAGACATATGTATGTCCAGTAGGCATTTCCATGGTTCAGTCTTTTCAGCCAATTTGTTTTCTCTGTTCACCGCTGACCTCGCTAAACCGAGTCACAACCCCAATTTTATCAAAATCCTACCATCCTATCCAATACACGGATAACCTGTTTCTTAATACGTCCACCAAAAATATTTCTCCCGCCGGGGCTCGTCTGAGCTCCTATTTGGACGAGCTTTACTGGTACCTTCCCCATTGGAAATTAGACCTTAATTCACGGAAGTGTGAAGCAATTGTGTTTCGAGGCAATATGAAGGTCCCACCAAAAATAAGGAGAAACATTGCTGTCCTTTCCCTAAAAATTCATGAGACGCTCACTTACCTAGAGGTAACCATGAACTTCCTGCCTGCAAATTCCTGTTCTGTTACAAGAAGTTGATCAGACTTTTCTCATTTTTGGTTTCATTTTCTGGTTCGATAAATCTCCATCCAAAATACAGATGCCCCGCCTGGTAAAGCGGAACATCTTCCCCCAGTAGCCTCAGATCTACAAGAACGAATATTCCAAATATATGTATTTCCAATCAAATCCTATATAATTTCCACTTAACTTCCCTCACCAACGCTATCCTCGTCCGTCACGCCGTTAACTTCCTAACCAACTATCATAACCACTATCATAACAATCCCTTTATCGCCGAGGTTATGTAGATAAAAAACGCTAAAAAGAATCTTCTTGATACCAATCTGTTCCCTCAGCTCCTCTAATCCATTCCAAACAGAAAACCACGGCCCACAAGGTAGAGTAGGCTTCCACATCAGTAATTACTCCCAGTGCAAATCTACTAAACTCACTCATCTTTAGTATCAATCTCTAACTTCAACCCTCTCCTGCATGTATTCCTTCCTAATCCTACCCCAAAATTTTAGTAAAATGGCAACGAGTGGAGGTTTTTTTTTTTGCTTTTTTGCTTTTCCAAAATATTTTGTAACACTTCCTTTTTAAGGTTTTTGGGTAAAATAAAACCTTATTAAAATCGGTTTACTATCTGTCTGTCTGTCTGTCTCTCACACACATTTTTCCATTAGTGTCTGCACATTTCGTGAAATTTAAGATGATAATCTGGTTCATTTCTATATGAAACGATAATTTCTACCACCAGCGTTCAGAGAAGGAAAAATAATATTATATAACTAATACTACTATAAACACATCCTTAAACTACAAGAAGCACAATTATTCATAAGAATCGATGGTCCTGTGTTCCATACATACAAGCAAAGACCACTACCTTCGTAAGATTTTAATTAACTTATTATAAGCAACCTTAAATTTATTCAAGTAAAATTTAAATATATTATTCATAAATTTTTATTTTGTTTTTCAGGTAAGTGCTGATACTAATATTTACTGAATATGATGGAAAGTAAGTACTCTCGCTATGACAATAACCTAAACAGGTACCTCGAAGATAAACACATCTATCTACAATCGTCAGAATAAAAGAGCACTCAATAAGTGAGTTGATTGCGGCTCTAACCGCAATGGTAAAAAAGATATAATGTTATGAATTGTGTATGGATAGCTCAGTGGTAAAGGCCCTAGACTGTCGTACGGAAGGTCGCAGTTCAAATTGCACTGTTGGCAAGGGGATTTGTATCGTGATTTCACGTCGGACCCCAGTCGACTCTACTGTAATCCCGTAGTGTACCGTCACGGTCTTGAATGTGCTTTAACACACTTCAAGGTTCTGATCCAATTGGAATGTCGTGCCAACTAGAGACGCACGAAACCTTATTTAATGAAAAGACATCACAGAATTTTGCGAGAAAAGTGATTCTACAAAGTAATACCACAACATTACCTTTCATTACCCTAGCCGTACATATGATGATGATGATATCATCAACATCACATATAACACTGGGCTACCGATATTAAAAGATACAAGCACTACTTACCACGGTTACGGTTTTGAATGAAGTGTTCAAACACGCTTCAAGGCCCAGATCAAATTGGATTATTGCTCCAACGTTTATTATTATAATATTAAGACAAAGACCAAGCCAAAAAAGGGAACCATGCCATCTTTTGTACAAGTGTTAGGAAGAATGATGTTATATATCGAACGATGCTCGGTAATGTTTTGCGATGTCTTGTAATATAATCTTCCATCGGTGCGGATATCACAACAGCAATAATACTCCACAGAATGGTCCAGCGGTAATGTTGTGATATTGAGTGATGCTGTGGTCTTCAGTGATATTTGGATCAGTTAATATGTGACATGAAACTCACTCATTCTTCTGGAACTTCCAATGCATAAAAAATAAAATAAAAGTCTACTTACGAAAACGGAGCTAGGTATATACTAAATTTGATTTGGTCAAACCCCCTTACGCTAATTAAACATGGACAATAAAACGTTGAACGTCGGGTCCTTAAAAAATCCTAGACGCAGTGAGAGACAGGAGTAAGTAACCTAAAACAAAGAGTTGTATAGCCTAAAAGGCCAATCAACTTCAGTCGGCAGGCCATGTAGTGCAAATAGATGATAAATGTATTCTCAAAACGTCAGGTGAAATGTTCAAAATGTCCTGAAAATCCGAATCAGTAGACAATTCGAGCCACATAATGTTTGGTTTTGCGGATTGGAGAACCCTGTCATTCAACCGTGAAGAATAGAGACGAAATCTTCGGGAGATCAGTGCCTGAATTTGGATTGTAGAAGGATTGTAAAAGAAGAGGAGACGGGCATATAGATCTATGTTAACTTTACAGGAGGATGGATTATAAGAAATAAGCAAAAAAAAAATTTAATAGCAAACAAATTGATAACTTCACCTCTTATCCTAATTCTTATTTATCAAATTCAACAAGCTCGATACTGACTAGTTTATTGACTGCCGTACATTAAAATACAGCATCACAGTTAAAGAATATACAATCGATTGAAATTCTAATTCAATATGTATAAAAAAAAAATTTAGGGGGTTATTGACACCAGACAAAGAAAAAAAATAAATCATAGTATTCCTATAATAAATTTATGCCACTCAGTTATTCACATCCGATTAGAAAAGTCACTTTTATCTCATGAATCAAATGATCACAAATCTGAACATTAGTCATGTTATGCGTTTTATGGCTAATTTTAGCAAAGGTCGCGGTCTTTTCAAGATAAACAATACCAAAACTCTAATCTAGCTATTGAGGGTTTTGTAGCTCAATTGTTTTACGGAACTAAAGAACAACTCGAAAAGAATATAAATATGTGGCTTATATACATACTCTTCCGGCAATTTGTATGGTTATGGATAGGAAAGTATCGAAAATTGCAGTATGTTGTGCATGAAAATTAAATTTTGAGCCTAAACTTAAATCTCACCAAAATTCCAGCGTTAAATCTTCCATTATCCATATATGGCAAATCATGACCGCACAGGTCTGTCATCCACCAACCTACCCTCGCGCGGGAATATGGGCAAGTCCGTCAAATAAGCTCCTCTCCCGCGACTACAAAAAAAGCATGCACAACAGTGATTTCTGCCAGAATAGAAACTGCGTCAATGGACGATAGAAATGTTGAGTCGGAAATTAAGTTTGGACACAAAAAAATTACGGCTTGACTGCATACAGACGGTTTAAGCTTAGCCTGGCATTTCTAGGTCTAATTGTTTCGAAACGCCCCTTTGTTCATTTACTTGCTGTGAGTTCTTATCTTATCTCTTACTTTATAATTACGAAAATATCTAAAATAGGAGCAGAAGGGAAGAAAAGTCTGTCTCGGTCATAGCTTGGATGTGGAGGTTACGAATGCTATGTCTGGCATGTGGCTCGTGATCACCTTGCGGAGTGTCAGCTCGTACTTAGCACATAGGCCATATTTGGTTGCAAAGCCATGCCTTCTAGGATCATTGAGTATCCATGAAAGGGGGTTCAGTGCCATGCAAAACTAGAGGGGTCTTAATGAATCCCCCCAGGATGATGTTTCTCCATATATGGATGGGCTTTGAGGTATTGGCACCCTCAGATGAACGCACTGATAAGGTAGTATGCCACCCTTCCATGAGTGTCACCCAAAACTTTATTAGTTTGGGATCAATGCGACATAGACGAAGGACATCGGTTAGGTATGCTGGAAGCTGCGAAAGCCTTGGCATACTCAACTAATGAGGTTTCTTTGTTCTCTAGTTGCTTGTCCTGCAACTACCGAGTCGATAATGACTTGTTCTTTGCAACCCCTTGACCCAACTCGGCAGCCCTTCTGCTCCTCGGGTAGAATGTCGTTGGTATCGAGGTGCGCATTAACCTTTCCCCTAATAATGGACGTTATGAATTTTTACAGGGTTCGTAAGCAAGTACTCGGGACCCGCGGGATCCTGCATCGGGATAAGATAGGTAATCGCCGCAGTGAGGAATGGTGGAAATTCCTCCGGTCGACTTATGACCTGATTTATGCTGTGTGTCAACCGACCGACCAAATCCAGGCCTGGGCCCCTCCAATTCTTTGAGCTGTTTATGGCTCGTCAAACCTCCTAGTCGGTAACATCCACAAAATTGATGCCCGGCAAAGTGGCATGGGCGAGTACCTTCGTCAGTGATCCACTCAGTATGCTCAGCATGCTGCGCGAGTAACCCCCAAAGTCCACCCCAATATTCATTCCCTTCCGTTACCGAAAACTGCAATATCTGGACGGTTTGTTGGGATTTATTGAGTGATCTGAACAAGCTTCACTGGTTCGTCGCGTACGTTGCATTCTGGACACGTTTCCACCATTTTGTTTTTATTTTAAGATTTTCTAATTATTACTTGGATTATTTTGTTATGATTTAGTTATTTCGTTTTTTTATTTATTTAATTTATTTCTTATGGTTGGAATATATTGCCATGAAATCTAGCTAATTCTTTTTGTTTTGCGGACTTCCTTACCCGTCTTCCTCTCTAGTCCCCGCAAAGCTTTCTGCCTGCCTGGATGTCAAGGCAGAAAAGGAACCTTGAAGATCGCGCCTCACAATACATCTGAAGCAGGGAAAACATCGGTCAAGGATACGATCCGTCGTGGATCATCCTTTTCGATCGCGGAACTCGGGTCCAGAATTTTACGGCTCCAGGCGTGCGGCCAAGCCGTTATTTATTTTAGTTTCATTTTCAGGTTTAAATCGCAGGATGATATTTAGATAGGTCGAACCTTTTTCAGGTTTGGTACATTGTCTGTTTTTTTGTTTGCCACACGTTCTTTTCGCAGAAACGGCTGCACCAGTTGACACGAAGTTGGGGGGGGGGGGGGGGGGGGCGGGGTTGCTAAATGGATGGATGTTACAAACTGCGTATAGATGAAAAACTTGTGCACTCAAACATTCTTATACAAGGAATATACAAGTCTTTTGTACTGGAAGCGACGAGCTTCCGGTTGTCGGCTTACTTTAATACGTACAATCAGTTATTCACCAAAAATACATACGTACTATAAGAAGCACACAAATCCTTCCATTCCTTGAATACCGCGCTTCTGATTTTCGACCTTTTTATTTTCATTGATGGCACCTGTCCGCCATCCTAGATTTTACTTCAACTAACTAAATCGTATCTTTAAACCGTAGAGCAAAATTTGCAAAAAATAGCTTAGTAAACTAAAAAGAAAGTTAGAAAAAGACATCCTGAATTCCCAATTCCAAACCCTCCATTATATTTTATTTTTAAATTCAGCAAAGATAAAAACATCTAGTTTCTTGAAATAAGATCTGGTCACAATTTCTTTCTTGCTTGCATTTCGTACTGTTAAACACTAATTGTTTACTTTTTTCCATCCATAGCAACAGACATTCATCAGAATGCACCAATGTGTTTAGTTAAGTTTTTTCTGCTTTCTGTTCAATCAACTAATTGCAAAAGCTTCTGCGTAGCAATTTCAATATAACATTAACTAGTTATTATCTAATCAGTTTTAGAGGTGTGCCAAGTAACAATAGAGATTCATTTTCTCTGTTTAAACTTTTTCATGAAAAAATTAATCGTTTCATATTAGCTGATATAATGACCGCCAAACTAGGAAACTAGCTAAATCAGGAAATGTTTCTACTACTACTAAGTGAGGACGCAAAATATAATCTTTTCGAATATTTGTGCATTATTTAGTTTAAATGTTTTGCAAATTGTAGCAAAATATTAAAATATTCTCATCACCGTTCCCCGTCAAATCCACCCCACACCTCCGACGTAAGAAAGAAGAATGTTATTACAATAAAGCTAAAAAATTTCAAGCATATCAGTAAATTCGATCCTGGCTTCAAGTTCCCATCTTAGTTTCACAGCAATTAGGTCATGCTTTTAGATAGCTAAGAGGATTATTTCCTACATAACATCTTGCTAAAATAGTAGTACAAATAGAAGTCGCGATATTTCTAACAATTAAATTATATGAAATAATTTAAACTTGCTTTTTCTATTCGCTAGTGTTATTTATTGGTCTTGCAAATACCAATATTTCGGGAACCACTTGTTCCCTTCATCAGTGCTAACAAGTCCTTGGACTGAAGAAGGGAAAAAGTGGTTCCCGAAATGTCGGAACTTTCAAGAGCAATAAATAAGACTAGGGAACAGAAAAAGCAAGTTATAATTATTTCAAATAGAAGTCATTTCCGATAAGCAATAAATCAGTTGGAATTAATATTTTTCCAAGAAACAATATGTTCTTAAATATGGCTATGGTTCAGAGTACTGATATACACAGGTTTTTAAACGGAAAATTAGACCTAAAGTGTGAAGACTACCGGACCTAACGGTGACTTTATAATAAAATATGTCTTGCAATTTACTAGAGAACCCTACGATAAAATTCCTGGGACATTACAATCATTCTTGTGGTCTTTCCGAAACAAAATCGGCATCCGCCTTCTCTTTTCATGAATCAAGCGAGTACATATATTCCTAGCGCTTCGAAAGCATCTATGTATATATTCCTAATTATTTGTAAACATAAATACACTCATTCGCACATATGATCATGGATGCTTCAATGACCCCTTTGATCAATCCATGTTCAAAATTTGATTGCAATCATATTTGCCGCGGTTAGTAGGACATGAATAAATATACTCGTATATGAACGTATATCGCTTGGAGTTCATATAGGCATGCGACCATTATATAGACGAAGTTGTTGATCTGGCGGTTGTGAGCTTGATGTATCTTTAGGCGCCGTCTCACAGAAAATCAAACAAATAATCTTCTCAACCAACAGAGCTTCTTCTCCATTGACTATGGTGAAAACTAGGCATCGCTACGTAGATGAGTAAGATTAAACAAAACTGAAAAGTGCAAAGGCGCCAGATATAAAATATAAGACCTGCACATTTGGACAAGATTCAAGGTGACCCCAAAATCGTATATATGTACATACCCACACATTACTGCATAGTGCATTATCGCATGTACACTTGCTCGTCTTAAAGTGCAATCTGTATGGAAATGCGGAAATGGTCCTTGTATCTTCGATCATCCAATAGGCTCCAAAAATTGCTTCCTTATAAAATTACGCGTGTTAGACACCTTCAGATATTTTTATCTCATTTTTCACATATATATCATACAAAAACTATAGAAATAGAAATGTAAATATATTGCAACTTTCCTTGGAGGGAATTTACCTCAAAATCAATATTCGTCCGAAAATAAGGTGATATTGTTTGTTTAAAACCCACGTTCATTGACTTTGGTCCCACGAGTTTTTCAATGCCCGTACTCGGCCTATAACTTCTAAAAATTTCACTTTTTCGTTAAAACTGTAGTTATTGAGCAAATATGGATAGTACAAATGCCAAGATCTATATTTATTTCATAGTACGAGAAAAACCGTATGCAAATAAAGATGAAATCTCGTAACGTTCAATTAACATCCATTAACGGTGTTTTAAAATAAATCTAGGCAAAATTAATATGCATATATCTAATTTTCGTAGGCAATATCAATTAGGTTAATTTGTGCAGTCACGCACCATTTTGTACTTTTACTTAATCATTACTCGAATATATGGTAGCGTGTTAGGGTGTAAGATACGAGCTTACCATGAAAATTATGCAAAACAAAAGTTTTCGCATCACTGATTTGTAGATAGTTCAACGCTAGTCATTATTAGTCTCAGGGAATAGTTAGTATAAGAATGGGTCAACCGTTGCCATCGTTGCCGGCTCGTCAAATATATTTCAGCTCTCTCCAGGTCTTCTTGAGAACCCTAGACATTATGTGTTTACAGAGTGAATCACTCATCGGCCACTCTGCGGTACTGGATTCCATTGCATGACATAGTTAGCAATGGAGTTATCGTCTTTTCTTCTGACCTATCCACTGCCACTTCCACCTTCTAATCAACACGTCTACCAGTACCTGCCTTGTACGCCGAATAAAACGGAGAAGACAGGTGTTAACGAAGACTTGAATCCTTGAGCAACAGTGACGATCACTTTCCACGTGCTGCTCTCAAATAACCGCACAGAAAAACCATTGCTGTAGACCAACATGATGTTTGCGTTGAGGTATCTGCATTTCGAGATTCCGGACAAAACGGTGAAAACGAATGTACCGCTGCTATTTCGTCGAGTAACATCAACCTTGGTATCACCGCCAGCAGAAACAACGTTACCAAGATAAATAAATTGGTCGACGTCTTCGATGTTCCGCCCATTAATGCAAAGAGGGAGAGCGCGATGGCCTGTCAGGCGGAGAATCTTGGACGGAATCTGCTGGTGTCTATCTTCAGTCCAATTCTACTTGCTTCTCTTTCCACATCCACAGCCTTTTGGCCAACATCGATGACCCGATAAGAGAGCAAACAGATGTCATCAGCGTAGTCGAGGTACTTAAATAGAGATGGCATAACCCATTGAATCTCTCCACACCCTCCAGGCAACAGCATGAAGCAATAACGAAAAGAAAAAGTATGAGTGACAAGATGAGAGTCGGCTTTGGACTTCAAATTCCACTGAGCTTTTATATGGCTGCAGGATGTGAAGTTTTGCGCCATCATCTGTTGCTCTGATAATAGCTATTTGTTTCTCCAGCATAGTGCATTCTGGATACATCCCTGTTCACGCTGTCGACACTTTTTTTTTTAAATGAATGAAGGGCAGGTCGAGCGGTAACTCTGCAATTGCTCCATAATAATGGAAAGGCTATTAGTGTCGTCGGTGCAAGGAGGATGGAAAGCGGAAGCCTGCTCTCTATCGATCAAGTTGGAGAAATTTGAATCTTCTTCGAAGTGTTTCTTGATGCTTTCCATGATGAGTTTATTTTTATCTTTGTAACAGCAGAAGGTACAAAATTACCCCTACAGTTGTTGTAATCAAGGCAAGTGTCCTTCGGAATCTCAATGATTATCCCCTACTCCCCATTGGAATGATTACCAATTTCCAGTATTTGCGACTAAGTGTAAGTAGTGAGTCTGCTCCGAAAAGTTCCGCAAAAGGATCTTCAAGGCCGACGATGGCAAAAATTATTTCGCTTCTGTTGGAAGGAGCAGTCCGTATCCGCATATTGCTGTGACTTGCCAAAACATCCACAAGAGGTGCGACTTGAACCGATTCAGGATCGTAGAGAAGTATCTCTTCCTCCTCCTCAGCTGCTCATCATCATGAGTGTCAAGCCTATCGTTAACATTCCTCACAATCAACTGTAATCTCTTTCGTTGTTCGGTATATAGTAATGTATTTGCGCCTGCTTATACTTCTCTCACCAACGCATTGGAGAAATTCCGCTTATCATGGCGCACACTGTGCTACACTTCTTGTACTTTTCCATGGTAGCGGAGCTCCAGCCATCAACAGAGCTCTCTGCTGCTTATGTTCGTCGATCCTTCTCACTATTTTCACAGTTAGCGAAACCTTGCAATGTCCTTTTAGAGTGCAGCCTACAACTAAGTCCGCAGAAATAAAGACACTTTTAATGATGGCTCATCAATATTCTCTGGTGGGTTGTGTCTCTCTCTCCTCCGAGCAAACGCGTTGGAGACACACAAGCGATGCTTAGCGACTATTAGATGATGAACCTTTCTGAGACCAATGTCAGCACCTCTTTTGTTACGCAGTTTTGATCGCAATATGGTCTGTCCGATAAGATGTTCGTTGCCCAAGCCCAACCGAATTTTGTAGCAGGCCTTGTACTCCAGCTGTCGCTGATGGCAATGATGACGAGGCAATGAAGACTTCCAAAATCTACAAATCTTTCACTGTTATTATCAAACAGATATTATCAGCGCCAACTTTGGTGCTCATACCACGTTTCACGATCGCAATGTCATAATTTAATTAGAAATTCTCTCATGGACTGTGTACAATTGCTGAGGACTGCATAATAGTGTTACTCCTACACGTGGACAGGGGTCTTGTAGTCAAGAGAAGACAGAGAACGGCTTTCAAATCAAAGGGAGCGTCATTAACAATCCGACACCAAGTTCACGTTTGCGTCTTTCCACAGTACTAACGCACCTTCCCACAACAAAGAAAGGAGTACTATCCAAAGCTCCAGATTTTAGACAGTGAAGACGGATCTAGCGCTGTCGTAAATTTCCTAGATGATCTTAATTTCGCGCACTGTTCCAAAATAATTTGTAGGGTGTTGATGTGGTCAATGCAGAAGCATCTGGAGCGAAAACCAGCCTGCTCTCTGTCGATCATGCTTTCGAGATGTTCTTTGATGCGTTCAAGGATTATTTTAGCCATTATCTTTGCAACGGCAGGGAGCACGCAGATACCCCTCCAATTGCCACACTCGAAGCGGATGCACTTCTTTGAGAACTTCACGATCATCCCCTTCTTCCACTCTCTGGGATAGGTCTCGGATCGGAAAGATTTCCGTACGAGCGGAAGCAGCAAATCTGCAGTAACTGTAGGTGCTTCGATAATTAATTCTGCAGAGAGACCATGAAGCCCAGCAGCTTTAATACATTTAAGTGCATTTTTTCTCTTCTGCTTGGAGGAACAGTCCACATCCGCACAAGAGAAGGAACCTTAAGGGATGTAATACGGTTAAGGACCATGGTGTGGATGAGAAGTCGACCGTTGACGTCCTTCACATGACCGTCGATTCGCGACCACATGCAAGCTCTTTCGTGATGCTGTATACACTTCTGAAATCATTGCGATCTGCGAAATCTTCCGCTTCCTTGACCAGCGCAATAGAAAATTCTCTCTTGTCTCGACGTACACTACGCTGAACTTCAGAGTTGGATCGGGTCACGCCCGCCACCACTCGCAGCGGTCAGTGGAGCCTTCAACCATTCCGTTTATCGTTGTGCTTCCACGATTCCGCAGTCAGCGACACCCTATGACGCCCCTTCCGGAACGTGACCGACAATCGGTCGATGTTGAACTTAGGGGTTGCAGCTCCCCAACTCTACGAGAAATGGCCGACGCAAGACATAAGTGAACGTAAGCGACCATTAGATGATGATCCCTTTCGAGGCACATCCAGAAGACAATTTCTAAATCTACTGCCGATCGCAAAATGGTCGATCTGATTGTTCATACGGTGTTAAAACCTAACTAACCTTATGGGAGGCTCTGTGCTCGAACAATATGCCACTGACGAAACTGTGGAAGTTGCTGAAATCCATGAACTTGAAAAAATTACCGTTGTGGTTGCCACGACCGAATTTCCCCATTATATGTCCGAGCAAGGTGTTGTCAGATCCCACCTTGGCATTTAGATCATCCATCATGATCAAAATGTCACCTTTAGGAAGTTTCTCTGAACCGCGTTTAATAGCTCGTAGAAAGCATCCTTCTCCACTTAAGTCTCCGTTGGTGCGTAGTATTGTACAATTATGATGCTCCTTAACCTGAACCAGAATCTTGCAGTTGGAAATATCTCAGATATCGGTTCAAAGGTCAAGAAAAAGCGCCTTTCGGTAGCGTCAGAAGCAACCCGACATTGGATTTGCGTCTGCTACCACTTAGTAGCAGCCCAGAATGTCCATCTTATATCGCTGGAATTCCCGCTCCAGTTAGAGAAAGGGAGAGTTCTGAGGCGTGAGGTAAGTTCCTAACTGAGGTGTTATTGATGTTTCGGTAGCAATAAAGTTTGAAAATTTTCAGGTTGCTTGCCCACAAATTTCTATCCCTTTTAGTCGGCTCTTACGACCAGCAAGAAAGACTTTGAATGTATTCTTCAGTCCCAACTCACAAGGCGGGTAGTTAGCGTTGAGTCAATCCAATCCGAGGCATAACATCCGGCTATCGAAAAGCTATTTTAGGGACAAATTATTGGCACCTCGACAGAAGATGTACAGCAACTTCTACGTTAATGGGTTCAGCCGTTTTCAAAAAAATTCATATGGCAGGAGAGCAGTTATTAAACTGATTTTAACTGATTTGATGATTTGTAGAGTGCCGAGACGTTCTACCGACGACACAGAAATATTGCTAGTCGAAAAGTGACATGAAATGGGGTTGATTTGGTGGAGGCAGGACATCTTCTAGATTGTGCGGCAATAAAACAATTTAGTTTTTTGTCGAGGTATCTGAGAACATTTAAGGTGGAGATGGCAAAATATTCTATGATCGGTCTGATCACTGATCCTTGGGCCTTTATTTGGGTAAAGTCCTCAGCTGCGCCCGATGGAGAAGTTGAGAATTATTGAGTAGGTGATATTGCCTATATGGTTCCTGATGGTAAGAGAGGCCGTTAGGATTGGTAGAGCCCTAACGACCTCTCTTACCACCAGATACCATGGTAAGTCTAGGTTATGACGATCAATTCGAAGTTTGAAGAATTCTTAAGACTTTTCATAAAAGCAGTGTTGTTTGATATCTTCATGTTCAAGGTTAGTTTTAAGTGCATTGCATTGTTTTCAGAATTGGCAAAGGTGTTGCCTAAGGAGTTCTTACCTGTTTCTCTTGAGTTGTCTGTTGCAATTATGAGAAAATCGTCCGCATATTGGAAGGTTTCTACATTTCCTGAAGATATATTGTGCAATGACAATGTGTATAGATTGAAAAGTAGAGTGCTTTGAACCTACCTTAGGGAATATCGTTGTTAATGAACACCGAGTCAGGATCAATTATCAGTTACCCGAACTGCATGAACCAAAGGATCTAAGTACTTCGAAGTCAATTCGCTCATATGCCTTCTTGATATCAAAAGAGGCAGCACGCACGTGTTCCTTTGTTGTTCGTTACTGGTAGAGCCTCAGTCTGTTAATCTCGTTATTCTGATTCGAATCCCAGCCGGAATCAAATAGAAACACTATTGTTATATGAAACGGGAAGCTTATTTAGACAAGCCTTTTCTCATGCATAGCAGTTTGTTGAAGACATGGAAATGGGAATCCATTAGAACTTCATTGAGTTCATGAGTCTGACTTTGATCAGGAAGTTCAGCAATTTGGCAAAACATTTTTTAACGAAATGGGTCTGAGATTAATTAGATCGCTGAGATCTTTATTCTGCTTGCTTATGGTGAATACCTTAATCTTCATCCACTCTACTGCGGGTCTTAGACTGATCCAAATGTTGTTGAGAACTTCCCGTAGCGCCATCTTCATATATGTCGCCAGGTGCGGATTGAGATGAGTGCTTCTGCAACTCCTGGGATAAATCTTCTATGGAAAACGGTTGCGAAACAAGGGGGATGTTTGTCGGGATTTGAAAAGTGGTTTGAGGTCAGCTTGTCACTATGCCTGAAGAAGATGTCGGGGAGTGTTCACCTTGGAGCTTGAATTGGCGATTTGTGATTGAAATCTGTAATCATTTGAAGAATCGGTTTTGGAGCTATGTTACGTAGGCTCTCTTTGATGTGCTTGCTTCGAGGTGCTTGTGACCTATATTGTACCTGCTTTTGCGACTAAATAGTACGTTTTGAATACACATTGTAGTATAATGGCTGTTCGAAATCTTGTCTTGGGTGGTGCCCCAGTGCCACCCCAACGTATTGGAGTTTGATTGAAATATGTAATCGAATCGCCCTTGGGAGTATTAGGAATTTGAAAAGTGAAATTTGAAGAGCTGGAGAAAGTGATAATCTAAATTCTGATTTCGCAGCTTTTTTTACTTTACATTGCCTGTCCTGTCTTCAACAGCTAATCATACAGATAATTTGGATCGGCCAATACAACAATTACAGCAAATACACTTGAATAACTTCTTATTAAGAAAACATCAAAAAGACGCAAATAATGTTGATAATTTACTTAAAAATATGTAATTAGTATTTCAATTTTAATAGTCATATTCGTAAAAATTTAAAATACAGCCACAGTAAAGCTGTAGGACATTAAAATCGTAAAAAGTTCATTGCTCCTTTTGAAGTTAAGACACCGCTGCAGCTGGGGCCAAAGGTGTATCTTTTGTATGCATTTCTTATGTATGTGCGGCTTGGATGCAAGCAACGCGATTGTACTATAATTCTTTAGGGAAGAAATGAAGAAGAGTCTTCAACTTCGAAGAAAAGATATTCAGGTTCTAACTTGCAAACCATCTTAGAGCAATAGCATTTCCTTTTCTCTCCTTCTTCTTGCCGCGAGACTTCTAAGTGCACAAGATCGAGCATCATTTCTTAAAACCTTCGACGTGACTTACTTACAAATTGTTTGTTGTTGCCGATGCAGTTATTGTTGGTGTGAAATAAGAGGGTTGCACATGTTTTCAGCTTATAAATTAGTGCACTAACAGTTTTTCCATATTAATATCTTCGTTGTACTTGCGCCACTTACTTAAAGCTAATTTAGTTCAAATTGTTGTTTCAATGTTAATTTGATTAGTATCCCGCCTAGAGGATCGGATGTAGAAGAATGATTCTATCAGGAAATTATTATTTTTCTAATAAAACACTCTTGGCAATTACCTTGAGGTAACTCTTTATTGATTGAAGAAGGAGAAACGTCCTTCTTCTATTATATCTCAATAAGAAATAAGAATTTATTACTTCAGAAACGAAAAGTACCTTGTTCCGCACCGATGTGTTCTCTCTTTGCTGCTATATAGAAACGATACGCGAAAAGTCATCGCCACTGTCACTTGAGAGCTCTAAGCCTTAGTCAACTCTTTTCTGTGACGTTCTATTGGAATACACTGCGGTTGCTTAGGAAAATCTCAGGCAAAGAACGGAGAGACACCGGTAGACCTACTCATTAGAAGGTAGAAGGTTCAGTGAATAGATCATACTTCCATGAAGAAACCCCACCCCCCAAGTCCATGCCAAATGAATCCACTACCCAATGATATCTGATGAGCCAGTCGCCCTAGAAGTATAATACGTGGCACAGAACAGTGAAGAAGGAATGCAAGCTTCTAAGAAAGTCATGAAGGAGTTGGAGCACATTACTAGCAATCGTCAAGGATGGCAAGTAGGGGTGGTGGATGCACCTTGGCCCAAATAGATCTTTTTAGCAACGGCGACTCTTCCTGGTCCTCGATATTATCTGTGTAAACAGTGAAGGGGAATTGTCCTTGATAAAGTACCCTTGTGAACCTCACATAATCGATAAAGTCTACGCTTTGCTTGAGCCTTTATCACGTTCAAAAGCAGGGTTGGTTCGTTTTGATCTGCTGCGCCACTTCGTCCGGCCATGCGCCTGATCTGGACGAAGTCGAGAGTCTATCAAATGACCAACTAGCGTATAAAGTCAACATAGATACATTATATATTTTAATAGCGTACTTCAAATGAAGGAATTCCGAAGGATTTATCTGGCGCAGTTAAAGCATAACTACTGGTTTCGCTAGAAAAAGCCTTCGTTTATTGATAAGGACTATGAATGTGAATCGGTAGTGTAACCTTGTCCTTGTCCTAGGAGTGTGTTAGAGCACTTCATTTTTCGAACATACCGGTAAGGTCCCTTTCCCAGGGTTAATGCCCTAATTCAGTTAAGACAATTAAGGCTGAATCGACGCTGTCACCCTCGAAATTTAAGCTGCGATTTTCCGTTGAAACAGCCATCAGGATGAAATAAATATATGAAAGTGTGTGGTGATGATCTTTCACAGGAGCTGCGAGGAACTTCTAACTCTTTTTCTGGTCAAAAATATAGGATACAGATATTGATCACAGCTAGTGGGTTGTTCGAGGGTTATATACAATTGATGTTTAGTGTAGGCGATCAGCAGATGCAGCATCGGATCTTCTTGGCTAAACTCAATTAAGCCAATAATTTCCTTGCGAAACAAACGAACAATCGACGCATCAACAGCCTTCTATTAATGAGCATTCCAAAACCGGAAGAGTTTATCCTTTGCAGGCTGGAAAACCTACATCTATCAAAAGCTACTGAACTATCCAACTTGGAATCTCAGCATCAATTGTTTGCTCCTTTAAAGGAAAGCCATTTAGACGCTTCCAAAATAGTATTGTTCATGATCGCCGACTGAAGGTTTGAATCTAAACGGCCAGCCAATATGAGGTACATATATACCTTTGATTTTGCAAAATTCTGATGTTCGTTGCGCGTCACTTTTCTTGCAAATCAGGATTCGAAAATCTAATAGAAATTTCTGAGGTTACGATTTGTTCCAATTCTACTATGTAACTTATCGTATTTTACACCGTTAGAGCTACAATACTCGGTCAGTATTTCATCGTCTTCAATCAAATGCATGTAAAGGATTACGTGTTAGAAAGTTAATTCCAGGACATTTCCAAGGGCTTCTCCATTGTTTTCAGTATAAAGTATGTCAAGCAAACTGGTCTGAAAGACTTAGGATGAAGTGGATTATTTTGCCTGCTTTCAGAATGAAACGTATTTGCTTATTGCCCCTTGCCATCCTAAGGGGGGAACCTACAGTGATTCCTTCCCATTTTGAATAGTGCGGGAAAGTTTCCATCCACTCCGGGTGATTTTAGTGGTTTAAAACTTCTCACTATCCATCTCTAGCTACCCAGCATACTTCTTTTGTTATTCTCGATTTTTCTTTTCCCGTCTCTCTGTCTCTTATAGGCGTATCAATTAGAATGGTATTGTCTTGCGTTGAAGGATGGGAAACTGGAAAATGAGGTTTCAGCAGCAAATGTATCCTGTCATCCTCATTCTCGGTAAATCGTCCACTTTGCTTTTCCAAGTAGGCAAACGATATTACCTTATCCTTAGCTTCAGTCTTACCCTAACCTCGAAGTTTTTAGGGTTTATTCAGTTCGTCGCCTCGTTTCTCTGATCGCGTTGATGTATGTATGATACATCACCAGTGCCTTTTTGTACCTTGGCCAGTTTTCAGTTTCTTTCGCTCGGTTGAAGAATTCTAGCTCAATACTTCTTCCACCAGGATACGTCCCTTGATGAAATGACTGCCTTAAACGGACACTCTGTCTAATATGAGCCAGCAACGACTTTGCTGGAGTCTTCCAACATTGCCTGCAGTTCCAGTTCGCTGCTAATATCCCCACTCACTTCTAGGTGCTCACTGTTCATATGCCTTACAGTCCTCCGATGCCCTTCAGTTGTTGACCAGCCGGTTCATAAGAGTATTCCTTAGGGTTATGGCAAGTATTTTTATATATGCGTCTTGTCTAAACAGATTTACTAAGGTAACTCCCCCCTCCCCCTCAAAACTCACGCAAAATCATGCGTAGAATTTCCTATTCTCCATATGCTCACCAAATTTCATTTCAATAGTTGGGCCGTTTCCAAGAAAAGTGCGTGTCACAGACAAACCGACCGTAAATCAATTTAATTGAAGTTTTTATTTACACAAAACCTTACAAGTGGAAAAGTATCAATGTGTGTGTGTATGGTGGGGGAGAAGCTACAGCTTCTGAGCACTCAGGCCGTGTTGGTCCATTGTACTCCCCCCCATCTAACGGAATATTCCGGATTCGTTAACGTATCCCAGGATTTCCGTTAGTGGATGTGATGCTACCCGTCGCATTCACATAGGAAATGCTCCGTGGATTCCGCTTCATCATGTCCATGGCCTGTCAGAATGTCTACAATACTCCTGCAAGTCCACCTGCTTTTCCACAGGATAAACTTTGTGGTACGCATGTTCGGTTCTGGCAGAAAAAGTTTGGTGTATCAAGCAGCATTTAGGCTCTGTCACCTGTCAGTGTGGGAAGCTTGTTTAGAGTTTTTGAAGACAGACTTAGACAATGCTACTGTTACTCCAATTTTCGAGGTGATCAAAGGACTACTCACCGCCTTCAATGCAGCTTGGCTATCACTACAGATTGGATGCGCCTGTCCTTCAACCGCTCGTCAATCACCCAGCTTGCCGCCCTCAGGATCGCATAAACTAGGGGCCCTCCCTACGTCTGCAGTCATAAGACCAGCTCAAGTGATGAAATCAAATAGCTTCTCTCCTCTTGGATTGCATTTGCTATTTCCCCAACAAAATATATTGAGCATTCACATCGCAACATATTAAGAGTTCGAGACCACTTGATTCTGCATACGCCACCAGATCCCTAAGCTCTTGCGTCGTACAAAGAATCATAGGGTAAATAAGCGGAGGCAACTATGATGTTTTTCCTCTCACCATTTATCTGCTATTGCCTCATGACCGTAGCTAAGTCCTGGAAACAGAACTGTCTCAGCATGGTTGCCTCTAACCGTCTTGACATCAGAACGCAAGCTCTTGGTCTTATGGATCTTCATCCATCCGGTCCAGTTCGAATACCAAGTTGAAACCCTCCGCGTTTGTAGATTTGTCCTTCCTGACATTCATTAACTTTACTCTCCAGTGTCAAAAGTCCATGTACGGGTTCTGTTCACCCAGCGATGTCCTCTGTCTTCCTTCGAGGGCCCGGTAACCAACATCGGACATGTACTGTCCTGCGTGGCTCAGTATCCACAATAGTGAACTTGGGCCGAACACTGGAACTCAAAGCCGGGATTGCCTGCTGGAGCCACTTTAAAGCAGACTCGTCAGTGCACTCCAAATGGAGAAGCCCATCGCGAAAACCTTGATTGTTGAATCGTGGCTTCGTTCCAGGTTCCAACAATTTTTTCCACAGGCATCAGAACAGAGACTGCAGCTTGCGTATACGTCCTCTTCCTTTCTGCCTTCCCCATTAATATGGGAGGGACTAACTTCATTGAGATCTCTCTCGCTGATTTCATCATCTCCTGGCACCTACCCGCGTTGAATCAGAAACGCCATCTGCTAGTGACCAGCTTCCCTTTCTTCCGCTGTTCCCGGTAAGGATGGAGGAGAAGGTTTTGACAGGCAGGATTCAGCCTGTAGTCCCCTCTCTTTAGTGGCCGAAGTTCCCTTTTGTCGAGCCTTCCTCTTCTTTTTGCAGGTACATTTGGGCTGTAGTACCGCGGACGGGCCGGCCGTAGTCGGATTTCCAGTTTCTCCCAAATTGAGAGTTTGTTTCCTTTCTGGCTAACTTCGCCGTAGGCACTAAACGCAAGCCTTGCAATGAGTCGCACGCCTTCTACAGATTTATCTATAGGGGGGTATGAATGTGGGGAGGCCTCCAAAAACGGTAGTCTTCTATAAAATTTTTCCGCTTGAAAAAAGAGCTCTCTCCTCTCCAAACATAATCTATGTTATAATGATGTACAACTTGTCTTAAATTTCCAGATGTTGTTTGTACTTCCGTGCATTAAAAGTAACTAAGAAAAACACCCAAAAATAGAACCTTTCCCATGGCCCAAGAGCCATTCTTATATGCTAAATTGCACTTATTGCATCTTAACAAGTCCATCTTTTATCCATGATATGTATGGGACCTTAAGGGTAATACCGGTACCGAGTGCTAACTCCTCCAAAGATTCAATGATCTTTACCAACTTAGGTTCTAGACTTGCGGCGACTAAACACGAAGCGATACCATCTCGAAAACCACACGTACAAACTATGCAATAACTTGTGCGTTATGTTGCGGTGAGTATTTTGCGGCTCGATGGCGTCAACAAATTGACAGGTTTCGTTTATAGTTTTAAGTTTGCTTACTCTACTGATAGCTTTGGCAATTCTACGTTGACTGTCTGCAGTGTCTCATAAGTATCTGTTTTTGCGGCTTTCTGACTTTTCGATAAGCCAGCAGCCAGCAGCGCAAGCAATAGTCGCTGGGATGCAGACGTACTGAGCTGACAAGTATTTACTGCCCAACAAATTATTCATGCATAGTGCACAAGTGATGTAATAGAATCTCTTACTCTTGCTTGCATACCAGTTCCACCACTTCTACCAGTTCTCTCCGTCCGGTTCCATTCACATATCGAGCGATTTTCGGTGTAGGAGTTGACGCCACAAATCTCTGGCACGCCATTCTGGAGATCAAGCGTAATTTTCAATTCATTTGAAATTGGAACAGCACATAAATAAAACAGTTGCTATGCATATTGCGACAGGGAGCAGTTAATGATAGTGGATACAAATCACCACCTGACGGCATGCCACCCACTTTCCTAGCACGTTGCCAACTAGGGACGGAACCTCTTAACCTGCTTTTTTGCTTGCGGGGATTGTCAGGCGTGCCTGCTCCCCGGCAGACAACATTTCATGAGCCGATTAGAGGACTCCTCGTAATGAAAAGTCTGGGCCGGGCTACTGGGAGAACAGTAACAGTTGCCAAATATGGTGCAAAGGTTTAATTGATTCCTAGTTAGAGATAGGTCATCTAGTGGCAGTCCCGGTTATCCAAATCGAGACCAGGACGGACGCCACGAGTTCCTCATTCGAAAATTGAAACTTCTATTCGTTATACAATCGAAGTTCTTTGCGATCCGCTAGCTAATTCTGCGACCTCGCCATGGTGCTATCATCTTTGGTTAGAAACCACCATCTTTCAGCCGTTTGTGACTCATCCACAGCTTAGTCAGGCAAGCGTTTAGTGGAGCATACATTCGAGTTGTCGCAAATTTTAATGTGGCGATTCCGGTTTTTCTCAACTCTCAGGTGTTACTGACATTTAAAATGTGGCCGTCCAACGGCTTGGAAATTGCACGAGGTATATATAACATCATACAATGTCAAGACCGATGAAATCATACACAAAACAGAGAAAAACGTATTGTAAACAAAATAATGTACGATGTCGTTAGGAGGTTCAAGGAAGAGCTATTGGTTGCTTGTGGGCGCGGGTGCACAGTGGTTAATTGAAATTGATGCGGGAAGTCGACAGCCGTGTGAATATAATGATTAATTATCTATTTAAAGCAGATTTTTTGCTTTGCTTCAATCCAAACGGAAGCTTTTTATTTACTTTTTCACAATATCTTATGGTATCTGTACCTAAACATATTTGGTATGTTAACCGGTAAAAAAGAAGAAATCCTCATCCTTAACTTACCAGAAAATTCCATTCAATTTCATTTCTCTGTATCACCATCTTCCGTATTTATTCAACGCAACTATTATAAGATCCGACCAAATGCTGAAAAAGATATTTTTAGAATTTCTCCATGTTCATTTCATCCCTTGTCAAGGTAAGAAGTTTGGCACCAACTTCAGATATTTTTTATTGAAATTGATAATTTGGCTAAACTATGAATGTCGAATAGTTCTAAAATTTTGAATCTTAGAGATAGGTCTCAGGGAGTGCTCAAGAAAAACATGTTTCTTCTCATTGAGGAACAGAAGTAGAGGAAGATCGAAGCGGAAGGCAATGAACATAAAAAGCAATCTTTCTATCGGTGTAAATCGGAATCTAGAAATGAATGTAACTGTTTAGTGCGTTTATGGGCTGAGAAGTGATGGTCTCCAAGAAGAACTAGATCGGGAGATGTAGGTACAATTGATATGATATTACGTTAGTGTAGTAGTTAAGATAGTTCAACTAAGAAAATTATCAATAATAGTAACTACTTCGTGGTTGATTCTAGGCGGAAATCATGATAAAAATGGAGTTTCGAATGAAGCTAGTTCACTGTTATCAATGAAATTTCTTATTAATTGGATCATTCTGAAGAGGAATTTTACTATAAATGACTAAACCTTACAAATAAGCTTTTTAAGGTTTTGTCTAAAACTTTTTTTTTCAGCGTTGGAAGGTGGAAAGGTTCAAAACCTACTGTTGGCTTCTGCCACGCAGTTATGTGAGACTTCTACTCACTAAAACCACCTCCTTCTCATTCCACTCTCCCCGCGGAACTCCTATAAAATATTGCGTGGCGGGGCTTGATCAGCTTTTAATTACGGCTCATTATGGTTCTCTCCCTTCCTTGTTTTCGTCGTCTTCCCGCGTAAGCTGTTGGTGAATACCTTGCAGTTCCTTTACAACCTCGTTCCAGGCATCCGTTGACTCCTTGCATGAACTCCACGATGTTTTCGGGTGTTAAACAGCTGTCTGCGGTCCTATTCTTGTTCGGTGCGTGGTGAACTAAATATGATATGTTCCGCATTCTCAGCTACGTTACCACATCTTGGGCAGCATGGTGACTCGTCGTAACCAAATCGATGTAAATAAGCGCATAACCTATATGTCCACGTAAGAATTCTGTTAACTCGTAGCTTAATTCCCCATGGCTTCGTTCAAACCATCTCCAAATATCCGGAATGATGCAGTATGTCCAACGACCAATTTGTGACTCGTCCCATTGCTTTTGCCACCCTTCGATAGACGCTAGACTCCCCAGTTGCATACGTTTTGTCGTAGAGTCGCCGGCCTTCATTCGCCAAGATGTCTATGGGGGGCATCTCTGCTAGTACATATGCTGCTTCTCCTGATGTTGTCCGATACGCATTGCCTACCCGAAGTGCACTTAGGCGATACGCCATTCCCAATTTTCGGCAGTTCACTTTGTTATCCAGAACAGTTGCCCAAACTGGAGCTGCGTAGAGTAGCACGGAGCTGACTACCCTAAAAAGCAGAAGACGTCGACTTTGTCTTGGTTCACCAATGTTCGGTAGTATCCTCGAAATCGTTGTAGCGATGAAAGACGCTTTAGTTGCGGCGTACTCAATGTGTCTTTTGAAGTTGAGTCTTCTGTCAATAATTACTCCCAAGTGTTTGAGCGATGTTTGAGAGTAAATTGTTTGTTCGCCAACTTCGATTTTCACAGTTGTGTTCTTTCTTCTCTTGCTAATGAGAACTACTTCTGTTTTATGATCAGCAATTGAAAGGTCAAAATTTCTCAACCAGGAATTTATCTCCCATATCGCTTCATTTGCATAGATCTCGATCTCGTCTTGGTTACGTTTTTGTCTGTTATTCTGATATCATCGGCGAAGCCAATATTTGTCACGTTGCCCGGAAAGCGTAGCGTCAACACTCCATCATATATAACTAGTCACAGCAAGGAACCCAGGGCAGAAGCCTGTGGCACCCCTCAAGTTGTTGGAAATATTTTTAGCCCATCGTCCGAGTCATAGTAAAGTCTTCTTCCAAGGAGAAACTCAACCACAATGCTCGTCGAGTGCCTCGATGATATTTTTCTATTTTACAATATTGACTGCATTTTTTACGTCGAGGGTTATTACTGCGCAGCATTTTCCTTCTTGTATTGCAGCCTGTGCCAAACCATTCACCATGCCGATTGTGTCGACAGTTGATTTCGCGTTACGAAATCCTAATTATTTGTCGGAAAGGCCTCCTTCCTTTTTCGCAATAGCGAGCAGTCTGTTGTATATTACTCATTCAAATAGTTTTCCAATGGTATTGACAAGACATATCGGTCTATATGAGGAGGGGTCACCCAATGGTTTACCTACCTTCGGAATGAGTATGAGCTTTTGTTGCTTCCATTGCTCGGGAAATTCTCCTTCCCTAACGCATGCCGTGAAAACTTGGGCAAACATACCTGGCACTGTTCTGGCGGCTACTTTCAGGGCAATATTAGGGATTCCATCCAGTTCTGGAGTCGTTTTTTCAGTCAATCTTTTCGCTGCGTTCAGAACCTCCTCATTTACCACTACCGGAACTTCGTCGGGATTTAAATGTACTGCAGGAAGACTTGTACGGTTCACATCTACTGGGAACTGAATGTGCACTATATTCTGCAACAACTGTGGACAAGTAATCGGTGGGGAGCACTCGCCTTTTAGTGATGACATCACCGACCTGTATGCGCCCCCCCTGGGTCAGAGTCAGCTTCAGTACACATCCGCTTGAATTGTTCGGATTTGCTCTTTGCGATAGCTACTTGCAAATTTTTTCTCGCATTTTTATATTGCACGTGTAGCTCCTGGAACTCAGGTCGATTTCTTCTGCCACCGTGTCCCATAATAAACTGCTTTAGGTGGTAATTCAATTTTCCATGCTTCCGCTCGACCCATCTCTCAATACACGGGCCTTTCTCGAAATTATCCCACCGTTGCTGCCATCTCCTGTACAGCTCCTTCCTAGTGGCTTTCCGGAAGCCCACAGTCACTTTGGCCGAATTCGCCCTCCGATATGCCGAACTTACCTTGCCCTGGTTCACTGTGTTATCCAACCGCGTATAGCAGGATGCATTTCACTGCCCCTGCGATAAGCAGCATGCGACAAGATTTTGGCTCTCCAATATTAGGCATCATCCTTGTTAGAGATGTCAGGTCGAGTTTCACCATTTGAAGCCACGCTTTGATGCCGCGAATGGTTTCATTTGCATACAGTTCCTCGTCCTGGGGGTGTTTCGCAACTACTACCACTGCCAGGTTGTCTGCAATAGCAATCTACTTTGCCACCTTTGGTACGCGAAGGCCGAGCACTCCGTCATACATTATAGTGCTTCCTAAATCAGATCCACTACCGTTGCTATTGCATCGACAGTGGACCGTGCTCTGTGAAACCCATGTTGTCACTCCGATAGACCATCTGCTAGCTCGACGAAGGGAAGCAGCCTGTTATATATCACCCTCTCCAACATCTTTCCCATAGTGTCCAAAAGACAGATAGGGCGATATGAAGTGGGTGCGCCAGATGATTTTTGGGGCTTCGGCAGCCTCTTCCACTGGGCAGGAAACACTCCTTCCACCATGCACAACTCAAATGCCCTTATGAACCATGCGGGCTCGATTTTAGCAGTCAACTTCAGGGCTTTGTTCGGAATTCCATCCAATGCCGGAGCCTTATTATCCCCAATTCGTCCACAAATCCAGGATCCAGGATCCATAATTTGGTCCCTGGTGTTCGTCACTCGATTTCCCTAGTCTAAGGCCCACGCGCTGAAATCGCCGGCAATGAGTTTGGTGCTGTAATCTCTAGCGTCCAACACCAAGCTGTCTAGCATCTCCTCATATTGCGAAAATGTTGCACTAGGAGGAGCATAACAGCTGTAGATATGGACGCCGTTGACTTTTCCCCGTACGAAACCGGCTCCCGGGAATGCCATTGTTTCTTGAGTGGTTTGTCGTCCGCATTCTTCTTCACCCACGTGGCATTACCGTAGTTTCGGTAAGGTTCACATATTACCGCCACGTCCATATTCAACTCTCGAGTGGTTTGCAACAGCAAGTCTTGAACTGCCTCGCAGTGATTAAGGTTGATTTGTGTCACCGTCATGTAGCCCTGCGATTCAGCTCTCTCCTATATGCCGGGCACTTGCCACCACTTACAGCGTGCCGGTCGTCCACTCCCTTTGCACAACATGCATCGCAGTGCAGTCGTTGATAAGATGATCCCCATCTCGACACTTCCTGCGTCTTCTCGAGCTGTCATGCTCACTAGTACATGCTGCTGCAAAGTGACCAAAATCCTGGCATCTTAAACATCTCTTGAGAGATATTTGCTCCCTAAGTCGGCACACAGTCAAGCCTATTTTTACCTTGCCCGCTAATGATAGCGTGCTGTGGACCTCCGTATACCTTCTTCATTCTCTTTATCGCGACTTCTTCTATTCCGCTAAGGTTGAATTGTTCGCTTAGCGCAGCAAAGATATCCTCTCGTGATGTAACTTCGTCTAGGTCTTTAAACTCGATTACTATTTGTTGCTTTCGAGCTTTTACTTCAGCTTGCTCACCTAACACCTTCTTTACTTGACCGCGAAATCTATCCGCTGCCTTTTCGCTGGATTTGTTTAGTTTCAGCATCATGTCCTCCTTCTGTGTACGCCTGATACGATCCACACTCCCGCCTAGGTCTGCCAATTATGAATCGGCTTTGACTTTCCGAAGGATATCGGCGTAGGACATAGTTCTTTTCTTGGAAATAATGATTATTTCTTTTTTTCCTTCTGCCGCTTTTTGCCGCCCACCTTTTTCCATTGTTCGGGTTTCCCCTTTCGTCAAAATTGGGGCCGTAATCGAAGAACTACCCGAAACTTTCTCCGGAGAACTTTCTTCGGCGAGGCCTTTTTCTTAATGGCCACTTGTTGGACACCGTTCTCCGCGTGGCTTTGTCACATGACTCTTGGGCGTTTTTCTCCTCCACCGACCTAATATAGGACAACCTAATAACTCGTATCAGAGCCCTGATATTTTGGTGGATATTCCGCCTCATCTTAATGAACTCCCAGAGTTCATTTATGCGCTCCTCCAATGAAATAAACGCTGTTGTAGTTTGCTGCCTCCCATGATCGTCTTTTACAGCATCGGTAATTATGTCAGTCCGGGGACCCGGCCCCGCGACGAATGTCGACTACCTACCTCAGTGGTGACCTTCCAAATTTTGAGCTTTTGCGAAAAGGATCCGGTGTAGATCTCATTTCCACTCCACTAAGCTCTCTTGTGGCAGTTTCTTACTACTGAGGCACTGCGGTCGCTGGATATCGACGGCCGCGAGCCCGTTTGCTCACTCTCAAAAATCGCCGGTACTGGGTTTCCGAAGCCCTGCACCGTAAAAAAAACTACTTTTCTCGTCCTCCATATTTGGTTTGATTTCTAGGTGTCCTTCCCATAGCCAATTTTTATCCGCGGGTGGGCGTTTACTTCTCACCTACCCGGCCTGCGCATAAACATACCCCATACACGCACATCCTCTGACGCATCCATCGAATGTTCCTTTATCCGCACGAAGGGACGTGCCTGGTGGGAGATTTGGCAACTCCACACAGATTCTTTGTCGTGAAAGTGATCTCACATGTTGTAGTTTGTCTAGTGAAGCTGATCGGTCGTGATCCATGGAAGCTGGGGAAATATTGACGTGCTGCGCTTCCGCATTTTGCTGTGTGACACGGTGGCACTGGCTGCCTTTTGGCATGCGTATTCTAGGTGCTCCCTAAAGCTCAATTTGGTGTCAATTATCACCCCCAGGTATTTAATAGCCGGCTTTCATACGACGTATACCCACTGACTTCCACTTTCACAGTGTTATTTTTCCTGCGGTTGGTTATTAAGACCGCTTCCGTTTTCGCGTCCGCCGAGGTCAGCCCGGCTTTTTCTAGCCAGGATTTTACCGCTCTTACTATTTCCGTTGCGTAGACCTCCACATTTTCTGCATGCTTTGCTGTAACAACCACAGCGAGGTCATCAGCAAAGCCGATAATCGTAGTCCCCTCTGGGACGAAAAGAGCAAACACCCTATTATACATGATATTCCACAACAGGGAACCAAGTACCGATCCCTGGTGTATCCCGGCTGTGACAATGTACTCTTTGGGGCCCTCATTCCCCCGTACCAGAGGGTCTTCTCCGAAAGGTAGTTTTCCACCAAATTCCCTATATACCCGGAGACACCTATGTCAGCCAACGCCCCTTTAATTCTACACCAATTGGCCGAGATAAATGCGTTTTTGATATCCAGCGCCAACACGACACAGCAGCCGCCAGAAATCAGTGCGCCTTTTGCCAGGTTTACTACCATGCTAATTGCATCCACCGTAGAGCGGGCACATCGGAAACCAAACTGGCGTTCCGACAAACCATTACTGGCTTCGACAATGGGTAGGAGTCTGTCGTAGATGACTCTCTCCATCATCTTCCCCATTGTATCCAGCAAGCAGATAGAACGATACGATGCTGGGTTTCCAGGTGACTTGCCAGGTTTCGGAAGCAAAATGAACTTTTGCTTTTTCTATTGGACAGGGAATATTCCTTCTTTTAGGCACGCCTCGAAGGGGTTGGCGAAAAGGTCGGGCCTAGCCTTCACTGGCAGTTTCAAACCTCGTTTACTTGGGGTATTATGGCCTCATTTCGCTGGACAAGCATTTGCCTTCCCCCATTTTCGTAGCAAGGGGAACAGAATGGTAACAACTGTTTCATGAGGCGGGGGCAGGTCACCTGGGTCTCCGCAGCTTTTTCATTACCAATTGCCTCGAACAGCTGTGTGACCATGCTTACATAAATACTTGGAGCGAGGCCTACAGGGTATGTTGGCATGGTCACACAGCTGTTTGAGGCACCAGTCGTTGGGTTGCCTGCTGCGGAGTAATCGCCTTCTGGGCATAGTAGTGTCGCATGCCTCCGTCACCCATCGGGTGATTTGGGTAGCTTTCTCTCTAGTCGTACCATTGAGGGATATGTCGGGTTTGAGCGCCGCAAAAAACGTGTCCCCCTCAAAAACTTTCGCTGTCCAGCCGAGCTTACCAGCCAGCATTCTGTGGGAACTCTTTTTCGAGCTCGATCCGCCCTTGATTTCCATGCAGATTGCCTGGTGGTCGCTGTGAGTATAGTCCTCACTGACATGGCAAGTAGCTCGTAGCTAAAGCGGCACTTACGTATGTTAGCTCCATTCACGAGTACCACGTCTAGCTCCGCTAGTTGTCTGGCTGCCCCATTCAAGAGCCCACACATTAAATCGCCTGCTATTATGGTCGGCCAACGTCCTCTTGCATCCAAAACCAGAAAGGCAAGCATCTGCTCATACTCGGCAAGTGTAGCGCTGGGATGAGCATAGTCGCTGTAAATGTAGACGCCTTTCACCTTCGCTCTGATGAAGCCCTCCTCCGGGTGCTCCATTATTTCTTCGAAGGCTTGTTCTCCACAAGCCCATAGCGCTGCTTGGCGCGTTTGGTCTTTGACCGAAATGCCACTACCGTGATTTCGATGTGGCTCACTAATCATGGCCACATCGATGTTTTCCTCGCGGATGGTTTGCGAGAGTAGATCCTGCGCCACCACGCGGTGGTTGAGGTTGATTTGAACCCCCTTCCCACTGGAGGTAGCGATCGCAGGGGCTTGTGCCCCGAGCTTCTTCTAAACGGGTCCGTCGATGGAGCCAGTTTCAGTCCCTCTCGCACGCTTGTAACATTAGATGGGAACCTACTGTGGCAGTGGCCAAGGTTCCCACTCCTGAGCCATAGCGGTCGTTGGATATTGACGACCAGAAGCCCGCTTGCCCACTTCGCACGGAGAGATGCAGGCAACTCCGCACAGGCGTCCATTACAGGACATCACATTGAAGCCAACAAATCCGCCTTGCTTCTGGGGTATTAATAGTTGACTTGCGCATATTTCCTGCCTATCGGAATTGTGTCCGGATAGCTGAGTGATTAGAAGATCATGGTTCAAATCTCACTGGTAGCAGTGGGATTTGTATCGTGGTTTGACGTCGGATACCAGTCGACTCAGCTGTGAATGAGTACCTGAGTCAAATTAGGATAATAATCTCGGGCGAGTACAAACTGTCCACATTGCCCCCTACAGAGTACTGTAATCCTGTAGTGTACCGTTACGGTCTTGAATGAAGTACTCTAACACACTTGAAGGCCCTGATCCAATATGGATTGTCGTGCCAACGATTATTATTATTATCGGAATGCAGTCCAACTTTATGGAAAGGTTTTGCAAGGATTCTTCTTCTTATGTAGCTGTTGTCGGTACATTTCATTACAACGATTGGAAGATCTTTTATTTGGATAGCTTAGGTAGCCCATAGACATCAAAGCTGGTGCCACAAACATAACTGAATTTTGAAATTTTCATTGAAATATGTATGTACATATGTCCAGAAAAATATGTCTTCATATGTATGTAGGCACCCCTATGCCGTTAGAAAAAATTCCACTGTTTTCTTCTGGTTTGTCATGTCTTGTAGTGCGAGAGTGGGAAAGAAGGGCTTTTGTTTATATTGTCCAGGTCACCATGTTTAATCCATAACGTACCCCTTACTATCCGAATTGATTAAATATACTTATATCATGCCACAAACCAACAGAGTAACAGTGTTTCTTCCTTTTTTTTGCCAAATCGGACATGCATACCTTCCCCAAACAGAAACATATTCAAGATGGAGACCGATTGAAGACATTTGCACCTTGGTCTGCTCTATGATCACCCGCAAGACAACATAAACCGCTGCAAGAAAACTTCACCAAATGCTTGCAAGAGAATAATTTTCTCTTAATCCGCACTCTCGCTCGGTTCACTGCTCTCTGAGGTGCGCGAAAATCCCAAATGCACAGAAATTCTCTCAATGAATTTTGTCTTCGGAGTCGGGTCGCGACCAGTCTCGTATTCGTCTCGCTGGTGGAAGTTCGTTTGATTGTTTAGTGCGTACGCTGCGCGGTTTTCCTGCACCTTCTGTTGGTTTTTGAATGAAAAATTGCAAAGTGCATGCATAAATAATTAACGGAAAAGTCAAGTGTGTTGAATCGGTAAAGGCAATCACGCCCCAGTGAAATCGAGCAGCGACTCAAGGAGTCGCGGAAGGGTTCAGGAAGCGAATAGAGGAGTGTCACGTTGCCCGTCTAACATTGAAGAATTTTTAATTTTTTTTATTGATGTTTCCCTTCGTGCCCAGATATTTGGAAAGCCAATTTTTGTGCGTTGTGCAAATCAATTATCCTCTCCAGTGAAGATCAATTGCCGAGTGAGCTGTGTTTTTGTTCCAGTGAAATTTACATTGCATTCCGTGACTTAGTGATTTGGATAGTGCGAAACCTGATTTCTTGCATTTCGTGTGTGACCCCGTCGCGAAGGAATTCCTCTGGATTTATCACCGAGAAAGCATCCTCCGTTTGGACCTTTGAAATTTGTGGCCGCTCAACCGGTTTCCCGTAGCATCCGAATCTTTCGCAGATACTTCTTCGCCTAGTGTCACGGATTTTTTTAGTTGCCTGCCTGCTCCCTGTTTAAGGAATTAACGCCCCTTCTGTGTGCAACTACTCCTACAAATTGCCCGCATAAATATTTTACGAACTATTACATAAACGGCGACCTTTTAACGCAACTGCACCCTAATTACTTGGATCTGCTCGGCATATTGGAACTCGAAACTAATTTTGTGGAGGTTCAAAGACCCTTTTGGTAAGTTTCAGAAGTCAGGGCAAGGAAGACATCATTTTCGACTGGAAAACAAATTTATTATTCATTAATGATATTTAAAACCATCTTCTTAGTTTAAGTTAATTGTTTTTGATGATGAGATAATTTCGTTAGAAAGAAGATACATACGCATGAAAAAAAGATAACCTAAATCAAAATTCCAGGAAGTTCGAAAAAGATGCAACAGGTGTTGTGTCCTGCGCCCATATTGCCCTGAACTTGTCAACCGAAAGGCAAAGTTTCATTTCAACTTAAAATCCAGCCTAGGGGTGGTCGCGTCTCTGTGATATTTCCAGGAATTCAACGCCTACTCCGGACTTGACCGTGAAGGAGCGATTTCATTTTAGATTTATTCCGAGTGGACTAATCCCTCTGGCTTACAAAATGGTTTATACTAATACAAACCCAAAGACATCCGGACTTCTGTCGAGGACGATAATATTTCAGGAAAACTTACAATCTTATGATACTTAGAGGGCAGGTATCCACTTTGCAAGGATCGCACTACCCCAGGTTACTCTGCCCTAAGATGAATGGATTTCAAATTCATTCCATCAGATGGATGAGGATTATGAGATATAATTCCTCCTTCGCTCGTTGATTCTGACTTGTTAATTTATCTTTATTATGGCGTTTGCCTTTTAGTGTTTCTTATATCCTCTGTCCCTTTGGAATGAGAATAGGTTGAGGCTCCGAATTTCTTGGCGAAGGAACTGTAGCAGGCATCACCAGTTGGTATGTGTCGATCGCCACGCATGTAGTACTTCTCATGGATTCTGCTTGACGTTCACTTTTGCACATGACAAGAATAATCGCCCCTTAATAGAGATCATTATTATTATGATAAATGAAGAAAAGACCAGTTCACACTGGGACCCATTGTTCCATTTGTCCGTAGTGAGAGGTTTGTATTGTTTTTCTGGACCCACTTATACGACTAGAGTGCATTGGAGACTACACATTTGTTATGGACCACAATTGCGTTAGTATATGCCTTCAACGTTACAGTTGGATTCGAAAATTGACGGGAAAAGGAGCTTGTCCATTAGTCTAATCTATGTGACCGTGTTCTGGGGTAACTTAATCTGTCTTAAAACTCCCTAAGAAAAGACCAAAAAACTAAAAAAATGAAATTTTCCTGTTTGGTTCCCCATCTAACTACTAGTCACTTTCAGTAACGCTTTCAGTGATAAAAAAAACCATTGTTCTCAGCAATAATTGCGGTAGATCCACAACCGCTTTGACAACTTTTAAAAAATAGCTATCATTTTTAAATTGCGAGTGGGGTATAAAAATAAACGGTCTGAAAGCGCGCCATCATTGGAGTAGAGTGTTTTGTCGCTAGAGTCAGCAGAGATCTTCACGAAACAAATGGTCACGCATCGTAGTTGGTAGGTTACCTTTGGATCATAGTGTCATGTTTCTATTGCTGTTGTCGTGCCCCGCTTGCCAAGTCGTTATGGAAAACTTATAAGAACAAAGGATGAGTTTGAAGTTTTGTTTCCTGCTTGAAAAATCGGCAAAAGCAGCTTGTCAAATAATTCAACATAACATGCTTTCAAAAAGGATGTTATTAATCACATACAACTTTTCGAATGGTTTTTGGGCTTTGAACATTATGAGATTATTGTTGAAGACCATGACCGTTCCGGGCACCCTTCTTCAATTCGAAACGATGAAATCGTTGCAAAAATTCGACAAAAAATTAAAGAGTTGTCTTTCAAGATCGATGAAGTTTCAGAAGAGACAGGCATGGTAAGTAAGACGAACTCCTGTTCCACTGAAAATAGCTGGTATCGAATGTTTATTACTTTGGCCGCAGCTTCTTTCAGTTTCCAAGATGGTGGCGGTGCGAGCCCTACTTGGCACCCTAACACGCCCTGATATCTAATATGTTCGAGGTAGACGGCGACGAGAATATGATCGATTTTATTAAAGGGGCATCCGTTGCGTGAGGCTCACGTTTTTTAATGTATATGCATTCTGAGAGGTGAGAGCAGGTGGAGCTTACGACTAAATTCTTGCTGTTGAAAAAGTCGATGAGTCTTTTGCCGTTATCATTTGTTTGATTGTGAATGGTAATCATACCTCTAGAAAAGAATATCTTGAAATGCTAATGTTGCGACCCCATTATTCCTTTGATGCCATTAGAGGATTAATCATTGAAAATTCTGCCCCATCAGTTGTAAAATTCTTTTGAATGACACATCTTTGTTCTCCGCTTACACAAAGCAGTTGATAAACCATAATAATAATCGTTGGCGCAACAATCCATATTGGATTGTAATAGAGCACTTCATTCAAGATCGTAACGGTGCAGTATATTACACTGTAGGAGGCAATGTGGTAAGCATGTGGTAAGCATTGCTCTCGCCCGAGATTATTACCCTGATTTGACTCAAGAGGAGCAACGGGACCAGGCGCGGAAGTTTTACCAACAAGTCAGCAGGATGAAGCTTTACACACCTCGATGCTCATCCTGCCGAGACAAAGAGAGAAATCTGATTTCCGACAGAATGAGCATATTGGAGCGATGGGTTGAGTATTTCGATGAATTGCTCAACAACCAAAATATTGGCGAGTTGGAGGTCGCGCCAATTAAAGACTACGGACAAATGTTGCCAGCACACAGTCTACAATTCATCGGTTTAAAAACCATAAATCGCCAGCCGAATTGGTTAAATATGGAGGCAACCAACTGCACCAAGCGGTTCATCAACTGATGCTCAAAGTATGAGACAGCGAATCAATGCCTGACGACTGGCAAAGAGGCATTATTTGTCTCATACATAGAAAGGGAGATATCATGCAGTGCAGCAATTATAGAGGTATCACGTTGCTGAGTATCATCTATAAGATATTCTCCGCTATCTTGCTAGGCCGGATAGCCCCATACGCCCAGAAAATCATCGGCCCATACCATCACTCCAGGCAAATCAGTAACAGATCAGATTTTCTCTCTGCGGCAAGCGATGGAAAAACTGTTGCAATATGGACATCAGTTGCACCATCTTTTCCCCGACTTTAAAGCCGCCTATGGTAACATAGCCAGGGTAAAACTGTACACGGCCATGAGAGAATTCGGTATCCCGACGAAATTGATAAGACTGACTATGCTGACCCTGACGAATGTGCGAGGTCAGATAAAAGCAGCAGGATCACTCTCAAGACCATTCGACATCAACAAGGGGATGCCTTATCATACGTCCTCTTTAACCTGGCCCTGAAGAAAGTGATTCGCGGTGGCGATGTAAATGCGAGAGGCACCATCCTCTTCAAATCCACCCAACTACTGGCCTACGCTAATGATGTTGACATCATGGGAAGAACAACCCGAGATGTACATCTACCTTTATCCAAATCGAGCAGGCGGCGCGAGATCTTGGGCTGCACATCAATGAAGGCAAGATAAAATATATGGTGGCAACGTCAGCACCAACCAACCAACAACATCAACCCGCACTGGTCAAACGGGAAGAATAAAGATAGAAGACTACAACTTTGGGACCGTTGATAATTTCTCCTATCTAGGGCCGAAAATCACAACCGATAACAATTACGATGATGAAATCCGCGCACAGTTGTTGGCGGCCAACAGAGCCTATTTCAGCTTACAAACACTGTTCCGCTCGAAACGCCTCAACATAGGGTCAAAGCTCTGACTGTACCAGACAATGATCCTGATATTCCTCGGAAACTTGGGTTCTTAGCAAGAAAAATTGCGAACTGTTGACCGCGTTTGAGAGAAGAATCCTCCGAAGAATTTTGGGCCCCTACATGACGATGGACGATTCCGTAGCTTATATAACGACGAAATCTATGAGCGATACCATGACTGTCAAGTTGTGGATAAAATCCGGCTGAATAGGTTACGGTAGGCGGGTCAACTTAATTCGTATAGATGAGGATGATCCCACCCGGAAAGTCTATAAGAGAAATATCTATGGTAGGAAAAGAAGACGAGGCAGACCCTGCCTCAGATGGAGCAATGGTTTAGGTCAGGACGCCAGACAGCTTTTAGGGATATCGAATTGGTGGACCTGGGCGCAAAACCGAGATGTCTGGAGTTCCTTATTAAGGCAGGCCTAGACCGGATGCCGGTTGTTGCGCCGTTGATGATGATGAATAATTATAACCAAGGCTGTATTTGGATTTTGTTTAGTGGGTCAAAGCAGCTTCGCCAAGGCGCTGGATGATTTCAAAGTGGAAGAAGAACTACAGACGTGCTTCAAACAGTGATTTGACGAGTGAATCGCATTTAATGAACAATACAAAAATAGAGAAAAATTTTGCCCAGGGCTAAGGCAACTCATCAGACGCTGCCTCACTTCTGCCCTGCGAGTAGTGCGACTGAAGTTTTTACAAGATGTTGTTTGCCCCCTAATATATAATCCATAAGAGGACAAAGGTATAAATTATACTCAAGACGAAAAACCGCATAGTAAAATCGGTAGCTTGAAGTAGGCTACTGAAAAAATTTTGTAAAAAAGAACGCTAAAGTTACGCTGTTGCATGAAGAAGTTACATAACGCAGTTCACCATTGATTGATAGCATTGTTCTGAGAGATTTATATCTCTCAGTTTCTAAAAGGTTGCTGCCACTGGCAGTGCCTGTTTCATCGGGGTCGGCGTCCAATATTCTGTTTTATTCATATGTCGTATAATCATTTTATATTTAATTCTGGGTCGAAATCGCTAAAAAACTCATCCATGATATGCGTCGTCAAAATTGACTTTGAGAAACATTCATAGCAGGATGGAATTCGATTAACATGCATCAATTTAACACTTCTAACTGGGTTATCTTTATGGTTTTCAGGTTTGGATTTTTAGATCAATTTATATACAAATCTGCCGGGGATTTACATTAATTTAACTTTAATTTGATATAAATTAGATGCAAACCACTCATCCAATGATCCCATTAAGTGACTCAATGAATCTCCTTGTCTTTAAGAAATTATAATAAACACATGACGTTTAAAAAAAATCAGTGAATATGTCAATAAAGCAAATAAATCCACAATTTTGACACAAAAATAGCAAAAGCCTGTTAACACTGTAAATGCTGCGGACAACATCAAATTCGTTGCCTCCCTCTGCAAAAACAAGGCTTCCCAGACATACCTATAAATTGTTTGACTCCCTTGATATTCTCGGCATTAATAGAAATTGGAAGATTAAGATTATTCAGCAGATTGCATACCTCGGTTTTGTGGACATTCATCTTCATTCCGATTGTCCTTGCATCTTTCTCCAAATCCAGAGTGCTTTTCTTTGGAATCTAACCCATTCGATCCCGTTCTTTCACTGCATAGGAAGAATCTCTGATTTCCAGACGAAGTTGCAATTGGATGGAAACTGAATGGCCTGTAAAGAACAATTTCGCGAGGAGACTATCAAGACCACGTATTGACCGAAATCATCTGATAAGATGAGATGATTGGGAGCAGTATTGAAGCGCCTCTTCCACACTTTAAGCTTCTTAATATTAACATCCATCCATTTAAGTTAACTTAATATTAACATCCTTGAAACTTCTTCGTAAGGCAGTATGTGATGTCGAAATCATTATTATTTGCTTCTGTCTTCTTAACCAATAAATATAATAGTCAAATTCTCGTTGCCATTTCATACGTTACGCTGCACTTCCCGTACTTTGGCATTGTAACAGGATCCTAGCACGCCACGTCCCTCTCTTAGCAAGCATTAGAACTCCAAGCGATCCGTCATCACTTATCAACCTTGGAAGGCATGAAAGAACCTCTCGATCGCTTGGTTTGTAAGCGGAGTGGAATCACTGGTGCCGTGAGCACGACATCCGGCGCAGCTCTGAATACACTACTCAATTTGCAGCCACTGGATATATTTATTCAAAGCACTGCAATGAGAGCAGCTCATAGGCTAATTCGATTAGATCTATGGGAAAACAACGGATGTGGGGGGCACAGAGCATTGGAAAAGTTACTGGGAGGACTGAATCCAGTTCTTACAATGCCTTCCGATTCTCGTGTCCCCATACATCTGTTTGGTAGAAGATATGTAGTTACCCTGAAGCGTAGAGAGGACTGGGAAGACCCAGAGGAATGCGTGGCGGGATATACGGAAGTCTTCTACACCGATGGCTCAAAAACAGAAGAGGGTTTTGGAGCCGGAGTCTACCTCTCGAATAAAAACAAGAAGTGGGCTTTTCCTTTGGGACAATATGCAACGGTTTTTCAAGCCGAAGTTTATGCGATCCTAAGGGTGGCAAACTGGGTGATTGACGAGCGGTTGAAGGGCAGGCGCATCGCAATCTGCAGTGACAGTCAAGCTGCACTGAGGGCATTGAGCAGTCCTTTGATCACCTCGAAAATCGTTCAGGAATGCAGAAACCGTTTGAACTCTATGTCTAGATTCAATACGGTGGAACTACTCTGGGTACCTGATCACTGTGGCATAGAGAGAAATGAAATCTCGGACGCTTTAGCGAAAGAGGGGTCAATCTCCCCTATGCCGGGACCGGAGCCAGCAATTGGGGTATCAGTAGCATTGGCTAAATCTGTTTTCAAAAACTGGGAACAAGTTTCCTATAATGACAGGTGGCAGAGCCTAAATGCTGCTCGACACACCAAACTTTTCCTGCCAGAACCCAACATACGTACCGCAAAGTTTATCCTGTCGAAAAGCAGGAGGACCTGCAGGTGTATTGTGGGCATTCTGACAGGCCATAATTCACTAGCTGGGCATATGTTCAGAATAGGAATTACCGAATATGATACGTGTCTCTCCTGTAATGAGGAAGCGGAATCCACGGAGCATTTTCTATGTGAATGCGCCGCCTATGGACGCATCAGGCATCAGATCTTTGGTGCCGATGTTCTTCAATTGCGACGGGTAGCATCACGTCCACTAACGGAAATCCTGCGATACGTTAACGAATCCGAAATATTCCGTTAGACGGGGGTGGCGAGTACAATGGGCCAACACGGCCTGAGTGCTCAGAAGCTGTAGCTTCTCCCCCACCATACACACAAGCGGAGTGGAATGCTGATGATGATAGATATCTGCCAACCAGTCATTGACCTTGTCCAAATCATCGTAAATCTAGAAAAGAGGCAATAAAAATTGACATCAGTAAAGCCAAGGTTATTGGATTTCTTCTATGTGCTTGATGGAGAGAGCATTGAAAGTTTGGCACAATATGAGTGTGAATGGTTAGGTTTATTAATATGGTGGCTATGAACTATGCGCTGCTCCCTCCCCTTATTCATTCATTTCATTTTCGCCATTTTTTAAACAAGAAGTGCGATTTCCTCAATTCGAAGTATGCGATGTTTCGTCAAAGTACTCTGGTTTGTCATAATCTCGAACGCAGAACTATGTCGGAGTATGCCTTAGATGCCTGTCGACGATAGGACAATAATGCGTAAGTGTGATTCTTTCAATATCGCGGCTACTTCCTGGGCTCTATTGTGCCTCTCCTTTTTAAGGTTCTGAATGAAAGGATTCGTTTTACGGATTCCATATGGAAAGGTCTGGCTTCCACAAACTTAAGAGGATGACACCTTGGTGCGGTCATCTTAAAGGAAGATTCTTTACGGTTTTTTCCTTTAGAAATCGTTCAAAGATTCAAAGAGGCTCAAAATTGTCCATTCATCCACACTAGGAGGTAAGAGAATGAATTTCGTGTGAACTAAGTATTTTATACCATTCCCCTCATTGCTCTTACTAATGAAATAATTCTATTGATTCTTTTAAAAACAGAATATTATATTCAATTTGGTATTCTGTTTGGATCAAAATGTCACAGCCGTCCATAAAAATAATGGATACAGCCTGCTCCAGTGCCAAACAACCATCAAGCCGTCACTGGCATTAATAAAATTGGATGATATCTCCAATCAATATCATCAATCATCTTTTTCGAAAAATCTCGCTCTATATTCTTCTCTGAATGTCTCAGCTGTGGTAGTGTTTATCGATGAAGTTCTCATATTACCCATCGAAGCCAAAAATTTTTTTTTTTACCTCACTGAAGGCCGAAATTTGATTCGAACTTTCTGCCTCATGCACGCCGAAATGCTTTCTTATAAATTAAAATTTGGATATTTGAACGTCCAATCAAGTGTTATTGTTGCGTGTAGAGTCATTTTCCTTTTCACGTAAAATTCAGTCCTTAGAATTTGCATGGCATTCAATAATCTTTTTCATATAAATCAATCATCCTTTCTATTGTCATGTTCACGGTAAAACAAATGTTCTCACGAAACCTTGCATTGGAAAACCTGAGTAGGGGTGAATTTTACGACGATGGTTTACAATATTTTGCACCAGTCTGTTCTCCTTTTGTCCAAGCACGTTTGCTTCTATTGTACTATATACTTACATAGCATAAAAGTCGAGTCATCTTTGAAGATGACGTTCCCTTGATTCTTGGCGATATTTTACTGAACTCACATCAATCGCTTTCGCTTGTGATTTTCTTTTTAATTCTTTCTGAAGTCGTCTGCAGAGCCTATGGAGCTCCAAGCTTGGAGTGAGTGGCACGATTTTTTTTTGACCGAAGGAAAGGCTCCCCATCCATGTGAAATGGAGTGTAATTTAGTCATGTGGAGTATCGAATAAAAGGTATAGGAACTTTTCGAAATTAATCTTATTGTTGATATTGATTGCGATTTAGGAGAATGAGAAGTTAAATGATTCGAATTCTCGGATGTGAAAACACAAGTCATTTTAGTGAAGCCATATTTCATTTTAGAAGCATTAGCTTGTATATGTATAAGAGATGCAAAAACATGGGAACTTCTGTCGGAATCCTACTATTATTAACAGATTATAGTAGATCCAGATAGATTATCAAAGATTAATGATATCATATGCACCGTTTAACTTACATAGACCCAAAAAATTCTGCAAAGGGAAACTACAAAACCTTTCATACCTGAAGTCCCTAACTTTCGTTTTCCGATTGGTTTCATCAGGGGTCATTATCAGCAACGTTTCTGCAAAGTGGTCTATAATAAAAGATAGAAGCCTTACGAGTGAGAGCCAAATATTTACCCTAAACTGCTTTTGTACTGCGACCGACACAAAGCGGCCTGGCAACGACAAAATATTGTTGGTTTATATATGCAGTTTTTGAAATTGTAATTAATCTTTATTGTAAACAAATAAAGCCAACACTGGCGCTTATTTCTTATCTACATGCATAGATCTATATACATACATATGTATATTGAAAACAATAGATGAAACAGAATGCCAAACAGTGGTACTTATAGATCGACAGTAACACGGGTTAAAGCCATGAATAAAGAAGTCAAAAAGAAAGTAATACGCCCTGCAGGTATGCAATTTTTGTTGTTTTAATATATAAAATGCTATGGGCGCAAGACTGTTCTGTTCGCAGCTGATTGAATTGCAACTATTTTTCAAAACCTGTTTATTCCGGAGGGGAGTGTCTCGAGGTATAGCCTGCATCTATCTTCATCCCCTCTAACAACTCGTTTCGCAACATCTACTGGATCCAGGTTGCCGTCTGGTATCGCGGGACCTTTACTTTTCTGATTCCGAACCGCAATTTGTAGTTCGCCTCCAGACAGTCTTCACTTATACAGAGCAGAAAATGCTGGCTGCCCGCTTGGGGTTCATTCATCCGTAGGAATTCTGAGACTTAGAAGGAACAACGATTGGTCAAGTTTGTCCTTATCCATACGGATCTTCGGCAATTAGATGCGAGCAATTGGTTTCCTGGGGATTTCGTCGTATGGGATGATTTTGAGCATTATACCCTTCCAGGCGTCGCTGAGAGATGGTCCGCTCATGCTATAACATGGAACTCATGCTAACATGTAGAGGAATTGAAGCAAAGAATGAATCCTCTCTATTCCCCTTTACTTTCCAGAAGATGGTTGGTGCTCAACATTGGTGCGCATTTCGGGTGTCCATTTGTTGCTAGCAGAAATACCATCCTCTACACGTAAGTGACTCCTGGTAACGTCGCTGAAGGGTTTCGCAGTTTGTATCCCGCCTCGGCTGACTTTTACTGCTTATCTGTTTGCAAAAGTTGCTTAATCACTCTGTTCCACTTGTGCTGCTATTTGATGTCGTCTTGAGATCAATTGCTTTTGAAAGCGGTGAGCTTTGCCTTCTGTCGGTTTTACAGGCCCTTGTTATTTTCATCGACAATCGCCAGGAGTCGCTAGGTGATTTTCATTCCGCTCATCGACAGTACCTGATCAATCTCGCTGACAATATATGTGGCCTTCTGGTACTGGCTCGTTAGCAATGCTTCAGTGGAGCTGCGTTTCTTCCCTTATTTCCGGACCCATTAAGAGTGCTATGGCTGGTATTGTCTACACTCAGCTCAACGAGAGCGGCTTCCAAGTCGGTAGCTTTTAGTCCGTCTGTCGCTTCGCTGCCGGAGGTCCCTGTTGTAGATTTCAGGACAGTGGTGCTACGGCTGGCATCGAACCCCTAAGAGTGACCATCCGTATGTATGCGGTGAAGCCCTTGACGCAGCCATTGATTGCGCAGAGTTCCTTCAACATCGCAACATTAGTGCTATTCTCGCGCATATGATGACTGAGATCGTGCATCACGACAGTTGCTCTAGTGTAGTTTAACTGCAGTAATTTGGCTGATGTGGTACTTAATGGTGGATGTTAACCCTAGCTACCCTTGTGGCGTAAGTAGGGCACACCATCGACCATAGCATAGCCTAGAGTCTTCATGACGCGCAATTTCATCATTGCACTTCATTGCTACAGGAAGAAGCCATATGAACAGTGTGAGCGATTACTCAAATCTGGTTCTTGAGGCAGCAGTCAGACCTCGCCTGATCGAATCCCAATCACCTAAATAAAGCAGAGAGCAAGTCATTCGACCTGACCCTGTTACTAAACCACTTGACGAACACTTTTTCCGTGCTCGTCAGCTTGTCTATTACAGCGGGTGTGCCTTTAACAGCATTGCTGACCCCCCTGAACCTTTCGGATGTCACACCGCCAGCGAGAGGGTTCTCGTGTATTTATTGCATTAATTCGTCCGCGGGAATGCACCTCTATCACCTGTTCAGAGAGTTTTGGGTTCTCTAGCACCATTTTCCATTGCTTTTCGACGTAGTGGAGTTATTCTTTAGTTTCATTGAGTAAACAATATTGGAAAGTTTGGTGCGAATTGCAGTTAAGCCAACATGTATTTTCAGTGTGAACCCCTCAAAGCCAAATGAGTTAACATACAAACGCAGACACAAAAAAACTTATCCCATAAAAGCTTATTGCATATTGAACTACAGAAGCGCTCATTTTTCTCACACGTAAAATTTTAACAGTGGATTTATCGAGTCATCAAATATGTGTGTGGTCTGGCGTTGTTCTGCTGGAAGATCATCCTGCCAACCACCACTCATTTATTAAAACAATTAGCATTGCCAGAGATAAGAAGCTTTAACGACATCCATCATTAAAATATGAAAAATCTTTCACCAAACGAATAAGGGCAGGATTTTCCTGCAATAGTAATGAATTTTCTGAGCTAGGGAAAGGGAGTCATAAAGTAGATAGACAGCGGACCTTTTCAAGCCTGGCCGTGTTGAATATTACATAAATAACCTCCCATTAATATCACTCCTAACTTGTTAGTGTACAAACCATCTATCATCTATTTCCTCCTTCAGATCCGTAATAAGAACATGACTTAACGACTAGATCCACAAAATGCCCCTTCACCAATTCAATAAACATTAGTCACAGATTATCGACTATCGAATTGATAGACGATGGCATTATTGTTATTATACATTGTCACATCTACAGCTTTGCCATTCCACTTCTGTTCTCTTTTCCATCCGCGTTTCGATGGATTCGTTCATATTTAATACAATAGAGAAGAATGTATCATGCAAAACGCCCACCACAGAATACTTTTGATACACATAATGTGCATGAATTATTGTATTATGATTGTATGCGCCCATTAACCTCGTTATTACTTGTTGGATTACATTCACGACGTATCAAAATGTTTGCGTAAATTTCACAAAATTACCATTCGATTGGCTGAAGAAATTTTTCATCTGAACTGTTTTTGGAACGAGGTTATAAGTTGAGCGAGTGCAGGCAAAGATTTTCACAAAACGATTTTTACGGCAAAAAAGGCTGTGTTCGTTCGTTACTTATTCAAATTGAAAACTTTGGTTGACCGTTTTAGCATGCATAATCTAATGACTAATGCATGAAAGGAAGGATTATGCGCAAAGCAGCTTGTTTGCTTTTCCATGCAAATTCGGAAAATTCCATAAGTTGGATAAATAAGTTCGTGTAAATATGGAAAATCTATTCCTTTTCCAGAATAGAAAAGTTGTTTTCTAGTTTTCATGCCGAGGCTCTTTTGTGGTTCTTTTGAAGGACGAACGACGTGGACTTTCTGATATGAAATTCATGACCCAAAGAGAACCGATTTTTTCTTGGTATTCTTGTATGTATTGTCCTTTAAGATATGGCATGGGATACCTCTTTTGAATCCGAAATTTGGGATGTCATATGTTATACTTGGTTCAAGTGAGTAGCTTTTTGGATTCGACATAAAATGGATCCCAAGAAAGTTAACCCCACCACGAATCAAATACTCCATTAAGGTGGATTAGTCGAATATATCATTTTAATTAATTATAGAAAAGGGATTGAATGGGTCCTGGCATAAATTCGCCGAGAAAATACGGTCCACACATCTCCGATTACATCCAAAAATTGCCATCTACATTGGTCAATCCATAAGAGGCAACTCATTTTGCGTAAACCAATTTATCTTTGAGAAACATTTGATGTTTCTCGTTATCTTGGTTAGTAGTGTACATAGTAATACTCGACGTTGCAGCGATCCCCTAAAATCAGGCAAGTGATAAGAATCGAGGACATTCTGGTGTTCCTTCGAGTTGTCTATGTACCTGAAAAAGTAAGGCGGACCTCAGTGGAGAACATCGTTCAAACCATGGTAGCCTCCTCCGAAATAGTGATGAAAAAAAATGTGTGGCTCATTACAGCCGTCGAGTCAGAATGGGTCCGTGAAAGACATGATAATTTTCGACTTCGGAATTTCGGAAAGTACTAATCGAGACCTTTCATTTGATACTCTGCATGACTATATTTGGTGAAAAAAATTTACACTCCTTAAATTCGACGTAGAATGATGTAACTCACTGTACGCGTGAGTGCTTGCAGTTCCCACCTTTCCACCAAATTTGATATCAATCGCTATAACCGTTTCCGAGAAAAATGCGTGTGACGGACAGACGGACAATTTTAATAAGGCTTTGTTTTACCCAAAACTCAAAGAAACAGTAACATTTAAGAAAAAACAGTTCGGAGACCGGGAAGTCAACGGTCCAGGTATATAAGGTTCTGTGTTTTTCTTATATGAGGAACTTTAAATCCAAGACTATATCATTTTAATATGATACTGACAATTTATGGTCCCTTTCCGTATAATAAATCCATTTGAAAACCATCAGTTTTTTTCTGCGTAAAAGCTTTAGTCAATTCAATCTTAAAGAAGGATATTGGGCACTGTGTAGTTATTCACACATTCACTTCAGAGGTAGAACAGCAGATTGGAATTAGGATTGCCACAAAAATTCGAACGAATCGAATGGACCTCTTTTCGTGAGGTTCAGATGTTTCAGGACTCATTAGATAACTGAGGTATTTGATGCGAAGTTGCGCCCAAAGTTTATTCCAGGATTTTGACAGCTAACAACTGATTGGTTGGAAAATTATTTTACGGAAGAAAGTTTGGTAGAAACGTTTTTCAAATAGGCAGTCTCACAAATCAGTTTTTCTGCTGAATCTGGAGAGGTGGTGAATACGCTGTGCATCTGAGGAAATGATCAGTCTGAGGGTCTAAGTTTCAAGTACGATTTGGACTGCTGGAATTATCGGCAATTCGGCCATACAGTATCGTGCGAAATTGGTCCGATTAAGAACCGGTAAGGTGCTTGAAATCTCTTTAAATGTGTATGTTATGCATGAGCATTGTATATGATATTTTTCTTAGTATTATATTTTATGATGAATAGTCTTTGGACCATCGTCGTAACGGAGTTAGAGAGCGGTGCTTTTCCTGCTTTTCCTACATACTCCCCGAATTCTCTGAGGTAGGGCTGAAAACTCAAAATTAATTATGGTTTTATCAAAAACAACATTTTCAAGTGCCATAACTATTTAAGATGGTAACTTTCCCTTCCCCCCATTAACACATTACCCTCTCCGGAGATGAGGTTGCAAATTTAATCTTTACTATTATTTTAATATTTTTAAAGATGATTTATTCAAATGGAATGGGGGAAAGTCCACCCAAGAGGCAGTACAGGAACAGTGTAGGAGCGTCTAACCCCTAAAGGTGTTGGCCCACTCCACGACTTAAATCCAAAGCATACCAAAAATTTTAAGGGAATGAATGCAATCTGAAAATTCGTGATTCAAAATGGTTTGCAAAGATCTCGGATTTGAATCCTGTAGTGAATTGTTGAGCATATTTGACACAAAAACCAAACAATCATGCAGCATCACTAAAGGATATTAATGAGTTATGAAAACGCATACAGGTTGCTTGGTAATTGATATCATCAGAATATGTTGCCAAACTCTAAGATTCTATGCCAAACAGGATAAAATATTTGATAAAAGCAACTGGATATCTGACTAGCTACCAAATTTCCATTAGAATTTATTCTATCAAGTCGAGAAAGTGATATCGGCCAAATGGCCACCGCCAGAATTAATTACCATACGAGCCCGTTTTATAGTATTTTCCATCACTATAGCGACAACTTCGGGTGACAGGTCCTCGCAGTCCTGGCGAATATTCTCCTTAAGAGTCTCAAGAGTTTGAGATTTATTGACGTTAACCCGCGACTTAAAAAAACCATAAAAAAGAAGTCTAGATCGGGCGATCTGGCCGGCCAGAATATCGGTTATGGCTCCAGCGGTGTGCACCGTGTCACCATCCTCTTGGAACCACATGTTTTCCAGTCCCAATTCGTTTAATTGAGGAAGAAAAAAATCGGTAATCATGGCTCTGTAGCGCGTGCTGTCCACAGTCGTTTGGTCCGCGGCGTTCTCAAAGAAAAATGGTTCGATGACTGCTTCAGCGTAAAAAGCACATCACGCAGTAACTTTGAACGGGTGTAATGGCTCTTCGTGGATGATACACTTTTATTCACCTAACCGCTAAGATGAAAATGAGCCTCATCGTTCATGATAATTTTCGACGGAAAATCGTCCTCCTCTTCGTTGAGATTCAGTAGATTCGTAGATTCAGTAAAGGGATTTATGGTTAGTCGATTTATATTCTGCGTTTGTTTACTTCACAAATGTCAAAACTGAATTGACAGTTGGCGCTATTTGCAAAGCAAAGGTTGGAAAGGTTGTAGCGTATCAGATTCATCCAAACTCACAAAATTATGTCAGTTGACACTCATCCTACTGTCAGGGGCTAGTCTTGTCGACTGTCTTGATATTTGTGCGTAATCTGGGCAATCAAGCGTTTTAAAAACCTCATTTTAATTATACCTTGCACGGTAGAGTTCAATATCCCTTCCTCCGGTAGTATCCCTCAAGGCCCTGATCCAATATGGATTGTTGCGCCAACGATTATTATTTTTATTTTATTCGCATATATCGATATTTTGGAAACCACTTGTTCCCTTCAGGTTCAGACGTGTAGCACTGGTGAAGTTACAGCTACTTTCTTTTTTGCGTCTGTCGCTAACTTCATCTTGTTTTTTTATTTCAATTACATCTGATTTTTAACATTTGACTGTTCTTGACCGTCTTTGTCTAATTGGATTGGATTGGACCATCTGCAGGATGCAGGGGAAAAGGGCATCTCCATCGCTTTACGATTAGATATTTTGGTTCGAGCAAAATTGCTTGCTTCCCAATCCCCTTCACCTAATACGCGTCCAGTGCATCAGACCAGGCAACGACTGCCATGTGCCAGATTTGGCGGTAGCCATTCCGCGGATAATTCTTATGAACTTGACAAAGGATCTACATCTGGCAACGGTTGAACAGATTTGGACTTGAACATTTTTTGGAATGTCTTTGAGATATTTGGACCCGTCAGTTTCTTACTACGCCCCCAATGTCAAAACTAGGACCTGTTTCAGGACTAGTACTACTAAGTACGAAACAAAATCATTCATTTGATAACCTTATACACCTTCATTCAGAGAAAATAATCTATTCTTCTTAAAGTCAAGATGAGATCTTGTGGAGGATTTCATAATTCACATATGCCCACCAAATTTCGTGGAAACAGAACCGTGTATGGCAAACTGACAATAAATTTATTTTGATACCACGAAGATTTACTTTTTTAAACATACACAATGTTTGGCAAATCACTTGCGCGTTTTAATAAATAAATATTTCCGTGAATAGAAAACGCTTCAACAAATTTTTTTCATTTCGAAATTCCGGTATAAAAGATGATTTCTCATTCATTCATTCATAAGATGCAAACTGATTGTGGGTCTATAATTTTATAGAGTAGTGTATTGGATATCCTGGCAGGAATCACCACCCTGAATTACAGTATGGTGTATCAACACAGCATGTCTTCATGTCTGCGGTCATATTGATCTGGCATTCAGAAATTCCAGAAGCAAAAGCTCACACTTGGCTTCACTTCACTTTATTATTCAAAGACTTCTATGAACTTTTCGCCGTAAAATCGGAAATAGTTTCAATCTCAGTTCGTCCCTAGGTTACGTATCAAAAGGTCCCTTACAATGATTCGAATTAGTCCTATGGAAACCTATTTGGCTAGTTTTATTCAATTTGAGCTTGACGTCGGAAATTCCATTGAAAGGATTTGCTTCAGAAGTGAAAAGGTATATTCTATTTCTCAGCATTAGACCCAATAACTCTCTACGTACGTTTTTGCAATATGTATGGGAAATTCGCCGAAATACTGTTACCTTTACCTTGGCAAAGTCACTGGGGGCTAGCAATGTTTACCGTCGATACCTGGAGAAATCGCATTACGAATCATTTTTCGCACATATAAAACACTGGGTTGCGTCACCTTTCACCTGACCCGCAGCAAAAATTCTTGAGTGGTGTGTAATGCGATTTACACCATTTTATTTTTACTTTTTCCTTTTTGTGACTCTGGGTAATGCTTGGGTGCTGTTTTTGCTTTTATTTTGTTACTCGCACATTTTCATAATTATAGCGCTGGCTTTTTTTGTTTGAGTACTTGTAAAAGTTTTTTTTATTAAATTTTCTTCTATGGAAACATGTAATGCATGCACACATAATGGGATGTGTTTAATTTTACGCAATCATAATTTCGGTGAAAAATTTTAATAAGGTCTTAATAACATGTAAAGGATGATTTGAATGGTGCCTCCGCAAATTCCAATAGAAATTTCAAGCTAATTTTCCGATAGGCGAAAGTTATACATGGAATTTCGCATATCGGTGGTCTATTTGCAAAACAATCCAAAGTTTAAATGTTGCAATTTTGAAGGGAAAGCAAAAAGCTATTTCCCTCTTTATGCACAAAAAAGACATACGTTTTAACAATCTACTGCAGAATGCCTTGAGTTTATCAGTGAATCAGAAAGAGGTTATAAAACGAGGCGAGGCGCTGAAATGAACCGAATGATACCAATAAGCGGATTTAAAAAAATTGGAGCTCACAGGATTTTACATATGCAATTTTGGTTTTTCCAATTAAATTAAAAATTGTAGTTCACTTTGTATATGCAGGATTGAGTGAAGATAAAATTGCGCTTAAACTATTCATTATTTATTATCTACTTGGAAGTACACTAACATAATTTTCATTTTAAGATCAGATCTGGAGATTCATTTTCCTATTCAGAATCATCCGTTTGTGGTAAATATACAAAGGAAGGCTTCTTTAATGAATTAATTTTCCTCTAAGTCCCTTTTTTAAGATTGAAATCTAAGAGAAATAGTGTTCTTTGAGATCGGTGCATCAACGAACGTTTTAAACCCAAAGTGTCGTCCGCTCTATCGCCTTATATGGTTCTGAGTGCTAGTCGGCTGCGAAAGACCATGAACGATGCCAGGTGCTAATTCAGACAAAAATGTTCCTTTGGATTAGAGACATAGCATGCTATGATCACAACCGAAATTGATATCCAGTTAAATCCTCTGTCGCTAAGATTGTCCTGAAGATCGAAGTCGACTGGAAATGAACAAAAGACTGATTGAAATGGCGATGGCTTATTTGAAATAATTAAAACTTGTTTTTTTTTATTCGCTAGTGTTATTTATTGGTCTTGTATCAGTGCCCAGGCTCTGATGAAGGGAAGAAGTGGTTCCTGAAATATCGGTATTTGCAAGACCAATAAATAACACTAGCGAATAGAAAAAAACAAGTTTTAATTATTTCAAATAACTTAATAGGTAGAAATACACTCAGCGATGGTTTGATACGCTAGATAATAGTTAGGGATACTTTTCGGATGTGTCCGGATAGCTCAGTGGTTAGAGCACTAGGCTGTCGTACGGAAGGTCGCGGTTCAAATCTCACTGGTGGCAGTGGAATTTGCATCGTGATTTGACGTCGGATACCAGTCGACTCAGCTGTGAATGAGTACCTGAGTCAAATCAGGGTAATAATCTCGGGCGAGCGCAATGCTGACCACATTGCCTCCTAGTGTACCGTTACGGTCTTGAATGAAGTGCTCTAACACACTTCAAGGCCCTGATCCAATATGGATTGTTGCGCCAACGATTATTATTATTATACTTTTCGGAGCCGGATAAATGCTTCGCGCTCACGATAAACTATCATGAGCTATTGTTGTTAGAAATTGAAAAGCCTAGGCAAATCCTAAAAACTACCAGCAAAATCCAATGAACATCATTCAATAGAGATTGCTTTTACCCCTCAAGCTTTTTACAGGGAAAATAGTTTTAATGGCCTGAAAAGTTGATTTTCCCAACGTACATATTTGCAGGGACGAATTTATTGTGATTTCTATTTTTTTTACATAAAGGATGTATCGATTACAGGAGGAGCTACACAATGACTCCTAAAAAGGTTGAAAAGGAACAATGATTCCTATTTTGAAGGACAATTATGTACATATATATATATCAATTCTACTATTTACATAAAACATTAAATGCGCTTATTATGAAACCGAATTGGATGAATCGCCAGACACTTCAATTTTCACCTGATTAATATTCAAAATAAGATTTTCGATTGAGCATCGTAGGGTAGGTTGGTAGGTATCAGTGGCCGCTCCGAGGAGCCCAATTAGCGTTGTGGTGCACCGTTTTAATGTCACAACCCCTAAGACCGTGACTGCTGTTATGAGAGCAGGGAGGCAGAGTCTAGCAGGCTTGGATCTTCAGAGCCAGCCCGTAACATTCACGAAGGAAAGCAGCTCTCCAACCCTGCAGCGTCGTAGGATTTTTTTGAAAATTAAGTTTGACAATTCAATAGCTAATTTTTAGCGATTTTTTTTTTTTTAAAAAAAAAGCAAAATACAAAAATTTAAATTGTTGCCATTTTTTCCTAACATTATTCGATTCAAGATTCTAGGCGGACTGGAAAATCCTGGCAGCAATCGTGCAATCGTGGCTATGTGTATCCATGTAATAAAAAATAAACAACTGTGGTAACTTGACGCACGAACACATAGAGGCCGCTCGGTAGTTTAAAGGTATCTGATACCGTGTGGATCAGGTACTTCTTTGCAACTCTGCTCCATTGGAGCGCCGAGGGGTAATGATAGATCAATGCAAGAAAAAAGAACGGGAATGGCAGGAAATGCCGTGCCGCGAAGAAACTGAAACCATATGTATTATATTCTGACTCTAGCCTTTTTAAATAAATATAAAAGATCATCAATCATGCAAGGATTCTACTCAAAAAGATTTATTGAAAGTTAAAAAACTTGTTATACTATCTAAACTGAACCCCGAAACCGGGCATAATTCTTACACTCGAAGATTATGTGTTCGTTGGTTTCTCTAACCGTGCAAGTATTACATTTGTCTGAATCTATGTTTCCGAACTTTTTGCGAGCAACTTTCTCTGATGTTTTTTTTTACACGGAGGTGTTAAAAAATCTTAGAGACACATACAGGTTAACTCTGCCGTGTGAACGTCAAGGCTGACATCGAGGTAGTGAAGTCCTCGGTGTTTAACGTAGGCACCTGTCTTGAGACTTAATCCTACGGCTCTCTTCAGGCACGGATTGATTTTGTGACCACAATCAGAGCCCCGCTGAAACGAGCGCAACGGTACCAGTCTATGTGCGAGCATCACCTAAATCTCTACCGAACTATGGAGTACGGTACCCGTGTTGGTACGCAACACCACGTCGAGGCCCGAAGGTCTCTTCTCGCTTGAGCATCAACCACAGCCCCGATGAAACTCCAACTAGGGGGCCAACCGCAACTAACCGAGCTGTACTCAGATACGACAGGAATTTTCCTGAAGTATAGGAGTCCAGGGGCTACCTCGGTTTCCATCGTACCAGTATACCCCTGGTAAGGTTTCGTGACCGAAGCCACTTCAGATGAGTCCCCGTGCAAACTCGGGTCTGATCGCCCTTGCTAGGCCTTGGAGCATTCGCCTACTGCATCACGGTAGTGTGGGATTTGCATCCATTAAAAAACAACCCCATCTCGCTTCTGCTCTTGCCCCACGGGACCACCATTTCGGCATTACTTCGCGGGGCGGGCTTGCCTTCCGTAGGCCTCCATGTTTCCAACTCTGCAGTCCTCCGCTTCTTTACTTCCTTCATTAGCTCAATTCTGTCTTTAGGTTACAGCCTCTCCATTTCTTTGCGCTCTTCTGGCACGTTCTTTTCTCAGGAGCTGGGTTTGCATCCGCACAATTGTGTGGATGACCGAAGTCCAGTTCGCCTCCGATCTGATAATTCCCGGATTAAGTTTTGGGGGCTCACGCCGACTCCCAGGGCCTCGCTCAAGCTTCTTCTCTCCTCCCGGAATTTCGGGCACTCAAACAACACATGCTGTGGGTTCTCTGGCATCCCACGACATCTGCAACAGTTCGGGGAATCATCCACCCCGATACAATGCAGATACAAATTTCACCGTGCCCAGTGAGAAACTGCGTGAGGTGATAGTTCACCTACCCGTGTCGTCGATCAAGCATTTCCCTAATACTAGGAATAAGCTTGTACGTCCACCAGAGTCTATGCGACTGCTCTCTTGCCATTCGCCGGTGATCTGCTTCCGTTCCTAATAGACCCGTCTGCCTCCGTCCATACAGGCATCGCATCTCCCTCGCTAACAGGTCAATAGGGATCATCCCTGGGATTACGTACACCGCATCATCTGAACTAGTTTGAAATGTGCTGCATACCCTCAATGCAATCAGACGATATGCAGAATTTATCTTCCTCCAGTTCTGTACGTTGTCCCAAGCCTCCGCCCACACAGGCGACGCGTACAACAATATGGATCGCACGACCCCAGCTATCAGCAGCCTACTACACTGTTTTGGCCCACCTACGTTGGGTATCATCCTGGCAAGGACCGTGGTGGCCTTTGCAGCTTTTTCACAGGCTTGTCATCACCGATCCTTCCGCAGATCTCCCAAATTTTCTCCTCGGTAACGCGTGGTATTACATCAACTTTCTTATATGTGTGATTGGTCTGAAGGCGATGCAGTAATTTTTCTTCGGAAGCTGTAAGTACACGTGTAACTTCCGGTTGAATTATGGGTAAAGGAGTGTGAATATTAGAAAACAATGGTCCTTTCACACGTGATATCGCCAAAAAGTCATCCTCCCACTCTCTATAGGAATGTTTCTGAACTGTCTTCAGAACATCAACAGGGGAGGGTTCGATCAAACTTGTGGGACTATAGCATAGAGCCTTACGGACCTCTACATGGGTGGGTTCATTTAATGGGTGCCCCGCGTGCGCCGGGCACCATAGAACTTTTAAAGACTTAAAAGGGGGTCAGAAACAAGGTCATGAATTTTGCCAACTAGGTGACGCGATGGCGTAGCTTGTTTGAGTAATTTACAAGTATGGAGAGAGTCCTGTCTGTTTGCAAACAACCTTCTCCTCATCCATCCTGAACGCCACCTTGACGACTCTACTCATAACTGGAAATAAATTAAAGTGAAATACGACATGAAGCGAAATTTTAGATTAAATCCGTATATGTACATCAGAAAACAGATGAGAACCAATTTGTCCTATGGTTAATCAAAGGCAATTTCTAATCATTTTGATTATATGCATCAGTTTTCTCCGAATTTCAAATTAATTTATGCTAATGAAAGCATCCTCCAATTCGAAACATAACTAGAAACTCCCGAATCTCAGAAAACAGGCATTTTGATGCGCCTTGGGAATCATACGCCCCTCTCTAAATTTCAGGAATTCTCCAAGAGAAGTGAAAAGGGATTTTTTTCTTGAACACCGCTCATCAGAATCATTAAATTCTAATCGACCGTAATGTTTTTCGAATTACTCTTGTTTTTTAGCGTTATAGTAATTATTGTACGTCGATTTTAAATTCTTCTGTTACCCTCCTAATGCAATAGCCAATTTTCCTAATTGATTCCGTATCGACCCATCGATTTGTCGTGCTGTGCTATCAAACAAAGGGGGTTTAGGGAAAGCAACAGCAACAAAGGCCAACAATATCTATAAATTGATTTATGACGTGTAGGCTGGTATAGGAATTCTGTAATAATCAATTTACTTTTACCTGTACTTCCCTAACCATGCATTGTGGATGGGTGTAAGTAGAGATAAAATCTGTAATGAAACAGAGTAGTGCATTGAGAGTTAGCCAAATCGAAAGGCGAAAGGACTCTCAAAATGACGTTTAATTTGTTTATTAGATATGTAGTTTCTTTAAAAGCGGCATCGGTTTTGGAGGACGTATGGGAAGTAAGAAGCTAAGAAGTTTGAGAAAAATATAATCCTTACCTTAAGCTTGTTTGTGTTCGAATTTATTGCAGCAAATTTAATAAATCTATTAATTAGCCCTACAAACTTCAGTGCGATTTTTTTCAATAAAAGATATAATTCTATAAATAAATAAAAAAAATGCGGGAAAATTTAAAGAAGGAAACTCAGTCATGGTGTTAAAAGTCAATCCACTCGAATCATATTCAAAGAACATGTCAGAATATTCTGTATATACGTACAATGAGGGAGGAAACAACAATAAGCAACTGGGAAAAGCCAGCATTTCTAATGAGCAGGAAGGACTGATATGAAAGAGCAGTAAAAACGACGCCTTGAATCGGAGGTAGCACATTGCCGCCGATACGATATCTGTAAACTAATGTTTGTCATGCAACAACACGGCACAGCTGCTGGTATATGCATTCCCATCCGCAGACATATGGTTCGTGTTAAAGCGTTCCAACCGTGTCAAGTGAAGACACTTCCTATGCCTGTTCTTTTAGATACGGATATGAGAGGATAGGTCAATATCTGTTATTTTTTTATTGGAAATTCTGGGAACGCACGATCCAATTTTGCATTTTTCCTTACTTCTGAAAAGAAAAATAACAATGAAAGGCTTAGAGAACATTTGACATTTAGAAATATTGCATTAATCTGATGATGGATTTTATATTGGAAGGAGTAGTCAACCTTTTCGGTGACATTTGAATTCATGGCACCTTAACTCTGTAGCGTGGAGTAGATCTAAAAAGATTGATATGTGTAATAGGCCAACACGTGTACGGAATTCTTTATGAAAATTCAAATGTCCCTTGTGTATATGCCTAAAATGGAATTGAAGGAATTGAAAATATTTTGAGATACAGTGGTCAAAAAAAGTTTGTCAACAAAGCTAAAAAAAGTGAAGACATGACGAAATTTTAGGAGCAAAATTGGCTTATCATGCCCCAATGGATTGTAACATACAAAAGAAATATTATTGAATTCGCAAGTATTAAAAAAAATGAAGAAAGTAGAATTAAATTAACTAAGCCGTTGGGAAACGAAAAGAAACTCTAACTTCACCATGAAAAAAGTGTCAACATTGAAAATAATAAAACCATTCGCCTTTGAAAAAGAGGATGTAATATTTAATACTTTGTATATCCACCGGCTTTAATCAGGGCTAACAACCGACCGGGCATTGATTCCCCCAGGATTCGAAGGTAATGTGTGGTAAGATTGTTCAGTGTCTTCGCGGAGTTGCGTTTCCATGTATGCTTCACTATAGACGGGTGGGCGTTGATCGGTACAATTGGTTCCATTGATTTTCAAAAGAATTGAGATCCGATGATGGGGAGGGGTGTCAAACACTTTGGGACAGTTATAAAGGACCCATATTTAGATTCATTCTATTTTTTGGATCGTTATCGTGGTAAAAGTAGAATAAGTCTAGGATGTGTAGTTTTTCATCACTTTAGCGCAGATTTTCTTCGCTTTTTTAAATTGTAGTGTTCCTACCTCAAACTATGACAATTCGGCCACCATATTTGATATTTACGTTACAGATTTGTTTAATCAAATTCAGACTGATAACCCTTCTCCGAAAAGTTTCGTCCTTATATATCGCCGTTCCAAACTCGAGGCGGTTAATGAATCAAAACCGGCAGTTTTCAACAAGTTTCTAATTGTTTCATTCTTTTTTGCGATATACGAGGTGTGTTCAAAACGTAAGGTGAATTTTTATTGCTTTAAAAAAATATTTTATAATTAATCCATAATTATTTTGTCCCCTCCAACGTAATTCGCCTCACATATAATATACTTATGCAAGCGTTTTTTCCAGTCCTTGAAGCATTCCTAATAAGCACTTTTTGGTATAGCCTCGAGCTCTTCTAGCGATGCAGTCTTTATCTCATCAATCGTTGCAAATTGTTGTACTTTCATAGATCTCTTCAGTTTTCGGAACAGGAAAAAGTCGCAGGGTGCCAAATCCGGTAAATATGGTGGCTGAGTTGTGGTTGTCGTTTTGTTTTTCGCCAAAAAATCTCTCACAAGCAACGATGAATGAGCAGATGCATTATCAAATTTTATTTTTTAAATACCGAATGTTTTTGAACTTTCCCTTTTTCCTACTGTTGCTTGCTGTGCTGCTTAAGCTGCCCAAACGGTTAACGCATCACTAAGTAGAGAACGTATCTTCTGTTGCTTTTCTTTTGATGGTTTTAGGTGATTTAAAACGCCGACCTGGTCTCATTTGTTTATTTATCTGGACCGTTTTTCTTCCGTAGACGTTTTGAAATAGGCAAATCATTGTTTCAGCTGCTTCAATTTTCTGGAATATCACAATAACGGGACAGAAAATGGTTTCCCATATATTGGAATTTTTCGTCAAAATTAGGGAAGTCTAGCGCCTACATTCGATCGTAAGGCTATCTGCGACTCATTATTGTTAAATCCCACTTTATTGCGTTTGAACCAAAATTTGATTGGATGATGTATTGTTGTTACTAAAATTGTCCTTTGCTTTTGCAATTTTTATTGCATCTCTATACCCACTTTTGAAGGACGTAAGTAATTACTCTGAGCAAAACAAATACGTGTCTGCGCACTAAATATTGGTATCCTCACTAGAATGACCGAGAGAATCGCAAGATCCCTTCGGAAAAGGTGCATTGACATTTGCGCCCTACAAGAAACCCCACACGGTGCTAAAAGTTGCGATATAGAATGCCAACGCAGTAAAAATGGATATAAACCTCTTTACTTTGTTAGCCCACACACTCAATACGGTGTTGGCATTACCATATCTGACAACAGGACCTGACGACATCGTATCTAAGCTGTGGGAAGCGAAAAGCTGGGACCTAACTGGCTCAACGAGTTCTTCAATTGGCTTATTGTGGAAATAGCTCTATTACGAAGTGTGGCGCGGGTGTATCAAAACCGCGATAAGCGCCCTCTCATCATTCCTCTTTGTTTTTGTTATGGACACTATCATACGTGGCATCCAACTTCCAAGGCCTTATACGCTACTTTATGCAGATTATGTTTTCCTGGCGTCTCATAACAGATCAGCATCTGTGCAACTTGTTAAAAAATGGAATGATTGCCTCATATAACGCAGCCTCAGGTTGAATATGACTAAAACAACATTTTTGTTGACCGATCCCCATGAAACAGGCACTATCGCTGTCAATGGCGGTGACCTATCCAGAACTGAACGATTTAAATATCAGCCAATGGTGAATTTGACTTATGAAATTGTTTCACACATTAGCGCAACCTGGATAAAATAGGGTTCCACAACTGACGTAGCGACGAACTAAAATTTACTGCGGTGTTATCTACTCTATCGCCCTCTATGGTTCTGAGTATTGGCCGACTATGAAAGTCAGTAAACGGCGTATTGCGGTAATGGAGACGAAGATGTTGCGTTGGACTAGTGGCGTGATACGAATTGAAGATATCGGCAATCGATATGGGGTTAAAACGGTCTTTAAAGAATTTCGAGGGTCACGTAATTCACACTAATGAAAATTCGCATCCAAGCCGATGGTAAACAACCAACAGGCCGGCCGAAGCAATGGTGGCTTGACAAGCTGAAAGATGATTTGAAAGTCTTGTGATTACATCCACATCAGCATAGAATAAAATAGCGTAACTGATCACGTCGAGCTGACCCCGCTTGTGGACGAAACAAAGGCTAAAGAAAAAGCTTATCTCACGCAACAGTACTTTAGTGTGTTGTACAGCTATCGATGACAAAGGATCAGCCTTTGGAAAACCTCATTAGCAGCGTAGCGTCCTAAAAATCTTCTGTACTGTTGTGAATTTAGACTTTTGTTTTCATTTTCCTACAGCTTTATTAATTCGATTTTAACTTTTTTTCTTTTTTTGCATACGCCTAATTAGCTCTATTTTTTAAGTATGTTACCACAAATTTGGGCGTACCCAAAGTTTTTTTTCCCCTAATTTTTACCTTGGTTTTAATTTTTTTGATCGTTGTTAACTAGCTTTTTTTGACCACAGTATGTACGAAATATGTTCCTTTATAACAACATTTTGTTAGATATCTGAGACTGTTTCAATATACAGTCAACCAATTAAAAAATAGGACAGTTACGACAATATACTTTGAAGTCAAATATCTCAAATAACCTATTGAAGAAAAAGAAACAATACATTTGTATGTGAATTTTCTACCGTTATTATTATTTGGTTACTATTATTTTTAAGCTGAAAAATAGCGATTAAACCAAAAATGCGCAGCCAAAAGAAAACTTGGACACTTCAAATTTAATGCAAAGAGAACAAATTTATGATAACAATTGAGTTTTGTATGGTAACCATTAACTTTTGAAACTGCTAGTTTTTCTTTTCATTGATCCTACAAGTATTTCAGTAACCTCTGTAGGAATAGACCTCCCGATATCCTTTATGTGGATCTTCAAGTCCTGCGTGGCTTCTTTTTGACGTGTGACCACAAGTCTTTTATCAGATTTAAATCCGGGCTCCGAGGTGGCTGGGCAAGAGTCCCTTTGACATTATAGAGGACACATTCCTTTACGACCCTGGTTGTGTGCTTTGGATCATTGTAATGATCTAACATTATATCAGATGATAAACCTAATATAGCAAACGTAGCTGGTATGTACTGGCTTGGTATGTCAAGTTAAACTATTTTATTGGCGTGTTCTTGGTTTTTATGCAGTAATCCTCGTCCTTTAGACGTCATAGCACCCTACATAATTATGCTGCCATCGCCGTATTTAACTGTTGGCTCAATATTACAAACTTCTAAGGCAGCCACCACCGCCACGTCACGGCATAAAAAAAAAACGGTTTTCCAAAGCTCTTCTGTCTTATTAATGACCTTTTGAGCATATTCAACTCGTCTTTTCAATATTTCTTTGGGAAGGCGATGGCTTCTTCTTTGGAGTATAGGCCCTTAATCGCTGTTTGTGAAGAAAATTACGAACGGTTTTGGGAAGATCTGTTACTATACCTTTGTGCCAATTTTTTTTGCAAAAGATACTGCAGTTGCCTTGGGGTGGTTTCTTATGTTTCGCGAAATCTGCCGTTTTCTTTACTTCGACTAGATTTTCACAGTTCGAGTTCGAGAAACGGAGCCACTTTCTTTAAAGTTTTTTTTATCGCGCGATGAATAGTAAACGTTGGCTTTTTGTTTTTGAACTATTTTCTTAATACATCCATAATATTCAATGATCAGCTCATTGGAGTCACAGGACAGCTGCTCATTGTTATTTTCGGAAGCAATTAGCAAAATTACGTGTTGCGATATAAAATGATGTCCGAGTTTTTTTGACTGGGATAAATGATCACCTTTTGTTTTTCTATGATGTTCATGTGTAACATAGAATTACTAAAATAATAATAACGGTAGAAAACCACCATAAAGAGTTATTGTTTTTTCTTTCATAACTCATTTAAAAATATCATATGGTTTTTAAGATATTTTACTCCAAAATGTACTGCAGTAACTGGCCAACTTTTTAATTGGTTCACTGTATGTCATGTAGAATTTGCTACGCGACTGCAGGAATGCTTCTCTCCCTAGATACTCGTTACAATTTAATTATTTTATTAGGTGGCCTTTCCTCTAAGGACCTAGTATTGAAAACGATTGCAGCACATCATTGATTCATCACTCCGCATGTATCAATCTTTATCCATAACTGAGCGGTTATCAAGAACCAGCTAACATTGCTTTTCGCGGATGTGGTTTTCCAGATTGGATGAGGCATACATCTATAATGAATCATGAAAAGTGGAACATTTCTATCATCTTCTGGGCGCTGATTGCTTTTTTAATTGTGAGTCTTAAGCGGTAATAATGAATGAAACAGACACAAATGCGTTAGCCGTTAGTGAAAATGCCTTATTTAAGCTATAATGAATCTTGAATATCATTTTCAGGTTCAGCGATTTTAGAAGGCATATCGATTATACACCTCTATGAAATCTGAAATCTGTATCCATGCGGAGCCCGAAACCAACGCACTTTTAATTAGAACGTCCAATATCAACGTGAAACCACTAAATTTGTCATTCAAATGTGATATAAATCTTCAGATGTGTCTTTAATTCCCCAGTAGTTTCGTGGTAGAATGTTTGGGATTGTGCGCTAGCAGCATGAGATAAGCACCGGAAATGATTGAATGTTTAATGCGATAGAAACATTCATCACAGAGAACTCGAAACGTTGCTAACCCGAGTCAATAGTGCCTGCGGCGTCTTCTGTGCATACATCATGAGGCCCCGTCCCTATCTTCAAAGCATGCATCACTAGATTCTCCCTTTACCGGAAATAAGGCACATGTGTATGGTTTATATGACTGTGTTTAACTATTGGATGAATTTACTTGAAAATTTAATGGCCACACGGCCAAATGCTCTCCTAGATGCTGAACCACACATGCCTTCATATAACTGCATATATATGTATGCGAAACAGCAATTGCTGGGCCGATTAGTTGAAATTGAACAAAATTGACTTGATTCAAAAAAACAAGAAAGAATGAGTTAATTCTAATAAATTACGGCCCTACTAGTACGAGTACTTTTGTTCCAGAGAAAGTACACGTTCGACCGGGGCCAGTACGTCACTTTCTTGTGTTACGTAATTGACTGCAAAGGTCAATCTTGAAAGTCTTAGAACGTCAAAAATAAGTGCTGGTTCTTATTGTTAACTAGGAAAGTTCCGCTTTAGCCCCGCGGAAAAGGAAGAAAGAAAATTGTCGCACTTATTGTTAGAACTCCACTTGGCCTGGGCTCAAGTATATGTACATATCTTGTCGTACCACTTGAATGTCGGATATGACCGTGTCTAGATACATTTGTATTATATGTTGCGTCAAATATAAAATTGTATTATTCATGCTATGCCCAAGTTTATGTGAATATTAGTTTGCCCCTGTGCATAGCTACTAAAAGTATTTTCCAGAATAAATTTCAGTTTGCTTAAATGTTTCGTTTTCAAAGTAGATGGAAATATGAAGTTAGAATGGAAATGAGATCAACATCCGACTTATTGTTACCGACCTTCTCGTGCTACTATGACGTGTTGAGGCAGTATCACTTTTATTGCAAATTCATAGAATACAACGCGATTGTAAATAATGAAAACAGCCAAATTAGTATGATATTGAAATTAAAAGGCGGACGTAAACCAATTTATTGTGAGTTGATTGTTAGTTCGACCTTGCCTAATTGGATAATTAATAAGTGAGATATTGCACATCGGATTGGTCTTGAGGTTGTATTATATTTAAAATGCTTTGAACGTTTACTTTCAATTCGAAGACTGATTTTAACTGCCTTACGAAGAAAATCTGATTCTCTTCTTGATTTCGCGAAACTATGAGACTGTTACTGTTACATATAGCTTAATTGGGCTGAATGCTAGCTTGGAAAAATACATTCAGTCTTGACTTGCATTTTCAGTTGGACTCACTTCAGCTAGATACTACTTAAAGCCTTGACACTTTAAGAGAATATTTGCAGTTTCACCTTCAACAGCCAAATCTTCGTGTTTAGTAAAACCCAGAAACTCAAATATACTTTCAAACATCCACATCAATTTAGTCCAAAAACGTAGAATACTGTCTAGATTCCTGTTTCTTTAATCTTGGATTTGCAGGATATCTCCATATATCAGTCTGTCAGAACCCTATTCTATGGTCACAGTTACATGATTAACCAAGAATTTTGTTACGAGTTACTCGGTCAAAAGAAATGTTTGCTTTAGATCACCAAATTGATATAAATTAATTACGGCATTCGGCCTTACGTTTAAAAAAGCGTCTAGTTTCCTAACCGATCTTCCGCTCGGTCAAATTAACCTCGAGATTGAAATACAGGTATCAGGAATTAATCGTTTCGTTGAAAGTCGAGATGATCTTGCGCAAGCCAATCCAAGCGACAAGATGGAGGATTAGATAAAATAGTTGCAATGAACGCGTTAAACGTTCAAAATGTTTTGGTTATACGAGTATACATATGTATGTACCTTCATCAAAAAACTTCAAGAATTTATTCAGAGAATGTTAAGTACGAAGCATGTCCAAAAAGCAAGTGTATTCATGAATTTCAGAGGAGAAGCTAAATAAAATGAAATGCAATTGATTTTTTCCTATACGTATTTCGAGCGCAAGTTGTGCCCTTCTTCAGTATCTGATCAACTAAGATAGTAATTCCTAATCTATGCTATAAATATTAAAATTTAACATTTTCATCTACGAGTATAATTGCTACCCGATTACTTAATTAGAGTTCGTAGAGACACTAATGTTGCCGGCTATCACCCTTGCCACCTCTTCCAGAAGCTTCGATTGCACGTTGTCTCTGTCGTGGTTCAATCTGTTCCTTTCTGGTTCCCTTAGGATCGCGAATCTCTCTTGGGCAATCAACTTCTTCCTGTTCCCGCATTCCTCTTCAATCATGTGCCGTATTATCATTGGTTTCAGCGTTGTGCTCTTTTTTTCCTTTCTCCTTGTCATTTCCGCTTCTCTCTCGTGCTCTTCCTAGCGTAACGAAACCAGTCTTTTAGTTTGTCCTATGTAGCCTTTCTCACAATCTGGACATGTCAATTTGTACATCCCACTGGATTCATGTTCTGTGATCCTTGAGCGATCTCAGCTTGGTTTTAAGTTGGTGAATCCTATTCGATGACACCATGTCTATGTTTAGCCCTTCCATCGTCTCTATCAGTTTCGACGAGCCGCAAAGTGTGTAATCTTTATTCTTTTTTTCCCTTTCAAGTTATTAACGAGGGATGTCATTGCCGGGTCTTTTAATAATCGACCATTGGAAGCCGTTTTTCACTCCGGTGTCGATTATATACTTCTTTGCTTTGATAAATCTTTCAGCACTGTGGGGCACGTGAATAATCGGTGAATCATGGCATGGAAAGGAGCCATTTTATGCGAATAGAAGTGGTTCGAAATATCTGTGAACTGTATGTGTAGGCTTCCTGTAGAAGACGAGAGAAATCCCTTTCTCCTCTCTAATGATCCTTAAATCAAGAAATGGAAGTTCTCCACTGACTTTTACCTCCATTGTAAATCTAAGGTTCCAATGTACTTTATTCAGGACCTCCAGCATTTCCTCCACTTTGTCTTCATGGACAATGGTGAAAGTGTCATCTACATACGTTGACCAGATCTTTGAAGTTTAGATCATTCTCAATTCTATCTATGAATACGTCCCTCAAAAAGAATAAAAGGAGGTTCCCCATTGTCACGTCTCTGGTTTCTTTGTAGAACTTTCCTTTGAATGTCAGGTAACTCTCCGGCATGCATACCTCCGCAAGTTTCATAGCATCCCTGTATCGCTTTTCCTTGCCAAGAATGTGGGAATTTTACTCAGAAACCACTAATCGAGGGACAAAAGCGCCTCCTTCACTGGGATGTTTGGAAACAAGGCCTCCACATCGAATGACACTAGTCGTTCATCCGGTATTGTAAATTCCACATCTTTTAGTTTTCTGATGAGGTCCTCTCTATTCCTGATGGCTTTTCCTACGGGTAGCCCCCTCGTTGCTTAAACCTCTTCAATAGCCACTTGTCGATATTTTGTGTGGGCTAGTTTGTGGCTGTTATCATTTCCCGATTTGTGGATCTTTGGTATTATTGGCAATGGGGCTTTGGGCATCCGAAGTTTAAGCAGATTGAGTTCAAGCGCACATTGATACCTGGGATTGTTCCAAGGAAGAGAAAGATGTTAGGATTTGGAATTGGGTTTAACTGATTTGTGATCAGAAAGTGGTCAAGGCAGAATTTGCAGTATTCGCTAATGTAGCTGGATAGGGGAGGATTAAAGTGCTGGAATTTTAGGGCCAGTCGCGAGCTATTGAATCAGGGGTGAAATCGAGGTTCGTTGGAATTGTAAGCAGTGTGTAACCAGGACGTATTCCTGGAGGGTCTGGGATGAGACGTACAGAAATGGTATTTTTCGAGAAGTCTTCAGTGTCGAGGAATAGGTTTGGGCAAGATACGGATGCTAGGAAAAGGGTTGAACACTGGGACTCAGTAAATGGGAGTGTCACTTCGAGGAAAAATTTGTGTGCAGGAGAGCTTGCCGGAGGCGAAGATCGCTTTACCTGCAGCTAGAATATTGCCACTTTAGCTGAGACGATCTATTCTGAAAAGATTAAACCAGGAAAGAATAGTTTCAAATGGGCTTGTGGTTTTGAGAAAAAGTTCCAACTTGCGTTTATGAGCTCGACCGATTATTTTAATGTCTATGATTGGATGAAAATCAGGCTATTGTGCTAAACATTTCGATAAATTGCCTCGATTTTTCGGCGAATCCACGTATATTGACAGGCATATTCGTCTGGTATCTGCTTACTGACTACTGTTGCGTACAGGGTCAGCAAAGGAAACTAATGGTCTCCTAAATAAAGGAAGGAAAATACATTCCTCGGGGTAGATGGGCGAAGAGGTGTTTGTTTGAGCGCGTTTTGTCTGGCGACGACCTTAAAAATTCAGTACAATTTCTGTTATTGGCTGGGTGGTCGGTGGAATAAAATTTCGTCTCATTGCCGATGAGCAGACTTTTAACCTTCTTGAAGTCCTGCGTAGACGATACAATAATCTGGTGAGGCTCGTGGTTTTCCATCACTACGGTGGGTGGGAATTTTTGTTTGGGCACATTTAGGGTGGTAAACGTGGGTTCGGATTTACCTGTTGATAGCGTTGTTGCGGTGGTGCGAGGTGCCGTCACTTGTGATGAGATTGATGGCTGGGTGGCTCTCTGTGGCGTCGGGATGTGCCACCATTGTTCTGTGAGTGGGAGCTGCAGCAGTCTGGTTAGGTCGCCTTTGGTTTTCCAAGAGTGGGGACTCCTCAGACGACTTTTGGGCGGATTGTCGCCATATCTGAACGGAGCTAACTTTTCTTGCTGCGGTGATCGTGCGGCAGTCTGCTCGGTTCCGTGGGAGTCATGCATTGTCGAATGGCATAGGTAGTTCTTTGCTTATGCTATCCTCTAAGAAGCTTATTTATAAGCAAAGCACTGTAGTGGTAAAAGTAACTTCTTAAGGGATATTTAACTTCAGTGCTAATAGTGTCTTCCTATTACTCTTTTGGCGACAGTACCTAAGGGTTATGAAAATTACCCAGGTAACGGCAAACCAGTATATGTTTTTTCTTAGAGATTACACATTCATATCTGCTCTTGGTGACATATGCAATGGTATTCCTTGAGGTATTACTATTGAAAATTATCTCTCTACTTAAATATTGAGTATAGGTTAGCACATATAAGATAAATTATAGAAAATCACAAGGTATTTGAAACAATTAAGACTTGCCAAGTCGAGACTTATTAGCACTGATGAGGGGAACAAATGGTTCCCGAAATATCGGCTTTTGCAAGCTTAATAAATATTACTAGCGAATAGAAAAGGCAAGCGTTAGTTATTTCAAATAAATTAATCGCTAGAAATGTCGCGAGATTACACTTAGAGAAACACAAGGTATTCTAAGAAGTATTAATGTTATTTTCTAAGTAGAAGTCTAGAACCTTTTCACCATCCTATGAATGACTGTGTATATAACCAAGTAAATTGCAACGATCGTTTTTCTGGTTTTTGAGAAACAAGCACATAAAATGGGCCACTTTTCCCATAGAGGTGTTCGTATTCATTAATCTATCTAATAAACCATGCACGTGCAACCTCACATGTTCTTACACAATCAAATGTAAACATGAAATTTTCACACTTTAAATGGCTATAACTTCTAAAGTCCAGCGCATGTATGTCGTGGTTACGTAAATAATGATTAGAGAACAGGACAACAGAAAAAATATTCCAATTTTTTTACAATAACTTAGAAAGTAAGTAGCATGGGGTTGACAAATTTTTTGCTCCAGGTTTTTTTCGACCCGTTATTACAAATGCATTCCACGGTTTATTCTTTTCGGTGGCCTAAAAATATCCTATTGTTTAAAGTGTCAGCAAATTTCCAAAAAGTAATTTGGAACGAGCATTTGTTTGAATTGAAATAATTCCGATTTTTTTGAGTAAATAAGGGATAACAAAACGTTAAGCGGTAGTTAATATTGGACTAAGCGGACACAAAACGTTCGAATTTTGGGATTAATTAAGGAGGGGTGGGAAGCATTTTCTATAAATATCCTTGTGTCTATTTCAGGCAATGATTAGCTGAAAATGGTCCCCCACGTATCATAATAAGAGAGAAGAATCATCTTCGACAGCTGGTTATTTCGAAAAAAAAAAATATAAAAATTGTTTGACATATTTAAAAGTTGATTTGGGCCGGTAAAGTGATAAGACCATTTTGGTCACAGTAAAATAAGTTTATAATATCCTGGTAAGATGGGCTGAAGTATATTATTCAGAAAAGATAAAACACATTGGGTATTCTTGTCAAGATTGAGGGAGAAATTCACGTTTCAAGTTATTCGTCTTTTCCAAAACTGAGGATCGTTTGAAATTTCAAATAATTGAGTAGAAGCTTCAAACCTGTATCTGACTTGTATTTCAGACAAGAGAGAGATCCAGAGCAGATCCAGATTCTCCAAACAAGCTTCTTTGAAGTTCAGACAAACATTTTATTTATGTATACCAAGCCTTGCTGACAATTTCCTGGTATTTGCATCCGGCTATGTGTCCGGATAGCTCAGTGGTTAGAGCACTGGGTTATCATACGGAAGGCCGCGGTTCAAATCTCGCTGGTGGCAGTGGGATTTGTATCGTGACTTGACGTCGGAAGCCAGTCGACTCAGCTGTGAATGAGTACCTGAGTCAAATCAGGGTAATAATCTCGGGCGAGCGCAATGCTGACCACATTGCCTCCTACAGTGTTCTGTAGTGTACCGTTACGGTCTTGAATGAAGTGCTCTAACACACTTCAAGGCCCTGATCCAATATGGATTGTTGCGCCAACGATTATTATTATTATTATTATTATGTTTCGAAAGCGGCATGCAATGTGTTATTATTAATATCCGATGAGCGATCAAATTTTGGTTGATTACACAAGCCAGTGTCATATTAAATTATTAAAATAAGTTGCAGCGGTGCTCTTCAATTTCACATATCTTCTCCGCCCCAAATGTTGCGTTAAAGTTTATTTTCATAAAGTCTCCAAAGCATCCGAATCGCTGTGTAAAACAAAACCTTATTAAAATCGGTTTACTGTCTGTCTGTCTGTCACACGCATTTATCTCGGAAACGGTTACTGGTTGACACCAAATTAGGTGAAATGGTGTGTGAACCGTGAACGCTCACACATCTAGTGAGTTACATCATTCTACGTCGAATTTAAGGGTGGTTGGGATATCAAATGGTTTGTACTTTTCGAAGCCGGTTGACAGTTTAGTTTTGACATTTGTTAGAAAGGCGAGCATTGCAGGGGTTCGAAAGTGATCATTTCTGAAGCGTCCACATTCCGGTTTCTCGACTGGTTTTTGTTTCGTTAATTTAAGTTCTACCAAAAAGCTTAAATGATTTAGATGTGTTTTATTAATATGTACATATAAAAATTATACAAAATATTAAATTTTTCCGTCAACAAATTTGTAGGAAAAAAACGTACGAATTATCCACAAAATCTTTTTGAAAACCTAATGCTGATTCCAAGCTGTTTCATTTCTGTAGGAAAATAAAATATTTTAATAAATTAAACACACAGTAATGGGGAATTTTCCTCGCAGTGGTGGAAAAGGCCCAGCAGGAGGAAGAACGGGTGCTATCCGAATTGAATGAATGACATGAGAATTCTACAAATCATCAGCACATTATGTAGGATGTTTTTTTTTACTTTGGGTGTGGGTGATTCATAGAACTTTGTGTTTGTCTCTGAAGATGGCTTCCACGTGTGGTATATTCATACTTTCTGGATTTTGTATAAAGGCAAATGTTTTACGCTTGCTTTATCCAAGATAAATTATGTGCTGTTGACTTAGATGCCTGAGTTTGTATGTTGTGATGTCACAACAGCAACTAATCTCCGTTTACCTTATATCTCACTTATTGGATTAAAGTAAATTTATCGAAAAGGCACTTAACACCTCAGAAGGTATTGTAAAATGATATTTTTTTCAACCAATTATCCTTAGGAACCCTCTGGTGTTATTTGCTTGGTCTGTGATTGGAGAGGAAAGCTATTGAAAAGGACAGGATCATTCACATGCAGGAAGCAAGCGATTTGAGTATCATATCCTTTCGTAAAGGAAGTTTCCTATGACGAAAGTTGTAAATTTGGACGAGGCTCCCTTTAAAAAAGTTCTAGTTTATCCAATATTTTTGGTTGCCTAGTTTCTTTCCGAATTAGGCACTCCAAAGCTTTCCTGACTACACACCGGATCGTTCTATGTATATGTAGATTATGCCCAAATTGAAATTAGGTCTGCTTTTGTTAACACAACTCCCCTCTTTAGGTATCCACTCAACCTAGTCATAATGAACATTATCAATCATTGAGATTTACGTTGGCAAACAGTCCGCATGTTCGGAATCAGCACACTAGAAATCACTTATGTAAATGGAAAAAGAACCATCCATCTATATACGGGCGTATTGATTAACCCTTCCCTCGTTACTGACACTTGGATCACCAAACAAAATTCTCGAGTTCTTATCATATAAGTGTAGATGTGTAGAATTCACGATTAGATAGCAGAAGCGGTGCTAAAAGTTTGTTGTTATTTGAACCCAAGCTAACTCATGCTATCAGATGTTTTTTCCATCGCTTAGCAGCATTCGGAAAAGGAAATAGCAACAACAAAACATGGAATGGTTCGTAGCTAAGCAGACATTTTCTGATTTGTTTGCATGTTATTTATTTTTCTACTCGACAATATCGACGACGACTACAACACTGAGTTTGAAGTGATGCGAGTACATTGAATTTTCCGACGAGTTTTGTAAATAATTTACTGGCAAAGCAGGCGCAAATGAAATGCTACCACCAACCCATTACCGAACAGATATCGATATCTTTTATGAAAATCGAAAGTAATTGATGTGTTCTTGAAAACATCGACAAATAGTTTGATTACTTGACATATTTATTTGAAATCTCGATGTGCTGCTTACGTAAAGTGATCTGTAAATTACTGTAACTGTTTGGAGAACTATCCTGGTAGCATCAGCAGTTTTAACAGATAAAATGCTCTATAATAGGTAACAAGAAATTGGAAGTTGAATGCTATAAATACAATAGAAAGTCAAAATTATAAAACGGAAACAAGTTTTAAGTCAAAAGATTCTGAAATTTGTAAACATTTTTCAATTATGGAGAAAACTCATTCTCAGTATCGCGCTGAATACATTGTTCATTTATAAATAAAATATAAATTTAAACTGAACTTTGAGTCTTTTCGTTTCAAATATATCAGTTCCGTTATACAAGTTCATGGACAAACTAAAAGTAAAGAAATGGATAAAAGCTTTCTGGAAAGGCGATTCGCATTATTTAAAATAGTTGCTTTCAGGCTCAATCTATCCAACGGACAAAAAGGATATCGAATGACCTTTTTATTACATCTCTAAAAATCTTGTTAGAAGTGGATGTCGTCGTCAAGTTTTCAAGCGAAGAGAAATCACATCAGTGAAGGGCTAACCCTCAAAATGCAGTTTTTTGTCAAAAAATTCTTTATTAATGTGGATTAACGAGTGGACGCACCATCATGAAACAAAGCACTTTCTATATATTGTGGCATACGGCGAAAACGCCTCAGGGTACGGTTCATAAAATCAATATAAAACACAGCATCGAAAGTTTGGATAGTTGGAATCAATTCAGCCTGCAATCGTAAAACAAATTAACTGTCATTTGTCTAAACATGACTTTATCAAATTTGGTTCTTGATCCTTTGTGGAGTGTAAAGCATCGACACCGTCTATTCGCTGCTATTTCTTCCCCTACAATATTTTTTCAATGGGACTGTACTTTATTTTCACTATCATCACACTTAACGCTGTGCAATTGACAAGTTTTCAATGAATTTTCCGCAGTAAGGGTAAGGTTTTCTGAAAAGCAGAACTTTATTAAAAACGGTTTACTGTCTGTCAAATTTACTCTGAAGCGGTTACATCTATTAACCTGAATTTTGGTGGAAAGGCGAGAACTGTGACCTTTCGCGTATGCAGTGAATCACAACGTTATATGTTAGGGAAGCAAAAGGGAATGTGATTTTCTATCGAATATAGCCATGTGGAGTATCAAATGGAAGGTCTCAATTAGGCCTTTTCGAAACAGGTTTCAGTTTTGACATGAGTTGTAAAGTCGGAGAGTAGGGGATTTAGCAAGGAGAGACTTATATGAGGGGATCATTTTTACAAGCTACCTAGTCGAAAAATTTGATCAGGTCATGATAGTTCCCTTACACAGCACCTAGGCTCCAAACCGCCCCCATGTTGGTATCTGCTCAAATAATGTTTATAATAATATGTTTTCATATCTTGTAAATTTACTGGAAACCATCCTTAAGTTCATTCTAGAAGTAGAAAACTTCTCACTAATATAGGTAACAATAGAGAACATAATACTGGAAAGTTTGGTGGAAGCTCTATGATTGCTAACAAAATTAAAGTGGACGAAACTTATCTGTTTCGTTCACATAAAAGTGAATAGTCTGACTTCGTTAATTTATATGCACTACAAGCTTTGTTCAGATAGAATCATCGGACACTAAAATATTTTTACATAAAAAGTCCACAAAACCTTTTATACCTGAAGCGTCTCGTTTTCGGTTGCTGACTTGTTGTGTTCTTTCTTAGTTTCGTGGTTTCTTAATTTTCATGGAACAAGTCAGTCAGCAATTCGTTCAATATTTTATTCCTTGTACAATAACATTTTCCGCTTTCGTTGTTCCATACTTTTTAAGCCGCAATGTTAATGCATTGATGTGTTTTCGTAAACAAGCCTTAAAGCTTTCATTATTAATCCGCGTGTTTCCGTCAATATATCTTTGCTGAATTTCGTCACTATCACGAGAGCTACCTAAACTGGTCATATAGCGTCCTGCACTTTTTGTTTTTTTGTTGAGAATGCTGGCAGTCCTGAGTCCGCACCCACCTGATGACGAACCGGACCACTTGGGAAGCAACTTACTTCCTCTTTTGAAACATTGGCTACTACCAGTTATGAAATAAAAAGACGTCAAAACGCAAAATACCCCTGTGGTAAGGCGCCAAAATGACGTTTACAGACTGACTGTTAGTATTCCTAATGGCTAATTCAAAATACAACAATCATGTATTTTTTAGCTTTGACAGAATGTTAACTAAACGTGCATATAAATGCGACTGTTTAGTGATGATTAGTATACCGAGTGACATAAAATGTTAAAAGTGGAAAATAGTAGAAAAACGTTCGCAACACCATTTAAGTACTAAGTCGAACTTTGGCATGCATATATTCATCAATTGACCAAAGTCCAATGACAGTCTTTCCCATCTATGTATAATATGTGCAAACTAGAAAATAATGAACTATTCTGTAGTATCTGAAAAAAGAGAGCTTATTATTAAATTTAATGTTTACTAATTAATCCGTCGTAATTAAACCAAAATGACCTTTCCTCTGTTGTTTTCCACTACGGTTACGAAGAGCTATTATTATTGTTGTTTCTCAGGCATGTAACTTGTGCAAACAAGAAACATAATAACTCTGCCTATTTCAAGATTTTCTTTAATTGCGAAAATGAATTATTAATACGAAATGATTATTGTCATGTACCTGTATAAAATTTTTTACATTCTAATGGTTCGTATTATATTTTCCTCGGAGCGGTTTCACTACAAAGTTTCTTGTATAAATATTGAAAACTTGAAGTTCAATTAAGAAAATTACAGCAGCAGGTAATGGAACTGATTGTACTCCTATATTCCGCAAAGTTGCCTATAATGTTGAGCTGTGGTAGGTAATTGTTTGAAATGAATTTCTAATTGCTGGAAATCGCAGCCTCAAACTGCTTCTAAGTAAAACAGTTAGAATAACGTAATCTAGTAGTAAATAGAATTCACACATCGTCAGATCTAAATTTGATTCAATTTATAAAAAAAAAATGCAGATATGATACGTAAGTTTCGTTCTATTTGAGTTCAAACCAACATTTCATGAAGATTTTAAAGCTTATTCACATCATTGTTTTGAGTTGAACAAATAACCTCGAATTTTCTACATTTTTTACCAATCGCCAACCACTAATGAGTTTTTATTTAAAAACGAAACCGAGTAGCGGAAATTAGTTGATTTTTTTAAATTCTAATTCAACCATGATTCGTATTTTACAATCAATTTAAGCATTCTTTTACTAAAGTAGTTTACCTGTTTATGTCGCTTGGTGCTTTTTGAAAATGGTTCTCAAGCGCTCACACTCTTTGAACATCAGGTTCCTTTTTGTGAATTGTTCAAAATTGTAGACTTTTAAATATCAAAGAACATAAAAACGATTAAATTTACTGCCACCACGTAGCCATCTTTCATAAGAGATCTACTATTCCATTCGCATCTTGTGATTTCCGATTTGTTTTATGACATTGCTATCATTCTTAAAACGACTTCCTATTCTTTATGCATGTTTTTGCTCTAAATCCAAATGAAGATTTTAAACCAATAATTGAATAATACGGCTGATGTTCCAGATTTCCCTATCAATTTGCTCTAATTTATATCGAAAGATGCCTAGAATTCGAGATTGTCATATATTTCAGCTGTCATTTTTCTTGAACATAAATGCAAATATGTTGTCGCTCGGGTGATAATACTCTTATCCTGTCTTTACTTTATCTTAAAATCACCATAACCAAAGAAAATCTAAGGAATAATTAATTAATTCTTTCCACACAACATCCTGTCCGTCATTGAAAGGCAACTGTGCGAAATATAGTGGTGTACATATGAGACTTCGCGGGGCAATAGTAACCTAAAAATTCAACATTATGCTAATAAAGAAGCGGGGACGATATTGAAGGTAAACCGCTAATTATAGTAATAATCGCTTGCGCAACAATCCACATTGAATCAGGGTCTTGAAGTGTGTTAGAGCACTTGATCCAAGACGGTAACGGTACACTACAGTACACTGTACGTGGAAATGTGTTCAGCATGCCGTTCGCCCGATATTATTGCCCTGATTTGACTCAGGTACTCATTCACAGCTGAGTCAACTGGTATCCGGTGTGCCTTTGTCTCCCCATTACTTTATCCACTTGGCGTCCTCAAAAAGAATCCAGTTTTCATCATCAGTAATGATTCGACGCCAAAACGATTTTTTTGTATGGTACGAGCAAAATTTCACATGTACTCTTTCGTCTCTCTCTTGTTCAACTCATGTGGTATTCATCTGCGATCTTCTGAATCTTCCTAATCTTTCGTGGACGCTTGAAAACAGCTTATTGATTTACGGTCAATTGATCTGCGAGTCGTCCAATAGTGCCTGCAATTTCGCATCTTCGTCTTTTTGATTTTCCGAGTCCTTGTCGAAATCACCACTTTTGAAACCTGGGAATCATTTCCCACACGTATCTTGTGACGCCGGAATCGCCGTCGACGTCGTATCTGGAAGCCAGGTTGATGTCGAGGCAGAATTTGTTTGTTAAGAAGTTGATGGATGAGGAGCACTGTTCTTCCACACTTACACATCCTCCAAGGATGGATCGTCCTCTAGCTAATGTATCGCTTTCGTCGCTATTATCTCCTCTAACTCTCTCAGCTGGTTTGTTGGTTCGGGCTTGACGAACGATGTCGCCTGACATAATTTTTCATATTCTGAAATCTTGGGATCTACGACCTGTCATCAGGGGTCGAATCTTTGGCTTACTCAAGGGAAATTTTCGCTCTTATTGGAATATTCTTATATATTGTTTACCGGAGAAGCGGTGGATTGCTATTGGGAGTTTCGGCAAGGCAACCCAGACGCCCAGTAGCCGGATCTGCGGGACACTCTCCGGGATCAATTTCGGGATCGTTTGTCAGACATTGATCTCTGGGAATGGATCCGAAGCCGGACCCAAGAAGATCGAGAACCCTTCGTGGAGTTGTATAATACGTCGGTTCATGTTCAAACTCTATCAAGCACCTAATGAGACTAAACTAGTTGCAATCCTGCGTCGTAGCTTGAGACTCGAGATCAAGCTGGCAAGCAGTTCAGCCTCGCGCGCATGCAGCGACTGATGGACAAAGTCATCCCTGCTGCTCTCTATATGAGACGCGCAGGGTTGACATTGAACATCCGGAAAAGCAAATTTGTAATGAAGGAGGCTCGGTAGTTGGAGCACATCATCGGCAACGGGACGATTTGTATCGATCCCGACAAGGTGCACGCCATCAAAGATTTTCCGCGGCCGAAAACCGTTAAACAACTACGGCGATTTCTTGGAATGTATGGGAGGTATCAGCGATTTGTGCCAAATTACGCTTCGCTGACTGCACCGTCGAAAGACATGCTTCAAGAGAAGCGTCAGTTTTGCTGGTCTGAGGAGGCCATCTCGGCGGTCTTGCACAGTTCCGACTTTTCCAAACCGTTCGCCATACATTGTGATGCAAGTCAATATGGCGTAGGAGTGGTGCTAATGCAGAAAACCGAAGAGGGAGAGGAAGTTCCGATAGCGTATATGTCAAAAAAACTTACTCAGCCTCAACGAAACTATATTATCACTGAGCAGAAATGCCTGGCCGCGGTGGAGGCAGTGCGTATATTCGAAGTGTATATTGAAGGCACAACACTCGAAGTGGTAACTGACTACGCTTCGCTCAAATAGCTGATGAACCAGTCAAACCTTCACGGTAGACTGGTCAGATGGGCAGCTTCAAGGATTCTCGATCATGATCATACACAGGAAGGGATCACATCTGGTCCCAGATTCTCTTTTCCGAATGTATTCACCAACGGGATGAATGCTTTGGAGAGAAATGGGAACAACGCAGACGTGAATTTTGATTCACCACATTTTCGGTCTGTGGACTATTTGGGGACTGATCGAGCGTGCTAGGGAGAATTTGATCTTATTGACTTGCAGGTGTGCGATGGATTGGTATACAAGCGAACCAATCATGCTTCAAGAGATGAGCTGCAAGAATAATGGCTTGAAAGCTTTGGATTCCGGAGGAGCTGAGGTGATCACCCGCGCCCATGATCATCCTTTAAGTGTATATGGGGGGTTGGTGAAACTCTGGATAGATTGCGGTTATAGTTTTATTGGCCTAAAATGGTTTCACAGGTCAAGGATTACATCCGTAATTGTGAAACGTGCAAGACGTCTAAAGCGCTCATCTCCGATCGGGGTATTTCGATCTGATCGGCCCATACCCCCGATCTCGCGCCGGCAACGTGGGGTGCGAAACTCGACCCTGAGATTGAGAGTCTCATGTTCTCTGGTCATCATCTAGCACAGACGTATGCAAGAACGTGTCAATCGAGTGCTTTGATGGAAATTCTGTATTTGCGGGCAGACTTTCACGGTCCGTTTAGTCAATTTCTTTTAGGTTTTGGGATCTAGGTCATCTTGGCCACTCAGGATGGTCTATTTATTTTGCCTCCATATTTGTTCAATCAGTGCAACTAGTATTTTCTGGTATATTCGCTTGGTACAGAATATATTTTAGGCTTCCCCACTCTCACACGAATCTCTTTTATTCACAGGAAATAAAATAAGGTCAGGTAAGAAAATGCAAGCTTACGTTCCGAGAAGCATAATTAGTATCGGAATGAGTATTGAATATGGAAAAAATCTCTTGAGCATTCCTAACTATACGAATATGTTATTTTCACAATATCCCCAGCATAATTTCCTCAAATTTTTTCACTTAGGAATATGAGTTCCGTAACTTTTCACACTCTACTTTTACTTGAAAGTCATCCATCAATTCCTCCAATTTATGTAGTCTCAAACAAAATATATCCAAACACCATACATATATATATGTAATATGGGTGTACATGTACGCATTTATTGTTGTTGGATTTTTTTTTGTCCTTGGGGGGATCATATCCAGGAACTTCTTCGGAAATAGAATATCTCATCGATTTTCCCATTTTATTTGCCATCTCTCATATGTTCTGTCCTATACCGCGGCTTATATAAAGTTGTGAGACAGCTTGAAAACACAACGATTTATGCAACATGGTGACTCAAGTTTCACCGAACGGAAATTGGAATCTCTTATAAACACAATTAACTTATGAAGGTCAAATCATAATTCCTTGCACTCAATTTTCCAATTAAAATTCTCAACACTGAGACTTCGAAAAACTTTAGATCCATAAATTTCGAACCTAACAACGAACCAGGTATAGATGCACAGAGAGAAGCGGAAAGTCTTAAATAGGTTCTCAAACGAAATGAAATGGATAAATCGTTCCTGTGTTATTTGCTTAAACCATAGATTCCATTTCAATACACTTTTAACACCTTTGCAACCCGCCAGCAGAGTACGGACTGATTGAAGGTGGGGTCTTGCAATAATCATATCATCGTAATTATTGTTATTAATATTTTCTCGGCTAAATGTCCGCTTAATTTATGATTCAGTCGTGTTCAATATTTTATTGAATAATTGATTTATGGATGACTTACAAAACAACTATTGCAAATAGCCAGCATATTGGACGAGCTGACTTATGCTTGAAATTATATGACTCGATCGATGGAGCAAAATATTATGTCTATCTATGTATCTACACAGTACCGACATCAAAGTTTATGGGTGGTGTCACTGATGGCGTTGAAAGTGATTCTGTAACTTATTTGGAGAACTTCAAGGTGGAATATATTGAACGAAATAGATAATTCATAAATGGATGCCGCCACACTGTTGATGCGGCTATTTAGATTGATATTGTACAATTGAAGTAATGGATATCTCTACGAATTGATTTATCTTCAAAGTTAGATTGTTAATAACGAAAAAAAGGTTGAGCCCGATTTCAAAGGATACCTTTTTGGCCAAGTGATTTGAAGTTTTGAACTAATGCTAAATGCAAAATATTTATTACTCAACGGATATTTTGTGTGTTTGAAATAGTTTTCCACTACTTTGTCAAACATATTCAACTGACGAAGCTGAGGAAATGAAAGTGAAAAGCTAGTGAAGAGAGCAATTGTTATGATCGAAATGCATGTGCTTAGCTGTTTGCAAAATTAGGGACGTTTATTCACTACATAATTAATTTTCAATTTCCACTATGGTTCTCTATGCATTGAAATTCTGCGATAACATGCGCCAAATTCCCAAAACCTTGACACCAAATACCCGGTCAAAACCCACCATGACTCATGATTACTCATGCGGCTACCTAAGTTTATTCTGGACCTCAGACCTGTGAACAATTCCATACCACTCCCATATGATTGCCACTATCAGGTATTTAGGATCCATCCAGGTTCATTGGTTTTTTTATAAGCTCGTTTCAACTTCATGCGGTCCTCAAATACGATGGCGTCAAATAGTGATTTCATATTCAGTAGAGTACCTTAGACACTCATTAAATGCGTGGAGTACCACAGCAACTGGAAATATTCATTCATGAGCATGAACCAACGTGTACGGACGCCACAACCAACGGCCGGAAGGGCAGATAGGCGAACAGAGGGAGGCACGAGCGATCAAATCTTAGTACTGAACAAACTTGGTATTTTTCTCACGTTACTAAAGTTTTAAGATATTTACTGAGGTATACGAACGGACAAGTAGAATAAGTTACAGTGACTTTGGGCTACATTCGAAAGCCTGTCTTGCTTCTTGGCAGGCAGTTGGAGCTAACTGCCTCCTAGGCATTTAGCTCTTGGCCGTTATGCAGACATTCCTAACAAAATGATTCATGGCGGCGGTTTTTCTTTTCTTATAGTTTTCTTCGCATTTATTTACCTTTTATTCTTTTTTGCTCATTACCTCAATTTGTTCTTGGGAGGCGGTAGGTTCACTTCTTGTCGTCGGCAATCGCGTCTCAAACTCCGGTGAGTAACTTGTCGGTTTGGCTTGCGTAGGTTAGACAGCATGAACATATGTTTGCGATATTAGGTAGACCACTTACCCAGTTGGTTAGTTAGCAAAACACTTGAGATATGTAAGAGATTCTATGGAATATATGATGACAAAATTTTTCAACTATGTTTAAAGTTGAATATTTAGTGAATACACCTTTCGCCTTCAATCATTATCTGATCTCATTAGTTTAAAATTGATCATTGAACTTTCCAACAATGATGTAATGTATTAGATCTCATTATAGCACTTAATAATTGCGGGCAAACTTCATTTCATCATTCATGCAACGTGGCCAATGTAGACATTTAGAGAGAACAAGTTGCAACAGTTATCATGTACTGTAGAAGGTTGGCGCTTCCTAAACCCGTATCGGTTACCAAAAATACTGTGAAGTGTGTTCTATGTTACGAAACCAACACATGACGTGACGCACAACACCGGAAAAAAAAGAGCGAAATCCCTCAGTGAAATCGAGAGGAGGTAGAACTCGAAGGACATTATTGGGATAACTGAAGCACTGTCTGTATATTGTATCGAGCTTGCCTATCATCAGTTTCTTACAAAATAGTATAGTAACATAATTCTATAGATACCTCGGCTGTAATCCCACAACTTTGTCTCTCGCTTTTTGCGAAAGAAAAATTAAATCCTTAAATTGAACGAGTTCATGGCCATGTTCCTTAATTTTGTATTGCCAAAAAACTTGCTTTCTTTTCTGTCTGCTTGCTGCGCCATAATGCTAGACCTCACATGGCCAACGCCGGAAGCAACCCCTGAACTCGTTTAGGTGGGGCTGTTTGAATCAGAAGAAGGCGTAGGTAGGTCAGAATGCCAGACAGCTTTTAGGGATATTGAATTGGTGGACCTCGGCGTAAAGCCGGGATGTCTGGGGTTCCTTATTAAGACAGACCTAGACCGGATACAGGTGATTACGCCGTTGATGATGATGATGTTTGAATCATCCCTCGAATTCCCCGAACTGACACTTGCCAATTACCATGTGTTCGCTTCTCTGAAGGTAGACATAGATGCAGAATGATTTCTACTGGAGGTTGAAGGAAAGCTGAAGAAGGTTGAAGGTTGAAGAAATGGGTGAAACAGCTGACGGGAGACTTTTTCGAGTCAGGCATCAGAAATTGACACCCCGTCTCATCACTTGTATCGAAATGGAGGGCCAATATGTCACAAAATAACTTACATATGTACAAATATAACCACGTAATATTTTATAAATAAATTTTTTGAAGCCTGTACAAATTGACTAGACTTTCGGGACGCGGATCGTATATTCATTGTGCAAATTGCTGCCATTTTCATTATATAAATAGCTTTTGGGGCGTAAATAATAATATTTCGCAATTTATTGAAAATGTCAAAATTTGTGCCGAATGAAGTAATAGGGGAAAACCTGGATAACTTCAAAAATTTGAGGATAAAGAATTTGAAGATTTGCAGAATCAAGGACTCATATCAAACGCTTCGAGAATTATCGGCACGGGTTGGGAATAATTTATAAGCGATATACCCAGAAAGTCATGGGTTTGATGAATAAATTCAATCAACCATTAACATCAGTGGCAAAGCAAAATATGCAAACATCTAGGCTCCTTCTCTGCATTTGATGGGTTGAGAGGGGTGTAACTTATTATGTGCTCCTTAAGCCGAATAAAACCAAGTTACCAAGGCTAAATCAGTAAGCACATATTTGCTCCTTCAAATTACTGTTTGTTTAGATCATGACTTACGACTTGTCGGACTAAAAGTCCACTTCTTGAAAAGATCGTCAAAAATTAGCCGATTCATGGAATGCATGTTAAGAAGAGGCTTTTTCCGATGCAGTTTTCGTATTCTGAACGAAAGATGAACATAAAGGTAGAAGCTGTGGAAAATATCTTATATTTTTGCATTTATAATATCAACATTTCTTTTTCTTAAATATTGTTTCATCCTCTGTCTGTTGCTTTCTCTATTATTCTCTTCAGCGAGAACAGCGAAATCTGACAGATAACTTGCACGGATTGCAATAAGAATGTACACAGGAAAACAAAGTTCACAATATATAAAACTTTGATCCAGTTTGTCCAGGGTGGACGGTGGATGGTGAGATATTAAGATGTGGAATCTCCAATGCGCAGGTTATGTAGAGCGCATGAACGACAGAAGAATTCACAGGCGCCTGCTAACAGGCAACGCGGAGCAAAAACGACCAACTCACGCAAGTTAACGCTGCTCAGTTTTCGAAATTGGAGGATTCGTTTTTCAATTTTTTTGACATCTTTTCTTTCCATGGTCGAATTTTGAGAAGTTTGCGGCTCTTGAAGTTGATAAACGATTCCTCTCTTAAATTCCATTTACACGGAGTCCTTTATTAGCTGCCGACTTTGGATTGTTTCCTGAATCTTTCTAATACAGGTTGAGCCACCACCAATCGTTTAACCTTAAAGGATTTTCATCCTTTCTTGTTCTCTTATCATCCGGCATCAAATATTTTCAATTAGGTCCCTTGTTCTTATCCACATGAAGGAAGATTATTATCACCAGGCTTAAATGGTTTTTCCAAATTTCAGTTCACAATGCTGAAGGTTGGGGTAAGATTATTGGTTTTCCTTTGTAATAAGTTTTGTACCCGCAATTAATCATGTGATTTCGACTAAGGTCGGTAGAAATTGTTTGAAAGACGAATTCAAGAGGATACCTGACAAATGAATAAGGCTAAAATTACGTAACATTACTTAAATATTTTGAATAGTCAAATCTTCAGATTCACAGCATGCAAATGCAATCACATAGATTTCAAAAATTTTGAAATATGCTAATTTTAGCTCAATTTTAGCAGGTATCATAATGGGTTATATTTTGAGGTTTGAATTTCACACCGGGATATAGTTGTGGTTTTTTAATGGGCGGGTTCCTTAATACCCAAAAAAGCTAGAAAAGTTCGATTCAGTCTCTAGCTTATGCTGATAGTTTTTTTTATGCTAAGAGTGTTATTACGAGTACATCCCCAAGATTCCGTAGTGAATGAGACTTATATTCGTCACAAAATGCCAGGCAATTGGAGAAGTGGTGATTGGCTTTTCCATCGCGGCAATACTTCAATCCATTAATCTCTAATAACTCGTGAATTTTTGAATCAACATTCGGCTACTGTTCTTCCGCACTCTACTACTCACCTGACTTTACTCTTTGCGACTTTTCCTTCTTCCCCAAACTGAAAATGCTTTTCAAAAGAAGAAGATTTGGGATGATTTCTGAAATTTTGACAAATACGACGACGAAGGAGGAAGACATAAATAGGCATACCAGAACTCTTTCAACAAGTGGAAATATCATTAGGATAAGTGATAAGATAAGAAAGGCAATTACTTCAAAGCCGGCCCAAAAATGTAACTTCTTAGTGAGAGGGTTATTGCCTTATGAAGTGTCAGTCTGTCGATTTTTTTTAAATTGAGTTTGTATTCGGCGAAAAAAATTAACATTTAAAAATCTTGACAACTCAACTCATCAGACACTGCTTCACATCCGCCCTAGGAGCAGCGTGACCGAAAGTACCGACAGATTGTAATCGCTCCATTTATATATAATCGCAAACATGACATGAGTGCGAATTATATTAAAATGAAATCCATCCTAAGTGCAACCCTAGACCAGGCCGAAGTGATTTTTTTGTTGAGGATTTTGGTAGCCCTGAGTCCTCCTTTTCCTCTCTTGTGGTCCACGGACTCCTCTTTTTGGGTTAAACACCCAAGTTTATCAAAAATTGTAACTGACGGTTTCATCCAGGGCAGAGACAACTCAGACGCTGCCTCACCTCTGCCCTGGGAGCAGCGGGGCCGAAAGTAGCGACAGGTGGTTATCGCAGAAAACAAGAGAGGAAGTAAGTTGCTTCCCTAGTAGTCCGGTTCGTCAAATGGATGCGGGCTCAGGACTCGCAGCATCCTCAACAAAAAAAATTAACATTTGCTTTTCGCTTATATTGGATCTCCCTCCCCTTTCGATTCGCCAAATTATCTGTCTTTAATTTCCTTAATGTTGTAGTCGCTTAGAAAAAAATATTCAGATTAGCGCGAAATTCGCGGTAATCACTTTCACCATAAGCGCAGTCACTTGCAGTATTCAAGATGGTTTTAACATTGTTGTTATGTAAGTAGGAGCAATTCTTGTGAAATTAAAACTCCAAAGGTTTTTGCCCTCCATAGGGAAAATTTGGCTACTCATTTTTAACTGCTTTTTAAACTGTAGTGTATTGAGGTGCATCCAAGCAGCTGTCATTAGGCAGACACTGTTTTTTGGGGGGCATCGTCACCGTCAGAGGCGATCATAACATTCTATACAAAAGTGGTTCTATTTGAAATTATACCTAGACATTTGACTTGTTTATATCGTTTGACTATCACGCAATGTCTGCCTTGGCTTGGTCTCATGAGTGCTTATTATTCCAATTTTCTTCCAGTTGAAAAATATTTGTTCTGCTGAGCTGAGATACTATATTTGTTCATACATTGCTCCACAAAATTATATACCTACTCATATTTGTAACGTGTTTGTATTTCAAGCTGATGGATTTTATGATTGTTTTGATTAATATCATATAAGAAGAATAAAAAAACAAAATTGTCCAAACTGTGTAGTACGGAAAATCGGCTTCTACACTACTATAAATCTACTTTACTAACAGTCGCTCCTCTGAGGATTGCGACATATACTTCTTTAATAGAAAAGAAACAAATTTAAATAATAAAATCTGCGCCGCACTTCAAAATTAAGGTATGACATATTGACTTGCGGTTTCGTTCAGGGCAGAGGCAACTCATCAGACGCTGCCTCACCTCTGTCTTCCGAACAGCATGACCGTAGTGGTTACAAGTTGGTATTTGCTACCTTAGATTAATTCAAAAACATGGCATATGTTTGAATTATATTGAAGACAAAACCGCCTTGTAAAATTCAGGCCTAAGCCGGGCGAGGCTAAACTAAACGTATGACCTTCGAATTAAAATTGTCGTCCTGCTGATAGTTGAACTCAACGCATTTTTTTTCAAAAATGTTCAAAGGAAAACATGTAGAGCTTCTTGATACTCGTTCGAGGTCACGCGGGTAAACGGGCTTTTCCAGCTCTTCCTTTGGAGAGATTCGCAGTGACAGTGGCGGTCGTCTCCGAAATTGTATTTCGGGAAAGTGCAAGACTCCTTATGAAGGATATGTTGATAATCTACGCAACCAAAATCCATAATAAAATATAAAATTTCGTTCATTAAAATTATAGCGCATATTAGTTCATGCAAGCTGAAGTCGTTGAGACTGGTGGAAATCAGTCAAACCTGGTGCCTTAAGCATTTTAGTCGCGTAATTAATTTACTCTGATGAAATCTGCTTCTAATGACTTCGCATGATGTTTCAAGATTTCAATCTGCTTTAATTTTATTACATATCAAAGTTGAATTTGATGCAACATTTACAATTTAACTTTTTGCACGCGTACTCAGTATTTTAACGACTTTCCTGACGACAATTTTGTTATACAAAAAACATTTGGGATTTTCCAAAAAATGTTTTGATTAATTTATGACTTTAGTTTAATATTCGTGTAAACCAGCGATTAGATTATTTATGGGGAGCAAGGGTCTCAGCGGATCTAGCTTGGTTTTACAAGCCTCCGGGTTTAGGTAGTGAATTGAGATTTTAAAACCAACAAAGATCAAAGATAAATGAAGATTCTAAAATCACAAACAAGATCCTGAAAAAAAATTAGCGAATCTATAGATTTGTGGATGCTCAGTTTAGTTTTTTTGATACTTTTAAGCAGATTTTTATTTTTTGTGCTAATTTTTCGTTTCGTTACTAAATTATTTTAATCAATATATGATATCGGATATGAAATCTATAAGTATAATTTCGTTAAAAATGTGAGTGGTTCAAAAATTTTGCGGCGGGATATAGTATGCGCATAGGTGGAATCGCGTGATTGTAGTTTCACGCCTATTTTCACTTTAATTACATACTCGTACTAGCAGTAAGTACAAAACTCACTATGCCTCAAGAAGCACTTTAGACATGTATGTCTGTTCCCTTTCTCTAATTTGATATGTGGATGATTACGATTCTAGTTTATCTCCCTAGTAAAGATTCTTTTGTTGTCATCGCCACCAAATTTTTAATATTTCCCGTGGAAGCTATAATGGTCGCTCCTAATTCCATTCTTGCTGTTGTTTGTTATGATATCTTCGTCAGCTACCTACCTTGGGAAAATTAGCATTGAATGGGTCAGGTCGGCGTTTTTAATCATGCTGGAGTCGAGGGGGCCAACCAGAGAATTAGCAAACGGCTTCGGAACATAACAAAGTGGCAAGAAAAAATTTAAAGAGATTAAAATGGAAGGCGGATTTATTTGGATGTGTTTTGTTTAGTACTATCCATGTTTTCTTTTTATTAACTCAATTTTGAATTCATGTATGTAGTCATCACACCATCGGCGAAAAGTGTGAGAAGCGTTTTGAACAGAAACTTCTTAATTGCAGTGGATATAAATTTATTTGACTACCACTATCATATGTCATTGGGCATGGAAAGTTTTAGTTTAGGATTTTGAATATTTTAAAGATTATTTAGGAGACTATGTTCAATGAGATGTGAAAATGGTAGTATAACAGTTATCCGGAAATCATTTTAAATTTGCAAATTGAATGATAATGATAATTCTTAAAAGGTTCATCTAATGGAGACTTCTCTAGGTACACGCATAAACCGTATTTCCCATGAAAAAAAAAACTTTTAAAGTAACAAATGCATTCGTTCCTACGTGTTTTTACGAATTTTAACCAAGATTCAATCAAACATTTACAAAAGTGCTACAATTTTCTATACTATTATTTAGTTAGAAACAATTTCACTCAAAAAGTAAAAGTTTGTAAATATTGAAAGAATGGTCAAGTCCGTTAACCTTGATTGAGTTTAATACAGCGTTTATTGTAGTGAAAGTATTGTTGTTTTCTTATGCCTGCAATCAAAAATTTCATAGTCACATTAAAGTACTAAAACGATTTTTTTTTCATTACAGGTAAGCAGACATTTTTTGCTTTATACTTGATAAACGTAAGTAGAAGCGTTATTCAGTGGTAACCGATAAAGTTATACCTAAATCAACCGGTTTTCAATGGTACAAAATATTTGAAGTAAGATTATTTCTACTATTAAACTATATATTAGCCACACCACCTGCAACAGACCGACAGTTTGGATCCCTTTCTCGTACATTAGCATCAATTGTATGAATGCTACTGACATCTTTCTTAATTTTTTCACATCAGTAACTCATTTTACTACATCTTATCTTCCGCTACGACCTATCCAATTAAAGGCGCCAGTTGAATTTCAAGCATATTCATGAGTATTCGAATCGAATATGTTGCTCTATCAATGGGGTCAATTGCATTGTATCATCTCATCAAACTACAGTTTTAATTTGAAATGAAATTCTAGTGATAAATTTATATACTTGTAGTTTCCAAACATTCCAAGGGCCACTTAATGCGGAAATCAACATTTTCCATATCATTGAAAAGTTTTTGTCTTAAATAAAGTGGATCCCAATTAAAGTTGCTAGATAAGGCGCTGAAAATAGATTTCTTTAGTTCTAGCGGGCATCAGTTGCAACTTAAGTCTTGAAAAGTATCTCTATTCGAGAGACTGATCATCACAAGAAATACCGCTCCCCGTCGTCCAATCGAGACATATGCTATCTCACAATTTTGTTTTTGCCTTGTCCCTGAAATGTTGCTTGTGCATCATCAACGTGATTATCACATACGGAAGAAAATAGAGTTACATATATGTCCCTAGTATATTTTTAAAACTCATCAGGGCAAAGTCCGGAGAAAGTATTTTAATTTGCCTGAAAGTGAGGAAGTTAATGAATTTTAAGAGAGCTGTTTAATCAATTGTTGATAATAATGTATAGTATATCTGTGGACCGTACGACCCAACCATGATAATCGCAAAAAAATTTATAATAAATAAGTCCATGCGGTTAAGCTACAATTAATAAAGATATGGTGCGTTTTCTCCAAAAATATTTGACTGAGTCACCAAGAATGTCGGTGTCAAATTAAAATGAAAATAATGGTATATTTAGTATTCGCCATCAATTTTCGTCATCGTAGGAATGCAACAATTTACAAAAAAAAAAAACAAATCGTAATGGTTGGTGCAGATCCTAATATTATCAACGAAATTATAATAGGCCACAGTTGCGGGCAGAATATCAACATCACATCAAGGGGTTAATTCCATTTGTTGCGCAAAACAAGTCATTTAAGTCGCGAATTTTTTTAAAAGAAGCTTCGAAAGTTTTTTAAATGCTCATTATTTAATCTTAAAGTACAAACATTGAAAAACTGAGTAATTTTTTTATTGAAGAGAATTTTACTTGCCCAAAATGTGAAAGAAAAAATATTTTTATTTTTAAGTTTTGTGGAGATTGAAATTTCGAAAAATTTCGATGGATTTAGTTAAATAACAGTAGAAACTAGTCTTTGAAGGATTTAAAGGAATATGCATGTTTCACAAAATGGCGCACAATCAAAGTTACCGGTTCCATTGGTGTCAAGATTACCGATGATGACCTCAACTAAAGAAGACGTTAGGAGAGGAATGGAGAGAAATTCGGGGCAGCCTGGAGGCACAATGGTTGAGGGAGTAAATACTGAAGAGAAGTTCGAACAAACAAGGTCGCAAGATTGTTGTGCGGAGTTGGCGAGGAAGTTAGCAAAGTTGATGGAAGGACTCTCGCACTTCCTCCTTATAAGGCCGCATGAAGAACGTCACCCATAACGAGGACAAATAACATCAGTGACAAGATGCAACCCTGGTAGACTCTGTTTCGGGCTTCAAGTTCTTCAAACATTTCACCTTAATGGGACATGTGACATTTTGCTGTTTTTTTTCCGAATGCTCCTCCTGCCTAGAGCGTACCCGACACAACCCCTATTCACACTATCGAAAGTCTTCTCGAAATCGATGAAGAGCAGGTGAACCGAAATACTAAACTCCACCCACTATTTCAGAATGATTCGTAGGGTATTAATGTGGTTAATGCAGAAGGATCTGGAGCAGAAATCAGCCCGCTCTCTGTCGATCAAGCTTTCGGGATGTTCTTTGATGCGTTCCAGAATTATTTTAGCTATTATCTTTTCAATGACGGGGCACGCAGATAGATGTTCTGCGAAATTGTCCGTTTCCCTGACCAGTGCGGTCAGTAGAACCTTCAATTCCTTTCGCTCCTCAATCCACTTCCACGATTTCGCATCAGCAGGTCTTATGATGCTCCTTCAGGACGGGGCCGACGACCTGCGCAGCACCCGAAAAAAGAGTATTTTTGATGGTAGCCCAATGCTTATCGACATTCTCAGCGTAACGGTCGTTTTTTTACTATAAAACGGCATTTTTTATAGAAAAAAAATTGAGAGATTAAATACTACAGTTTTATGTATATGAATAAGTCTGCCAAGCTTCTTTGAAGCTAAAAATCTATTTTCCAATACAAGCTATAATTAATTTTATCATTATAATCTTGAGGACCAATTTGCTTCGTTTTTTTTTGGTTGCGCCTATTAAGACTTTAACTAACAAACTACCTCCTAATTCAACCCATACTACATAATTTTAGAAGGTTTGAAAGCTATCTAACTATTATTAACAAAGCTATAGAAGGTCAACATTTTATATTTCAAGTGGATTTACCGCAATCTAAGAGGGGTATACCGTCATCATTATTTCAAGTGAATTCTTATGAACGGGGGAGTTGAATATATCTAGAAATATTTGGAGTTTTTAACTATGTACGAATGTTAACACTTGCATAGAAAATTTCTCACACAAGATGAAAACAAAATTTTTGTACCTGAAGCGTCCAACTTCCGGTATTCCGACTTGTTTAACAAGGAAGTTAATGATAGCGCATTGCTCCAAATTTCTAATGGCATAATGACTACTCTCTTCGGGGAATAACCAAATAAGAAAAATGGTGGTATTTATACTAATAATAAGTCATACAGTTAGCCCAATCAGTACCGAGATTATGAGTCATCACTAAGTACTTTAGGCTGGGAACTTATCAGCGATACTCGGAATCTGTTCGGCACTCGTCAGCTGTCACCAGACTTGTATTGCGAAGAAGTTCGGTGATGTTTTGTAATGTGATATCACATCTGCTCGGACATTATATAAAAGAGAGATTATGAGTCATCACTAAGAACTTTAGGCTGCGAACTTATCAGCGATAATCGGAATCGTTTCGGCACTCGTCAGCTGCCACCACACTTGTATTACGAACAAGTGGGGTGATGTATTGTAATGTGATATCACATCGGCTCGGACATTACATAATATTACTTATCACAATAGAAATATCATCATCACTTTGATGACACGGTGATGTTAAGTGATGTTGCAAAGTTGTATTGGTGATGTTTGAATCGTTTAGTGATGGTAATGAGGTGATATAACTTTCGTGATATTACCTACAACGCATACTCGTCTTTAATATTGATATCATTTGAATGGAGGTGCAACTGCACCTTTAAAGGTTATATATAAATCCTACTCAGTCCATCCACACAGTCACAGTTCAATCAGGCTGTGTTTCGTTTTCATTATTATCACCCATAAGCTTACATCAGTGAGGCATGCACAAAGCCAAACATCCATGACGAACGGGATTCGAACCCGGAGCAACGAGTCTAAGAGACTGACGCTCAACCATCGCAAAATCTGTTGAAATTATTCAAACTGTAAGCGGTAACAATCATTTTCTCCATTTAAAGAGAACTGGGGAGCTCAAAACCATTGACAACTAGTCATCATCCCCTTACGAATAAATTTACTGCAACAAAGCAGCACATCAAAATAAATTGGAAGACTACGCTCATAACCGCAAAACCCACAAACTTAATACCTCTATTTATTTTTGCTGGCGGAATTTTCGGATATCCATCATTTGTCTGCTTACTAGGACTTGTTAATCTTCTCGTCAAGCATTTTCTCGGTTTACAATATTAGAATGACTACGAACGGTACAAGTTGATTACTGTTCCGGTTTATGATTACATATCTACTTGAGTGTACTAATATCTGTACAGACTAACAAAACGATTCTGTATAGCCTGGCGTGTTTAAACTTTGAATCTCACTAAAATAATGTGTTTTTGTCCATCATTATAGTCGTTTTTGCTGAATTATGCGGTTTGTGTCAAGAATCATTTGAATAATGGACGATTAGAGCAGTAGCTTTCAATGAACATCAATAAACATTTATTTTTAGATTGCCCCGAAGCCTTTGAAGGAATTGAATGGTAATGTTGAAAATAGACAGTTGAATGTCACTTACAATAAAATTAATGACGTTTCATTATTTGTCATTTGTTTGTGTATTCTATTCAAAGAAATTTGTCATAGAAAACCGCATTTGTTCGTTGAGACCAGGTATGAGTATCTGGTACGGATTTCTTTCTTCTTTGTAAGAAGTATCCCAAATGGGAATATTCGTGATGAACATTAATTTTTGTTCACGATTGCAGTATTTCCTCTCATTAATCAAGAGGTTAAATGTAGGAAGTTGTGGAATTTACGGTGGTATTGTTCACCGCTTCACCAAAGTTATTCTAGACGATAATGTTGCCTCAATTTATACTAAATATAGTCATTGTGTCCACTGCGAAGAATTTTAATATAAGAAAATCAACAGTAAAAATGTATGCAATGTACATAGATTATACTTAAATATTAATATTTATCCTTTTCATAAACAAATTCGCCACTAAGTATACGCAAGAAAAATAGTAGCCCCGACATCTGCCTTTTCGATAATGATGATCGCTGAACCTCTTCTCATATTTCAAACTGTTTGAAACGGATTTCAAGTTTGAGTTGTTGAAACTAAGAGAGTTGGCCGTTTCAAATGAAACGATCGGCTTTCTCAACAAGAAAAAAATGCGAAAAGTCATTAAGACCTGACCGTCTGACCACCAAAAACTCTACACATTAACCTGAAATCTTTAGACTTTACCCCAGTAAGAACCAGAATCTAAAGAAACACAACAGAGAGTGTAGCAGTGTAGAAGCTACAATAAGAAAACAGACTGCCAATCTTAGAACCAGTTTCGGTAACAAGATCTTTGATCCCACCGTGTGTTTTATATGTGTGTAGCGTCCATAGCATACAACAGTATGTATACAATACACACTTTAGAACCCTCGGGGTCTTTTTTCCTTCTCCTCTATTTCATTTACGATTGTGCTGGTCTTGTTCGCGACTGATATCACCGTCATCTTTTTCTGTTCGTCCGGGAATCTGAAGAAAACATTTGGTCAAAACCTTTTTATCAAAATTGAGAAAAAAGAAAGCCGGTTGGTCAAACTGCAGACGGATGAGTCACAAATTCTAGTTGGTAATTATTTGAAAAGAAATATTCCTATAAAGTTAAATATTCAAATCATTGTTGAACCATTATCTATTCACGTAATTTTCATTAAACTTAGTTTGGAGATCGTAGATATTTTAATTCTTAAAGACACTCTGTTCACTAATGAATGTGCCTATTCCCCATCTGTAAGATATTATGTTAAACATTTCCAATAATAAATTCTTTGTTGCCTAGTATCTATCTACCAATGTCCAATCGTAACTATTTTCCTGCATAACTAGGTTACGACACAGATTTAACCAAAGAATTTCTAAAACATGTCCGTGCATACCTTTGAACCCACTTTACATTTTATGTAACTTTAAGATCGCATAATCGCCAAGGTCGTGATCACAAATTGCGATTTATCTAGGCAAAAAAAAAACAATGTTTAGTGAGCATGTTACATAAAATATAAGTGAAACCACAATGATGCAAATGATTTCAAATATATTTTAGTCTGCAGACTTTCTGAAAAAAAAGTGCAATGCAAATCATTCAAAAACCAATTTAGATAGGTTGCAAGTATCTTTGTAGACTGCCGAATTTACATTTGAAGATTGGATCAAATATGCAATAATATTGCAAGAAAAATAAAAATGGCGATCAATTAGAGTTTTTCACTCTAAAAATGTGCAACTTATAAGAATTGACAAAAAATTTTACATTTGCCCCATGAATTTAGGTGATAAAAGAAATTTGTAATACAATGGTGTTGAATTGGACATACATAATTCTTTGATCATCAATCTAAAGCTGCAATTTAGGTGATAATCAGTTTCCAAACATCTAATTATTGCAGGTATGTTGATTACGCTCTTCTCCAAAATATTCTGAAGTTTCAAGTCGAAACCATCAGGAATTCGTTACTTTTAAGATGAAGTATCCTGCATCCCGATGGTACTCACCCCACACTGGGGTTATCTGAAAAAATCCTTCAAATTATTATTTTATATAATCTTCTCGTTAGTCTGTACATTTCTCCCAGCGATGCTCCCATCACATCGCGTGAATAGCACTTGTCCTTTTCTGCAAATTAGTTATTATGGAAAATGGTAGCCTCCTAATTCTGAGAGAATCCCTGTCCTCAGGGACCAACTTTTAATTTAAGAAACATAAAAAATCGCTTAGACCTAGATCTAATGATTAAGGAAAGCGGCCATGTAATTCAAACTGTAATTCGTATAATTTCACCATGGCGACCAATGAGGTGTGAGACGGTACATTGCCTTAGTGGATTAACATTTTTTTCTCATTAAATGTGACCATTTTTCCGCAACTTTTGTAGTCAGCTTGTCAAACAATGATATATTGTATGTTCCTGTGATAGTTTCCCTCCCTTCAAGATCGCCATCACTTTCCCAAACGAAGGAACAACTTTTGCCTTTTTTGGCTTAAAGTTTGTCCTTCGTAGTCCACTGTTTTGACTCTCCTTTTATTAAGGTTTTATGTGAAACAAAACCTTATTAGAATCGAGACGGTGTCTGTCTGTCTGTCTGTCACACCCGATTTATTCGGAAACGGCTGGACCGATTGTCACGAAAATTGGTGAGAGTATGTAATCTGGTGTTCCCTTTACATGCAGTAAGTGGCGCCATCTTGTGTTAAGTTTAAGGGGGGGCTCCCCATACATGTGAATGGAGGGTGCAAATTTTTTTTTTCACAGAATGTAGCCATGTGGGATATCAAATGAAAGGTTTCAATTAGTACTTTTCGAAACTGGTTCAATATTTGATATTGGGTGAAACATAAAGGAGTGACGGCTCAAAATATGACCCCCGAAAAGTGTAACAGGTCTCGTTCTCAGAACCTATCCAACCGAAAAATCTGAAAAAAATCACGGTGGTGCATCTCTACGAAATCTAGGCCTCAAAATATATCCGGTTCCGACATCTGCACAAATAAAGTTAATAATAGTATATTTCCACATTTTAGAAATTTACCTGGCACCCCGCTTTTGTTCATCCCAGAAGTACAAAATTTGGCATGCGTGTAATAAAGAACATAATGCACAATTTGGTCAAGTTTGAAGAAAATCCAATTATTATTAACAAAGTTATAGGAGGTGAAACTTTACAATTTTTTGTGAATTTCGTGAACTCTACAACCTGGATGACGTCATCATCACATATCCATGTGCCAAAATTGGTTCTAGTTTTCGAGTTCGGGAGTGGTACCAAAACTCTGTTATAACGGCTGTCAGTTGACTACGTTGCATGAAACATTTTTTGGACCTTGGTATTGTACTGTGATTGTGTTTCAAAACGTGTGAAAATGCAGAGAAAAAATTGTAAAGTCCAATCCGATTGTTTTTATTGCGGTTGGGGATGTTATATACTCGGAAAACGTGACAAAATCATGACAAATGCACTCAACGATGCGTATTTGCAGTACTTTGGTTTTGCTGTAGAAATCACTGACAAGACCAAGTATAATCTGAATTCACGAAATTTTGCTGTTTTTTGTGTTTCTGGAATAGCCGTGCAGTTGATCATCATTATGTGAAAACAGTGTGGCCAAGTCGTAGCCATTATGAGCCCAGACAACAAAACGTGTCCTCTATACTACTCGTGAGCCCACAGGATGTTTTATTGCCACCTCTTCACATTAAACTTGGCCTTATTAAGAGCTTTGGCAAAGAGCTCAATCGCGAAGGACCGGCTTTCCAATACTTAATCAAATTATTTCCAAAACTGTCATATGCAAAAATCAAAGAAGTAATATTTGTCGGAACTGATATTCGAAAACTAATTGCTGGTTTACAAAATGTTTAAAAATGTTGTTCCCAAGTTGTCGACAATTTTTTGGAAAATTCCCAGAACATTGGAGCTCGAATGTCCACATTTTCTGACTTTTTCCCACCCAGCTTGGGCGACATAAGGGACGAGCAAGTAGAGCGGCTACATCAAGATATAGCTATCATAAAATCGAAAGGCGATACTAAGGTTTTTGGGAAGAAGGCATGATGAGCGACTACTGTTGGATCCTAATAAGTGAAACAGATCCCAAGCAAATTTGCTTATTGTTTTGAGTAGAGAAAGCCCAGCTGAGGTGCTTTCTGGTCTTTTTATTGATCGATCTTCTGAGACTACGTTTTAAATGGCTCGTTCTGATGGTCCACTTTTGCATTATGTGTTCGAGTATAACACTTGGTATCTCATATATAACGCGAGTAATTCTGGCTTCCAAAGTTTCAACTGAAGCTTATCACTGAAGAAGAAAGGAATGATGCCGCACGATCTAGGTACCGTGTCAGAAACTGACAACAAGCACTAAGTTCACCATCGATGATATTGCACTTTGGAAAATACATCCGAAAAGCCGTCAAAACATATTTCTCTTTTTTATCAGCCTTTGTCGCCCATTAAGAAGCGGGGTCTGCTGGTCTTGATCGGTTGCGCCATTTTGTTCGGTTGTAGTCCTGATCTGGATGGAGTCGCGAGGCATTTCAATAACCACCTAGCGTTGGTTTGATAGCCATCGTTGTTTCGATCGCTTACACACGCGCACTCATTTAGGATTTGTATGAGAGATGTTTTTTCACGAGAAACAACTCGATTTAGACGGTTCCAATGGCATTATCAGCACGGTTTACAGAATCAACCCCTGCTTAACCGTTAAATGAGCGACGATGGAGTCATGGTATGAATAAGATTTGGATTCTAAGGGAAAATGGTGTCCTGCTCTTATTGTTCTAATTCCTGATCAACTAACACGCCACGTAGCCAAAAATCCTCATGAAAATTATGTTTTTCAGCGTTCACTTCCGGTTCACACAGTTCGTGTCGTTTGCCGATATTTTCGCGAGCAAAAACTTAACATCCTTCCGTGGCTAGCATGTTTCATGGATTTGCGCATAATCGAAAACCTGTGGGGAAAATTGCAACCTTAATTTACAATAAATAAGCGGAAAATACGATATGGGAAGCATGCCCACAAATCGGCCAGAATTACATCAGTGGTTTGTATTTTTCTTTGTCAAAATGGATGTACGAAGTGTTGAGCAACTAAGACGGGCTTACTTACTAATGAGGTACAAGCACTACTAATGATCCTTCAATTTTGGCACTACAATCAGTTCTTTGTTTCTCATTATTGGTCCGGAGTCTTATAGTTTTGTCGCGAAGTGTATATTAAAAAATCCATTATTTTTGTTTATTTCGTGACCTTATTTAACAAGGTTACCACCATTCGTTTTTACCATAATTTAGAAAAGAACCTCTTTATGCTGATCTCTCAAAATGTCTTATTCTTGACAGTTGGGAATTGTCTTGGTGAAACACAGTGCCATTTCTATTGACTGATTTTGTCCGCTTGATACCTTCAGTTGACCCAATTGCTAGCAGTAGATGTCGAAATTGAACTACTGTCTTTTGGACAACAACTCATAGTAGATAACACTCTTACAATCTCACTAACCGCACAACAAGACTTCCCTGGCCGTCAACCCTGGTTTGGCCAACGTTTATTGTATGTTCCGTTGGCCTTCGACTATGATCATTTCTGCTGAATATTCTTGTACGTGGCCTATTTCTCGTCAGTATTCATCATCCACTTTAAAAATGGCTCAATTCAAACCTTTTGACCAAGGATTCCGTGATGGAAATTTAGTCCATAAGGTTTTTTTAGGCAGATCATAGGGCACCTAAATATAGATCTTTCTTGAGACATCCAATAATTCTTAACTAAATCTATCAAAATTATAGAAAAAAACAATGATAGAACACATTGGCTTTTTTTGTTTTCTAGAAATTGAGTGATCCTGAGCCATCCATCTGCTGATCACGGTCCACGCTTTTGACCATTCTTTTTGGGCGAATATCCAATTTTTCGAAAAAGTGTTTGCTGTCGGTTTCGTTTACCAGGACAGAGGCAAACTTATCATACGCTACTTTAGCTCTGTCCTGCTGCGTGGCGGAAAGCACAATATACAAGTTAAAAATTCCGAAATGGATATGAATGAACGATGGGAAATCGCCGATTTGAAACCTTGGTTGATCTGAAAATAGAGAACCTATAATACATGTAGTCGCTTTCGGTCACGCTGCCCCGCAAACATGATGCGAGTCGAATTATATCCATATATATCGCCATGGACGAAATAGAATAGTCGTCTTGCATACGAGGCACCCGTAGATCAAAAAAGTAAGATTTGTTCCCGGCCTACATTAAGTAAAAATGAATTTAAATAATAATAATAATCCATATTGGATCAGGGCCTTGAAGTGTGTTAGAGCACTTCATTCAAGACCGTAACGGTACACTATACGATTACAGTACCCTGTAGGAGACAATGTGATCAGCATTGCGCTCGCCCAAGATTATTACCCTGATTTGACTCAGGTACTCATTCAAAGCTGAATCGACTGGTATCCGACGTTAAATCGCGATACAAATCCCACTGCCACCAGTGAGATTTGAACCGCGACCTTCCGTATGACAGCCATGTGAAATGGACTTATGGACCTCTCATATCGTAAACAAAAAAACATGAACGCTCATATCTCCGTTAATATTGAGTAGCTTAATTCGTGATCACTTGCATAGAAGAGAGTTAGACCTTTCAAATGGTATATAGGTTGGGGGTCTAGGTGCCAAAAAATATGTTGTTTCCTCTCTATAATTATATAACCGGCACCTTGCTGAAAAGAGCAAAATTTGAGTGATGCAGATAGTTTCATTTGTTTGTTTCCTGTTCACTCCTTTGTCGAGTATAGGGCATCTACATGAACACAACACATCTATATCGACCAGGAATTGAACGAGGTCGCGATGCTAACACGCTAACCCTTCACCTGTTCATTTCTTAGGTATTGTTTAAAATGAACCTTGAAAGGTATACACATATGTTATGTAGTTTCAATACCTGTGAATCTGAATATATATATATGGAAAGATAGAGTGAAGTTTGTCTGTTCCTTTCTGCATGCTATCCTGAAACTTTCAGGGATGAATTTTGCAATGTGCACAAATTTTTATGGAGAAATGCTTAACACTCAAATAGAGTTTCTCCCAACCTCCGATTGCTTAAGATGGTAGAAGTATCTCATGCTAGAGATACATAGTCATTGAAACAGAAGCTCCTAGAAAGATTAAAATTAGTCCCATGTTCTCCAAAAACCTGTTAAACATACATAGGTTTGCAAACAGCTTTACACAAGCCGCAAAGTGATGCACTAATCTGTTGTAATTTTCTATTCCTTAGCATCATCCTAAAACAGGATCTACATTCCGAAAATTAAAAACATGTTTTATATGAACATGATTCAAAGGAATTTATCTAGATTGTGTTCGCGAGAACACTCTAGCTGTCTTCACTAATGCATAAGAACATCCAGTGATCGATGATCTATCGTATTTGCGGATCTCTTCGTGGACCGCGTCTTGTTGCTAATTTAAATCGTTGCCGTTGCGTAGCTGTTGATATCACTAGCGTGTTCAAGACGCTGGAGATAATAGCCATTAACGGCATCTCGTTAATAGGCGATCGTTCGAATGTCATTGCTGAACGAGCGATAAGAATAGATCTAGCCGAATGCCATTCCCTGGGCCTAAACGATAGCCAACAGTGAAACTGTATGGCTGCATGAATCCAAATGAAATCCCAGACCTCTCTCAGGTCTATTATTGACGGTCGATAGTTAATGAAATTTAAATGGCTGGATCAATGAACGATCTAAAGAGCCGTGGAGAGGAAGCCAAACCAACAGGGGAATGAGTGAGTCAACGTTTTCATTACAGTTTTATAGATGAACATTTATAATATTGTCATTATCGCTAATTTATGTGTTGTGTGATGCAAGGCCTTTGGCCAACAACTGCGGGTGTAGAGTGGTGAGAGCGTAGGCGTTGTGGTCTCGAAGTGGTTAATTACTGCGGGCGAGCGTTCATTGAAATGTCCAGTTTTAATGGAACTTAACAGTAAGAGCAGATGTCCTTGTATTCTTGGGTTTAAAAACAAATCAATGAAAAGTAGAACTGCCTCGAATGGTCTCTACTACGGTTCATAAGACAGAGGAAGTACGTGGATGTGGATGAAAGTAAGTGCTTTTGAATAACTGCTACACATATTATAGTACGAGCTAATCAAATCTTATCTTTGAACTCGAAACAAATACAACCCAACATGCAACAGCAAACATCGATTCGGGCTCGAAAAATCATACATTTCAAGTAGTAAGTATATCTGAAAGCGGACAAGTATCTCAAGTCCAAAATCCCAAAATAACGCTGAAATCGGCAACTTAACAACTTAGATGGCCTTCGTATAATCTCATCCCAAGCAATTTGCATCACGATATACGTTTTTTGGTCGATAGAAGTCAACGCAAGTTGCAGAAGCAAAAATTAGCGTGTGGGAGTTAATTGTTTTATCCATGATATTGTCAACATAGCGGCACATGATCTTGTATCAAACAATTGTTCAAATCTGAGTTGCGTTTGACGTTTAAATTATGTGAACAAAGCCAGTGTATGGAAATTCACTTATGTGCACTTACTTCTGAGAATTATGCAAAGCTGCTGAATTGGGATTTAATGGGGATGAATTGAAGATAGAACAGATGAAAAAAATAAATGTATTTATAGAAGTTCTGCTGTTTTATTCGTTGAGGTGATCCCGGAATCATTCCGGAATTCTCACTTCCTTTGATCGTTTCTTCGATTGTTCTAAATAGCTGAGTTGTTCCACTTCAGGTTCTTTTCAATCTATTCATGCATTTCATAGCTTGTTGAGTAGAACAGTTAGACAGATTTATTACTATTCAACTTTACTCTCAGCTTTATGATGAACATAGAATCCCCATAAACGCAGGAAGATTTAAACATTTCAGAAAGTTATAATCAACAAAACACTAAATTATATACACAGGTCTATATCGGGAACAGCAAACATGTGTGCATCCAACACTGTAATCCAAACATTCCCACAGAACTGCATCCTGAATAAAAAAAAAACATTTTCATATAATAAATATTATACCTTCATAATCCACATTATGGAGGTAAGTCGGCCAGATATTCTGAAAGCAAAGTGTCTGCCTATACCGCCAGCCTTTTTGAGGTTCTCTGTATCGTTTTTCGTATTAAGAGCCCACCCACATATGAGCGTTCCTGCGAACGACGCCGCTATTTTATGTGTGAAGTATACAAACAAAAATTGTATTTCTCATGTGTAATAGGAATATGTTTTCTTAGCATTTGTTATGTATACAGACACGAAAAAAAAATGTTTTCATTATTACATCCTTCTGTGGAGGTTGACGATATGTGCAGGTTTTTTTGCTTAATTGTAACCATTTCAATGGAAGTAGGATTATGTAAAAGAACTCGTGCACCACTCTTGATTAGCATGAAAATGAAGTCCGGAGCGCAATTATACTGTTGAAAATGGAAATCATGAAACAGAATATTGTGTCGTTTTATTTCTTTAGTAAAGTTAATTAAAAGTAGAAGTGGATGAATTGTTATTCCATTTGACTACAATGTTTACCGACTTTTCGAATGAAATAAAAATGACACTTTGGTACTTTCTCAGTTTTCGAGCAATTTCTCCTTTCTTCTGTTATCATTAAACATTTACAACGTTTATTCGAGCGTTTGTTCATTAGCGTTTAACCTTCAGTCTTTAGTGCACCTTCGAGCTACCAGAACAGTCCCTCACATGCAGCGTGCACACCTATGGAACATGCCACTTTTAAAAAGACAAAAACTTGTGTCACTAGAAAAATCATTCAATCTTTCAACAGAAAACTAGATTCTTTTTTTCTTTTTTAGGAAAGTTTTTTATTTTCTCAACATTTAGAGAGAGAAATCTTATTCGAGCAGATAAAAGGAATATAGTGAAATACTAGAAAACTAGAGTAGTTTATCCACGCTCTCGCGGTGGAAGGATATTATCTACGAAATAATGAAATCTGGAAAAGGTTTAGTAAATTATCTCCTTAGCTTGACGACTACAATCGTATTTTTCATGTAATGAATTTCCATGTTATAGAACATAAAATACAATAAGCCAACAGGCTGAAGTATGGGGCAACATAAAACAACCCAATCGTGTATAAAGCACTTTTCGGAAAATTTCTCGTATACACATAAGGCACTCGAATCGTACGGTCTCCTAGGATTCGCCAGCGTATTTCAGGCAGAAGCACTTGCAATCTTCTTCTTTTTCTTCAGCCTTTGTATCGTTCACAAGCGAGGTCGGCTCATCGTGATCGGTTTCGCCATTTAGCTCTATCGAATGCCTGATCTGAGGGCAATCTCGAGGCTTTTAAATCCGCGTCGAGCGTATCAAGCCATCGTTGTTTCGGCCTGCCTTTTGGTCGTTTACCACCGACTTTAATATTCAGACCAATCTTGGCAAGTGAATTCTCGTTAGCACGAATTGTGTGACCATATCATCGAAGACGCCTCTCTCGCAATTTTTCCACGATCGGTGCAACCCCATAACGATCGCGAATATCCACATTTTGGATGTGATCAAACCGTGTCACGCCACTAGTCCAACTCAACATCTTCGTCTCCATTACCGCAAGACTCCGTTCATTGTCTTTTATAGTCGGCTAACTCTCAGAACCATAGAGAGCGGCAGGATGGACGACATTGCGGTAAATTTTAGATTTGAGACGTTCGTTGATACTTCATCCAGGTTGCGTTAATGCGTGAAGCAATTTCATAACGCAGTTCTCCATTGGCTGATAGCGTTGACCCGAGGTATTTAGATCACTCAGTTCTGGACAGATCACTGGCGCTGATAGTGATTGTGCCTGTTTCATGGGGATCGGTCGTCAATAATTCAGTTTTGTTTAGATTCAATATGAGACCGTGTTGCATGACGCGATCATTCCAGTTTTGGACTAGTTGCTCGAGATTATTTTTGCTATTCGATACTAAGAAAACATCATCTGCATAAAGCAGTGTGTAGGGCGCTGGACGTTGGATATCCCGTGTGAAGGTGTCCATAACAAGAACAAAGAGGAGTGGTGAGAGGGTGCTTCCTTGATGAACACCAACAGAGACACAAAGGGGTTTTGATACACCTGCCATACTTCAAACTTTACTTTTCGGATCGTTGTAGAGCAATTGACCCAGCGCACGAGTTCTTCTGGCACTAAGTGTTGTCGTAAAGTATGCCAGATAACTTCGTGTGGCACACGGTCAAACGCTTTCTCTAGATCCAGAAATGCAATGTAAAGAGGGCGATGTTTCTCACGGTGTTTCTCTATAAGAAAGAGAAACACTGGCAATTCTGGAGCCTGTCGACGTATGGAGCATGATTCAAGCCCCAAGCGCAACGTAGACATTCTCGCGGACAGTCAAATGGTCATTGGGACTTTGTACTCAGTAGTGATATCCTCCGACTGGTGGGGCAGTGCCAGGACGCGCTCAACAGTGTGTGTGGCGCGCTGAAAGTTACATTCTCCTGGGTTACCGGCCATAGGAGCATAGAGGCGAATGATCTGGCTGCAGGATTTTCCAGGCGGGACTCTACTCTTGTCAGTCCTTCGGTGGGTACAGCCTGCGTCCCATTGGTAACTATCTGGGATGGAATCTACTCGCACTACTTAGCAGTTACTGACTTCAGATGGCGAGGGTCCATCATCTGTGCCAAGTCAAGAAGGATTTGGCCTGTGTATAACAAGACCCGATTGCAACACTTTTTGAGGCAGACACATGCAAATGGCCTATACAATTACGTCGGTGGACGCGGGGCTTTGGCCTATAGGGGACAATGCCCCCAAACTCGGCATAGTGTAAAATTCGCTTGGGAGAAATTGCTGAAAGTAGAAAAAACCCCTTATGCACTTCCTTTGCTCCCAGGTCTAGCTAAAGCCAGGCTGTTAACACTAAGCAAACATTTTTTTTGAGGACCTCAAATAAATCTCTAGTTGCAGGGTGGAGGAGCTGCAATCCTTCGTGAATGCTGAAAGTGGCCTGTTCGCTCTAACCACAACAATCATACTTTTAGGAGTTTTTGGTGTCATACTAATTGGCTCCTTGGTGTAGCCACTGATACCTAATTTGGGGGGTTGTATGGAATAGTTGTCAAAAAAAAACATGTATTTTGGTATGGTGAGGAATTTTTCGTTTATATCAGAGAATTTGCATTCAATTTTATTACTATAACTATATTTCCCCTGTAGGAGATTGAGAAAAGGCAGTGGACATGGACTACACATTTATAAATGATTTACTGAAAAATTTTCGTTTTATTGAGATGATATTTATTGTCGAATGCGAGCGAAAAGTATCCATTGAAAAAGGGAACAATTGGTTTCCGAAATACGGTATTTATCTGTTTTATTTTTTCAACCAATAAAGGTACTGATCTTATTTTAATTATCTGAATTACTGTGAATTCGCGAACCAATTTGTGCTCGACGGTAAGCGATTCAATACACCAAAAACAGATTGAATATGTGTAAAATCCGGCTATGTCGAGCTATTGAATTCTCTAGGACTTCCTAAAATCAAGTGCTTCTAAAACATTATTCTGTCTGTCAATTAATTTTTCTAACGATCAATTCTCGATTTATTTTTTGTTTAGGAATTGAAGGATCCTAAGTCAGCATCCAGTTGATGATTAAAATCGAATCAAATGGAGAGGAACTTTCACTCACTTTTTTTGGTCAATAGACTCCTCTTTTTGGGGCAAGCACCTAATGTTTAAAATAGACAAACTGCGGTCCTGTCACTACCAGACAAACTCATCAGAAGCTGCCTCTATTTTGCTCTGAAAGCATCGTGCCAGGAAGAAGTCCGTGGGCAAAGAAGGTGAGAGAAAGTTTCCCCTCAATTGGTCCGGTCCGGCTTTAAGTGGATGCAGAACTATGCTTAGGTCTGAATTAGCCGGTTAGGAGGATTCATATCCAACAACACATTACAACCTTCTAGGTTACATTGCTCCCAGGACAGAGGTGAGGCAGCATGTAGATGAGTTGGCTCTGCCCTGGACAAAACTGCAAGTCGTCTTTTTTAAAGATTGCCTATTTATTTCTCGCTTGAATGGTGTCTGCCATTTCAGACAAACAAAATTCCCTTACCTTAAAAGGCCAATCAGATGTCCAATTTTACCAACACGTAGGTTCTTCCGATTAATCGCACACATTTCTTGCAGTTTATTTTGCACAGTAATCAATATTTTACCGCATAATTCTATCGACGTGAAATTCTATCATCTGAAAACTCTGGTATGTACTCAAGCGTTGCTTTGAAAATGATTTACCATCGCGGTGCAAGAAGGTTTCTGAAATGGCCTAACACAGTGAATTATACAATCAGGTGCATTACCACACCAGCATTATCATAATTGCATAAGCAACTACTTGGTAAAACGATACGTTTACTGTTTGCTGCTAGCACAAGACCGTTGACCTACTAGAAAGGTATACCTTTACGGTACACATGAACCATACATACAATTCTTCTGGTTCAAGAAAATCGCTTTAGACCCCATCCGCCGCTTGAATCCCTTCGTCGTCAGTAAATGTTTATTTTTTCCACTGGTAAACAATTCCGATTGAAAGCGAATTTTAATAACCGTACCAGGTTAGTTTGTCAACGCTGGAATAAATGCAATTTTTTATCGTCGTTTTTTAAGTCATGCTTTTATTCATTAACTACATCTTCAATAAGACGCGATACATCATAAAAAAGAAACTTTTTTTTAAGTAGAAAATATGAAAATGCAATTGTTGCTAACAAGTACTCCATGACACTACAAGGCAATTCCATATATACAATTACCACTTTCCTATGTGCGTACGTTTTATGGTTTTTCTCAAGAGAACAATAAACAATAAGAGATGTTATTATATCGTATGAGACATGCCTATTTTCACATCGCGCATTACTTCGCAGGCACAATTATAAAATATGACTGTGTCAAAGAGTACCTTTTACTGCTTTATAACAATTTTTATTTTCATAGACTCTGAAAGCGAGCATGCACAGAAAACAATACAGACCGTTTTAGAAAACAGGCCTAGTCCTATTATGGCGGATTCCATTCAGGCGTTTCTCATTTCCTTGAACACGCGGAAACAAATCACCTGACATGATACCAATCAGATTGAGCCCAACTCGTTTGCGTGAAGAGCCGTTAAGATTATGCTGTTATGATAGGGAATTTATGATGCTGTTACTGTCTACGTTGGCTGCGAAATATAATTGACTTTTTTAATCCATTATTTCAAAGTGTGAAGTAATGTGTGCTTACATTTTTACGGGTTTTTGGTTATCACATTATGTACAAATATTTTTCAAACAAAAATTTGGGTTTTTAAACTTTTCAAGTGACTGAAGATCGCTGTAGCTAGTTCATAATTCTCAGCCCCATATGATTGTTAACTAATGCAGTTATGGAAATGATTAGGCGGTTTTTTTCTTTTTCACTAGTGTTTTTTATTTCAATACGCATAAACCAACTTGTTCCCTTCTGCACTGCACTGAAGAAGGGAACAAGTGGTTCCCAAAATATCGTCGAAGGAGAAACAAGTCCGAAACCACAAGCTTTGCGCTTCAGATATGAAAGGTTTTGTTGATTTTTATATACGCCACCCCCGTCTAACGGAATATTCCGCTAGGAAATGTGATACTAGCCGTCGCAACTGGAGAACATCGGCCCCAAAGATCTGATGCCTGATGGGTCCATAGGTGGGGCATTCACACAGGAAATGCTCCGTGGACTCTGCTTCCTCATTACAGGAAGGACGTGTATCATCTTGAGTAATTCCTATTCTGAACATATGCCCAGCTAGTCAATTATGGCCTGCCAGAATGCCCATAATATACCTGCAAGTCCTCCTGTTTTTCGAAAGGATAAACTTTGCGGTACGCATGTTCGGTTCTGGTAGGAAAAGTTTGGTGTGTCGGGCAGCATTTAGGCTCTGTCACCTGTCATTGTGTTGTTGTTCCCAATTTTTGAAGACAGACTTAGCCAATGCTACTGATACTTCAATTGCTGGTTCTGATCCCGGCATAGGAGAGATTGATCCCTCTTTCGCTAAAGCATTCATTTCCCTCTACACCACAGTGACCAGGTACCCAGAGTAGTTTCACCGTATTGAATCTAGAGATAGAGTTCAAATGGTTTCTGCATTCCTGAACGATTTTCGAGGTGATCAAAGGACTACTCAACGCCCTCAATGTAGCTTGGCTATCACTGCAGATAGCGATGCGCCTACCCTTCAACCGCTCATCAATTACCCAGTTTGCTGCCTTTAGGATCGCATAAACTTCGGCTAGAAAAACTGTTGCATATTGTTCCAAAGGAAAAGCTCACTTCTTGCTTCTATTCGAGAGGTAGACTCCGGCTTCAGAACCCTCTTCTGTTTTTGAGCCATCGATGTAGAAGACTTCCGTATATCCCGCCACGCATTCCTCTGGGACTTCCCAGTTCTCTCTACGCTTCAGGGTAACTTCATATCTTCTACCAAATAGATGTATGGGGACACGGGCATCGGAAAGCATTGTAAGAACTAGATTCAGTGCTCCCAGTAACTCTTCCAATGCTCTGTGCCCCATACCCGTTGTTTCCCTATATATCTAATCGAATTAGTCTATGAGTGCATTGCAGTGCTTTGAATAAATATATCCAGAGGCTGCAAATTGAGTAGTGCATTTAGTGCTGCGCCGGATGTCATGCTCATGGCACCAGTGATGCCCAGATACATAGTTCTTTGCAGTGCGGCTAGTTTACGGTGAAAAACTTTTTATCTCACCTTAATCCACCACACTACGGATGCATAAACGAACATCGGCCTAATGATAGCAACGTATATCCACATTACCACACGAGGCCTGAGTTCCTCTGCACAGCCCATAAGCTGTGAGAGCTCGTTTCATCTTTACCTCTACATGTTTGTTCCAAAGATGTTTTTTATCTAGAGTGATTCCCAGATATTTCACTTCTTCGAAGAGTTGAAGGGTAGTACCCCTCATCTCAGGGTGGCAAAGTCCATCTAGTTTTCTCCTTTTTGTGAATAATACCATTGCGGTTTTATTTGGATTAAATGAAAGACGTTGTCTGAGGCACCAACTGTCTATCAAATCAACGGCACGTTGTATATTGCTACACACTGTTTCAAGATCTCAATTAACAGCAAGCACAGCCACGTCCTCATCATAAGCTTGAGCGTGTATTGGCAAATTTTGCAGTTCGCGTAGTAGTGAGTCGATCAGCATGCTCCACAGAAGTGGCGAAAGCACACCTCCTTATGGGCAGCCCTTCTTTGCTTCTGCAGTCAGATAGCGATCGACACCTGTGTGTGTGCTGAGGTACACAACAATCTCTGCATTAGCATAGTATGGATCCACTTAATTAAAGCATCATCAACACCATGCGCACTGGCGGCATCACAAAGTTTTTTAAAAGGCGTATAGTCAAAAGCCCCTTCAATGCCCACGAACACCCCCATCGCGTACTCACCACTCTCAGGAGGATCTGTACTGAATCCAGTCTGGAGCTCGTGAAAGTATCATCGGGTTTTCTAGGAGAGTCCAATTTGACTCATCCCTTTTAAGGACTCTGCATAGCCTTGAAGTCTCTCTTTCGCCTTCCAATTCCTCACAGTACGCTCTAAAGGAGTCTCGTTTCGAACACCTAACGTGCCCCTTATATTCACGCTGCGAGTTCCTGAAATTTAACCGCTCTTCGTTCTTATTACTTTTACAAGCACGGTTCAAAAGTTGCCTGATCGATTGCAGTTCCCGGTTCCACCAAGGAACCGTTTTACCGCTTTAACCTCGGAAAATAGGACAAGCCTCTTCATAACACACTAAAAGTATGCAATTTACAGTTTTCAATTCATCTTCCAGCGCCAAAGGAGTCCTTAGTTGCCTAGGGAACTGTACTTTATTGCCAAGAAGTTCATTGAACTTTGCCCAATCCGTTTTCCGTCTTTGTGCTCCATACTCTTCGCCCCCAATAGTCAGATTGAATTCTAGGTATCGGTGATCTGACAGTGAGACTTCGTCTAGCACTCGCCAGTATGTAATCAACTCTTTTGAGGTACAGCTTATTAGGTCAATTACTTCGCGTAGGGGCGCACAGTACGTTTGCATTCATAAGACCAGCTGAAGTAATGAAATCAAATAGCTTCTCTCCTCGTGGATTGCATTTGCTACTGTTCCAACAAGTATGTTGAGCATTCGCATCGCAACCTATTAAGAGTTCGAGACCACTTGATTCTGCATACGCCACATGATCTCTAAGCTCTTGCGTCGGTAGAGGATACAAAGAATTATAGGGTAAATAAGCGGTGGCAACTATAATGTTTTTCCACTCGCCATTTATCTGATATTGTATGATGACCGTAGGTGAGTCCTGGGAACAGAACTGTCTTAGCATGGTTGCCTCTAACCGTCTTAACATCAGGACGGAAGCTCTCGGTCTTATGGATTTTTCATCGTAGAAGATCCTAGCTCCCTTTATTGATCCAATGCCACAGATTCTGTTAAACCGAATCCACGACTGTTGCACCAGAAAGATGTAGGGATCGTTGGCAGCGAGACAGACAAAGCTGCAGGATTTCCCCTACATTCGATATGGTACTGCTATTTTATCTGTTAAGAAGTAGTAATTTGACACAAAAGAGTCAATTTCCACCTTCTATAACTTTGCTAATAATAACAGGATTTCCACCAAACCAGTATGATGCTATCTACTAAAGCCTATATTACCGCAAAATTAAAATTCTCCGGATCTAGGATGGACTTAAGCGGAGTTCGCAGTAAAATTTCATACTATTATATTTACATTAACATACTATTATTAACTTTATTTTAACAGATATTGTAACGAGGAGTACTTTGAGACCTCGATACCATGTCTACGGACCACCATAATTTTCTTCAAAAGAAATAATATATCCTTCTCAGAACCTCACACTCCTCACCTTTGCGATCAATGTCAAAACTGATATCTGTTTCTAAAAGTACTCATCGAGATCTTTCATCTGATATCCCACATGGCTAAGCTAGGCGAAAGAGAATTCAACCAGATTCCATACCGTCAAATGATTTCCACTAATTTCATCACTAGAGACACCGCAAGCACACTTAGATTCAATGCAGCTATAAGAACTGATATACAAATGCATGTATATGCACTGGTTCGAAAAGGATAACCCAATTTTTAAGGTTTTGTGTGAAACAAAACCTTATTAGAATCGAGACGGTGTCTGTCTGTCCGTCTGTCTGTCTGTCACACCCGATTTATTCGGAAACGGCTGGACCGATTGTCACGAAAATTGGTGATTGTATGTAATCTGGTGATCCCTTTACATGCAGTAAGTGGCGCCATCTTGTGTTAAGTTTAAGGGGGGGGCTCCCCATATATGTGAATAATAATAAATAATAATCGTTGGCGCAACAATCCATGTTGGATCTGGGCCTTGAAGTGTGTTAGAGCACTTCATTCAAGACCGTAACGGTACACTAGGAGGCAATGTGGTCAGCATTGCGCTCGCTCGAGATTATTACCCTGATTTGACTCAGGTACTCATTCACAGCTGAGTCGACTGGTGTCCGACGTCAAATCACGATACAAATTCCACTGCCACCAGCGAGATTTGAACCGCGACCTTCCGTACGACAGCCTTGCGCTCTAACCACTCAGCTATCCGGACACATACGAGTATATATGTGAATTGAAGGTGAAAATTTTTTTTTCACAGAATGTAGCCATGTGGGGTATCAAATGAAAGGTCTCAATTAGTACTTTTCGAAACTGGTGCAATATTTCATATTGGGTGAAACATGGAGGAGTGAGCGCTCAAAATATGACCCCCAAAAAGTGTAACAGGTCTCGTTCTCAGAACCTATCCAACCGAAAAATCTGAAAAAAATCACAGTGGCGCATCTCTACGAAATCTAGGCCTCAAAATATATCCGGTTCCGACATCTGCACAAATAAAGTTAATAATAGTATATTTCCACATTTTAGAAATTTACCCGGCACTCCCCTTATGTTCATCCCAGAAGTACGGCATACGTATAATGAAGAACATAATTCACAATTTGGTCAAGTTTGAAGAAAATCCAATTATTATTAACAAAGTTATAGGAGGTGAAACTTTACAATTGTTTGTGAATTTCGTGCACTCCACAACCTGCATGACGTCATCATCACATATCAATTCGTCAATACCACAACGAAATAAGTTCTCATGAATTGGGTCGCAGAGAATTATTTTGTTTTAGTTTTTTTAGTTATTTGCCAGCCAGACATGTGTGCATGTAGGTATATAATATATGCGTGCTAATGAACTTTGCGGGTAGTGCCTAATTCAAATAGATATAAGAAGTAAATCGGAAATATGGGTATTATCAATTTATATACGTGCATATATGTGTACAGTATTCGGAAATAGGCAGTTTGTTTGTTTAGGGTGAGCGTAATATCTATGGTTGTAATATGTACGTATGTCTCGTAGTTTGGAAAAATATGAAGGATTATGTTGGATTTGTAGCTAAATACGGATAGCAAAATATGCGTTGAAATTTCTTACATAAGATGAACACAAAACCTTTATATCCGAAGCGCGAGCTTCCGGTATTCCGACTTGTTTCTTGATGCTGTGATGGTGGTTCGAATCCTGATTCTTCATTGAGATTGGTGTTTGAATTTATACTCATTCCGCTCTTGCAAATCTATCATCAGCACAACATTAAGTATCTTTATGATGAAACTGGGAGTAAGTATCCTAAAAATAATCATTTCTCTGCGTTAAGCTAAATACTTTTTGGAACACACAACTACTGGAAATATGGAATGTCCTCAATAAATGAAACCCCCAATTCAAATTTAGGTCTTTTCATACCACAACATTTTTATATATATTTTAGCGGCTTCTATAACCAATACTTGAAGTCCATAAAAAGATTATCGAATTCGTCAGCAAATTGTATTACGTACTTGGGCAAATAGATATCATTCTTCAATATTTCCCCAGTGACGATTCCATTCATTCAGATTTGTAGTCAGTCGTAAAACCATCGACAAACGATGAGCTCGGCGACATGGTGTCCGTTTGCCTCATTCAAGTGAGATTGAAAGAGGATACGAAATCGATTTCAGCAAAAGAACAACAGTATTCCCTACATACCACTTAAGGGTTGGGAAAAAGGTGGTTAATGAATATGAATCTATCTTAAAATAGAATAAATTCGATATTCAATCATTTTTGAAAATGTCAAAGAATTACCATCCAATTTGGAATTAGTGGCAATGTTTGTATTTTATCAACGTCTAGGGAGATTCATGTCAATCACTCAGCTAAGTATAATGTGCTCATGGACAATGAACAAACAAAAAGAAGTATACATTGACGACGGTAGAAGTGGAAAGGACCGACTCACGTTTTCAAGGTTCGCTGGGAGTAAATCGTTTTGAAATTAATTCGCTAGCTGTTTGCCCGTTTATCTGTTTACTTGAAGAAGATTGGATGTAATACCACGAAATGAAAAGTGGCAGCGGGTGTGAGTGTACAGTACTTCCAAAAAAGTTGACAAATCCATGATTAAGTTTATAAGTCCAACATAATATGCAAGGATCATCAGGACGATTAGATTTAAACGTTCTGGGCCCTGTTGCGGCCATGGGCAGCCAAATACCAAATGTAATCTTGCGAGGTTTCCCGCGTTTAAATTATTTGAAATAGTTAAGGGGGAGTACAATGTAGAAGAGTTTAAATGAGGTCTATTTTCGGAAGTAAATTAAGGCTAAAATTGGCAAATTAGATATTTATTGTTTAAATAGAATTATTAGCCCACATCTTTGGCTTCAATTTAAAAAAAATACCTTCCTAGATCCTCCCTAGCCCCCTCTACGTCAAAAAAACGTTTGGCGTGTAAAGAAAACGGCGTCCATTGGCGGACACGGTTGCAATCCTCCGGTTGTTCTGAAACATAAAGACCAAAATTCTTAGTACTCAGGAAACTTGTAATTATCGTGTGATACTTCCATTTAAGTCCCCCGCTTTAAAAAAAATGTGAAATATAACCATTAAAAATTTTTGAAAATTTTTGATTTTTAAGATTTAAAAAAAAATATTTCTGAGTGAGGGGGGGGGGGATTTTCTTCCTACGGTGCTCATCCAACAAAATAGTTGTAGGTTTATTCCAAGAAAAATATAATTGTCTATAAACCTCGCTTTGCAAGAATGCAAGGATAGAATTTACTTGAGATTCGTGGCCATTTGGCCCGCTATCAGTAGTTGCTTCGGTTATTCTTTGATTATTTGCTATGTTGTAATATACTCCTCAGATTAATTATTAATCCATTAATTTGACATCTTTATAAAATAACTGTTCAAAAAATTGTTTATTTAACTATTTCAATTCATAGTCAGAAGTTGTGTATGCTTTGGAATCCGACGATATATTAATTTCGCAGTACCGCTTCAATCGTCAACCTCCCAACAAAGTAATATTATCTAATTATTTAAACACTCCATCGGGGCTCTTTCATGCATAAGACGAATATCATTGACAAGCAATTCACACTTTTGCCTTTTATTCATCTATCGTTCCGTTGCTGCTTTCGCGTCCATTTTCGCAATGTTGGTTCCAATTAGCAATCGTCGTTCATCTGATAGTCTCGAGCGCAAAACTGCTTTATAATATGAGACTACAAGCAGAGTCATTAATTTTGCAATTAGCTTCCATCAACCTCGATATCATCATTCTTGTCGTCCGTATCATTTACGTCTTCGTCGCGTCAATGTTGTTTTAAGGCATCAGTATTGGTTTAATATTCATCGCCACTGGCATCAATGGCGTTTACTATTTGGTAGTTAGAAATGAGTTTTGTATGTATGTATGAGGTTGTAAGTAATTGTATCATCCATAGATTTTATTAGGAAAATTTTGCTCCTGATTGTTCTTTATTTTTTAGATGCATTCTAGCCCTTAAAAAAGACTCCTGAGTAAGATCTACCCCAGTTGTTTAGATACAAAATATATACACTCCTATCTTCTCTGAGAATTTTATACAGATGAATTTAGAGCAAACATATTGATTAGGAAAAATATTAAAAAATAGCCATGACCCCTACCAATCTTCAAAAACATAAACTAAGTCTGAAACCAGTGGCTAAACGTTTCAGACATAAAATTGTGGTTTTATTAAAAAGGAAAGTTTGAATGGTCAACTTTCCGATATGTAAGTACTCAAAATTTCGATTGCGTACTGTTTTTGACAAATGAGCTCATTTCAAGATGGTTCGTTAAACGACGAGAGTGTGTATTTACAAGGTGAGCGAGAGACTCAGCTTCTGAGTAACCAGCCTCTAGTGGTTTAATGAACTCGACCTTCGACGAGTGGAATATCCTGAATTCGCAATGTATAGCATTTCTACCTCACGTTAACGATATTCCAGATGAAATTAACAACTTCCTAAATCAAATTAACGGAGATAAATGCTAAATATTTTGATTTACATCAGCTTTTTTTAGCGCCAAAAAAAGAAAAATTTAAAAAAAATCGCCATTTTGTTATTTTTTTAGCGAAATTTTTTGATTGTGATTCATTCTATAAAGAATTTTATGCTGATTAAAACCCCACTTTTTTTTACGTTTCAGTAACTCCAAATCACCAACGCCGTCAATTTTTGACGTTTTATTAAAAAAATTTAAAAAAAAAACAGCCTGAAAAATTGCATAAATACTACAGGGTAGGCTATTTAATGTGGGCCCATTTGTTCTGGAAAAAAACATGAAAAAAAAAAACATTTTTTATTGCTGTTCGTATTAAAAATCAGCTATTTTAGCCCAAGAAGATTTTTTCCAGCTATCTTTTGAAAATGATATCTTTCAAATGTTTGCCTTTGGCCTTGATTTCCAAATGTGCTCTTTTTTTTTAGCGTTTTCCATCGTTTTGGCCAATGTTTCGGCCGATATGCCGGCTACTTCGCGTCGAATGTTGTTTTTGAGTCGAGGATTCTAGTCCTTGGATTGTTTATGTATACCTTGGATTTGAGATAGCATCACAGAAAAAAGTCTGGTGGCGCCAAATCTGGTGATCTAAATTAATCAAATTTAAATAAATAAATTTGCTTTGGAAAGACATCAATTTGGTGTGGGAAGCCCTTAATTTGATGTAGAAAATTGTTAATTTCCTCTGGGATGTTAACAAGAGGTGAAAATGCTATAATTTAGGATCTCCGTCATTGGATACATTCCGCTACAATTGCAGTGCATCAAAATCGAAAATCTGGTGGCTGATGCGCTCTTAGACGGGGCAACGACAATACCCAGACAGACAGTTTTTTACAATGATGCTAGCTTACAGTGGAAAATCTGTTGCCTAACCTTAACCCATCACACTACGGACGAACAGGCGAACATTGACCTAATAATAGCTACTCACATACAGGGTGCGGCAGCATAACTTCCTTTTTTCAAAACTCAATAAAAACTATTGTATGCATCGGAAAATATTTATTTATTTTTTATAATGTAGGTACATGTCTAAAGTTTTTATTTACATTGTTTTGAAGATCAAATCTGTTAGGTGACGTCCCCCCAGAAATCGTTTTACGCAATGTACGGACATTGCGTAAACCGATTTCTGGCGTTTGTCATGACTCTTGTTAGCATAGCAGGTGTTATGTTGGCAATTTCTTCTTGGATGTTGGTCTTCAATTCTTGTAGGGTTCTTGGACGGTTCACATAAACACGGGATTTCAAAAAACCCCATAGAAAAAAATCACAAGGGGACAGATCGGGAGAGTGTGCCGGCCATTCCAAATCATCCGAGAATTGAAGTCACGTTCTGAAAGTTCCTGCACTATCGCCATCTTATAGGGATGAAAATGAAGATCATCACGAAGAATTCTTCTCACAGAACGATCAGATAGTCCAAGGGCAAATGCGTGTTTGCGCGTAGAACGCCGTGGCGATCGCAACATTGACGCTCTCACTGCTTCAATGTTCTCAGGTGATCTAACGGGCCGGGGGACTCCAGTTCTTCCTTTTGTCGCACTTGCGGTTTGTCTGAATGTAGTGACCCATGTAACAATTGATTTGCGGTCTGGAACGGGAGCCAACGGGGCTAAATTAAAGCGATTCCGAAATGCACGCTGTGTTGCAATAACCGAACATCCGCTTGAAAAGTAAACCTCAACGGCAAAGGCACGCTCCTCACTATTCCAACGCATGATGGCGACTGAACCGTGTCGGGACAAAACTTTACAGTATCCCCTCTTGAACGAGACCACTAGCGCTCCGCTATGACATCAACTAACTGAGTGGCGCGCATTTTAAAAAAGGAAGTTATGCTGCCGCACCCTGTATATCCACATTATCAACATATGAGGTTTAACCCCAATGTCGATGCCAAAGCAAAGGTGCGTCTGCATAGCTTATATAGTAAGTCGTGAGAGAAAGTTTCATCATTGTCACTGCATGTTTGTTCCGACGGAGCATATTATCTGAAATAACAGTGCCGAGGTTTCGATCAAGAGATAACAAAACCACTTTACTCGCGTGGGCTGGCTAATATGGTGGCAGTTCTTGCAGTTCACAAGTAGTGAGTCGGTCAGCATACACCAAAAAAGTGCGATAGCGCACCTCCTTGAGGACAGCCTTTCGCAATTTCTGCGTTGGCATAGCATAGATTCACTTACCTAAAGAATCATCAACATTATGGTCTCTTTTTGGCAGTATCAGATAGTTTTTTGAGGGCGCACAGTTAAAAATCCCTTCAATGTCAACAAATGTCCGCATCGTGTACTCGCCCTTCGGAGTTGAAACCTCTATCTGAAAAACTAAGGAATGGAGAGCAGACAGATAACCTAGAAAAGTATCGTTTCAAGAATGGGACCTGAGACTTTTCATTTTGCACTTTCATTACATCCATAGTTACACAAAACCGCCGTTTAAGCTAGCATGGGATTTTATAGTCCCTATCCTCCTGTCGAATTTCGAGACAGTAAGCTTAATCAGATTGCAGCCAGACGAGCAGTTAATCTGCTAACATAGAACCTCAAACAAAGAGCGCCCTCATTACCAGATGTTAATGCGTTTTCCAGCTATCACAAAAAACTCTACGGTGAAAACGAGAATGATGCTTTTTTTACCGAATTCTAAATCAGATGGGTTACGTAAGCATGGAGTAATTTAACTTTTATTTCAGAGCATTTACATAACATCAAAAGTGATACAAGCATCTAATGAATGCGAAAATGGGTCTGCGATTAAACGTTTTGAAATTTGAATCCATAACTACCATAGAAATCTTTTATAAGTAATACTGTAAAACGATGCGAAACATCGAGATGGTTGATAACGATCAATTTTGCGAGAGCAACAATTGATACTAATTTGTGTATTTGTTCAAACCGATCACATGTTACTGTGCTTCACTATTTCCTAATATGACAATGCAACATTTACTATTGTGTTATTGTGATGGACAATTGCAAAAAAAATGAGAGTATTAAAATGAGGTAACATGCACTTGTTAAGTAAAGCCACGTAACTGTCTAGGACAAAACACTAAAATTGATTTTTCCTTATCAGTATTTTCAACACCTTTGAACTTTGGTCAACAAATAAAAACAATTACATTAGATACGTTTGTCGGATTTATTAGCTATTAATTGAATAATTGCCGCGATCGGAAAATCATCAAAGATCGTTGAAAGTGCGCCGCGTTAAAACGTTAAAACAAAGCGCAAACCTCTCAGTAGTTTGAACATCCCCAAATACATCTAACGTTCATTTCAAATTAGTTTAAGTAAATTTTTTGGTATGGTCGAAATTATATCATATATTTGTGTTTTTTTTAATTTTAGATGAATCGAAATTGAATTCGGGTTCTTGGGAAGATCCCTTGCCAATAACTTCAGCTCCAGCTCAGACAACCATTACAACAGCACAGTTACATAATCCGCCGACATCCGGTCGTACAGTTGATGCTTTGAATTTGCGCTTCTTATCTCATCATCACAGTAAAAGTTGCAGCGGAGCCATTCCTCCCTCAATAAGTAATAGTAGTGGCACAACGCCCCCGGGAACAAATCAGGCGACCGGTCATCGAAGATTAGAGCATACAGTATCGGCAAGGACTATCAACAGTTCTGAAGATAGCTGGTGTTCAACGACTGACGAAGAAAACGACAACGAGGAGGAAGACGATTTAAGCGAACACATCGTGTCGACGGCCGCAACGACCACCCAACAGCAACACCAACACTTGCAACAGCCGCAGCAGCAACGGAACAGCCAATTACGTTCAACATTCAACAAAGCGAAACAACATTTGTCCTTTGACAAATGGCGGACAAGTGGCAGTGGCGGCGGAAACAGTGGAAATCAGCAACAAAGTCAACAACATCATCAAAGTCAACAACAGCTGTCTGGAATCAACAGCAGTACCACCACCCCCACTACCAACAATTCACCAACAGTATCATCAACAATGCCATCAGCTCATCATACACATGAGTCTACAACTCCCGGCGAGACGCCGGGAGGACGACTATCGAGATGGTTCTCAATTCGTCGCGGGTCTGCACATCAATACGATTTGGGTGGCGGACGTGGTGGCGATGCACGAACATCTCCCCAATCAGTTGGAAATGCAGATACAATAGATGCAGCGCTGGACAGCCCGATCTTAGTACACAATGGACTAACGAGCAGTTCTTCTGGTAAAATGCCTGAATTACAAGAGGTAACTAAACTCTCTTTCAATATACAAAATTCCACCCTAGCCCTACAAAATATTTAAATCTTAATAACTCCTATTTCACAGAACGACGACGATTCAATTCATGATGGCAATGGCAGTTTTTCCTTGGATCGTATGTTGAAACCGGGCAGTCGCGCAAATGGGACAAATCGGATGCATCTGCAACTAATCATGCCTTCAATACCACCAGCTCCAGCAGGATTGTCTCAACAACAGCTCAAACGGCGACATATCGTTGCGGCCATTGTTCATAGTGAGAACTCTTATGTTGCCACTCTTCAACGTCTAGTCAATGTAAGTTTCATCGATTTCCTCAATGAATCATGTGAGCAAACACATTCATTTGGATCCCAAGTTCAAGCATTGATGAAGTCTTATCTTGTCCAAATTGATTCGTTTGTATCCTATATTCGTTACTAGGGCATGGTGTGGAGCAGTATATGAAGTATCGCTTTTGCGACGCTGGAGCAAACAATACCACTTGCGAATCGTAGATTTTTATTTTCTTACGATGTTCTTTGTTCTTTAAGAAACTGTTGTCCTAAGAGGAGCCTTATTGTTTTATTATTTCCTTTTCAGGATTATAAGAAACCTCTCGAAGAAAGTAATCCGCCAATTTTAAGTAGTCCAAAAATTTCAACATTGTTCCATCGCCTTCCGGATATTCTGAAAAGTCATAAACATTTCCGCATCGCTTTAGCTGATTACATACGAAATTGGGATCGTGATGAAAAAATCGGCGACGCATTCGTCAATGCCTTCAGTAAACCTCAAGTACTGGAAATATACAGCGGTTTCATCAATAATTTCTCAGCGGCCATGGAACTAGCCAAAATGGAAGCGAAGCGCAAATCAGCTCTAGCGGACTTCTTCAAAGTGAAACAAATTAGCGCACACGATCGGCTTTCATTTTTCGGTTTAATGGTGAAGCCAGTACAACGATTCCCTCAATTCATCCTATTCCTGCAAGATTTACTCAAGTACACACCTCATGGACATCATGATCGCATGACCCTGCAATTGGCTCTAACTCAATTGGAATCATTGGCGGAAATGTTGAATGAGAGAAAACGTGAGGCTGAACAGTATCAAGCATTTAAGGAGATGTTAGGACATATTAGTGGAACGTTTAACACACGTTCATTGACATCGTCCACGGCAGACGGAAGTCGTCATCGATATTTGTTAAGGGAAGACAACGTGACCCAGTTGGAATTCAATCAGTCTGGTTTTATAGTTAAGTCGAAACAAAGAAGACTGCTTTTGCTCAACGATAAGGTCATATGTGTATCGGTTGCTCCAAAACAATCACATGATTTCGGGGCAACAGAGAAATTATCCTTTAAATGGATGTACCCGGTAACAGATGTGGAAATCGTTGATAATAGTACATCGGCTACGCTTTCCCGGATATTAACAGCAGGTAAGTTTTACTTATCCAATCAATGTTTGCTTTTCTTACTGGCTGGTGCTTCTTTCTTGCCACTCAATTAAAACAATTCGCCTTTTCGCATCTATGAGTTTATTTCTTGAAACGAGAATCTCTATTAGGGTTTTCACTGGACTAAAGTAGTTAGTTCTCCATCTATATTCACCTATGGAGTCAACGTCTGTCTCTATGTTGAATCCGTATTTTTATTATTAGCTTTTCTTCACCAAAATTGACATTTTAACTTCTTCAATATACAATGCAACAAGAAAATTTTCCCTGAGACCTTCTGAAACAACTATATCCCCCACACAACCGTACATTCAGAAACGCATATTAATTTAAATATGTTTGCTTACACGAAATACGAGCTCCACAGAGGATTTAATAATAATTTTCCGGTCTGAATAACATTCCATAATCCAATGGCTACAACCTCTTTGACATGACTGCTTTGCAATATTTGGTAGTCAGCGTTAATATTATCAAAGCATAGGAAAATCCTCTTACTTTCTTTTCTTCGTTTTCCTTTTGTGCGGTGAATGTGTTCAAAATCACCAATGCGATTTGATTTGTAAAGTAGGTGCTGTATTACAAACGATTCTGAAAGCTTCAATGACTGTATGGGGGTAGGCTTGTGACTTATATCTACTTACTTTCAATTTAGAAAGCCAGAAAATGGCATTATATTCATACGTAGGAGACTATACTTTCAGAAAGAAAGATGTTCACTTTATTTCGACTTGATAACGCATAATAGGCGTGTTTATTTGATTGATTGCAGCATCTTTAACTTTTACCAAGAATCGAATAATGTTTTGCATGTTTTATCCTGTAATGTAATGAGTTGAAAACGGGTAACCAAATTATACTCATAAGAGATTAGTATGTTTCATTCGAAACCTAAATATAATGAAGGGAGAATGTGGTCTATAATTTATGGATACGCGCTATACTAAATTAGGCCGATTTGAAACATTGCCAGGTAACGAAGATGTGGGCGTTTCAAATTTTTCACAAGATTCCCCCGCCTTTCGGTCATTTTTGTAAATCGTACCCTCCAACTTAATATACCATTTTGCAGCTCTTCTCTTCCGACATTTGGATCAATTGCACCTGTCAGCACCACTTCAGTCCAGGAAGCTGTAAAACGAATGAAATCGGGAAAGGAAGAGAACCTGATGACATCACATCTGAGCTCTGGAAACTGAAGAGCTGGGATCCAACACTGGCTGAGTGAGTTCCTCAATCAGTTTATTGAGGAGGGTATAACTCTTATCTGACTGGCAAGAAAGCACGACCATTCCAATATAGAACAAGAAAGGCGGTCCTGCATAATATTGAAATTACCACCAGATCCGGTTGCTGTCCTATACTATGAAGATATTTGAACGTATTCTTGGCAACCGTATTCGCGATATTGTTCAAGTAACGGTGAATCAAGCTACGTTTATCAAGAACTGCGGGACCGAGAAACACCTTGAGAAAAATAGCCGATTTTGCATTGCATTTCTGGATCTAGTGAAGGTGTTTGACCCTGCGCCACACGAACCCATCTGATATGCTCTGTGACAGCACTTAGTACTATAACAACTCGTGCGCTGGATTAAGTATTATAGCTCTACCACGATCCGAAAAGTAAAATTTGAAGTGTGGTATCTGAATAAAACTGTATTTTTGACGACTGATTCCAATGAAATAGGCGCTATCACTGTCAGTGGCCTGTCCAGAACTGAGCGATTTAAATATTTCGGATCAACGCTATCAATAGCTTCTCGCGTTAGCGCATCCTGGATGAAATGGTGTTCCACTCTGGTGTTCTTTGTGATCGACGTATCAGTGAATGTCTCAAATCCCAAATTTACCGCAGTGTCTTCCAATCTGTCGACCTCTATGGTTCTGAGTGTTGACCGACTGCAAGAGACAATGAACTGATCTTTTCCCCAGCGCCTATATACTGATTTGTAGGTCTAATTCTGCTCTAAACTAGTGATCAAGAATTAAGCTCCTTTTCTTAAAATTCTCAAGATTAAGGAAGGTATGGGCGTTTAAAGCTTTCCAAAAGGTTTCTCCACTTGCCGGCCATATATCGATCTCCTAGGTCCCCCAACCTATATACCATTTTGTAAGTTTACTTCTCCTCTAAACTAGTAATCACAAATTTAGGTACTTTTTGGCTTTTCTCATGGTATGTACTAAAGTTATTTGCCATAAAAGCTCTAATTAGAAATTCATGGGTAGATCTGTAAACATTCATAATTGAATGCTGGGCAGCGAACTCTTACGGCCACAGCAACAACCTAGACGAAGTACCTCGACATCTGGGCATTCCTCACGGACTATGCCACACGCAAGCTAAACTTCACGAGAAACTTTACTGTGGACTTTCCAACCAGCGCAAAGTGGAAGACCGGCGGCGTGTTGGAAGGTTATGATTCAGTATTCTTTACCGACGGATCAAAAATGGCCTGTGGAGTCGGCGCGGGGGTTTTCTCGAATACACACAGTGCATCCAAGTCGTATGGCCCCCAGGTTTCGCCAGTGTATTCCAGGCGGAAGTACTGACGATATTGGAAGTCCGTCGATGGCTGGAACGAGATTCGAGCCCCAAGCGAAACATAGCCATTCTGACCGATAGCCAAGCGGCCATGAAGGCCTTGTACTTAGCGACGACATCTTCCAGGCTGGTGGGGCAGTGCCGAGACGGCGACGATCTTTTTGGTTGGTTTAGGGGAGGATGGCTCAAGTGGTTAGAGCGCTGGGCTATCGTAGCGGAAGGTCGCGGTTCAAATCTCGCTGGGGGCAGAGGAATTTGTTATCGTGATTGGATGTCGGACACCAGTCGACTCAGCTGTGAATGAGTACCTGAGTCAAATCAGGGTAATAATCTCGGGCGAGCGCAATGCTGACCACATTGCCTCCCACAGTGTACTGTGGTGTACCGTTACGGTCTTGAATGAAGTGCTCTAACACACTTCAAGGCCCTGATCCAATATGGATTGTTGCGCCAACGATTATTATTATTATTATTAGGGGAGGCGGTAGAAATCTGCGGAGACGGGATGTCCGTGGTCGGACTTTTTGGGTGATGATCAATTGATCTGACTGAATGTGGAGGTTAAAGCTGAGCAAACAGTTTGAATTAGTTCAAAGTAATGCGATTATATTCTCGTTTTTTTCTGAAAATTCGCTGCGAAGAGGATAGTCTCCCGGGGCGAACGTAAAGACGGACATTTTTGTTATTCATGATTTAATCATGGTGTTTGAATCCCTTATTGAAATTCTGCATAAGTGGAACAGAAGTAACTTTTCGCAATCAATTGTTAAGATAGGGTGAGGGCTCAAAAAGGTCATCTCTCAACATCATCAGAAGCTAGGTAGATGTTTCCGGTGTGGATGTGATCCGTCGGAGAACTTCTATCCCTTGTTCGTTGCTAGTCCGGGTCTTCCGTTGGTTTTTTGTCCAATTCCTCTACATAGATATTCGCTTGCGTTTCCCATATCCATGGGAAAAGTCTCCTTTTTGGTGCAAATTTCTGTTACGCCTGTGGGCAAGACACAGATTTTTTTATAATCACGCAAGGGAGACTGAAATGTCTTACGAATCACTCCATATTTCCGAGCTTCTTTAGCATAAAGGCCTGCAAACATTTCAGTTGAGCTGCATTTAGTTGCTGGTGGGTCTGTATGCTCACTATTTACCAATTTCGATATATAAGTCTACCCTGGGGGTCTTTTGGGTCATAAATATTTTCATATACTACAGATGGCTATCAAACAATTAATATACAAAATTTTTCAAGAGTTGTATCAAGGATTTTCGATTTTGATGAATAATCTTGTATTTTATATTTTCTGAATAAATTCCGGGATGTTTTGATCTAAATAGTATAAAGGTCTCACGATGCTACTATTGTATATTAGGTGTGAAGTATAGGGACTTCAGCCACGTTATGGTAAATAAGGGTCATCTCGGAAAACGCAGTAGTACCCAAAGTTTGTTTCAGTTCATCCACAGCACCCAAATTTCAACTTCAATCGCCAGCTGCTGAGCAACGATGGACCACCTTGCAGCTCAGTATTCGCATCCCGGCATTCACACCCCCAATGTGGATACTATGTAAAGTCTCGAATAGACCTCTTTGTTTTTACTGAATATTTTCGTGCCTTATGAATCTATTTTTCTACCTAAAATTTACCAAATCATCTTTACCCTCTACATAGAAGCGATTGTTTTTCCTTCGTTAGAAGATAGATATTGTACCGGGAAACTCTCTATTCAAGCCTTTCTCTTCATAATCCGTTACGAAGCTTTCAGTTATGATTTCTTGCGACTAGTCTTGTAATATTCTTATGAATTGGGTTTCAATTATGCTCGCATTCTAAATATTGTCGCATTTGAACTTGAATATACTTAACAATGACTTTTGAAGCAATTAAGTCACCATTGCCAATTTTTCCTTTTGCCTATGATTCTCTCTACAAATGTAAAGCCTTTTCTTAAAATTATCCCTTTATTGATATTGTGCATATTCATGCACGGCTGCAAAGTCTCACGTCAATTGAATCCGTATTCATTTAGCAGAGGAATATTTGTGCAGTAGAATCACATGCATTATGCCAGCTATTTTCATACAACTTAATTTGAATCTCTTTTAATATACATTTCCATTTCAGGATTGAATCGAGGTGGTAGCCTAAAATCCAACAGCAGTTCATGTGGTATTAATGATAGCGTCACAGCTCTTACAAATGGAGCCGATAATCTGTGCGGTGAAATGAGTAACCTTATGCATGATTACGAAGTGATCTCTCGAATAAATGATCTCGTTGGCTCTCTAAGAGGAAAGTACAAAGAATTGAATGCGGATGTTATGCGAAATCTTATGAACTCTATACAAAGCTCAATACAAAAGAAAGATGAGGAAATGGCTTGGGTTGATTCTTGTTGCTTGCAACTGATAGCGCGTAATAAATCGGGTAAAGAGGAAACATTCACCTTTCAAACTGAAAATCCATCGGTTAAAAAGGAATGGATAACAGAACTGCGGTTGGCGCAATTAGCGCTGGATCCAAATAATTCACCAGCGTGGGAGGTTCCTGAACATGAGCAACGGCCGTCGACCAAAATGCCGCTGTTTGTAAAGGCTCAGCCGTTGTATAAGTCACAACATAATACCGAGGTGAGTGGCTAATGAAAATTAATCAATGTTTTCTGCATTTCCTTTTTATCTTAAGTCCATGAAGTAATTTATAGATTTATATAAATCTGCAGGTTTAAAAAAATTCGATTTGTAGTGCGGTAGAGTCAATATTATCGTAGTCATTAAAGAGTCTAGAGTAAATTTGTTACTCAATGTTTGAAAGGAAAATGATTAGAGGATATTTTCGTTGTAAGATAAGTACATACGGTATTTCGAGAACTATTTGATACCTTCTTCGTTGTATTCTAAATGCGATTTTATCTTTATTTATCTTAAAATAACTTAAATTAGAAGGAGGTTACTCAAATTAGTCAATTTTAGAGTAAATTTGATAGCCAATCTTTTCAGTGAAAAGGAAAAGAAGATTCCGCCTTTGTTGGCGCAACGACCAAAGTCCGGTCTAGGCCTGCCTTACCAATCCACCAATTTGGTATCTCTAAAAACTGTGTGGCGTTTTGGCCTACGTCATCGCTTCATGTGTGCCAGGGTCTGTCACCTCCTCATAGACTTTCCGGACTGGACGCTCAGTTAAGAAGCCAAGTCTCCGAGGAATACATGAGGACTGGCAAGATTTGACCCCATGCTGAGACGTTTCAAGTAGAACAGTTTTCGTAAGCTGAAATAGACTATCTTGCCTGTCAGAAGCCGTGCGTGAATTTTATCGTCGTAGCAGTTATCGGTTGTGATTTTCAATCCTAAATAGGAGAATCAATGGTCTGAAAGTTGTATTCTCCTATCTTTATTATTTTTATTTAATCAGCGCCATTTGAATTTGTTGTTTCTTTAGTTTTTCGTACTATATACTTTGTCTTGCTTTCATTAATGTGCCGCTCAAGATCACATGTCGTCTGCTCGTACTCGATGCAGGCAGATTGAATTCTCTTAAGGCCGTGTAGAGTTTTATCTTAGCTATGCTGTCATAGACGGCCTTGACGTCGAGGAACGGGGCAACTGATTCCCGAAATACGATATTTCTTTTAATAAAGAAACTTGCAGCCAACAAAAGAGGAAGTAGTTGTTGTCAATGTTGGTATTCATTGCTTGTTTTGAGGAGTTTGACGTTTTGAAAGGTTGTTTTTTTGGGTGCTGAGTTAATGATGCCACTGCTTGCAGTTGTTATTCATGTGGTAGGTGTGGAATTTACGCAGTTGTTAATTTTCCGTAGCTGCTTTGAACCATCTCTTTTTTTATGGTCCATTTTTTAGCAATTTGGTCACCTTTAACAACAAACAAGGAATCTTTTGAGTGGATCAATTTTCTCCTCTCCCCTGCCCAAGCTCCTACGAGTCATAGGTTGGGCACCCATCTTAATAGTAAATACAATTGGTGCAGGTGGAGCAGCAGCCAGATTATCAACTAAACATCTCCCCGTCGTCAGAGCTAGCCTGGAACAGTTTGTCATATTACTCCAACGGGAGAGGAGAGGACGAAGGGAACTGTTAGTTCGAGGAACTCCTAGCCTCTCCACGGTCGAGCTCCATCTTCATTGCAACCAGAAGAACCCGAAAGTAATGCGTAACACGGCTCCACCCGTCAGTCTTTCTCAGCATCTTACTTGACTATGTTGTCTGCAAAGAGAGCCCTGTATTTAAATAAAGTTGTTGCCGAATCCTATCCCCCGTTCCACTAGAAAAAAACGGAGTGATCAGCGTCGTTCAGTCATGTTATCAGGAAATCGTGCCTTCGCAATCTTATGCATTCAGTCGCGCCGATAAATTGCCTATGAGCTGCGCAGTTCATTTGGCTCTTGTGTTGTTTTGCCAAAAGGGAGCCACCCATTTAGTGTACGTTAGTTCTCCACGAGCAACCACTTCAATTGATTTTTCTCTGCTTTGCGCCTACCTCGAATGGACTTGGTTGATCATGGAGCATGTATAAACAATATGACCTTCTAAACACACAAGATGATATCCATACAAAGAAGTCTGTCTAAAATACAAAATATATTTATCCATGAACACTTATTCTTATTTTTAATTTTTCGTTAAATAAACTAAAATAAAATAAAACGAAAAATGTAATATACAATATTTCTCTTTCTAGGTGCGTTGTGGTTGCTTCTATAGCATAACCAATGACAACAGATTGGGCACGACACGTCGACGTTTCAAACATCAAAATTATCTTTGGGTTTGCACAAGCAATGGACCAAGCAGTCACATCACAATTTTATCACAGCATCACCAACAGGCGGGACTTCTTAAAGATGTTGGATCATTTGATTTAGTTGAAAATCAAGTAACGAGCATGGAATTTGTCAAAGGTTTAAGTAATTGGACAACGAAAGAGGAACAAAGTAGTTTACTGGCTGATCTAGTTTGGATGGGGACGGATAGTAGAAAAATTTTAATATATTTAGCGGCAAACCCTGAACAAGAAGAGCAATTATCACACTGTACAGTTCCGGCTAAAGTAACCAAAATTTTATATCATTTCGATTCGGTGTTCGTTGCGCTTTCGAATGCGACTTTGTTAATATACCGGCGAGGTTCTGATGGTGTGTGGATGTTAAAAGATCCTCAAACAATTCAACTTTCTAGCTCATCGAGCTCAAGCGCCATTTATAGCATTTTGCCGATAAACTCAAGTATTTATGCTGGATGTGGCAATAAAGTATACGTTCTTAACGCAATCACCGGTGAGGTTCAAAAATATTTCGAGGTGCAGCATGGCAACAATCAAGAAGTTTACCTAATGGCACACTCTGGTATTGGGCTTTGGGTCGCATTGAAAAACTCTAGCATCATTTGTCTATATCATACTGAGACATTCAAGCATTTACAGGATATAAATATAGCTGCTAATGTGCTTCGTGTTAAATCATCATCACAGGAAAGTATTAACAATAGTTCAATCTACGTGACATCACTAATGGCTTGCAAAGGGTTACTATGGGTTGGAACAAATGTGGGTATTGCTCTGACTATTCCATTACCTCGCCTCGAAGGTGTTCCCATTATAAGTGGTGGCGTTAATATATCTTTCCACGCACACTTTGGTCCAATCAATTTTCTTTTACCGCTAGTGCCAAAATCATACACCCAAAAACCACCGGCTCCTGCTGAAGCGACGACGATTGTTGTGAATGATGAACCTATACATGAAAATGTACCTATTGAAAAAAAGGATAATGGCAATGAAGATTCAGATTCGGCTGTAATTCTACGTAAAGATCTTGAAGAACCAGGACAAGAGCCGTCACCTAAACGTGCTCTTGATAAGCAAAACTCGTTGGATTTAAGCTTGGCTGGTAAATTAAGAGCTCAACTGGCAAGCAGTCCTGCTTTACGCCGGCGTAGATTCCGTGAAATGAGTGACGCATCTCGAGGTTCTAAAACATTACCGAGAGGTTTGGGCTCATCTAATTTCTTCCAGTCATCAATACATTCAAACGGCTCGTCCTTACAACATGATCATGGGTATTGTGATGTTTACGGCCTATATGGCAAGTTAATCTTTGTTAAAGAAGATTACGATGGTGAAGATGGTGCACAGGGTAATTTGTTCGATTTTATGTACGAACAAAAACGACGTTCTGATCCGGAACTGGCCGCTATACCGGGAAAAGTGAGTACTTTAGATCGCCGACTACGAATGAAAGCGAGCAGACCCCGGTCGCTAGATCTGTCGAACTGGTCAGTAGATTCGCGATCATCTAGTTTATACACATCATCGGGCAGTGAAGAAAGCATGGGAATTAGGTTATTCGGCGGACGATCAGTGTCACGAAACAGCAGTAGTGCTAGTCATAAAACTTGTAATGGAAGCGATCTAGGGAATATTTCTGAGAATGGTACGATTCAAGTGGAAGTTCATAGTTCCACTAACGGAAGCAATAGTACAATTGAAACGTCAACCCCAAAACATATATATAACGCTTCAAATGCCGCATACCCCGGCCATTCATCATGTAGTACTAAATATCAACATTGCACAACAAATTCCGCTTCAAATGCACCATTAACAGGAGGAGGAACAAATGAAATCTCATCTACGATTGCCGCAGCTACTTTGAAATCGAAAGCAAAGAAAGGTGCAGCTAACGTCGCTGAATTAAACGCCGGCCCACGAACGATAATAACCGTGATGGGTGGTCGAGGCTACTGGCGGCATGTTTGGTACACGAGTTCCCCAAGCTCATCGAAGTCTGCTTCCAATGCAAATGGAGCCATGTCACGAGTTGCAAATTCAAATGACGCACACTTAGTTATATGGGAGAAGAAGCTTTAACTGTCTGACTTTCCAATAAAACTTCATTGCAAACGTAAATCGGCATTTCTAAAGGATAAATACGACATAATGCTCGTTGAACAATAGTAAATAGAATGTTTTGAATGTAATTATGACTGCATTAATTGTCGCTGTCACGTATCTACTCTGTCCAAACTAGCCAACTGGAAACATCTCATAAACGGCCTGGAATCGATATTGTTCTAAATATGTTTTAAGTTCTGCGCTTACTGTAAATATTGTTACTTTTTCTCTGAAGATATTTAGTAAGTTGGAAATAGTTTTTTTCGTATACACATATTTTAATGAAATACAAGGGTTTTCTGTTCCGGAAATTTTTTATTTTTCTTTTTTGAAAAGAATGTTTTTAAGTAGTGAAAGCAATTCTGTTTTCAGTAGACTATGGAGAATGGAATTCAAACGCATTATGGATTATCTAAATCCTGAATTACTTGTAGTGGAATGAAAGCTGATTGTCAGTGCCAAAAATGTATTGTATGGCGAAATTTTGAATTCAAATAGCAGCGAAGAATTGTTTCATTTCTTTCTTGTTGAATGAATAACTCTGTGTTAATTCTTAAGATGTATACGTAAGAATATGCTTAAGTTTAAACATAAATTTATTAACGCCTTAATGTTCAAACTGTGAATATAATTTAATTAGGATAGGTTGGTTATTTGTTCGGTTTCGAGGGGAAATGAGTCTTCATGGTAAGGGGTATCGCTCATGTGCACTTTTCCTTATTTTTCGAATACAGAATAAACTTGGTTGGAAAATAGCGCAAATGTTCGCTATGCAAACGATATGAAACTGTATTAAGCAGTGCTAATCGAAGTCTTAGCTATTTATGTAAATTCTGTATATTTTTGGTTGTTCTTTCTCTTGAGTAAATGAATCAGAACGAAACGTTAATTTGAAGGTATTTACTTTAAAATTGAGATATAGATTCATACCTCACTCCCAAAAAATGAATTCCACTTACTTCAGACAAGCCGTCTGGCAAGTCGTTTCTAGATGCTCGATATTACACTGATATTTTCTACCAGCAAATTTAGAATTGCATTTTTTTATATTGACTCCATTTCAATATTTCCTCCCATTATTTACACAGTGATCGAAAGCGAGCTTATATTTAAGTATTTAATATTCATCCTTTCCATAAAACTGCTCAGAACGGCTTCGCCTAGTCCGTTTCAATGTCAAAGTTATCTTCATGCAATACAAAAAAGAAAATAAAAAAACTGAACAAATTGCTTTTGCTATTTACTTGTAAAATATTTTGAATATGTTTAAGAGAAAAAGGTAACGGAAATATGGAAAGAACGGTCTTAGAAGGTTGAAACCCACTCTAAACCCCAAATTTATCAAACGAAGTTGTGTATACACTTTTTATATTAAGAGAACACAAGTTATAGAAGTTTATATCATATATACACATTAATATTTACATTTACAAGGAAAATAACAATATATACTTATACATAATGATGAAATTAAGGATCTTCTCTTTTGTTTTCTCTTTATTCTGTTTCACTAAATCACTCACATCAACACATATTTAACATTGATACATTTAATTAACATCAGCAATCTCTTATAAATCGGGAAAATAAAAAAACAATATGTAAACTGTTAAAACATATACAATATTATAAATATACAATTTTGAAAATATATTATTTTTGGTTAAGTTATGTGAATGATGGTGTTTCAATGCAATCTGCAAATTCAATATGAAGGCGAAAACTTGAACTTGAAACTTGCTCGCTATATTTTCTGGCATACAATCGAGAATGACCTTCGCCTTTCTTCTCTGCGAAAGCTTTTGTCAATTTTCTTCAAGAAAATAACGCGCGGATACCACGCCAATACAAATCGTCCGCATTCGCTGTGAATCAATTATTGAGTCACTTTTTAAGATTTTATGTAAAACAAAGCCTTATTAAAATCGGTTTACTGTTTGTCTGTCTTTTTTTTTGAGGAGGTGGAAATCTTTAAAAGACGCTGGTCTGAACACACCAGCGTCGTCTCTCCAACCACTCCTTGATGGCAGGACTGATCCTGTGAATCCACCGAGCGTTCTCACCGCATTAGTCATCTATTTATGGATCTCTCCCTCTCAGAGAGATTAGCTTCGCATTGTATATGTTCGCCATCTCATCTGCGAAGATGTCAATCGGCTTCATTCCAGGGATGACGAATGCTGCATCATCTGAGGCGGTCCTGAAAGCAGAGCATATCCTCAGGGCTGTCCTCCTGTGGACTGCCCTCAGTTTGTAGCGTCGACTGACATCCGTAACGCCTCCATCCAAACTGGGATCTCATAGACCATGATTGAGGTTACCATCCTGGCTATAAGCAACCTAGAGGTATACCGTGGCCCTCCCACATCCGGCACATCCTTGCGAGAGCCATACTTGTAGTGGATGATTTCTCGTAAACATAGTACACGTACTGCCTATAACTGAGCTTCCTGCCTATCACCACCCACCCACCAAGTATTTGATGGTCGGCTTGGAAGTGATGGTATGATTCCCGATTCTAATACAGGCGTAATTTCTCTTCCGGCGCTTAGTGGTGAGGACCGCTTCCGTTTTTTCCTCGGCAAGTGTCAGACCAGAGCTCTCTAGCCAACGTTTAACAACACTGGTTGCCTCACCTAAGTATAACTCAGTATCTTCGAGATGCTTTGGGACAATAACCAGCGCTATGTCCCCAGTGTAACCCAACGCCGTGGCTTCCCTTGGAAGGGGGAAAATTTAGTACATCGTTGTAAATGATGTTCCACAGTAGTGGGTACTACCCTTTCGGTGAATTGATGATATCAATGGTTGATCTGGCTTTACGGAACCCATACTGCCAATCTGAAACGCCGCCTTGGCTCTCAACAACAGCCTGTAATCTATTATAGATGCCCCTCTCTAGCATTTTCCCCACACCCATATGGGTTTGTATGAGGATAGCTCACCAGGAGGTTTACCAGGCTTAGGTAGAAGTACCAACTTTTGCCGCTTCCATGCCGCTAGAAATATTCCCTCGGACATGTGCGCTTCGAACACAACGAACATATCCGGTCTGGATTTCATGGGCTTAACGGCCTTATTCGGTACTCCGCCCAAGCCTGGCGCTTCATTGTCTTCTATTCTATCGCAGATCTCCAACAGCTCGTCTCTGGTGACTGGCGGAATTGCGGTCACATTCAGACGTGGTTGGAATGTGTCGGTGCCCTCCTCTTGCTGGGGGAATAACCCCTGGATGATTTTCGTGATCTGAGCCGTTCGGTGGCAAGCTGATCGAAGGCTGGCCACACCATTCCATCAATAGTTTGGTCTTCTACTGGGGATTGAGTACCTACTAGGCATGGACACATCACATACACACAGTCGAATCTGTGACCCATATGCCACCGTGACGGTTTCCATACGGTTCACTTATGATGGCGATTTCCATCTCAGATTCGAACGTGATCTGCTCAAGTAAATTCTGAGCGACCCTACAATGATTGAGGTTAATTTGAATAAACGTCATTTTCTCATTGCAGTGAGCGCCTATGCCGGTTACCCTGTCCCTCTTTTACTTCGCACCATAAACATTTCGAGTCCCTATTGCACTCTTGGGCAATATGGCCTTTCTCTCCAAACCTTCTGCATCGATCGGATCGACCAAAGCTACTGTTGCATACCTTCGTCAAGTGGCCAAACAGGCATTTAAAACACCTCTTAAGTGAAGTTTGTTCTCCTAAACGGTCGACAACTCATCCAATCCGAACTTTTCCGGCGGCCAACCGAATCTGCGCAGCTTCCGTTGGTATTCGTATTGTAGCCGTTTGAGTACCGCCATAGGCTTTTCGTAAACCCACAACAGACTCCTCGGTAAGTTCTTCCAACTTGAATTGCTCGTTCAGAGCAGTACAAATATCTCCTTTCCATGCCACTTCATCGAGATCCTTACATAGTATATAAATCTCATGTTTTTGGGCACACACTGCGGCATGCTCCCCAAGTGAGTTTTTGACTTGAATGCGACAGTCATCAATTTTGCCTACATTGGATCTTTTCAGTTCGAACACGAGATCCCCTTTCTGGGTTCTTCGGATTCTATTCACATTTCCGCTCAGATCTTTTAGTTCGGGATTAGCTTTGATCTTCCTTAGTATCACCGCGTAAGACAGATTGCCCTTACTAGAGATAACAATCACATCTGGTCGAGTTCGCACTTTTGCTTTTCCTTTCGCTCTTATACTAATTACTTTAGTCCGTCCATTCCGTTCGCCCGTCCATCTGTTTTCGTTCGTCTTGGGCTTCGCAACGCTGGCCGACTTTCCTACATTCGCTGTATGCTTTCCTCCTTCTGTACTATTTGTGCTGGTCTTCAGAATTTCCTGTGCGTCTTTTCTCTTAAGCGCCTGCTAATTATTTAGAGGTGCCCTGGTTCAACCACAGTGCGGTTAGACCTCACTTGGGTTGCTTGTCACACTGTTGGCGCAGCAGGATTGGGCGTATCCTTAATATTCTTTTCCTCCGTCTGTGATCTATTATAAAGAACTCTAATAACCCTCACCATATTCTTTATAGCTTGGTGCACGTTGTGCTTGTCCTTGATAAACTCGAACAGCTAAACTATTTTTGCCCCAAGCTGAGTGAAGGGTAATTCCTCCGGATCGGAACTCTGCTCTCTATGAGCCCCGACAGGGTTACCCCTTTTGTACGCTCCTTGAATTTTGGCGTTTAATGACTTGCCTGTACCTTATCCTATACCGTCTTTGAGATTGGTGGAGATCTCATAGTTGACGAGCTTCTTTTGAATGGGTCCCTTTCTTGGTCCTGCACATATGCGGTGGGTGTTATCACAGTTTTAGTCGTCCAACGACCTGCCTTCAGTTCATCTTTCGTTGATCTTGTTACCAGTGTTCTTAGTAAGGTGGTATTTTGCTTGCGGGTGGTATTTTGCGATACTGGGGTTGCGAGCCCCTGCACCGTAAGTTTCCTCCTTCTCTCGTCTTCCATGATGGTTTTATGTTCTACGTATCCTTCCCATAGCCATTTTGATCCACGCACCAGAGATGAGCAAACACTAGCCCATACACAGTCAGAAAAGAAATTTTGCAAACAAAACAAAACCTTATTAAAATCGGTTCAATGTCTGTCTGTCTTTTTTTTTTTGAGGAGGTGGAAATCTTCAAAAGACACTGGCCTGGACACGCCAGCGTGTGGGATTCTTACCCACTAAAACCACCCGATCCCGACTCCCCCTCAAGCCCCGTGGAACCACCGCAAGGTATTACATCACGGGGCGGAGTCAGTTCATTTTAGCTTGGTCCCCTTTCGTCTCTACGCGTCGTCTAATGCCTTAATAAACCAAAATGCTAAGATTGCATTGGAATAACATTTCCATTTGAAGTGCAAAGTGAATATGTATAATGCATAATGGATCGTGTGGATGACATGGAGGAGTTCAATAGACAGTCATATCACACCTCAAATATTTCGTTATGGAAATAATCTCCTTTCTCTACTGGATTTTTGGACCCTGGCTCAATGACTCTAGGTAGTGAAAAAAGATAAGGACATCCGTACTCAAGGTTAACATTTGTAAACATATATTGCCACTTCCTTTGTTTATCACACACTTAAATTCGAATTTTCACTTAACTCCCTCCTACCTCACGGTTGTCGCCGCCAAGTCGACTGCACCTCCTGTGATTTATTTTATTTTCTAGGCAAATCACGCCACACACAACAGCAAAAGTAAATAATATCATACACATAAATAGTCTAGCATTTGTTTATCTTTGATAACATTTTTTCTATATTCGAATTACATATGTATACATAAAAGCATCTTACTGTCCATTATCCTCCACCCACGATTTTTGCAAAAATATTTCCAACTTCCCACGATTTCTATGGCTCCAAGTTCTTATGACACACATATACAAAATAAAAGGTGAACATAAGACAAATTCCCGAACTTCCCCTTTCTCCTCAGAAAAAAAGGAAGAAAATGATATTTTGAAAATAAAGTATTTTGGGGATGAAATATTCGAAGAAATAAAAATTTTTGGTTGACGTCAAAGATATAAACTACGAAAATATAATAACTCATACCTTTTTTTTAAATTCATGAGTAGGTAATATGGAATTGTATCTGATTGTGATAAGATATCATAGAAATTAGTCTGAACTTTCTATTCTCATGAATCTTTTTTTTTTGCAGTACTCTTGCGCTTGAAATGGCATTTCACCACTTTTATTCAACTATTTGCTTGGGCGTCATTTCACTTGAAGTCAATTAAACATTATCTTGTCATGTTCAATTGAAAAATGATCTTTCTAGATCAAAATGTTTTAACAAATTTGATAAATATAAAAGAAGTTAATCGAAACTGCATCAAAAATGGTAAATCTTTGCAAATAAAAATCTCTGAAATTTTTCAATCATCCTCTGAATATAAACATTTGAATAACAGAAGGATTCTATCCATAAAAAAGCTTTACTAAATCCCTTCCCTTCTATTTTCACGAACATTCCTGTTTTTCCATCTACAAAACTAGATACTTCATTTTTCTTTAAAAGGCCATTACTTTATCTCATAGGGGATAGAGGATATTAAAGAAAAATATCAAAAAAAAATATTCAATGTTTTCAAGTCTAAAGTCTGCTCTATGATGCGCCATCGGTCTTTTTTCGCTCTCACGATTCCGCATTTGGTCTTTCATCGGGTCATGGACCTTGACCAAAAATAAATTCAGAAAATCGGACTGAAGATAAACACCAACGAAACCAAGGTTCTCAATCTGATTCGTCATTGCACTCTTCTTATTTGCATTAATCGGCAGAATATCCAAGGCGTTCATTAATTGGATATCTTGGAAGCGTTGTTTTTGCCGACGACGCAAGCAACAAACTTGATTTCGCTCGTCGCATTAACAACAATAAGTGCGCCGTTGCTCTTAGGTCCAAAATTTGGAAATGTAGCTATCTCAGCACTAACATAAAGTTCAGGTCCCCAAAAGCTCAAATCAATCCTCGTCTGCGCCCTGTTATCGGGGCTTTCTAGTCTAAGATAGTAACTAACGAGGAACTGGGTTTGATACCCATAGACGTATCGATGAATGGCAGTGGAGTAGCACTAAAAAAGGGTAACATCTCTATTACTGGTTATGCCATGCCATGGAATTCATTATTAGAGGAGGACTGGCGAAACAGTTTGTATCGCATGAATTTCCCGCTTCCTAAAACATCTGATTTGCCCCGTTCACAAGCCGGGTCGAGTCGTCGTGATTAGTTGCTTCATTTTATTTCGTCAAACGCCTGATCTGGATGCAGTCGCAAGAATTTCAAATTATCATCCAGTGTTTCAAACCACAGTTGGTAGTTTCCCATGGACTCCGATGTTCAAACCAATCTTGGCAAGTGAATTCCCGTTAGTGTGAATTACTTGACCACACCATCGAAGACGCCTCTCTCCCAATTTTTCTATGATCGGTGCAACCCCATATAGATCGCGAATACGTTTATTTCGGATGTGATCATGGCGTGTTACGGCACTAGCCCAATGCAATAGCTTCGTCTCCATTGCCGCGATGCGTAGTTCATTGTCTTTAAATAGTTGCCCGTCAGTCACAAAGAACACTAGTTCATCCAGGTTGAGCTAATCCGTGAAGCAATTTCATAACGCCGTTCTCCATTGGTTGATAGCATTGGCCCGAGATAGCTTAGTTCTGGGCAGGTCACCGCCACTGATAATGATAGTGCCTGTTTCATTGGGATCGGTCGACAAAAATTCTGTTTTATTTAGATATAATCTGAGACGTGCTGCTTGAGGGGATCATTCCATTTTTAGACAAGTTGTTAGAAATCAGCTTTGCTATAAGACGCTAGGAAAACATCATCTGCATCATGCAGTGTACAAGGCGCTGAACGTTGGATGTCCCGTGTGCTGGTATTCACAGCAAAAACAAAGAGAAGTAGTGAGAGGGCGCTTCCTTGATGAACACCGACGGAGACACGAAGCGGTTCTGATACACCCATCACACTTCGAATCCTAAAACATCAAAGATAGATTATCAATTAAATTGAAAGAGATACCGAAAGTTATTCATATAAAAAATCATAAAACCTTATATACTGAAGGGCTGAACTTGCGGTTTCCAACTATTTCTTATGCTGTACTTACAAAGCGTAACTATTTACAAATATGTTCATTGAAAGACTAGAAATGTTATCTCACACTGTTTGACAACTCTTTGTTTTCTCTGACAATGTAAATGTACAATTTCTGTGTTATAGAGTTTTTACATATATAGTATTATTGCTGATTAATTATCAGAAATATCAATTAGTAATCATAGTCGTAATGTTAATAAAAATAAGAACTAATGAATGTCAGAAGCATTCTATTAAAAGGCAAATGTGTGCCCTTAATTGATTTGTGTACATTCAAGGTGACTCTATTGTTTTTCCTCTCTTTGAGCCTGGGACCTGGAAACGCAGAAGAAGGGTGTTTATTGAATTTTCAAACCATAATGAAGTACACATATGCACATATATATTTTTGTAGGGCTGATGGTAGGACACAATTTAAAATGTCAGTCCTACTACTAATATTCCCAAATTTTCATTATTAGAAAAATGGATTCAACTGTATAATTCTCTGAATCAAAAAGACTATATATAGGAAAGATGAAAATGGCTAGTCAGCCTTCAATTTTTATGGGACAAAATTGCCAATTTGAAACCCATTCAACCTCACAGATGCGTTCTGCATATGTTGTTATAGAAGGCGACCGCCGTTTCAAATAATATCACAATATCACTTTGTCAATTTCTACTCAACTGTCTGGAACTTGCAACCTGGGACAGCATATATGTATTTATATAACTGTTATTTGCTATATAGTTCAGTCATTGAAGCTTTAGAACTCCGAATTCTTTCAGCTAAGACCGATTAACATGAAATTTGGAGTGGAATAAGAAGCACTCACTCACCGGTGTGCCCTTCTTTCCGAGAGGTGTGGCACCCCCTCTCAGGAGTGCGGTTATTTCCAACAACAGGGGGAAGCGCACATCGGCCCTATATAACTTTTGTTTCTTATGCCACCCTCTACCTGCACCCCAAATTTCATGTCAATCGGTCTTGGCTGAAGGAATTCGGAGGTTGCAGGAAGCTTCAAACCGGAAGGTTCATTTTTTACTTACTTTTTAGTTTCATCTCCTGTGTGTAGTCTTCCTGTTCTAACTAATATTAGATCTAGTTTTCAGTTTAGTTTAGTGGGGTAGCGCCAAGCACTCGGACCTTTGTTAGGTCCATTGTACTATCCGGAGATGGCTTATTCAACGCCCTCCCGCCTACAAGGTTCGCAAGCTTTCAGGAATCTGGAAACCAGAGAATGCCCAGACTGTTCGCTGAAGAAAACTTTACCAAGGTATCTTCGTCTGAGGTCTGAGAAGGCCGGCCAGCTGCATACAAAGTGCAGGGGCGTCTTTTCTTCTTCCTCACATTGGCTGTATACGGCCACCACTCCAATTTTTTCCATGTGGTAGTTTAAGGACCAGTGTCCCGTTAAAAGCCTTACTAGGGTTTCTTCTTCTTAAGGGACAGCAAAAATGCCATTCTAGCGGGCTCGGGTTCCTCCGCAAAGACTTTCGCTTGCCGGCAGAAATTCAAATTTCTCCATTCGGTTGCGTGAATCCTTGCGATTTCTCCCTTCGGAATAAATTTGACAGTGGATGGCCGGATGCTAAAAGCTGGTTCTCCCCTCTTGGTCGACTCCGGCTAAGCAGGATGGTCATATATCATCGACAACCATCTCAGTCATCATAAACTAAACAGGAAAAAGTAACGCAAGTAAGAACAAGTCGGGAAACCGGAAACTAAACGCTTATACAGGGTGCGGCAGCATAACTTCCTTTTTTAAAATGCGCGCCACTCAGTTAGTTGATGTCATAGCGGATGTTCAAGAGGGGATACTGTCAAGTTTTGTCCCGACACGGTTCAGTCGCCATCATGCGTTGGAATAGTGAGGAGCGTGCCTTTGCCGTTGAGGTTTTCTTTTCAAGCGGATGTTCGGTTATTGCAACACAGCGTGCATTTCGGGATCGCTTTAATTTAGCCTCGTTGGCTCCCGTCCCAGACCGCAAATCAATTGTGACATGGGTCACTACATTCAGACAAACTGCAAGTGCGACAAAAGGAAGAACTGGAGTCCCTCAGCTGGAATTATTGGTCCCTGGTTTTTTTGAGGAAAATGAGGTTACAGTGACAGTGAATTCGGACCGGTATGTAAACATGCTACAGAATTTTTTTTTCCCACAGCTAGAAAATTTGGATTTGGGGGACACTTGGTTCCAACAAGACGGTGCAACAGCACACACTTCAAGAGCATCGATGGCTGTTTTGAGGGTACACTTTCCAGAGCGCCTTATCTCAATTAGAGGCGATTTGGAATGGCCGGCACGCTCTCCCGATCTGTCCCCTTGTGATTTTGTTCTATGGGGTTTTTTGAAATCCCGTGTTTATGTGAACCGTCCAAGAACCCTACAAGATTTGAAGACCAACATCCAAGAATAAATTGCCAACATAACACCTGCTATGCTAACAAGAGTCATGACAAACGCCAGAAATCGGTTTACGCAATGTATGGAGAATGGGGGACGTCACCTAACAGATTTGATTTTAGACATGTACCTACATTATAAAAAATAAATAAATATTTTCCGATGCATACAATAGTTTTTATTGAGTTTTGAAAAAAGGAAGTTATGCTGCCGCACCCTATATAAGTTATTTTAGTGGGTATTTGTCCCTTTTGTAGCTAGCTCGGACTGTTTAGGCATTTAGTTTGTCAGACCATTTACTTTAGTATGATGCTAACATTCAAAGTCTTAGAATGCAATGAATTTGCACAAAAGTGACAAATTTGACCTATTATATCTCTGTTAGTAGTGCGATTTCCACCAAACTTGGTAGTAGTATGCTCCATAGTATAGCCTTTTTGATAGTTGATGATTCTAGGATAAACTCAAAGAGAGTTTCCAGTCAATTTCAAAAAATGTGCTTATAATGAATATGGTAATATACCATTATTAACTTTATATAAGCAGGTATCTGCTGGAGAGTTGAAGTTGTACTTATTTTTGTGATGCGAGGAATTTTTGATGCACAACATTTTTATTTAAGTGAATTGTGTCCTATTTTTCTATGGTATCTTTTTAAAAAGAGTTAAGAATTATTAAGGAAGCGTACAGAAATTCAAAATTGCAGAGTGCAGGAAAAAAAGGATAAAGGCAACAACAGTTAATAACTTAATAGATGCCTTGAGTAACAACATGTTCAGCCGGTTTCGAAATGAATCATCATCATCAGCGGCGCAACAACCGATATCCGGTCTAGGCCTGCCTTAATAAGAAACTCCAAAACGCTGAGGTCCACCGAGGTCTGGCGTCCTGACCTCGTCTTCTTTTTCTACCATATATATTGCCCTTAAAGACTTTCCGGGCTGGATCATCCTCATCCATCGCAACCTGTTGAGCCGGATTTTATCCACGACCAGACGGTCGTGGTATCACTCATAGATTTCGTCGTTATGTAGGCTACATTGATGACGATTGATTTCGCGACCCCAAACTGTTGCTGAGTTTAGCACTGACGCTTGATTCGAAAAACGATCACGCGCTATAGCGTATCAGAGACAGATACGTTTAGTAAGACGGCCATTCCTTATACATAACGAAATTCATAAAATTGAATTTCAGCCCTGATAAGAAAGTCCAATCGGTATCCCTATAGTTTCATTGGGACCACGGAATGTATCTTAGCCTCAACATTACTACGGCGGTGGTTGGTTAATTTTGAGGTCCTGATACACGTGAAAAAGGTTTCTTATTGTTGGTGTAAATTTCGTCCCAAAATTATGATTGATTATAGACTTTGACGCGACTTGATCCACGGTAAGCAGCTTCTCGTCAGTGACGAATGTGAATTCCTATCGTTAACCTGACTCCAGCGTTGGTGGAATCCTTGAAAACGTATCCACTGATTTTTAATGGGGAGAGGCAAATTTTTTTGGAATTTTTACAGATTGGGGGAGCTTATTAATGATGCATGGCATGTACTAATGTAAACAGTTTCTCTTAAGATCAAAGGGATAAGTTCGACCTGCAGCTGAACTCAACTCGACTGAAAATCCGATCATATCTACTTTCGGCAGGAAAATTGTAACATTTTATGGTTCCCAAGATTAAATAGTTTCCACTGTTTTTCTCGCTCACATCTAGTTTTCAAAAATAGATGACGGTTTCGTCGAGAGTAAAGGCAACTAATTAGACGTTACCTAGAAGTGGGAACAATGTTACCGAAGTGGTTATTTGGTGCTATTTACTCCCTTATATATATATATAAGCCCTACGTGGGTATGAATTATATTCAGTTCATTGCAGTTCTCAATGTTGCTTTTCCAACATAATTCTGTAATAGAATTCAAAAGCAGAAATCCTACATTTCGACAAGTATTTTTTTTTTCAATTTCTTTCAAGTTTTGGCGACTACAATCAGAGGCACGGATAGGCGCGGATAGCGCAGACTAGGGTGCATCTGATTGACATACAGGATAAGAAGCAGCCATTATGCAAGGGCGAAGAGTGAGATCCAGAGTATCCGTACACTTCTTGATAATGCTGTCAACTTGAGCGAGACTTCCAGTTATTTCAGCTGGTTGGCTCGCCCCCATTTTTAAACGGCATGCCAGAACGTCAGGTTATGATATTTGTCCCTGTTTCTCAGAATCATTTTAAGGATAATTGACTGGTTTTTACAAAAAGCTTTTCAATAAAACGTTGATGCTATTGTGGGTAGATTATTTGTCGACGGGGACTTGGACGGGCATTTCATTTCTAGTTTACTGCGTACAGTTCTATCTTTGGATATTTTCTCATAAATATTGTATTACTAAAACGGTAACTAAAAATTTAATGAAAAGTAATCATTATATTATACTTCTGATTTCTTGATAGTTCCGCGGAGGTAATTAATTTTTAGACTAGATATCTTTCTATTAAAAGCCTTTGTTAATAAGTTCATTGATAAATAGCATAGATTTCCTTGAAGATAGCATTACCATTTACCTCACATGGCTTGCTATCTGATGATAGCACCGACACGAAATTCAAACAAAAATAAATTTTCCCGCTTATCAAATTGACAAAATTGTTATGATAAGACCTTTATCGAGTCTATTGAAATAATGCGCTAATATTATCAATACCCCCCGTGATGAAGCACACCACTGTTATCATTCATCAGTAAATTGCGTGCCATTTTTTACCACGAGCTCGTATTATTCTGTATAAAGTGCCACGGATATTTGCAAGTAGTTTGTTAACTATGCGTGTGCGTACTTTTTATCTATTTCAACAAAGTTCACTTGTATGAAAGTGAAAATTGACAAACAATACATCATATTAGAGAGTAACGTGATTTCCGTAGTTAAATAAATTGTTTAAACTACACAGCTTGTGATCAGAACGACTGCCATGATTAATAGGCATTGCGTTGCAAATTTTGGTATTGTAGTGCTCACAAAAGCCCGATAATTTTGAAGCCATAGCACTAAAATAAATATGAATTACGGTTTTTAGTATAGAAAAGTCAAACGCGTTAATTTGTCATATGCACATACGCAAAAGTTATGAGCAAGATCATGAGGTTTTCCCCTTGTTAGGATAACCCAGTATCGCCTATTTATCTCAAATATTTGGACGAATTCGATGCCTCTAAAAGTCCTTTCATTGAGCTAAATGTACTGGTATTTCCCATTGATTTTTTTCCAACCTTCCCCTCTTCAGGTCAAAGTTCATAAATATTACCTAGTAAGGATAGCATGAACAATAGCTGGTATTCGTACTTTTAGTTTCTTCCATTTATCCATTCGCTACAACTTTTGAGAGGTTATCAAGGGTATATGGTGCAATGCAGCAATTTAATTTTCTCCAAGAACAGACATTTATGTTGCCAAACTCCTCAATAAATATAATATTTTGTGCAGCCAGCGAGATACCTTTACGCTTTACTATTTCTAAAATAAGCCGCTCAAGCATCTCATGCCGAGCCTAGGGTCCTATGGGTAGATACGAATAGAACATGTAATCATCATCAAATTATGCTCAGTATAGAAAATTGATATTAGTGCCCCTCTTATTTTAAATGTCCAAAAGCAACCGTAAATGTACTGCTCATCACAAAATATGTAGTTAAGCTAATACCACTATATTGAAATTCAACCGACCTCGTAGCAGGTTCCTTCTACGAACAATATACCGTCAAAGAAAATCATTGTTATTGTCCTTGTTTCCAAAACTCTTATTATGCCTGTAAAATAGTGAGTCCTTTATTATATGTCTCAAGAAAATGATCCATGTGGGCATAATATAATCTATAGATCAACGAAGCAAAATTATTGAAAACAAGTCGGAATACCGGAAGCTCGCGCTTCGGGTATAAAGGTTTTGTGTTCATCTTATGTAAGAAATTTCAACGCATATTTCTCTATCCATATATAGCTACAAATCCAACATAATCCTTTATATTTTTCCAAACTACGAGACATACGTACATATTACAGCCATAGATATTGCGCTCATCCTAAATAAACAAACTATTTCCGAATACTGTACACATATATGCACGTATATCAATTGATCGTACCCATATTTCCGATTTACTTCTTATATCTATTTGAATTAGGCACTACCCGCAAAGTCCATTAGCACGCATATACTATACCTACATACACACATGTCTCGTTGGAATAATTGATATTCATATACAAATGATTAAAAAACTAAAACAAAATAATTCTTTTCCACCCAATTCATACGAACTCACTTCGTTGTGGTATTGATGAATTGATATGTGATGATGACGTCATGCAGGTTGTAGAGTGCGCGAAATTCACAAAAAATTGTAAAGTTTCACCTCCTATAACTTTGTTAATAATAGTTTGATTTTCTTCAAATTTGACCAAATTGTGCGTTATGTTGTTAGTTATACGCATGTCAAATTTTGTACTTCTGCGATGAACATAAGGGGGGTGCCGGGCAAATTTCTAAAATGTGGAAATATACTATTATTAACTTTATTTGTGCAGATATTGGAACCGGATATATTTTGAGGCCTAGATTTCGTAGAGTTGCACTACTGTGATTTTTTTCAGATTTTTCGGTTGGATAGGTTCTGAGAACGAGACCTGTTACACTTTTTGATGGTCTTATTTGGAGCCCTCACTCCCCTATATTTCACCCAATATCAAATATTGAACCAGTTTCGGAAAGTACTAATTGAGACCTTTCATTTGATATCCCACATGGCTACATTCTGTGAAAAAAAATTTTGCAGCCTCCTTTCACATGTATGGGGACCCCCCCTTAAACTTAACACAAAATGGCGTCAGTTGCTGCATGTAAAGGGAACGGCAGATCACATACTCCTACCAATTTTCGTGACAATCGGTCTAGCCGCTTCCGAATAAATCGGGTGTGACAGACAGACAGACAGACAGACAGACAGACGGACAGACAGACAGACAGACAGACAGACAGACAGACAGACAGACAGACAGACAGACAGACGGACAGACAGACATCGAATCGATTCTAATAAGGTTTTGTTTCACACAAAACCTTAAAAAGAAGAAATGATCCACGATGGCCCAAATAGACAATAAAAATTTGGTGTCTCTAAAAGTTTTATACTCAGGCTGTGTAGACACTTTTTAAAGCCCAGGGAAAATATAGTTACACATTCCGACATAATCGCGCATAATTTTCATAAAATTGACTGACGAGCAGACGTGGCATTTCAGAACTAACGAGGAGAAGAACCCTCATCTTTGGAGCTTTTTAATTTTACCGACCAACGTTATTTCTCCACAGGTAGAAATCACATCTCCAGGACAACACTCGAGCAGACCTGCTTGAAATCATTACTATGCTGGAGGAGGAGATTGCAGCACTCCGAGCGGAAAGAAAAAAGCAGCAGAAAAGCGAAGACCAACAGCAGCTACAACAGCAAACGGAGCAGCCGATCGAAATGGACGACATCGTTGTATGTGCGTCTGCTTTCGCCGAGGCAATAATTATAGAAGGCATCAACAACGAAGGAGCAACATCGGACAACGAAGACGAGGATCAGTTTAACTTAACTTAAAACTACTTGAAAAATACGAGGGTGGATAAGACCCTCGACTTCGCCATCAAGGATCACAGTAAGATCTTCGCTCTTATCAAAGAGCAAGACTTCAGCGCCACAACCAACACTCCTCAGTCCCTGATAATGCAGTCCCCCCCAGAAACCCAAAAATTCAAAGTACCGGTAATTACCGGTTACTCCCTAAACGTCCCTCAATTGTTAAGGTCCCTTAAGTCAAAAGGGATAAATGCAACCTTAAAGAATACCAGGGCGGATAAGACCCTCATCTTCGCCGAATCCATCGGGGATCACGGCAAGATCTTCGCTCTTATCAAAGAGCCAGACTTCAGCGCCACAACCAGCACCCCTCAATCCCTGAGAACGCAGTCCCTCATCGTTCGAGAAATCCTTGCGGAGCTCAAAGCAAAGCATTCGGAATTAAAAATTAGGTCAGTGGCCAACTTCCTGACCAAACAGGATAAGACTCTCCATAAGAAGAATCCTACACTCAAAATTAAATCACAAATGGGACTATTCATCGTAACCTTCGAGCCCTCTCAAGAGCTCAACGATGGCTTCAAGGTGAAGTACATACTTCGCCAGAAAGTTGCAGTAGTAAAGATCAGGCCGTTGGAGCAAATATAGTGTTTCAACTGTCAGAATTTTGGGCACGTAGCTCAAAATTGCACAATTATACACCGATGCGTCAGATGCACAAAAAAACACCCGCGTGGCGACTGCCCACACCCCACAAGGGGGGTGCCGCAATGCTGTAACTGCGGTAAAATCGGACATCTCGCCAGCTATCGCGGTTGCTCGGTATATAAAGATATGCTGACCCGGAAAGAGGCTGCCAAAGTCCGCAAAACCAACGAGGCACAGCAGACCAAACACGCTGTAGCGCAACTGTCTTAAAATTTGTCCAAACCAGGCGTCTCTTAAGCCCAAGCCACGAAAAACTCTCTGCCCCGAGTGGCTCCTCCACCTCCCCTCCAACAATACAGTCTTTCTCAAACCAACTGGCTGCGTTCCGTGAATTGGTTGGAGCTCTTGCTTCAGTCACCACAAATGAGCAACGGCGATTCGCCGCCATTAAGCTCATCCTTACTCTATGGAGTTAATTATCATTTCCTTTAACCCCGCGTCCCTTATGTCTCACGCCCAACGTGCCACTGCCCAGGCGCTGGTTGACTTTCTGAAAGCAGATATTTACTGCGTTTCGGAGACTCATTTAAAAAGCAGGCATAACGTGAACTTCACCGGATATAGTACCATCCTTGAGGACAACAATGCCGGCGCCGACCTTTTAAATAATAGTCCGTATTCACTACCAATGATAACGGACTGCGAATTATTCAGTTAGCAGTATCGCACGAAATGGTTGTTGGAAGTACCTGGTTTTCGCGGAAAGCGGTCCACAAAAATACGTGGGCCTCTCCAGACGGGACCAGTTTCAACCAAATTGACTACGTGTTGATCGAACGCCGCCACCTCTCAGCCTTGATGAATGTCAGAACTTATAGGGTGGCCAATAAAGACTCGGATCACTATCTCGTTGGCGTGGTGCTCCGAGCTCGAGTAACAACCCCACCCAGAATCCCCTGTGATAATCAGGTGAGAGTTAACACTGAAGCCATTCACAACACAGCCCTCTGCAATACCTATAAGAAGGAAATGGATGCCGCAATAACCGCAGTTAACAGAGATCCTGGAGATGAAGCATCAACAAATGATTTTCACAATCACTTGAAGACCGATATCATAAATACAGCCATAAACATACTTGGCCCCCGCAAAAAGAGTCGGAACGACTGGTTTGACGATGAATGTAAACTAGCAACGGAACGGAAGCATGCTGCATACCGAGTAATGTTGCATTCTCAAAGAAGGCGGGCACACGCGGGGACTTATCACGGACTCCGGCGACCGGAGAAGCGACTTCACAGACGGAAAAAGGAAGCCTGCCGAGACAAAGAGGAAAATCTGATTTCTGACAGAATGGGCATATTGGAGCAATGGGTTGAGTAGTTTGATGAACTACTGAACAACCAGAACATTGGCAAGTTAGAGGGTCTGCCAACTGAAGACGACGGACAAATACTGCCACCACTAAGTGTGGAAGAAACAATCCGTGCAATTCATAGTCTTAAAAATCATAAGTTGCCAGGAGTCGATGGAATTACAGCCGAATTGGTTAAATATGGAGGCGAGCAATTACACCAAGTGATTCATCAACTTGTGCTCAAGGTGTGGGACAGCGAATCAATGCCTGACGACTCGCAAAGAGGCATTATCTGTCTCATATATAAAAAGGAAGATATCACAGAGTGCAGAAATTATAGAGGTATCACGTTGCTGAGTACCATCTATAAGATATTCTCCTCTACCTTGCTAGGCCGGATAGCCCCATACGCCCAGAACATCATTGGTCCATACCAAAGAGGCTTCACTCCAGGCAAATCAGTAACAAATCAGATTTTCTCTGTGTGGCAAGCAATGGAAAAACTGTGGGGGGATGCTCTATCATGCGCCCTCTTTAACCTGGCCCTGGTGAATACGATCCTCTTTAAGTCCACCCAAATACTGGCCTATGCTGATGATATCGACATCATGGGAAGAACGACCCGAGACGTATAAACTGCCTTCATCCAGATCGAGCAGACGCGCGACATCTTGACTGCACATCAATGCAGGCAAGACAAAATATATGGTGGCAACATCATCACCAAGAACCAACCAACTAACAACATCACACCGCACTGTTCAAACGGGAAGAATAAAGATAGGAGACTACCACTTTGAGACCGTTGATAATTTCTCCTATCTAGGGTCAAAAATCACAACCAATAACAGCTACCACGATGAAATCCGCACACAGTTGTTGTCAACCAATAGAGCGTATTTTAGCTTACAAAAACTGTTTCGTTCAAAACGTCTCACCATAGGGTCAAAGCTCTTACTGTACAAGACAATGATCTTGCCAGTCCCCATGTATTCCTCGGAGACTTGGGTTCTTAGCAAAAACAATTGCGATCCCCTGGCCGCGTTTGAGAGAAGAATCCTCTGAAGAATTTTTGGCCCCCTACATGAAGATGGACGATTCCGTAGCCTACATAACGACGAAATCTATGAGCGATACCGTGACCGTCAGGTTGTGAATAAAATCCGGCTCAATTGGTTACGGTGGGCGGGTTATTTAATCCGTATGGATGAGGATTTTCCAGCCGGGAAAGTCTGTAAGGACAATATCTATGATAGAAAAAGAAGACGAGGCAGACCCTGCCTGAGATAGAGCGATGGCGTAGGTCAGAACGCCAGACAGCTTTTAGGGATATCGAATTGGTGTACCTCGGCCCAAAACTGTGGATGTTTGGAGTTCTTTACTAAGGCAGACTTAGACCGAATACCGGTTGTTGCGCCGTTGATGATAATGAATGTCAGTAAATATTTGTTCTTCTTCTATTTCTTATCACCTACATTGACATCAGTCTACGTTTTCATAAATACCAAACGAAGGAAAGCACAAAATCATATCCAAAAATTTATGGGTCCCTTCCTCGAAAAGAAACCCCCGTTTTGTGACTTACATTTTTTATGTTTCAGTCCCGAAAATCAAGGTAGAAAAAGATATATCTACTAAGTAGTAAAGAAAATAATGGGTCCAATAACTTAAGCTTCAAAATAAAGTTGCCTTATTGTGTGCACTTTACTCTATAACCAATTTCTGAAAGTAATTCCGTATACAGATGAAACTTGTCCTGATCAGAATAGAGTCACCTATTGAAGGTCTAATGTACAGGTAAATATGTATTTCTTATCCAGTTTTTCAAGGCCGCGAAAACTCGTTACATTTAATCGGCCATGCTCTAATGATTAGTTCGATCATCATATCTACTTTTTGCTGTTGATCACATTCGCTTCACCACGTAAGTATGTTATGTCAATAATTGTGTTCTCGATTCTTTGGAAGAGGAAGCCATTTAGAAACTTAGAGAATATTTCAGGAAAAAATTTGATTTTGGATATGCTAAATGCATATCCAAAATCAAATTTGGATGCGTTGATAATAATAACTGGATAATGAAAACAAAACTTCCGGACAAATAGTTAAAAACAAACCTTGGATTTGGCATTCACTTCCTCGTAATAATTTTATTTAAATGCTTATTTTAGCTAAAATGCGGCACACATAAAAAGGGGACGAGTGTCTCTCAAGGAAAGAACGAATTGAACAAATTCGAAAACTAGTGGTTGACTGGTTGACGTAAACTGTGAACTCAGTAAAGCAAAGAAAAAAAAATGCAAAGAAAAACTCAAATTTTACGTCCCTACCAATTTTTTGAAAAAAATTTGTTTGCCCTACAGTAAGGTTCATTTGTCTTTCGTTTTCCTTAAGATGTATAAATTCAATACCCAACACGTTATGTAACACAAGTTTGAATCATATTACACAACACTTTACGATATACCAGGACATGGACGCGCTACGGTAAAGTGATTTTAAAACGGTTGGAGTAAAATTCTAAAAGGTAGACCCTTTGAAAGTTGGGCGGAACAGCCACGAGTTTACTTGAAAAGAGGATGAAGATCGCATAATTATAGCCAAAAAAACTGTCTTTGGTACTCTAGAAGGAAGAGTTCGTCACAGACAAGAGCAAAAGGATGCCCTGGATATTGTCGCTGCGGTAGGCTCTTTATTATATGTTTAAAATCAACAACTCTATATAAATAAAAAAAAAATTTGGTTGCGACTTTCATCTCAATAATGTCGTGTAACTTTTTTACTTTTTTCTTAAATTTAAAAAACAAATCTCAAGATTGTTCGAAATATGACTGTAATGTTAAAATTTAATTGAATTAATTTTTCCCACTAAAAAAACGCAAAAAAGTATGCGAAAATAAGCCATTTAATGTGGGTTCTTCCTTCTCCTAGTCAAAAATAAAAAGCGTAGACATCTTCACGGTTTCGTACCAGTGCAGATGTGGGGCAGCATAACCGAAACGATTCAGAGAAAACAACCATTTTGCGAAAAACAACCATTTTTTTTATTTTCTAAATAGATGAATATAATCTTATAACTATTAGGCCTACAAATAAGTTCTGTCGGTTTTCACAATAGATGGCGTAGCTTGTTTTTCATTCCGTTGATCCACATTTCCAAACATTCATCGGAAAGCTACTGTCAATAGGCACAAACGTCAGTATAAATTATTTAATTGAAGTGTAAACAACAATACTTTTTTCATCAACGAAAATGGCCAATTTTGTACCAAATAATGTGTTTTTGCGGGGAGTTCTACTTCATTATTTCAATATGAAGAAAAAAGCAACCGAAAGTCATCGCATTTTGGTGGAAGTTTATGGTGACCATGCTCTATCTGAACGAACGTGTCAGAGGTGGTTTGGACGGTTTAAAAGTGGCAATTTTGACTTGAAAGACGAAGAGCGCGCCGGACGGCTAACAATTTTTGAAGATGAAGAATTAGAGGCAATGCTCGACCAAGATCCATCGCAAATGGAAGAAGAACTTGGAAAAACACTTGGAGTCACTCAGCAAGCCATTTTCAACCGTTTAAAAGCAACGGGAATGATCCGAAAGGTCGGAAATTGGGTTCCGTATGAACTGAAACCAAGAGACGTCGAACGCCGTTTTTTCACGTGCGAATATCTGCTCCAACGACAAGAAAGGAAGGGTTTTCTGCATCGAATAGTTACTGGCGATGAAAAGTGGATCCATTACGATAATCCCAAGCGTCGGGCAACGTGGGGATACCCCGACCATGCCTCATCATCGACGGCCAAAGCGAATATTCACGGTGAGAAGATCATGCCGTGTATATGGTGGGACCAGCTGGGTGTGGTATACTATGAGCTGCTAAAACCGAACGAAACGGTCACGGGCAAACTCTACCGACGTCAAATGATGCGTTTGAGCCGCGAACTCAAGAAAAAACGGCCGCAATACCAGCAAAGGCATGATAAAGTTATTTTGCAACATGATAATGCTCGTCCACATGTTGCACAGCCCGTTAAAACATATCTAGAAACGTTGAAATGGGAAGTCCTACCCCACCCGCTGTACTCTCCAGACATTGCTCCTTCTGATTACTATTTGTTCCGGTCGATGCAGCATGGCTTGGCTGACCAGCACTTCTCCAATTACGACGAACTCAAAAAATGGCTCGATGAGTGGATAGCGGCCAAGCAGGCCAATTTATCTATCTATGAATCTATCTATCTATCTATCTATCTATGAATTGTCTGAAAGATGGAAGAAAGTTGTGGCTAGCGATGGGCAATACTTTGAACAATGAATGTATAACCAATTTTTCACAATAAAGCTTCAAATTTAAAAAAAAAACCGACAGAACTTATTTGTAGGCCCTATAACTACCTTAATAGTTAAACTTAATTTAAGGTATATAATGAAGCCTAGGCTTTGGAGACAAGAGGATTGGGATGGGATTGATACTTGACTACGAAGTTGAGGGCATGACGGGCAAGGAAGGCATCGATACGTGGGGTTTGGCAGGGCTCGTAGAGGATCATGCTGGAAATGTATTTGGAGCGGTCTTCGGTCTGCGCTCTTTAAGGCGGAGTCGTTCCATTTGGGATAGGGAGCAACCGGGCCAGAAAATGATGCCAAAAATGAGGAGTGGTCTGATAAGCTGCTTATAACAAAACAGCTTTATCCTTTTCGAAGTCTAGATATTGTATTTAAGGATAGGATACAAGGACCTGAAGGCACCAGTTGCACGGCCTAGTGCCTTCGTTATATGAGGGGCGCAGGAGAGGCGGAAATTCATTGCCACTCCGAGGTATGCGACTTCTTTTACATTAGGGATGGGATCGTCGTAGTGACAAAAATCTGATGCAACTCCACATTTTCGGCATCATTCTCATGTTTCCATGGAAGTCGATGATCTCACATTTGTCGGGATTTCAGGAAAGTTTCCAGCGGGGAAGCGATTCACAGATGTAAAATGCTCACTTTATATAATTCGTGTCACAGAATTTTTTACAATGGAAAAATCAACTTAACGTGCAATGATTGGAAGGTTTAAAAGCAAAGGAAATTTATGAACGAATGTTGGAAGTGTGGAAGTGTAAGAACTCTTCGCTTTCAATTAATACAGCAGAAAGATGGGTTGCTGAATTTAAATGTGGTCGCACTAGCCTTAAAGACGATCCATGTCAAGGACGCCCAAAAACAGCAACAACACCAGAAATCGTAGAACAAATAGTGAATGACAGAATTTTAGTAGAAGTCCTAGATATTTCACTGGGCACTGTAAGCAATATTTTAACTGAAGTGCTGGGTTTCAGAAAGCTGTGTGCACAATCGGTGCCGCATTCGCTCACAATGAATTTTATGCATCGATTCATCACTATAAATGAAACTTGGGTCTATCACCATGATCCTGAATCAAAACAAGAGGCTAAAGAGTGGTGCAAACGTGATTCTTCGGCTCCGAAACGAGTTCATGTCCAGAAATCAGCCAAGAAGTTGTTGGCATCAGTTCTATGCGATGTGAAAAGAATTTTATTTGTGGATTACTTGCAAACTGGTAAAAGAACTTGGATGCAATTCGCACCCTTGGCGTGTTTTTGCGAATATATAAAGGAGCGATTTCTATGTCTTGCCACTTACGGTCATGCTGCTCCCAGGGCAGAGGTGAGGCAGCGTCTCATGAGTTGCCTCTGCCCTGGACGAAACCGTTAATCGCTATTTTTTTATATAGCTTGGGTGTCATGCCCCAAACGAGGGATCCCTGGACAAAAAACGTGAGAGGAAGTTGCTCTCCATTTGGTCCGGTCCAACATCAAGTGGATGTGGACTTAGGATCCCTCACTATCTTAAACAATGGTAAAAGAATAAATTCTGGATACTATTGTAACCTTTTAGATTAGCTAAAGGAAAAAAAAGATCCGGTTTGCAGAAGAAAAAAATCTTTTTCATCAGGACAATGCACAGTGAGCAGAACATTTTGACAATGGCCAAAATCCATGAATTCAAGTTCGAATTGTTGGGCATCCACCGTATTTACCAGACTTAGCCCCTAGCGACTTCTATTTGTTTCCAAACCAAAAAAAATTAATGTGTGGAAACCTGGAAAGATATGTGGGAATCTCCCAATTCTTGCCCGGTTTTTCTGAAAAAGTGGTCTTTCAGCAGCGTCGAATTTGTCACCACAGGTAAAACCAATTGAAAGTACAGAAACTGGAAAATATCAGTTTATAACAAAATTTCATTATATGCAACTATTTAGTAAGTTATCCTGTCTGCTTGGATGTGATACCTTCATTCTTTGACATTTTGTACTGACGATTTAATATTAAAAATTCGAGTTTGACCTCTTGGACTTTCATCAGCCTATAAAGTTTAGTTGTGTATATCACCTTTTATGCAGGAGAAAAATAAATAGATTTCTTATATGAGGTGGTGGATAGTTCCAGGTGATATCTTGTCAAAATAAGTAGCTTACTTTGTACTTTCGGATCCTCTTTTTTTCGTCGTGGACAGTAGCCCATTAAAGCAGGAAGCAAGACATTCCATTCATCACGTGAACGATAGTTCTTAAACTTCTACCGAATGTTGTGGCAAAAGATTTAATTGTTTTCGAATCAACTATTTTTGCATAATAGACGTATTGTTTTGTTCAAAAACTGAATGGTATCATCCACTCAAACAGATTGATTAAGTGGTGAACTTTTCAAAAGCGAGCTCGCAAACAATCCAATAATATTTATGAATGATTGTTCTTGTTTGCATCCCATATGTACTGGAGAAATTGATAAGAATTGCGTATTAAACAGTACCTCTCTTGTTTGTTAACCCATTCAAAACAAAATAGTATTCTAGTTTCCTATTTTCAAGTAAGATTTACGTAATTTCAAATTTTTAAAAAATATCTTATCGAAATCTCTTCCAAGAAATTGTCTTGTTGGTTATAAAGGAAATTCCATTGGTTTGGGATAACGACTTACAGTTTTCTTCGCAATGTTTGGGATGCATTGCTTCATTTATTTTTTCCATAACCTTTATTGTCAAAGGCAAAATATAAGTACGAATTTAACTATCGAAGGCACCTTGGTGCAACAAAAAATATAAGGCTTACAAAGTAAATTACAAGGCCACGTAGCCCACATAAATGTTGCGTAACTTCCTGCGCTTGTAAACAAAGTGCGATGTATAAAATATTGAAACACTTTGTTTTCAAGTTTTCAGACATTTGGCAGACACAAGGCAGATACCTCCAATAAAGTTAGATTCTTTTTCATTCATCACTAATACTAAGTTGTTAAAAACAATTTTTTCTCAGGAAATCTGCGTAAATATTTCTTTTTGCATCATATGTTTTTTTATTCAAAATTTCTGCGTATATCCTCTTCCCATAATGCTTTTGGTCGGAAAAATATCGTGTGTATATTTACATATGTTTAGGGTTTTGTAGTAAATCACTATTTATAGGAAAATCGCCACAGACTATTTCTCAAATGCGTAATTGAAAATAGTCCCTATCGTTCTAAACATTGCAGCTTAAATATTACTGAAACATCTTGAAATTATCAGTGAGGGCTGTGAGTATCTAATGAAATGTAATGAAACAAAGTTAAAAATTTACATTTGAAATTTTATTGATTTCATTAACGCTTTTGAAAGGATCAACATAGCGTGATAAAACCTCACAAAAAAAACAATAAATTGAAAGTATACTGAAACAATTGCAGTTCAATGGGAAACTACATTTTTCTTCAACCTCCTCGATTAAACTGGTATCATCCCTATCAGGTTTTAAACCATTCCCCGATGCTTCTTGAATTAAAATCAAACGGGCAATTGGAGTAACTCAGCTTGATATGGCATAGCTCGTTTTACGAGTATGTGGACCTGATACCTATGAACGCGCTGATTAAGAGAAAAGTAACGCTAATCACACATAAAGATTAGCGTCAATTCTATTGTTCGCATTATCATGCAGTGGGCGCACAATACTAGCTATGCTGGCAAGTCGGGCGTCTAAGAATCACATGGAAGGGGAGTAGACGTTCCTGGAAAATTCTAGGGAGAGTTGGAGTACATTGCCTAAAATGGAAAATGTAGGGTGCAACCACGGTTGACGCACTATGCCCCATTTTAAAGTTTGCCGCGGCTCCTACCTTGATTAAAAGGCTCCAGGACCCCCATGACCCCCATGGGCGAAAGTCTACAGGACGTAATCTTTTCTCTAAGGCAAAAAACCAAAAAGATTCCTAAATTGAAAAGCTAGTAAAGTACGTAGAATTTTTTGAAAATATGGATTTTTAATAAAATGCGTCAATTTGAAGTAAAAATTTGTTTTTTTTACACAAAAATGGTTTGAAAATCAATCATAAAATAGTTCAACATTAGTCAATCAAAAAATCCACTAAAAAATGTTACTATAAACCCATAGTTCAAATTTGGACTTGAATGGTTGAAAATTGGAGGCGCTAGATTTTCGCCCAATTTGAAAAACGTGGTTTCGAGATAAACACGTTTAAAGTTTCGAGGATTAAAATTTTACTACTGATAACCTTTGATTCCTGTGCCATGCAATTAGGTCTTCAAAAGGAACAATCTTATTTCAGCGTTTTTCCTTTGCGAAAAACATGCTCTACAGGCTTCTCTAGCCTCTGCGGTGGGAGAACGCTTAGACTGTGCTCTACGCGTGGCGTCTTCAGAGCAAGAGTTATAACAATAAAATATCTTTGTAATACCAAGTTGATTCATGACTTCCATTATACCATTATAGGATCATGGAGATAAATTACTGCAAGATTCGCAGTAATATCGAGAACAGTTTTAAGAGGTCAGATATTGTCTTCTATTTGTAGTCAAGCCTAAAATTGATAGACCAGTAGCTTACTCTAAACTACAATTTTTATTTTACAGTCTAGATATATATTTTGGGAGCAACTTACCCCCTACATCAGTACAAAGCTGCTACGAGAACAGTTTTATTACTGGAAATAGATTTAGGTCCCATTTTCCCATTTTCGGTAAATCCGCACAAGCAGCACGTTGGTAACTCTTCTTTAATAATAATCGTTGGCACAACAATCCATATTGGATCAGGGCCTTGAAATGTGTTAGAGCACTTCATTCAAGACCGTAACGGTACACTAGGAGGCAATGTGGTCAGCATTACGCTCGCGCGAGATTATTACCCTGATTTGACTCAGGTACTCATTCACAGCTGAGTCGACTGGTATCCGACGTCAAATCACGATACAAATCCCACTGTCGCCAGCGAGATTTGAACCGCGACCTTCCGTACGACAGCCTTGTGCTCTAACCACTCAGCTACCCGGACACTCTTTTGTTCTCTTTGATTTCCTTTCATGTTAAACGCAGGGTATAAATGAGGTCGGGGCTTCTCGTTGTTAGAACTGTTATGATAGAGCATGGCTGAAATATGTTTTTTTTCATATCTTCTATTGAGTTAGTTAGTTAGTTTAGTTAACTGGAGGAAGCCGCAGCTCCGAGCACTTAGGACATTATTAGGCCCATTGTACTATCCCCGTAAGTTGCCTATTCAATGGCTTCCCGCCTACGGTATTCGCAGGCTTTAGCGAATCTGAGAACATTCTCCAGAGGCAGACAGTGTGCAGATTCTTCATTGAAGAAAACCTTGCCAAGGTGTCTTCGTCTGAGATCTGAGGATGCCGGGCAGCTGCATAAAAAGTGCAGGGCCGTCTCCTCCTCCTCCTCACATTGGCTGCACACAGCCGAAACCACTACCCCAATCTTTTCCATATGGTTGTTTAAGGGGCAGTGTCCCGTCAAAAGTCCTACCAGGGTTTTCATGTCCCACTTCTTAAGGGACAACAAAAATGCCGCTCTAGTCGCCCTAGGCTCCTTCACAAGGATTTTCGCTTGCCGGCAAGAGTCCCAATTTCTCCACTCGGTTGCGTGAATCCTTGCAATTTCACCCTTCAGAGTAGACTTGACAGTAGATGGTCGGATTCCAAGAGCTGGTTCTGGCCCCACCATTGTGGATCCAGACCCTCGGCGAACCAGTCTGTCAGCCTCCTCATTACCGGCGATGTTAGAGTGCCCTGGCACCCACATCAGGAATGTTTCGTTCAGTCGGCCAAGTTTCAGCAGCACCTGATGACAACTCCACACCAACTGGCTTGATATGTTGTTGCCATGTCACCCGACTGTCGGAACAGATTCGAATAGTGCGACCCCTCCATTTTTGTAGCTGACATTCTTCTGCTGCCAATGAAATGGAATATATCACCGCCTGGAATATGGTCGTCATTTTTCCGAGGGGCCGGGCCAGTTCTATAATCGGATTCTCCGAGAACAATCCTGCACCTGATCCATCCTCCATGACTGACCCGTCGGTGAAGATTATTAGGTCTGTAATCTGAAAAGACTCATGGCCACTTGTCGACCATTCTTCTCTTTCCGTGATTACGACTATTGAGTTACTGTTTCTACGTGAAATTTTTCTATATAATATAATATATTACAATATAAAAGGCTAATGAAATCAATTTAATTGGGAGAAACACGATTTACTCTCGGTTGTTTTCAAGCAGATTTTTTTACATCAATTCTTATTCTAGGATGAACATCCAAGTTCAAACCTACTTCAGAAGGTTGATAGACACCGATAATTCACACCTCATTAGTCACCGAATCATCTCTAGATTTAAGTGGCGAAATTTGCTTCCAGATTACCTGGAAATCAACACCAAAAATTTACTCACAAAATCGACTTTTTCAACCATTTAAAAAAATGTTCTTCACATCAATTTGGATATAATTATTAGATAATTAAAATTAGTTATACTGGCAGCCATTTAATTATTTCAGATTTTTCGGTTGACTAGTTTCTGAGCATGGATCCGACCCCTGCACTCCCCACTTTTCCAACAAATGACAAAGCTAAGACCGGCTTCGGAAAGTACTAGCCAAAACCTTTAGTTGATAGCCCACGTGATATGGGGGAGGTAAGTAGGTATCAGTAGCCGCTCCGAGGAGCCCAATTAGCGCTGTGCTGCGCCGTTTTGATGCCATAAACTCCTAAGACCGTGGTTTGGTCGCTTCCGTCGATCGTCATCTCCTCCAACAGCTCGTTGGCGGCGTCGATTGGATCTAGGTCGTCGTCCTGTTTTGCAGAGCGGAACACTTTTACCTTTGCATTCCTGACTCCAAACCTCACTTTATAGTCGACATTTTCCAGTGCCTCCAGGCACTCTTCATTTATACGGAGTAGAAAAGGTTGGCTGTTTGTCTGAGGTTCGTTCTCCTTGATAATAGCCCCGTCGTCCATGGGAATCCTGAGCTCTTGCCCACTCTGCTCCGCTTCTGATCTTGCTCGACCTTGTCTTGAGATCGATTGCGTTTCAGAGCGATGGACTTCGCCTTCTGCTCGTCTGCCAGGCGTTTGCTATTTTATTCCTCAACAATCGCTTGGTGTTTAGCGACGTTTTTTTCATCCTCTTCATCGACAGTACCGGCCTCCTTATTCTTAGCAAACTTGCTGAAAGTGCTCAAGGTATTCAGAAGTCGCACACTAAAGACCAAACTCCCAATTTTCCACGCAGTCCTTGGCGTATGCTGTTCCACCTTGGCTTGGGGTCCTATTAGCACTTTCTCCAGTGCAGGGAGACGATCCCCGGGCGGTTGCATCCGTCTGTTCCCCCGTCAGATCTACTTGCCCCTAACACATGGCCAACAGACACAACAGTTGGATGAGTCTATTCCCAGCCCGGCCCTACACACTTTTGGCCAGTCCGAAATGGTGTCAATCGCTACAACCGTTTTCGAGAAAAATTCGTGTGGAAGACAGACAGCCGATTTTAATAAGGTTTTACATAAAACCTTTACAAAAAGTTATAAGGTGGCATTACCCCCTAAGCTCTATTCTTTGATTTGACATGTCTTCCATCAACCACTAGTTCCCTTCATCAGTGTTTACAAGTCCACTGAACAAGTGGTTCCCGAAATATAAGTTTTTATTATTTCAAAATACAATTTTGTTAAAGTTTCCTTATTCTATTTCCGCCCCGCAAAATTGCAGGCTGGGAGGAATTAATAAACTCTACCCCATAATCTCGGCTGGTCTGCCTCTAAATAATCTAGTCCATTTTTAGTTGTTACTTTTCGGGGATTTGCACGACCTTCATTCTGGAACGAGACTGGGCGCCAATTTAAATATATGACATTTAGGAGATTAGATTTTCGTCTGCTACTTGTAGTTCAGCCTAAAATTAATAGACAATGAGTGGCTTTCTCAAAACTACGATTTTTTGTTTTTCACGTTGCTTCAGTATAAAGCAGCTAAAAACAATTGCGATTATAAGATTCTTTTATACTTATTCACTAATTAATTAATTACTTTTATTTTTAAATTTTATTTTAATTTAAATTTATTAGTTTCGAGGGGCACTTACCCGAATCCGTGAGACCTCATTTCAGATTCATTCTTATTACACGTTAAACAAGTGTAGTAAACCTACATACGCCGGCACACACAAATTAATCATAAACACCGATGACTGGAAACAGGAATTGATTTCAAACATACGAATTGAAGCTGGAATAGTGTAGGAAATTCAATTGTCTCTAGTTTGCAAAATCCCATTGGGATTCTGTTTTTGTGACCAAAAGGACAGACAAGATCATTGTTTCCTTGAAGCGAACTCGAAAATCGTACATTGTACGGAGATTGTGTAGTGTTCACTAGCTTTTATGTTTCCCTAGCTACCTAATTTCTCTTGGTGACAGGTCCCGCGACAGGCCGACTAAGAAACCGGATTCAGTATTGTTAAAAAAAATAATCGCCTTGAATAAGGACCTTGGAGAAATGCCAGACATTTATCTCAGTTGATGTGACAGGAGGGTCCTCGGTCTAGTCGTCATATCAGCGAGGCTGGACAATACATATTGCTGCTTTCACTGGAAAAACGTAGGAATACACAAGAACCCTTCGAAACTGCTATTGGCGCTCTACAAGAAAGCCCATGGTACGAAGCCAAAACCTACGACATAAAAACCACTGTTTCATCTTCCTATATTTTATAGTGGGAATAATAAAAGGTAAATCGACTATATCCTTATAAAACACCGGCATTTTATCACCACCATTGACTGCTAAGCTGTTCCCTATGAGACTATCTCACCTAAACATATGATTTGACTGGCTTCTTGCCAATCAACCATGTTAAAACCATGCGAGGAACGCACTGGTCCGCGGCGAATTAAATCGTGGCGATTGCGTGGCAAATTTGAAGAAGTGATCCCACTTACACGTTTGCCGATTACAAACATGGAAGGTTCTATGCAGCTCGAGCAACTTGTCTAAAAGTAAAATAATTGCCCCATGGTACACGGTCTGAGACTGAATTTGATATCCCGGCAGAGATTTAAATAAATATAAATATCGAGGGCGTAACACGCCATGATGACATTCGAAATAAGCACATCCTCGATCGATATGGGGTTGCACGAATCGTAGAAAAATTGTGAAAAAAGGTGTCTTAGATGGTATGGGACATGTAATTCACGCTGACGAGAACTAACTTGTCAAGCTTGGTCTGGACATGGAAGTCGATTGCAAATAACCAAAAGGCAAGTCGAAACAACAATTACTTGGTAGGCTATTTGGTCATTTTAGAGCATCCCAACTCTCCATTCCGCTTCTGAAGGAAACAAAGGCTGAAGAAAAAGGAAGAAATGAGTTCTACAAAAAACGGTATGAAAACGATTTGAACTCACTCAACGATTTGAGCAACTGTTACCATCTTATTTGAGGACAATTAGGCAACTATCTGGCAGAAGACTCAGCCTTAACATTCTCTAGTGATACAAATGATGAACTGCATTATTATTACGGTAGTGAAACAGCTATCAGGAAGCGTGTTTCTGGAACTTCCCTTATTCTGACCAAAGAGGAATGTTAAAATATACTAAAAGCGACGATTTGGCAGTGGCTTTTCACGGAAAATACTTGATAAAGACATTCAGCATCCTGTCTGATGAAAGGGCGTCAGCTAGTAGATAGTTTATAATATAATTATCCACAAATAAATTACATGCTCATTATATAACGATGAAGCACAGAGACAACAGAACCTTCTACATCCAAGCTCAAGTTTCTGGTTTTCCAACGTGTTTATTGTAATTCGTTTCCTGAAAAACAACTTTGCAACCCGCTCTCAGTTGGTCACATGTTCGGAAGGATTTGAATGTGGTTGCAGTTGGGAAACCACAGGATTGAATACTTTCTATTTTTATCAATTATGTAGTATTAGCGCCACACATAATCTTACCAATGAAATGAAAGACTATCCAAAACATAGGTCAACATCCCTTTTCTTCTTATTTTTGATAAATGTAACATTGAATCCGAACACTACCCTCCAAGTTGGCATTGGTGTTTCTGTTGTTTTGATGGTGTATCTATGAAATTATTCGGCAGGCGCTAAACTATTTTTCAACTAAGTAAATACGCGACACGAGTAGCTCAAAAGTATATAAACGTATATAGAGTCACCCATATGCGTGTATAGCACATAAAGACTGAAAGCCTAAGACCAGGTGGGGAGTTATTAATTTTGCGACCAGGCCTCCTACAACCAAATGCCTGTTTTTCCGGCTAACAAATAAGAAAATTGCGTCTTATCTTTTGATGCCCCTTTGATATTCACTCCATGCGGACATTTTCAAATATTTCAGGGAAAATCTTGATCATTTTATTGACGACATTGTGACGTAAGCTTCTATCTATTGAGTTTCTACTAGTGTTTTGGTGGTGATAGGGATCGAGTTGAATGAAAAAATAAAAACGGTAAAAAAAATGTTCTAATGGATTAAGTGACGCAGTCTCCTGTTCCAAAAATAGGGGCTTCCTCTGGGGCCAAGAACGTCTTTCATGTAGATGGACTATAAAATAAATGAAATTGAATAATTTTGCAAATAAAATCCACTTTTACTCATTTGTGCACATATACACGTGCAAGTACTTATTTATTGATAACTAGAAATATACACCAAGTGTGCAAATGCTGGCCTCCAGCAAACATTTTGTTTTGTAGTGGCATTCGGTGCTTCTATCAATGAGCAGGCATTACGCTCAAATAGTTTATTAACTTCTCCGTCTGTGACGCCATTTACGCAACACGGGCTATTTGTGCAACTAATGAAGGCGTTCGAGTTCAAGTTTCGCAGAACACGAGAGAAGCGATATCAACTCTTTTTAAACATCGAATGATATACATTTATATACGGAACTTTTTGATTGTGTGAGTGTGACGAGCCCACAATCAAGCCAATCAGCAGCACACGCGCCCCATTTGGCAATTTTTCATCAAAACAAAACTTTATAATTTTTATCTGCGTGTGCATGTATCTTACTTGGTATCTTTTTATATCACTTGACAGAAACCAGTTCAGAGTATCTGCAAAATCATAGTGGAATTGAATCAAGCCAAAGACCATGTAGAGAAAATATGTAGGTCCACGAACGGCGGATATTTCTACATATCATTATTGGGAACATGCATAGTTCAAACTTTATGTTGCCAGACTAACCATACAAGCTACTTAACTTTAAAAGGAACAAACAGTTTCAAGCTTTTCTGGGTTTTGGAGATATACGGAATCTTGTTAAAATCGGTCAGATGACTATTTATTTATTACAAAAAACCATTCCCGATAGAAGAGGAACTACCTCATGTTGGTTAGGAAATATATTAAAAATTTAGTTAAAAAGTTTAGACACACTAGAGCAGAAATTTTCTGTCATATGCAGTCGGTTACGACGGTATGGCGAAAGTCATTCCAGACGTGTCCAGAATGCAACATACGCGAAGAACCAGCGGAGGTTTTTCAGATCTCTCAACGAATCCCAACAGAGCGTTCAGACAGTGCAGTTTTCGGTAACGGAAGCGAAAGAATATTGGGGTGGACTCTGGGGGTTAACCGCCCAGCATGCTGAGTGGATCACCGCCGAAGGCACCCGCCATGCCAATACGTCTGGCATGAATTTTGCGGATGTAACCGAAGAGGAAGTTCGACGAGCCATAAACAGCTCGAAGAACTGGAGAGGCCCAGGTCTGGATCGGGTGCAGAATTTCTGGTATAAGAAATTTACCAGCGTACACAGTCGGTTAGCACGCAGTATAAATGAGGTCATGAATCGGCCAGAGGAATTTCCACCCATCCTCACTGCGGGGATTACCTACCTTATCCCTAAGAAAGACACAGCGCAGTACCCCGCAGACACAAGACCGATTACTTGCTCACCAACCCTCTACAAATTCATAACGTCCATTATTAGTGGAAGGATTAATGCGCACCTCGAGGCCAAAAACATTCTGTCCGGGGAGCAGCAGGGCTGCCGAGTTGGATCAAGGGGTTTCAAAGCGCAACTCATTATCGATTCGGTAGTTGTAGGACAAGCAACCAGAGGCCAAAGAAATCTCTTTAGTTGCTATATCGATTATGCCAAGGCTTTTGATGGCGTTCCGCATACCTGGCTAATCGATCTGTATTGCATTGATCCGAAACTAATAAATTTTTTGGCGGCAGTCATGGAAGGGTGGCATACCACCTTATCAGTCCGTACATCTGAGGGTGCTAATACCTCAGAGCCCATCCGTATACGGAGGGGCATCTTTAGGGGGATTCGTTGAGTCCCCTTTGGTTTTGCATGACACTGAACTCCCTTTCGTGGCTACTGAATGATGCTAGAGGGCATGGTTTTGCAATAAAGTATGGCCTATGTGCTAAGTGCGAACTGACACACTTTACTTAGATGACATCAAGTTGTATGCTGGGACTGATGACCATCTTAGAAGTCTGTTGCGAATAATAGACATGTTCAGCTGTGATATTCGAATGGAGTTTGGATTAGACAAGTGTCGAATCCAAGCCATCCGCAAAGGTCATCACGAGCCACATGCCGGACATAGCATTGGTGACCTCCACAATGAAGCTATGACCGAGACAGACTTCTACAAGTACCTAGGAATTCTACAAGGAACCCATGCTCGATGATCTGAAGGATGCTCTGCTGTCCGAATTCCTGCGACGTGTAAAGTTGGTACTGAAATGACATCTCTCGGGGAAGAATAAAATAAGTGCGTTGAATGTATTCGCTATCCCTTCACTGGCTTATGCATTCAGAATATTGCCGAATTTGGCGTCACGAGTTCGCATAATATTGTCAACTACAGGTATTGTACCCAAATCCCTCACGGTTTCCCTTTATGTCCTAGGACTTTCGCACAGTCTGGTTCAAACCATGCAGAAGGTACACCATTCTGCATACGAGCTCGATGTTGCGGGGAGTACTCGATGGATTCTCTCATTGACTTACCACCGGCCACCTACACCAGCGCCCCTTTAGTTTTCAAGTAGGTAGGATCGTCTGACCCTAAATGATTAGCACTTAGTGCAAGTATTAGGTTAAATCCGGATGTCCGGATAGCTGAGTGTTTAGAGCACAAGGCTGTCGTACGGAAGGTGGCGGTTGAAATCTCGCTGGCAGTGGGATTTGTATCGTGATTTGACGTCGGATACCAGTCGACTCAGCTGTGAATGAGTACCTGAGTCAAATCAGGGTAATAATCTCGGGCGAGCGTAATCCTGACCACATTGCCTCCTACAGTGTACTGTAGTGTACCGTTACGGACTTGAATGAATTGCTCTAACACACTTCAAGGCCCTGATCCAATATGGATTGTTGTGCCAACGATTATTGTTATTATTATTAGGTTAAATCCAGCATCCTCCGAGATTGTGATAACTCGGAAATAATAATATAATAATAGTTGGCGCCACAATCCATATTGGATCAGGGACTTGAAGTGTGTTAAAGCAGCAATGTGGTCAGCAATGCGTTCGTCCGAGATTATTACCCTGATTTGACTCAGGTGCTCATTCATAGCTGACCCGAAGCGCAAGCTTCTGGTATTCGGACTCGTTTTAAGTTAAGTTAAAGTTCAATGTTAATAAATTCATAATCTCCCAAAGTATAAGCCAAATCGATCAAGTAGATCGTTCACAACCGTATCACAACCACGCACCAATCTAAAAAAGAAGTTTCTTGAAAAGCAAGTTTAGAAAAATATCTTTAGAAGTTAGCTCTAAAAATAAACGTCACACGTACATTTGCTGAGCTCATAGATTTATGTAATATTTTGTATGTTAAAATCTATCGGTTTTTGGAAAAAGATACCAGACAGACAATTAACTCGTTAAATAATTTGACGGGTTAGAACAGTTTCTTGCATATGGGCTCTTACATTTTATACAAACATAGCTATTTGAGCAGTGTTCAACTCATCAGAAATCTAGTTGGTCATATAATAATTTTTTTAGAATCATGAAAAACTCGATTTGCCTATCATTTCCACTTTCTGATCATTTCATTTAAATTAAGGGTCATCGCTACAAAACTAAACGCCAACTTGCAAATTTTTTTGCAAGATCATGGTTAGCATTGATGTTGAGATAGAAATGATTAAAATTACTGATTAGATATGAGATAACATTCCAGTATCATTTTAGGATTACGCTGTATTTACGGACAAAAATATTTGGAGTAAAGTTTCTTATAGCTAACTTTATCATATTCCTCATTTGCGTTCCTATCTGTGATACTCAAAGTAAGAAGTTTGTGGTATAAATTTATATTCTTGATTTTTATAATAGTATATCTGTTTCTATTTTTGTATCGATTTCGCAAAAATTATACAATCCTGTCCAGTTATTTGGTGTGATTAATTCGTAGGTAAGTGTAGGTAAAGTGCATACCATGCTCGGCAATCAAAATTTCACCTGGCATCCATAAAATTTCACCAATCAACTGGCAATAGTGTCTAAACATCACCAAATAACTTTCTACGTAATATTCCCAATAGGAGGTCAGCGACATTGGAGCTGGGATTTCAATAGCATAACTAACATAATATCACCTCGAATACTGCTTTTTGTGTGAAACTTAATAAAGTAATTCGTCCCCGGATGTTGATGAAAGATTCGAAGAGTATTTCGCTATGATTTTTATCGTAAACCTGGCGTTGGAATTCTACTAGCAGTAGTAACTACACATGCTGCATTTTCCACATAAAATTACATCAGAAACAACCTTAAAGCTACTCCATCGTGAAGATAAGAGCTAAAAAAAGCTCTATAAAGAAGTGGACAATTTTCTTTCCGAATTCTCCTAGTTCTCGAGATTGTTACCAGAAAATATATAATATCTCTGAGGTCAGTAGAGCAATTCTATTGTGCTACGATGGAGTGAATCTAATTGCGTACGAGTACATCAATATCATAAACGAACCCCGTATCTCTTCCAAGTTCAGCTTATTTGCATCACTCAAGATATTCAGGTTTTTAGTGGCAAATTTTGTCTTCAACGTTTTGAAAAATTTGTCTTCAACGTTTTGGAAAATTTAAAATATATAAGAAACTGAAAAATATACAAAAGTTATAACACATCACCAAGAATATGTGATGCACTACTCTAGTATGTTATGAATTGGAAAAGGAACTTAAAATCCATTACCTGGCAGGGGTTCCTGAGTGATGAGCTTTAGTAATGGATCGCTAACATTGTGGTGACTTCCCAGTTTGACACCACAATGAGTACATACATATGTGTATTGCAAAATAATGGTTGACTAGCTCATCCTGCTGAATTTGTTAAACCCTCTTCGGAAGAGAAATCACCTTCCGTCTTCATTGCAACGATAATAGATATCTGATAACTTAGTAGACAATTTTCATACAGGAGGATTTTTCTGGGACCAGAAAAATTCGAGGAGTTAAAAATAGGAAATAGATTAATAAAATAAATAAAGGATAAATCAAATTTGTTTTGTTTCTGCAATAAACATTTCACATTGATTCGACCTAATGAAAAGTTGTACAATAGTGAACGAAGAGTGGCGATCTCTTCGTGCTCTCATTTGTGACTTGGTCATATACAAAATGACATTCATGAAAGGATTCTTTGAATTCCTTACTTTCCTTTAACATGACCCTGAATTTATTTACTTAATCTAACGGACAACAAACAGAGTAAAGTCCAAATACTTACTATCATCAGTAAGTAGTTAATAAAAAATAAAAATAACAAAGGGCGAGAGTTTGGATAGAAGTATCTTGTGATTTATAGTGTCGAAGGCTTTAGCGAAATCAGTGTAAATGGTATGAACTTGCCGTGAATTTAGACATTTGGTTACAAAGTTGGTAAAGTCAAGCAGTTTGGAGGTAATGGACCTACGCTTAACGAAGCCGTGTTGCTCTTTCACTATGTGGTGGCCAAAGTGGGCGGACAACCAGTCGCCGACATATCTTTCCAGGAATTTGGAACAGAAAGAAAGGAGGGAAATGGGACGGTAATTCTCGGCAAGCGTACGATCGCCACTTTTGTGTATGGGGATGATGAGAGCCTTTTTCCTTCCACAAGCCGGGAGGCTTTTGTTAAAAATAAGAATAAGGGGAAGAGAGATGGACTTACCAGTTTTAAGCAAAAGAGGTTTGGAGGACCATTGTAGCCAGGTCCGATATCGGCATCAAGTTTGCCAATGAGGTACTCGACAAGGATAGGGGTAAGAAGGGGAATGGTATGTGTTGCGGGGCAGGTTACATCCACTAGCGGGAGGAATTTGGAGGAAGGAGGGGGAACATAGACTGAGGAAAAGTAGCGGCAGAGTAAATTACAAGATGGGAGGAACTTCTTCTTCCTCGCAGTTTGTTTTTGATGTAGTTTTCTGTGGACTTCAGTGGTGAATCAGACGGGGTAAGAGCGTAAGCACTTAGGAGAGAAGGGAGCGTAACAAGGAAGGAGATCAGATAAAATGGTATAAAAGATGTTGAGTGCTTGGTCACACGTAAATGGAGAGAGGAGGGGGCACCCAAGGCTGAGTTCAGACCTTCGAAGTTCGCCTTACGAAATTTGAACTTGGTAGACTTGCGAGCGATAGAAGAGTGAAGCCGGGATATCTGAGTATCGAACTCGAGAACAAGATGATGGGCGTCAAGGGCAACATAAGACGGGGCAGTGCTTTCTAGAAAAGTTAAACTGGAGGGCAGCACAGGTGTATATGAAAGTGACTAGAGGAAGGGTAGGGTAGGTGGTGTTATTAGGGAGGGAGGAAAGGCCAGGCGTAATGGGTCAGGAGAGCATGGGAAGATTAAAGTCGCCACACAGAGGATGAAAGAAAGTGAGGGAAACAAAACGGTTAGGACCTCTGATAATCTGTCGAAGAAATCCTCGTACAGAGAAGCCGGGCTGAGGCAGGGATATGATAAAGGGGCATACGTTTGGCGGAATATCTCGTATGGTCACAGAATCGTAGGTGCAGGAGGAGGAGGAAAAGATGATTTTGGCACGGAAAGGGGACTTAACAGCTATTAGGGCACCTCCACCAGTTGTCTTGCCAAGCCCAGCACAGCCTCTGTCGCAACGAAAGACAGAATAACCTTCGAGCAGCTCGGAATCTTAAGTCCTGTCATCCAGCCAGGTTTCAGAGATGCAGATGGCATGATGTTGGAATGCTAAGGGAGACAGTTTGAAATCCGATAGTGGATCCCTAATCCTTTTGAACTAGAATTCTATCTTTCGCTTGGCTCCCTTTTCACGTGCATATATATTTCATTTGTTCCCTGTTCTTCTGTTTTAGTTGCCCATTAATATTTGTTAAGGAAATTCGCACTGTGACCTCGAAGGATTATTCTGTCCTAACATTTGTTGATTACACTACAAAATAGTTCAAATACAAACATCCAGGGCATATCCCAAATCCGGAAGCCAGGACAGTAAGTACCACCTTCACATCGCGATAAAGTGCTTATTTGGCGACTGTTTAAGAAAGTACATGGCCTGCTGAAAATTTCAGGCTGAGCTCTTTCCGGCTGTTAAACTTAAACTATTTTTTTTTCAAAATCTATCAAAGCATCCAACTTTATAGATTGGAATTGTCTCTCAGTCGAAGTTTAATCCAGATCTGGTGCATTGGTTCATTATTAGCCGACGGAAATCTAAAATCTAGAGTCTGGTATCTTTTCTTTGTACCTCCTGTGAAACATTCAACAATTTCTTTGCTTTTTTTATTGTTTCGCTATTTCTTTTTAAGGTTTTCTGTAAAATCCTTCCGTCTGTCTGCCTGTCACACGCACTTCGTTCGGAAGCATGTTGATCTATTGACAGGGAATTCGACAGAAATGTTGGAACGGCGAACCCCATGCATGAAGTGAGCCCACGCTGAGTTTAAGGAATTTCATTTTCGCCGAATATAACCATGTGGAAGTAAAGGATCTCGATTAGTTTCTTTTTCAAAATAGGTTTTGATTTCGACATTTGTTGTAAAGGGTTTGGAAGATAGGCGGCTAAATATTGCCCACTTAAGTCAAGCACTCATTCATGAAAATTCCCCATCCAAAAAATATTATCATTGAATCTCTCTCTATATGACATCCAAGCCCTAAAATACTACCCACCCCGATGTCTGGACAAATTAAGTTTACCATAGTGTATTACTAGATTTAGAAAATTTACTGGACTCCTCCTACCCCTTTTTAACTTCATCCTTAAAGTACAGAATTTTGCAGGAAGTTAGACTGAAAACAGGATTCTAGTTTTGAGGAATCCAATTCAAGTGAAGTTCAGTAAACATGACTCTGTCCTTGCAGTTTGTCATGGAAATGAAAGGTTTCTTAGCGACAACTCTTCCGTCCGACGTCATATTCATAGCATACTGTTAGCTGATCTCTTCTTTTATTCGAGTCTCTGGTTTTTAAGGTTTTGTGTAAAACAAAATCTTATTAAAATCGGTTTACTGTCTGTCATTCCTTGGCTGGGGGAAATCCATCATGGATACGCATTTAGAATCTAGGACACGCATTCAAATTCTGCAATTGGTTTGGAAATTTTTTGAACTATTTGCGAAGTTCTGAAATTAATTTTTAATTTAATTTAGATGAAAAAATGTATAATTCGCACTTTCTATTTTGATAATAAACTATGAAATTGAAAGTTAATTTCATATGCCCTGTTATTGAATTTCCGATGTTATATCTCTTTACCTTGTTATCGAAAAGGAGTTAAAGATAAGTTCATTTAATTTATTTTATTTTGAATAAAAGAATCTTTTGTCTGAGAACATTATCAAGGTTTTCCAACAGAATGATCCTATTTGAGCGGAAAACATCCTTGACATTTATCTCATATATTATTTCAAACTTGAATTCGGCATAACATTTCCCTTTTGGTCTGGTAACATAATAAACCAGTTCACATGCTACACCTCTCAATTTATTTTTTACAAGTGCAAAATATCGCAATTTGCTGTATCTTCAAGAAATATATTGTTGTCCAGCGCTCATTCTCTGCCCGTTCATCCGTCTTGATCACGCCATGATTGAACTCATTGGGTTAAATGGGACAAAAACTACCATAAAATATGCAAGCCATGTTGGTAAACAAGTTATTATTAACCGAAAGGAGAATTGCTCGTGGTTGCATTTCATGATGGAAATGCATTTTATTAAGGCTCAGTGCATAATAATCATTAGATAGATTTGTTTGTCTGGAAGGGTGTCTTGCGGGTATAGATTTGGCCTCGTACTTAGTTCTTAGTATCGACCTACGATAAGAATGTGTAGATATTGTTCGATATTTCGAACCTTCCATGTAATAGAGGGGATACAATAGTAGCCGCAGTAACTTGTTCAAGGAAACTGCTTGAAAAAAGGAATATACATAAACAGTAATGAAAACTAAATTTAGAAAATCGTCCCTTTCCACTAAGTTGCAATGCGCATTGCATATTGAATATTGTTGTATATAATAATATAATACAAGCTAGTCCACCTTTTTTCTTGTCTGGGGTCTTTAGCCTTGAATTTCTGATGGTGAAATCAAACCACGCTCATCTGCGGTAAAAGGTTTTCAAGGTTATAACTAACAACGGATAGTAGAACCCCGCAAAGAATTAGATTCTTAACGAATTGTTCATTAGAATTTGGATAAGAACTAGTGCAGCCGAACCCTTAATGATGCTTAACAAAAAGAGTGAATGTTGCTGTGTAGTCGTGATAGCATCCATCGAGCACCAAAATTTGCCACAAAAGCTGTATTGGATAATTATCCCAAGAAAAGTTTCAGCATGCTGTCTAGGGAAGTAGTTTTTTGCGTGAAGTATGCAAAGGACAATACTCATAGCGTTCTTATTCTGAAACGTTGGATATACTTCACCTTTCATTTATTACAACACCACAGTTTCTTTCAATTCAATTTAAATTTTCCCACTTTCTTCTTTTTCTTTAGTCTTAGGAAACTTATCATCATCATCAACGGCACAACAACCGGTATCCAGTCTAGGTCTGCCTTAATAAGGAACTCCAGACATCCCGGTTTTGCGTCGAGGTCCACCAATTCGATATCCCTAAAAGCTGTCTGTCGTCCTGACCTACGCCATCACTCCATCTCAGGCAGAGTCTACCTCGTCTTCTTTTTCTATCATAGATATTGCCCTTATAGACTTTCGCGGTGGGATCATCCTCATCCATACGGATTAAGTGACCCGCCCACCGTAACCTATTGAGCCGGATTTTATCCACAACCGGACGGTCATGGTATCGCTCATAGATTTCGTCATTGTGTAGGCTACGGAATCGTCCATCCTCATGCAGGGGGCCAAAAATTCTTCGGAGGATTCTTCTCTCGAACGCGACCAAGAGTTCGCAATTCTTCTTGCTAAGAACCCAAGTCTCCGAGGAATACATGAGGTCTGGCAGAGAAAATCTGATCTGTTGTTGATTTGCCTGGAGTGAAGCCTCTTTGGTATGGGCCAATGATGTTCTGAGCGTATGAGGCTATCCGGCCTAGCAAGATAGCGGAGAATATCTTATAGATAGTATTCAGCAACGTGATACCTCTATAATTGCTGCACTGTGTGATATCTCCCTTTTTATGTATGAGACAGATAATGCCTCTTTGCCAGTCGTCAGGCATTGATTCCGCCATCTTACACCTTGAGCACAAGTTGGTCATCCACTTGGTGAAATTTGACTGATTCAGCTGTAATTCCATCGGCTCCCGACGACTTATGATTTTTAAGCCGATGAATTGAACGGACTGTTTCTTCCAAACTTGTTGGTGGCGGTATTTGTCAGTCGTCTTCAGTTGGCGGGACTTCCAACTCGCCGATGTTCTGGTTGTTGTGGTAGGTTCGGTGACAACAAGGCCCCAGGTTTAGATGGCATCCCCAACCGAACTTTGAAACTGGCAGTGAAGACTAGGCCCGACCTTTTCGCCAACACCTTTGAGGCGTGCCTAAAAGAAGGAATATTCCCTGCCCAGTGGAAAAAGCAAAAGTTGGTGTTGCTTCCGAAGCCTGGCAAGCAACCTGGAAACCCAGCGTCGTATCGTCCTATCTGCCTGTTGGATACAATGGGGAAGATGATGGAGAGAGTCATCTACAACAGACTCCTGCCCATCGTCGAAGCCAGCAATGGTTTGTCGGAACGCCAGTTTGGTTTCCGACGCGCCCACTCTACGGTCGACGCAATTGGCATGGTGGTAAACCTGGCAAAAGGTGCACTGATTTCTGGCGGCTGCTGTGCCATGGTGGCGTTGGATGTCAAAAACGCATTCAATTCGGCCAACTGGAATGGAATTAAACGGGCGTTGGCTGACATAGGTGTCCCCGGATACTTAGCGAATTTGGTGGAAAACTACCTCTCAGAGAGGACTCTCTGGTACGGGACGGATGAGGGCCCTAAAGAGTACATTGTCACAGCCGGGGTACCATAGGGATCGGTACTTGGTCCCCTGTTGTGGAATATCATGTATAATGGGGTGCTTGCTCTTCCCGTCCCAGAGGGGACTACGATTGTCGGCTTTGCTGATGACCTAGCTGTGGTTGTTGCAGCAAAACACCCAGAAGATGTGGAGGTTTACGCAACAGAAACAGTGAGAGCGGTAAAGTCCTGGCTAGAAAAGGCCGGGCTGACCTTGGCGGACGCGAAAACGGAAGCGGTCTTAATAACGAAACGCAGGAAAAATAACACTGTAAAAATGGAGGTCGGTGGACATACGGTCGTATCAAAGCCGGCTATCAGATACCTGGGGGTAATAATTGACACCAAATTGAGTTTTAGAGAGCACCTAGAGTATGCATGCCAAAAGGCAGCCAGTGCCACCACGGCACTTGCAAAAATGTTGCCAAATATTGGTGGGCCGAAACATTGCCGGAGGTTGGTGCTAGCCGGAATGGTGCGCTCCATCCTGCTCTACTCGTCGCCTGTGTGGGCAGAAGCGCTTGCAGACTCTCAGAGACGGAAGCAGGTGAACTCGGTTTACCGGCGGATGGCTTTGAGGGTTTGCAGTGCTTTTAGAACCACATCAGATGAGGCAGTATTGGTGGTGGCAGGCATGATCCCGGTTGACATTCTGCCCAAAGAAATGTCCTGTACAATGCAAGACATATGGAGGGGCATGCACAGCGTAGAAATGTGGCAAGGTCAGAGTCGCTTGATCTCTGGCAACGCAGATGGGACGAGTCTGCGAAAGGTCAGTGGACGCACAGGCTCATTCCCAACATTAGGGTGTGGCTTGAGCGAAAACATGGGGATACCAACTACCACATTACCCAGTTCCTCACGGGACAAGGTGGTTACTACAGACAGTATCTGCACCGCTTTGGGTTGGATGATTTTCCGAACTGTCCCAGATGCGATGGCATACCAGAGGATCCAGAGCATGTGATGTTTCACTGCCCACGATTTGCGATGGAGAGAAGGAGCTTAAACCAGGTGCTGGGCAGGAGCGGGACTCCGGAGAGCTTAGTTACTGAGATGCTGGAGTCCGAGGAGAAGTGGCTTGCGGTTAGCTCCGCAATCATCCAAATGCAGGAGGAGTTGCTGAAAGAACAAAGAAGGAGGAAAGCTGCAAATAGGAGAAGGATGAGTGCCTAAGAGCAAACCTACCCCGCGAAGTAATAGCTCAATGGTGGTCCCGCGGGGCTGGTGAGACCGGGGGTGGTTTTTAGTGGGTGTGAATTCTACACACGCCCGCAGTTGTTCCGCCGTTTGGGCGGCGGACGTGTCTTTCTAAGATTATCCACCTCCGTGTACCCACAAAAAAAAAAAAAAAGATAATGCCTCTTTGCCAGTCGTCAGGCATTGATTCCGCCATCCTACACCTTGAGCACAAGTTGGTGATCCACTTGGTGAAATTTGACTGATTCGGCTGTAATTACATCGGCTCCCGACGACTTATGACTGTTTCTTCCAAACTTGTTGGTGGCGGTATTTGTCAGTCGTCTTCAGTTGGCGGGACTTCCAACTCGCCGATGTTCTGGTTGTTCAGTAGTTCATCAAAGTACCCAACCTATCGCTCCAATTTGCCCATTCTGCCGGAAATCAGATTTCCCTCTTTGTCTCAGCAGGATGAACATCCAGGTTTGTAAGGCTTCATCCTGCTGACTTGTTGGTAAAACTTCCGCGCCTGGTGTGGTTGCTCCCTGTACTTTTCTAGTTCACAGACCTGTTGGTTCTCCCGGATTTCCTTTTTGCGTCTGTGAAGTCGTTTCTTCGATCGACGGAGTTCGTGATAAGTCTCCGCCAGCCGTTCCGACTCTTTTTGAGGCTGGAGCCAAGTATGTTTGTGGCCGTATTTATGATAACGTTCATCATTTGTTGATACTTCATCTCCAGGATTTCCGTTGACTGCGGTTATTGCGGCATCCATTTCCCTCTTATAGGTGTTACGGAGAGCTGTGTTGTGGATGGCTTCAGTGTTAACTCCCACCTGATTGTCAGAGGGGATTCAGGGTGGTGTTGCTATTCGAGCTCGGAGCACCGTGCCAACGAGATAGTGATCCGAGTCTATATTAGCCCCCCTATATGTTCTGACATTCATCAAGGCTGAGAGGTGGCGGCGTTCAATCAACACGTGGCCAATTTGGTTGAAAGTGGTCCCATCTGGAGTGGCCCACGTATGTTTGTGGACCACTTTCAGTGCAAACCAGGTACTTCCAACAACCATTTTGTGTGACACTGCTAATTGAATAATCCGCAGTCCGTTATCATTTGTATTTTGATGTAAGCTATGAGAACCAACGTATCGCCTGAATACGGGCTTCGTCCCTACTTGGTTGTTAATATCCCCAAGTATGATTTTGATATTATATCTAGGACAGGCTTCGAGGGTTCGTTCTACTGCCTCGTAGAAGGTATCCTTCTCCGAATCTGCAGTCTCCTCTGGAGGGGCATGAACGTTAATGAGGCTTATATGCCTCTCAAGCGCGGAGTACATCGCTGTTCGCGTATGTTTTGAAAGCCGATAACAGCAGGTTTCATTTTTTGGCTGACTAAAACACCTACTCCGAGCATATGGTTTACTGGATGGCCGCTATAATATATGGTGTAGTGACTCTTCTCCAGGAAGCCAGTCCCTGTCCAACGCATCTCCTGTAACGCTGTTAAGGGGCGCACGTTCCATGAGAAAATGCGCAAATCGTTATTCCTTTGTCGTTGCCGGGTTCATCTTTGTGTCCGAGGCTCCTGTTATGGCTTCGTAACAAGTTGTTTTCCGTGTAGGGTTGTCCACCTTAGGAAACTTATACGTAACATATATGTGTTAGCGGTTGAGTACTCCTGAGCACTAAAGCCGAAGTGGTTGATTGTACACGACAACGTGGTCTAAAGGAATATGTCAGATTTCTTTCCGTATTGCAGGATATCGGTCAAAGGGTAGAATAGTTCCCAAAATGAAACGTAGATTGGTACCCACGATGGAGCATAACTACTTCGGAAACGCCTGCTGAACCAACACCAACATTTCTACTACCAAGCCCTATCTCCATCTCCCCGTGGTGATCGCTGGGAATTCTTTTTTAATGAAAAACTGCAGATGAAAAAGGATGAAGGCAAGTCTCCTGCGCTTAAAAACAGAACAGCTGTAATGGAGTTGAGAATTCTTCACGAAAAACCGAAGTTGCGGAGCCACGAAAGGAACCTTGGGCTAAACGGCAACGAGAAAGGACTAAAAATGTGGGCATTTTCTCATGGAACAGGCGCTCTCTATGTAGAACAAATGCTGCACAGCAGCTGGCCGATACCCTATTCCAATATAAGGCTGATGAGACAGCGTTACAAGAGATGCGCTGAACAGGGACCGGTTCCCTAGAGAACAGCCTTTATTATTATTTTGTTAAGGGAAAGTCGCACCGCGTCCTTGAAGAACTATTGTGCCCCTTTTACTGGTTATAGTGTACCTGTTGATCATAGTATCTCAAGCAGGCCAGTAACCGTTAGGAACTTTAGTATGTTCCCCACTTCCAGAAGTTTCAGCTTTGCATCTGGTATTAAGTGTTCTCCCAGATGTATCGACCTACTTTGCACAAGTGCTGGACACTGTCCCAGGACGTGCATAGAGGTTTCGTCCTCCTCCTCACAGAACCTGCAGGCAGTGTCCGTAGATATCCCTAGCTTCCCTAGGTGGTAGTTCAGCCGACAATGACCAGTGAGAATTCCCACTATGATTCGGAGGTTCTTTTTGGTGAGGTTTAAGCAATCCTTTGTGCGCATGGGTTCGTATCCCCCAATAAGCACCCTGGACTGCTCCATCCCTGGTAGGCCCGCCCAATATAGTTCCCTCAACCGTTTTTCTTCGTTTCTTAGATTCATAGCCATGAAACCGTTTCCGATTCCACAGAAGGGTTCTGGCCCGTATAAAGGCATCCCTGCTCCCTTCTTGGCTAGTTCATCCGCTGCCTCATTGCCTTCCAGCCCAGCATGGCCTGGAACCCAAAGTATCCA